>NC_090363.1:1455495-2182363 GCF_035084215.1 Heptranchias perlo
TAAATTGATTCGTCGGTCGGTCGGTCGAGCGAGTGAACTTCCCGATATCAGTCTCACAATTACCTTTTACGAGTCCGAACACCGGCCTGAGGCTGTGCTCGCCCGGCCTGTGAACGGGTTTATTATTTTGCCCCAAGTTTTTATTTAAATTCTCCTCCGTACCTCACATGCTGTGAAGTGCAGTGCGACGCCCCTGAGGTCATGAAAAGGCTCCACAGAATCGCAAGTCCTTTCTCGGGTCTGAACGAGCGTCCCCGTGATACACACACAGGCTCAGCGAGACACACGGTGAAAGATCCGCAGTATCGCCAGTACCGACTGCGTATCAGGAGTCTCAAATTAAAACACCAACACCCCCTTTGTCACATTGTTGGTTTGAGTCTAATCGCTGCTCTTAGCCCGACTCCCTGGAATCCAATTTCGTGGCAACACAACGCCAGCGTTTCAAGACTCAGGTGAGGAGCAGGTGAAAGGGTATCAAGGAATGGGACATCAGTACAAGCACGAGCAGGTAACGTGCCCAGACCCTCCCCGACACGGAGCACAGAAAACACTTTCCGGCGGTCATTATAAAACTTAACAATCAGCTCGATATCCAGTCCTGGAGACCGAGGCTTTGTTCCACTCCCCTGGGGTCTGTGCTGCTGTAAAGTAGAGGTGGAGAATACAGCAAAAAAAGTACAGGCCCAATCGTCCATGAAAAAGAAGAAAGAATCCCAATTCTACAGTGTCTTTCACCACCTCAGGATGTCCCAAAGAGCTTTACAGCCAATGAAGTATTTTTGAAGTGTAGTCACTGTTGTAATGTGGGAAACGCAGCAGCCAATTTGCGCACAGCAAGATCCCACAAACAGCAACGTGATAATGACCAGATCATCTGTTGCTTCAGTGATGTTGGTTGAGGGATAAATATTGGCCCCTGGACACCGGGGAGAACTCCCCCCTGCTCTTGTTCCAATAGTGGCCGTGGGATCTTTTACATCCACCTGAGAGGGCAGACGGGGCCTCGGTTTAAAGTCTCATCCGAAAGACGGCACCTCCGACAGGGCGGCGCGCCCTCGGCCCCGCCCCTCCGACAGGGCGGCGCGCCCTCGGCCCCGCCCCTCCGACAGGGCGGCGCGCCCTCGGCCCCGCCCCTCCGACAGGGCGGCGCGCCCTCGGCCCCGCCCCTCCGACAGGGCGGCGCGCCCTCGGCCCCGCCCCTCCGACAGGGCGGCGCGCCCTCGGCCCCGCCCCGGGGGTGTCAGCCTCGATTATGGGGCTCAAGTCTCTGGAGTGGGGTATGAACCCACGATCCCTCTGACTCCGAGGCGAGGGTGCTGCCCCCCCACCGAGCCACGGCTGACACCATGTTGTTCTGTTCCAAGACGACCACCTCAGGGCCTGATCATTAACCATGTCAGTGCCACCATCCCAACCACACAAGGACCATCAAACAGCACAGTCACGGCAAGTCTCAAATTGAAACAGTGCTGGGCGGACTTTCGAGGTTTACCCAACGCTGCAGGATGGAGATACCCCCCGACCCCCCTCTGCTCACCATAGAGCAGGGGCAATATTGATCACAGAGATACCCCCCGACCCCCCTCTGCTCACCATAGAGCAGGGGCAATATTGATCACAGAGATACCCCCCGACCCCCCCTCTGCTCACCATAGAGCAGTGATAATATTGATCACAGAGATACCCCCCGACCCCCCTCTGCTCACTATAGAGCAGTGATAATATTGATCACAGAGATGAAAAGGAACTTCAATGATGGGCGGGATTTTGAATTGGTTTCCCACCAGTGACAGAGCCACAACTGCCAGTATTTCACCCCAAGTCTTACAGAACAATGATTACCATTTATACAGCGCCCTCAACACAGAAAAACATCCCAAGATACTCCACTGAGGCATAATCAGGCTAAAATGGATGCCGAGCCAAAGATGGAGATATTAGGAGGGGGTGGACGAACGCTTGGTGAAAGAGCCGGGATTTAAGGGAGGGTTTTAAAGGAGGAGAGAGGGGTAGAGAGGAGGAGAGGTTTAGGGAGGGAATTCCAGAGCTTAGGGCCCAGGCAGCTGAAGGCACGGCCGCCAATGGTGGGGCAAAGGGAGAGGGACAAGAGCCCAGAGTTAGAGGAATGGACGGTTCTGAGGGAGAGGGTTGTCGGGCTGGAGGAGGTTACAGAGATCGGGAGGCATTGGGGAACTAGGATATGTCACTGAGGACAGCAGAGATGGGCGAGTGAGACTTGGTGCTGGATAAGATACAGGCAGTAGTTTTGGATGAGCTCAAGTTTACGGAGGGTGGAAGATGGGAGGCCGGCCAGGAGAGCATTGGAATAGTCCAGTCTAGAGGCAACAAAGGCACGGATGAGGGTTTCAGCAGATGAGGCGGGGGCAGAGACGGGCGATGTTACAGAGGTGGAAGTAGGCGGGCCCGGTTGATGGAACGGATATGTGGTCGGGAGCTCATCTCAGGGTCAAATAGGACGCCAAGGTTGCGAACGGTCTGGTTTAGCCTCAGACGGTGGCCGGGGAGAGGGACGGAGTCGGTGGCCGGGGAGAGGGACGGAGTCGGTGGCCGGGGAGAGGGACGGAGTCGGTGGCCGGGGAGAGGGACGGAGTCGGTGGCCGGGGAGAGGGACGGAGTCGGTGGCCGGGGAGAGGGACGGAGTCGGTGGCCGGGGAGAGGGACGGAGTCGGTGGCCGGGGAGAGGGACGGAGTCGGTGGCCGGGGAGAGGGACGGAGTCGGTGGCCGGGGAGAGGGATGGGGTCGGTGGCCGGGGAGAGGGATGGAGTCGGTGGCCGGGGAGAGGGATGGAGTCGGTGGCCGGGGAGAGGGATGGAGTCGGTGGCGAGGGAGAGGGATGGAGTCGGTGGCCGGGGAGAGGGACGGAGTCGGTGGATGGGGAGAGGGATGGAGTCGGTGGATGGGGAGAGGGATGGAGTCGGTGGATGGGGAGAGGGATGGAGTCGGTGGCCGGGGAGAGGGACGGAGTCGGTGGCCGGGGAGAGGGATGGAGTCGGTGGCCAGGGAGAGGGACGGAGTCGGTGGCCGGGGAGAGGGATGGAGTCGGTGGCCGGGGAGAGGGATGGAGTCGGGGGCCGGGGAGAGGGACGGAGTCGGTGGCCGGGGAGAGGGACGGAGTCGGTGGATGGGGAGAGGGATGGAGTCGGTGGCCAGGGAGAGGGACGGAGTCGGTGGCCGGGGAGAGGGACGGAGTCGGTGGCCGGGGAGAGGGATGGAGTCGGTGGCCAGGGAGAGGGACGGAGTCGGTGGCCGGGGAGAGGGACGGAGTCGGTGGCCGGGGAGAGGGACGGAGTCGGTGGCCGGGGAGAGGGACGGAGTCGGTGGCCAGGGAACGGAGTTTGTGGCGGGGGCTGGAGACAATGGCTTCCTGATGTTTAGTTGGAGGAAATGGGCAGTATCGTACAACTCAAAAGGCCCTCAAATCGATAACCCAACATTGGAAGGACAAGATCAGGGAGGCAAAAAGAGAATGGACTTGTTGTGAACACGCCAGTGAGAGCAAAGGAGAGGGGTGGAGGAGGTGATGACAACTGGAGTTGTGTTAATGAAAGGTTTCAAACATTAACAGCTGCAAAACATTTCAGATACGATCAGTTGGTGTCAGGGCGGCAGTGCAGATCGTTCACATTAAAGAAACAAACGTGCTCTTTATACGACGGGTGAGCTGCAGGGCGCAGGAGTCAACACAAAGATAAGATGGCTGCAGAAAGGAAGAATCCACTTTGGCTCCAACCCAAGTTGAAACCGAGATCCAAATTCCCTGAATTCCCCAACGGATTATCCACTAAAACACACACAAAACCCAACATAAGTAGGTCAGGTGGGTGGAGCCAGCCTGTGAGTGCAGCAATCAACTAGACAACAACCACCTGCATTTATATAGCGCCTTTAACGTAAAAAAACATCCCAAGGCGCTTCACAGGAATGATCATCAGACAAAGTTTGACCCCGAGCAACACAAGGAGATATTAGGACAGGTGACCAAAAGCTTGGTCAAAGAGGTAGGTTTTAAGGAGCGTCTTAAAAAAGGAGGAGAGAGAGGCGGAGAGGTTTAGGGAGGGAATTCCAGAGCTTAGGGCCCAGGCAGCTGAAGGCACGGCCGCCAATGGTGGAGCGATTGAGAGCGGGGGATGTGCAAGAGGCCAGAATTGGAGGAGCGCAGAGATCTCGGAGGGTTGTCGGGCTGGAGGAGGTGACAGAGATAGGGAGGGGGCGAGGGCCATGGAGGGATTTGAAAACAAGGGTGAGAATTTTAAAATAGGACAAAAGAAAGTGTCAATCAACAAACACAGTGTGAAACTGAGTCAATTATCTGTTCGCCCAGAGCCTGTGATGAGGAGTTAGTCCAATTTTAAAAAAGGGGGTGAGGGGAACATGCCCCTTCTGTCCAAGGCTAAATGGAACAATCAGTAATGGGACATGAACACAACACTTTTACAGTGAACTGAGTCAATATATTTACATAAAGAAAACTTTGTTAACAAAACTTTTATGGGAGAAAAAGACCCTTGAAGAAGGAGACAAGAGTTAATTATAGTAAAAATAAATAAATCAATGAGCATTTAAACTGAACAAAAGCTGGATGTATTTTTAATAAAATTCAGCTTTTCCCAAAATATGTTTTTTTCCTCTCCTCTCCCTCCACCTAGAGTAAAAGGGGACAAGGAGGACCGAGCAAATCAAACACTGACTGGGTGAAGCACGGTGAGCCGCTGGAAAGGGGGAAATCCTCAGGCTCCGTCTTTCCCTTCTATTGGAGGGGGAGTGGGGGAGACGAGGAGTATTTCACTCCCCAACAGGGTAACTGGGAGCTTAGAGAGTCACACAAATAAATGGAAGTTGTACTTGGCTGAATGGAGTGTGTGCCTTAACACGAGGGCAGCAGAGCAATCTCCCAACAAATGTTACTTCCAAGTAAGAATTAGGAAGTCGCAGTATTGTTTTCTGCCAGTTGAAAGTGGGTCACCGGCAGCTGCCAGACAGAAAAACCCACCGCGGTGAACAGACACAGAAATGCACAGAAATTACAACTTGGAAACAGGCCATTCGGCCCAACCGGTTCGTGCTAACCCTCCACACGACCAAATAATCCGAATCACATTTTATTTTTATTCGTTCATGGGATGTGGGCGTCGCTGGCGAGGCCGGCATTTATTGCCCATCCCTAATTGCCCCTCGAGAAGGTAGTGGTGCATTGTAATATTTATCGGCCCTATTCCCATCCCCCTTCAATCCCTTTTCCATCATTCATAGAATCATGCAGCACAGGAGGAGGAGGAGGCCATTTGGCCCATCGTGCCTGTGCCGGCTCTTTGAAAGAGCTGTCCAATTAGCCCCACTCCCCCTGCAAATTTTTCCTTTTCAAGTATTTATCTAATTCCATTTTGAAAGTTACTATTGAAAGAGACCAACACCTGGAGTACTGTGTACAGATTTGATCTCCTTACCTAAGGAAGGATATACTTGCCTTAGAGGCGGTGCAATGAAGGTTCACTAGATTAATTCCTGGGATGAGAGGGTTGTCCTATGAGGAGAGATTGAGTAGAATGGGCCTATACTCTCTGGAGTTTAGAAGAGTGAGAGGTGATCTCATTGAAACATAAGATTCTGAGAGGGCTGACAGGGTAGATGCTGAGAGGCTGTTTCCCCTGGCTGGAGAGTCTAGAACCAGGGGGCATAGTCTCAGGATGAGGGGTCGGACATTTAAGACTGAGATGAGGAGGAATTTCTTCACTCAGAGGGTTGTGAATCTTTGGAATTCTCTACCCCAGAGGGCTGTGGATGCTCAGTCGTTGAGTATATTCAAGACTGAGATCGTAGATTCTTGGACTCTAAGAGAATCAAGGGATATGGGGATGGGGCAGGAAAGTGGAGTTGAGGGAGAAGATCAGCCATGATCGGATTGAACGGCGGAGCAGGCTCGAGGGGCCGAATGGCCTACTCCTGCTCCTATTTCTTATGTTCTTATGAATCTGCTTCCACCGCCCTTTCAGGCAGCGCATTCCAGATCATCACAACTCGCTGTGTAAAAAAAAAAAAATTCTCCTCATCTCCCCTCTGGTTCTTTTGCCGATCACCTTAAATCTGTGTCCTCTGGTGACCGACCCTCCTGCCACTGGAAACAGTTTCTCCTTATTTACTCTATCAAAACCCCCTCATGATTTTGAACCCCTCGATCAAATCTCCCCTTAACCTTCTCTGCTCTAAAGGAGAACAATCCCAGCTTCTCCAATCTCTCCACAAAACTGAAGTCCCTCATCCCTGGACCCATTCTAGTAAATCTCCTCTGCACCCTCTCCAAGGCCTTCACATCCTTCCTAAAGTGCGGTGCCCAGAATTGGACACAGTTCTCCAGCTGAGGCCTGACCAGCGATTTGTAAAGGGGTTTAGCGTAAATGCTGAATGTTGACGTAGTTTCTGCCCCAACCACTAACCAAGGAAGTGAATTCCACAGTTTCACAAGTCTCCGTGTGGAGAAGA
Source organism: Heptranchias perlo (assembly GCF_035084215.1). NCBI lineage: Eukaryota > Metazoa > Chordata > Chondrichthyes > Hexanchiformes > Hexanchidae > Heptranchias > Heptranchias perlo. The sequence goes on from NC_090363.1 coordinate 1,461,998, forward strand.
GTCTCCCGCCCTCTGTCATAAATCTCTTACATTTTATCTTGTGTCAACGTCCCCTCGTTCTTAACCCCTCGACTACTGGAATCAGTCTGCTTCTGTCCAGCTGCCCCAATCCTTCATAATTTGAAACACTTCTATTTAGAACACAGTTCTGATGAAAAAAGGCTTCACGTACCACGTCCTGATTGTCTCCTGTGCCGTTCGAACTGGAGTCTCTCTCTCTCTCTTATTCAGGCACTTCCTGGGTACAATCGGCATCGAGTCAGAATCACAGGTGTGACACAGAACTGCCCCAGCCCCCGGGTCCAGGCCATGGGAAACGCCAATAGAGAACACCAGCAGGCAAAAGACAGCCCAGCGGGTATTTAAAGTGCGACCCTGAGCATTTTAATACGTCACCATTTAACAACAGGTGTGTAAATTCACCAAAAAAAAATCCCACCCCACCCCAGGCAATGATTGGATCGGATCATTCAAACAGTACCTAGATCCAAGTGTACTCCGCCATGTTACAAGGGGACAGCGCACCCATTGTCGATTCAAACCGAGGCCCCATCTGCCCTCTCAGGTGGACATAAAGGATCCCACGGCCACTATTTAAAGTGTTGTGTCCAATTCTGGGCACCGCTCTTTAGGAAGGATGTCAAGGCCTTAGAGAGGGTGCAGCCAATGAAGTATTTTTGAAGTGCAGTCACTGTCGTGATGTGGGAAACGCAGCTGCCAATTTGTGCACAGCAAGATCCCACAAACAGCAATGTGATAAATGATCAGATAATCTATTTTTCAGTGATGTTGGTCGAGGGATAAATATTGGCCCCTGGACAACAGGGGAGAACTCCCCCTGCTCTTCTTCCAATAGTGGCCATGGGATCTTTTGCATCCACTCGAGGAGGGCAGATGGTATAACGTCTCATCCGAAAGACAGCAGCTCCGACCGGGCGGCCCCTCATTCCGCCCCGCCCCACCGGCCGGGCGGCCCCTCCCTCCGCCCCGCCCCACCGGCCCCTCCCTCCGCCCCGCCCCACCGGCCGGGCGGCCCCTCCCTCCGCCCCGCCCCACCGGCCCCCTCCCTCCGCCCCGCCCCACCGGCCCGGCGGCGGCCCCTCCCTCCGCCCCACCCCTCAGCACCGCCCCTCCCTCCGCCCCGCCCCCACCCCTCAGCACCGCCCCTCCGACGGGGCAGCACCTCCCTCAGCACCTCCCCTCCGACAGGGCGGCACCTCCCTCAGCTCTGCACTGGGAGTGTCAGCCTGGATTACGTGCTCAATTCTCAGGGCTGAGACTTGAGCCCAGGACCTCCTGAGGGGGAGGGGGAGGGGGAGGGGGAGGGGGGAAAAGAGTGTTACCAACTGAGCCAAACTGACACCTTGACAAGGTCTGGTGGATGTGAGTGAGTGGATACCTGAGAACTTCTCCCCCTCCTCACTCCCCTCCCCTCCCCTCTCCTCTCCTTCTCCCTCCCCTCCCCTCTCCTTCTCCCTCCCCTCTCCTTCTCCCTCCCCTCTCCTTCTCCCTCCCCTCTCCTTCTCCCTCCCCTCTCCTTCTCCCTCTCCCTCCCCTCCCCTCTCCTTCTCCCTCCCCTCCCTCCTCTCTCCCTCCCCTCCTCTCTCCCCTCTCCTTCTCCCTCCCCTCTCCTTCTCCCTCCCCTCCCCTCCCCTCCCCTCTCCCCCCCCCCTCCTCCCCTCTCCCCCCCCCTCCCCTCCCTCTCCCCCCCCCTCCCCTCCCCTCTCCCCCCCCTCCCCTCCCCTCTTCCCTCCCCTCTCCTTCTCCCTCCCCTCTCCTTCTCCCTCCTCTCTCCCTCTCCCTCTCCCTCCCTCTTACCTGCGCCCAACAGCTTCCAGCGGAGCCAGCTCAGGGAGGCTCGCAGCTTCGCCTTAGTTCTATCGTAAGTGGGTGTTGGGGTGTCGGCGGGGGGCTCCATCCCCCGGGTCTCTCTCTCTCTCTCTCTCTGACCGACTCTCCGACCGAAGCAAAAAAAGTTTAACGAAAACTTCTGACAAACTTTAACCCCGCCCCATCGGAAGTCCCGCCCTCCTCCTCACTGATTGGGTCCGCCTCCTCACTCTGCCTTCTGATTGCCCGATCGATCTGTCCATCACCCCCCCCCCCCCCGGACACTGGGATCTTTCTGTCCAAACCCCCCAATTCACAGCAGTTTCCTTCTGCTCAAAATTAACTGGATTCATATTTTATATTAGAAAAACTTTTCTTTTTAAAAGCCCAGGTTTCCAATTAGTGAATTTTAGTGTGAGGTTCTATAATCAGGTTCATTGTCATTTTTAATGGCCATTCAGCCCATCTTAATTCACCCCTCCAGGCCAATACTATACCCCCCAACATCGAATTGGGTCTTGAATGATTCCAGGTTCTCACCCCTATTCTGCCCAGAGTCGGTTCCAAGTGTTGATCATTCTGTGTGTAAACAACCTCCAGATATCACCTCCTAAAGTTACTTTTCACTAGTTCGAGTCTCAGTCACCCCTTGTCCTATTCCCAGTTTAATTTAGTTATTATGTTCCAGATTAACTGACTTTTTCCATGGCATAAAACAGTAAAACCTTTATTTTGTAATAAGTTATTCATTTTCAAACGAATAAACTTGGTGTTTCCAGTTCGGATTAGGAAGCGAATTATTAAATGATCCAGTGTGTGTGTAGCTGAGACTCGCAAGCTCCTGTTTCAGGTGAAATATTAACAGACACGTTACATGGGAAATGGGGCACACTGCAGCTGTGCAGAGAAAGATCACTTGTCCCAGTTCAAATACACATCTGGGAGACCAAATCCCATCGCAAGAAACTGTGCGATGAATTTCATCCCAGCTGCAGTCGGTGTGTTCTCCAGTTATTGTCAAATTATATTTCCAAAGTATGGGATCAGTGAAAGTTCCCTCGAAAAGGCAAAAATCTACAAATATTGGCTCTCTGATAGGTGACCAGAGGAATCCACCAGGTCATTGTGTGTGGGGAGAGCAGGTCAATGAGAAATCCACCCAGGACAGAGAGTGTGAAACAGGCGGCAGGTTCGCTAACGCCCGATTTGTGATATCGCCCGTTTTGGGCTAACGCCGGAGATTAATTTCACCGCCAATTTTTCGAGCGTTCATCCTGCTCCAGAACTGAAAAATGAAAGTAAAGGAAACTATTTCATACAATCAGAAAAAGGGAGAGGGAGAGAAAGTAATAAATCTACACTCCCAACAGATGCCAAGAGAAAAGCAGGAGATTATTAGAGGATTTAAAAGATGACTTCCCTCCCCCCCAGACAACAGGAACAAGTATTAAAGGCACAGAGAACGTGAGGAGAACCAACTCCTGAGGGGTGAGAAAATGGGACAAACTGAAAGGACAGATCCAATCACATCCGCGCCCAAAGTTCACACGCAGAGACCACGGGATTCTGGTCACCGAGACATTCGACTGCTGGAGGCAGTGCAGAGGGGAGCCATGAGGCTGATTCCTCCAGTGTCAGGAGTCTGAGTGATGAGGACAATCTGGAGAGATTTGGGCTTATCAGCCTGGAAAGGAGGTCTCTGAGAGGTGACCTTATAGAGGGATATAAGGGTCAGGGTATGGAAAAGATAAATCAAGAATATTATGTAAAATTTAATTGAGAGAGGAGATCCAGGGGACATGGGTTCAAACTGGTACAAGGATAGAAAAATGTCAGGAAATTCTCCTTCAAACACTGAGCGTGATCAACACTTGGGACTGGACACCCAGATAGCAGAGAGGAGCCCAAAATACCTGGAATCATTTAAGGAACGATTAGACTCTGCAATGGTGGGAGTGCAGGGTCTCCCTGGGTGGATGCGCTAAGATGGGCCGAGCGGCCTCTCTCACCCAGAATTATCAGAAAACTCAGCTGATGGGGGACTGAAGCCCAGTTATAGCTCACACAAACTTCAGAGACCCAACACCTGGAGCCTTACTGGGGAGGAGGTGATTTAATACAGGACAAGGAAGGTCGATAGTCGATACCTGGACTCGTCACTGGGGATAAGAGACGATTTTTTTTTTAAAATACATTCGGATCCGATTGGAAAATGCTTTCATGGTACCAAAATATTTAGCATGACTGCCAGCTGTTGGGAAATAACTGGAGCCAGTCCAATCCACATTAACTCCGTCATAAGGTCAGGAAGACGATGTTGGTTAGAAAACAATATTCTCTCTGATTTGTCACGGTGACCGAGCTGAATCCAGGCTCAGTCACCAAAGTTTACCTGACATCTGCTTCCTCGACTAGCTATATTTATTTGTCCACCCAGTTCCCTCTGCTCGTCTCCCGAAGGAGCTGACTAGTAATGGGACACGTGCCCAGGGGCAATGGGTCAAACCCCCAACGCCTCACCCATTGTGCCCATTTGTCACGTGTGGGCCGATGAGTGTCACAAGGCTGTTTGGACGTGGGGTGCGTCACGGTCGAAGCTGAACCTACCCCATCCCTCCGCCGTCTCACCCTACCCCTTTCTAATCAAGCTCGCGTCCCCCTCCGCACCTTTCAGATCTCCCGACTCCGGCCTTTTGTGCGTCAGCCCATCCCTTCACCCCACCATTGGCGGCCGTGCCTTCAGCCGCCTCAGCCCCACACTCCGGGATTCCCCCTCCCTAATCCCTTCATCCACTTCACCTCCCTCTCTCTCCTTTAAATGTTCCTCAAAAACCCTCTCCTTGACCCAGCTTGTGATCATTCTCACACCATTGGCTCTCCACCCGTTCTTTTATCTCCCCCCCGTGAAGTACGTTTAGGACCTTGTCTGTGGTAAATGTACATTATAAATGTAATTTGTTGTTGTGCTCACTCGATATTCACAAACATTTCACCCCGGGGGGGGTCACTGGACAAAAATCAGGAGCGGGATCCTGGGTGATTTTGCCTCTGACAAATGCACAGGCTCGCAGGCTACATTAGAAGAAGAGCAGGGGGGAGTTCTCCCCAGTGTCCTGGGGCCAATATTTATCCCTCAACCAACATCACTAAAAAAACAGATTATCTGATCGTTATCATATTGCTGTTTGTGGGATCTTGCTGTGCGCAAATTGGCTGCCACGTTTCCCACATTACAACAGTGACTACACTTCAAAAAGAACTCCATTGGCTGTAAAGCGATTTGGGACGTCCTGAGGTTGTGAGACGTCCTGTACAAATACAAGCCTTTCTTTCACATGCAACTATTACCGGTTAACTCTTCACAGACTGGGATTCAGCCTGGGATCTTTCTGCTTTGTATCACTCAGTTCCACACTTGACAGTGCATTACCCCACTAAGTCCACACCATCTTTGAACTTTATATTTTACCGAGGTTGTAGAATCTAATGTTTTTCTATATATCAAGTAGATATAAGTGTCAGCCGTGGCTCAGTGGGCAGCATTCTTGCCTCTGAGTCATAATCCAGGCTGACTCTCCCAGTGCAGTACTGAGGGAGGGCCGCACTGTCGGAGGGTCAGTACCGAGGGAGCGCGGCCCTGTCGGAGGGTCAGTACCGAGGGAGCGCGGCCCTGTCGGAGGGGCAGTACTGAGGGAGCGCCGCACTGCCGGAGGGCCAGTACCGAGGGAGCGCCGCCCTGTCGGAGGGGCAGTACTGAGGGAGTGCCGCACTGTCGGAGGGTCAGTACCGAGGGAGCGCCGCACTGTCGGAGGGTCAGTACTGAGGGAGCGCAGCACTATCAGAGGGTCAGTACTGAGGGAGCGCTGCACTGTCAGAGGGTCAGTACTGAGGGAATGCTGCCCTGTCGGAGGGTCAGTACTGAGGGAGTGCTGCACTGTCGGAGGGTCAGTACTGAGGGAGCGCAGTCCTGTCGGAGGGTCAGTATTGAGGGAGCGCTGCACTGTCGGAGGGTCAGTACTGAGGGAGCGCAGCCCTGTCGGAGGGTCAGTACTGAGGGAGTGCTGCACGGTCGGAGGGTCAGTACTGAGGGAGCGCTGCACGGTCGGAGGGTCAGTACTGAGGGAGCGCCGCACTGTCGGAGGGTCAGTACTGAGGGAGTGCTGCACTGACGGAGGGTCAGTACTGAGGGAGCACTGCACTGTCGGAGGGCCAGTACTGAGGGAGCGCCGCCCTGTCGGAGGTGTGGTCTTTCAGATAAGACGCTAAACCATCTGCCCTCTCAGGTGGACATAAAAGATCCCATGGCAGCGAGAGTTGTCCAGGTCATTGATCTCATTCAGAGTAAATGAGATAGTGTGGGGACTGGAGTCACATGTCAGGGTGACGGTGTTCCCTTCCCTGAAGGACATTATATGACAGCTCCATGGTCACTTTATCTGGTGCCATTCCGCAGATTTGTTGAATCTGTGGGATTTGAACTCGCGACCTCTTGGATTGGTAATCACACCGCACATTCTCCGCCGATATTTCAGTCACCCCGATGTTCCTGGCAGGGACGTACAGCAGATTGAAACAAGCTCTGCAGATAGCAGGGCTGAGATCAGCCGGACGGTGAGAGACACTCGATTCTGTAGCTCACTCTGACAGCAACACACTTGGTCGGTTCTGCAGAACGAACTCTCTCCGCCCCCTGTCCATTATCGTCCTAAAGTGGACAGCTCCTTGCCTTGCGGTCTGTTATCTACTCCTCCTCCTCCTCCTCCTCCCAGATGAACGGACCCACCCTGTTTGAGCAGGGACCCGTCTGCCCTCCGCAGAGTACATAATGGACCCTTCTGAAACAGCTTGAATGGGCAGCACCCACTGTGCCATTTTAAACTGAGTGCGCGTTAATATCCTGAATTACATTAATTCCTCAGACACAGAGAATAACCCCGGGTCGGCAGCAATCAGCACCGCGCTCAGGGGGGGAAGTTTCAACCTCGTACAGTCACCACTTCAATCGTCTGCTTGGAGCATGTACCATAAACACGGAGCTGTGAAGTGACTACACCCACTGGCAGAACGATGTGTCTGTTGGGTGATGAGCTGCAGATGGAGGTGATGTGTTTCTCTGTCCTTCTGCTAAAATGAACATTACAAATTCATAGAATCATACAGCACAGAAGGAGGCCATTCGGCCCATCCTGCCTGTGCTGGCTCTTTGAAAGAGCTGTCCAATCAGTCCCACTCCCCTGCTCTTTCCCAAGAGCCCTGCTAATTTTTTCCCTTCAAGTATTTCTCCGATTCTCTTTTGAAAGTTATTATTGAATCTGCTTCCACCGCCCTTTCAGGCAGAGCATTCCAGATCAGAACAACTCGCTGCGTAAAAAAAATTCTCATCTCTCCCCCCCCCCCAGTTCTTTTTTTTTAAGACCAATTATCTTCAATTCGAATGGAATCCTGAAGATTGGACCGACTCTGATCAGTGCAAAGCAACTGAACACACCAATGTCTGTACTTTGAGATCACAATCTCTACAATCCCACCTCCCTTCTTCTGCTTGTTTCTGTGTGGATGCTGTGCACTGAACACAAACTTGCCACACCTGAAGGCAGGAACCAGTTGCTGCAATAACGAGCCTGGCCTGAAGGCTGGGATGTTTCCACACTGACGTTGGCTCGTGCTGGGAACACCCACTAATTATTATCCTTTCGAAATCCTCCGGGTATTTCAATTAAGGATGGGATTCTGGCTGCAGTGAGTTAGTCTATTTAAAAAAAAACAGTATCAGAGCGACCGATTCTCACTCACTCCAGGATATCAGAGTGACCGATTCTCACTAACTGCAGGATATCAGAGTGACCGATTCTCACTCACTCCAGGATATCAGAGTGACCGATTCTCACTCACTCCAGGATATCAGAGTGACCGATTCTCACTCACTCCAGGATATCAGAGTGACCGATTCTCACTCACTCCAGGATATCAGAGTGACCGATTCTCACTCACTCCAGGATATCAGAGTGACGGATTCTCACTAACTGCAGGATATCAGAGTGACCGATTCTCACTCACTCCAGGATATCAGAGTGACCGATTCTCACTAACTGCAGGATATCAGAGTGACCGATTCTCACTAACTGCAGGATATCAGAGTGACCGATTCTCACTCACTCCAGGATATCAGAGTGACCGATTCTCACTCACTCCAGGATATCAGAGTGACCGATTCTCACTCACTCCAGGATATCAGAGTGACCGATTCTCACTCACTCCAGGATATCAGAGTGACCGATTCTCACTCACTCCAGGATATCAGAGTGACCGATTCTCACTCACTCCAGGATATCAGAGTGACGGATTCTCACTAACTGCAGGATATCAGAGTGACCGATTCTCACTCACTCCAGGATATCAGAGTGACCGATTCTCACTAACTGCAGGATATCAGAGTGACCGATTCTCACTCACTCCAGGATATCAGAGTGACCGATTCTCACTCACTCCAGGATATCAGAGTGACCGATTCTCACTCACTCCAGGATATCAGAGTGACCGATTCTCACTAACTGCAGGATATCAGAGTGACCGATTCTCACTCACTCCAGGATATCAGAGTGACCGATTCTCACTCACTCCAGGATATCAGAGTGACCGATTCTCACTCACTCCAGGATATCAGAGTGACGGATTCTCACTAACTGCAGGATATCAGAGTGACCGATTCTCACTCACTCCAGGATATCAGAGTGACCGATTCTCACTCACTCCAGGATATCAGAGTGACCGATTCTCACTCACTCCAGGATATCAGAGTGACCGATTCTCACTAACTCCAGGATATCAGAGTGACCGATTCTCACTAACTCCAGGATATCAGAGTGACCGATTCCCGCTAACTGCAGGATATCAGAGTGACCGATTCTCACTCACTCCAGGATATCAGAGTGACGGATTCTCACTAACTCCAGGATATCAGAGTGACCGATTCTCACTAACTGCAGGATATCAGAGTGACCGATTCTCACTCACTCCAGGATATCAGAGTGACCGATTCTCACTCACTCCAGTTACTCCACCTACCTTCCTTAGCCCCAGACATATTCCACTCACAGGAGCTTGCCCACTCCCCTGCGGTGAATCCACACTGACCGCACGTACTGCCCACTTGATCCAGTCTCTGTGCAGAGAAGACAATAGTAGCCCCTGACCCCTAACCTGACCGGGTTATTCGCGGACCTGTAATTCCCGATGGGTCGGATTTTTCAGAACCAGTTCAAACAGCAGCGTGCTGCACACCTCACACAAACCACTGCGAATGAAAACTGCTCAGTAACTTTTATTTTTTTTTTGAGGTGGAGAACTCGATGAATGAATCCCATTACAAGTCCAACATCACATTCTCTCTCTCTCTCGGTGCCAACTAGTGTCCCATAGACTACAGTGCAGGTCAAACTGGAGAAACTAAGCTTAGAAAATGGAAAGTGATGCTTCCGAGTTAAAAGATCCTTAAATAAAAAGTAAAAATAAACCCTGACTCTGCTCGGACGCGATGAACTCCTTTAAGACTCAGAACATAAGGAATGAAGCCATGCACTGTTTAAAACCTTTCATCGAGGTGCCTGTCTCGATAAACATGCACGAGGACGAGTCCCCGAGACCAGGATTGAATCATTCGCTTTTAAAATGTTACGATTCCTTGTGTTGGCATCGGGTAAGGAAAGGGCAGGTGTGGGGGAGGTGAGGGGGAGGGGAGCAAGGTCACACTTTGATGGGGGTCTTCGCCTGTGCCTTCTGGAAGTCCTGTTGCAGCTTGCTGAGTGTCTCCCTGTGCTGTTCCGACTTCTTCTCCAGCTCCTTCATCTGGCCCTCATACCGCTTTCTGAAAAAGGGGAGGAGACAGTTTACAGCGACGGCTCGGCTCGGCGTAAACCTACGAGCCCCCCCCACCCACCCCGACAAGACGAGACCACTTCAGCGGACGCCCACAATCACTTTCTGACGCCATGCGAGGGACGCATCACTCCCCCTGCCCCCAGCAAACCCCCGCAGATTTCTCACCGCCCGAGTACCACAGTGTAGAGTCTGGACTCTCCTCCGCTCCACCCTCTCCCCTGGGCAGCGAAAACTGCCAGGTTTAGAGCGAGGACCCACTCACTCAACCCAGCGGCACCACATCATCTGGTTTCCACCTAAATATCTGGAAAATGGGAAGGGAGGGAGGGAGAAGCAACCCAGAAAGATAAGAGAGAGAAAATAAATCAGGATAAAGATTACCATCGACCAGACATCCTGGAATCTGACCTCTTGACATTTTTGTTAAATGCCACCTCTCGACTTTCCTCCTCCCTCCCCTGTAAGTGGCGGGAATCTCCCCCAGGGAGGGCGGCACTGGGAACGTCCTGGTTTTAAAACACAGTGAGACTGCTGCACACATTGTGTGAGATCACTCTCCCCGCGCCGAGATACAGGAGGGTGGGCACCAGTGGGGCTGTACCCCAGCCTGCAGGATAGTGATGTGGGGGAGATAGGGGGCAGGAGAAGAAACAGCTTCCAAGCATTCTGCGATGGTAACAGGCTTTATGGAGATAATTTGACTGCAGAGGATCAAGTAATTTCTGAAATGTACATAGTGCAAATGTCAGGCCCAGCCTTCTGAAAATATATCTACATTTTAACTTGTCTGAATTTAGGTTACTGTTTTTGTATCAGCACCGACCCACTCAGCCCTCTCCGACAGTGCAGCACTCCCTCAGTACTGACCCTCCGACAGTGCAGCGCTCCCTCAGTACTGACCCTCCGACAGTGCAGCGCTCCCTCAGTACTGACCCTCCGACAGTGCAGCACTCCCTCAGTACTGATGAGAATCCCTACGTGGTCAGTTTTCGGTAAAATATTAAGATGCCTACGTGGCAAAGAAGCAGAATGCAAAATGGTTAGAAAGGGTTAATTAGTTAGTAACTGAGATTGGTACAGGTGGCCTGGCCCTCCTGCTGGGCCATATGTTTGCGTAGTCAGCAGGTTTGCATTGTCTTAGCAATGTAGAGTCTTTGATGTGATTCAAGGACTGGTCTGAATGTCTCCATGTTTATGGCAGATCAATATAGGTAACGAGCTTAGCCAAAGTTGAAAGACATTCCAGGTTGGGAGATAAGGAACAGAAGGGACAGGGAAGAACATTCCAAGTTGGAAGGTGAGGAAGTATCCCCTTTGATGTCTAACAGCAGCATGATCAGCACATGGACGATTTATGATTGGCCGGAAATAATGTAACCTCGCATGGCAACCTATGCCCGGCTTATGATTGGTGTTGACCCTCGTTAAGTATGTTCCAACCCTATTCATCTGTATAAAAACGTGTGGATTTCTGTATGTTTTTGTTCTTGCTCTGCCAGCATAGAGGGACTCTATCAGGAGTCCAAATCAATGCTGCAGACTAAGAACCCTGCTATTAAAGATGTGTTGAATTTTAAAATGTATTCGACTTCAGTTATTACTGAACCAGACTGAGGGGAAAGAATCCGGATCGTCACTGACCCTCCGACAGTGCAGCACTCCCTCAGTACTGACCCTCCGACAGTGCAGCACTCCCTCAGTACTGACCCTCTGACAGTGCGGCACTCCCTCAGTACTGACCCTCCGACAGTGCGGCGCTCCCTCAGTACTGACCCTCCGACAGTGCGGCGCTCCCTCACTACTGACCCTCCGACAGTGCAGCGCTCCCTCAGTACTGACCCTCCGACAGTGCAGCCCTCCCTCAGTACTGACCCTCTGACAGCGCAGCCCTCCCTCACTGGGAGTATCAGCCTAGATTTTGTGCTCAAGTCTCTAGAGTGGGACTTGAATCCATGACCTTCTGACTCAGAGGCGGGAGTGCTACCACTGAGCCACGACTGACATGCAAGATAAGCAGTGGCACACGGCATCCAGGGATGGAACGAGGAACTCAGAAGTGAGAAAAAAAACTTTTTGCCAAAATCTACAGCGTGAAATTGTTTTTACCACATTGAAATTGATTGTAGGCATCGTACTGAGTAAGATCACCTGTAATCATCGAGAGCTTGGCTTGGTTTGGTTTGTTTATAAAGCGGTCATACTTTTATATAATTAAAATAAGCTCTCGTCCCAAATGTCAAGATATTGGACTGGACTGAAATGGTTTCTGCCACCAGTTAAAATCTGGACTAAGTCTTTAGTCAGTGTAGTAGAGGTGAGGAGACTAACATTTCCCCATTGATATATTCCAATCGTTTAGCAACAGTCGACTTTGCTTCCTCTAGGTCTTGCTTGACTAGAACTGGACCAATCAGCTTGAAAACAGTGTTTGTTGACTCCAAGAGGTCCAACTCCTGAGACAAAAAAAAGGGAAAACAATATTTAGGAATAAACAACTTGCATTTATATAGTGCCTTTAGTGTAGTAAAACGTCCCAAGGAGCTTCACAGGAGCGATTATCAAACCAAATTTCACACCGAGCCTCATAAGGAGATATTAGGACAGGTGACCAAAAGCTTGAGCAAAGAGGTAGGTTTTAAGGAGCGTCTTAAAGGAGGAGAGAGAGGCGGAGAGGTTTAGGGAGGGAATTCCAGAGCTTAGGGCCCAGGCAGCTGAAGGCACGGCCGCCAATGGAGGAGCGATTAAAATCAGGGATGGGCAAGAGGCAAGAATTGGAGGAGCGCAGAGATCTCGAAGGATTGTAGGGCTGGAGGAGGTTACAGAGATAGGGAGGGGGCGAGGGCCAGGGAGGGATTTATCTCTGATTTAACACAACTGGCGTACAAATACAATACTAACTGAAAGAGAAAACAGACACCCCCCACCCCGCCAAGTCACTGGGCTCCTCACCTCTTTAACTATCGTATTTTCAGTTACTTGTGCTTCCAGCTTCTGCCTCGCTGAAAGACATTTGCTGAGATCTGCAAGGAGAAGGAAGCATTAAATACTCAACATTCACAGGTTCACCTCCCAGCACAATCATTACCGGGGCAGAGGTGGACATTTTATCTGCCTGACCAACATTATTTATTGGCCACACACGGAGTCAGCCATTTTAACGGTCACACGTCAGACTGCGCACAATTAGTCCAAAATTTCAAGATCCTTTTGGTTTATAGTTTGATCTGGAATTTCTAATTCCTCAATGTTAATCCTTTGGGAGCAGGGATTCAAATACATTTGAATCTGAGGGGGGACCTGATAGAGGCCTTTAAAATTATGGAAGGGTTTGATAGGGTAGACGTAGAGAAGATGTTTCCACTTGTGGGGGAGACCAGAACTAGGGGGCCATAAATATAAGATAGTCACTAATAAATCCAATAGGGAATTCAGGAGAAACTTCTTCACCCAGAGAGTGGTGAGAATGTGGAACTCACTCCCACAAGGAGTGGTTGAGGTGAATAGTGGAGATACATTTAAGGGGAAGCTGGATAAACACATGAGGGAGAAAGGAATAGAAGGATATGGTGATAGGGTGAGATGAAGTCGGGAGGGGGGAGGCTCGTGTGGAGCATAGACACCAGCATGGGCCTGTTGGGCCGAATGGCCTGTTTCTGTATTGAACACTCTACATAATTCTATGTAAAAAAAAAGAGTTTTCTTTTTAAATTACAGCAACCCATTATTATTAAGCCGTAAAAAGTATTTCAACACAAACGCAAAAATGCAGGGCCGGTGGCAAGCGAAGTGGGACTGAGGACAGGCTGGTTGAGGCGGACTGCTCCCAGCATCAGTAACTCAGGGCGCACGGCCGTTCGATTATACTGACTTGCCCCGAAAGACCCCAAGTTTCCATTGTCCGGTTTCACCTCAGCGTCAAAGAGCTGAAAATTTAAACGAAGATGATTCTCGATCAATGCGGACGTTAGTCTTCCTGCAATCCATTACAATGAGGAGAGGGACCGAAGGGTGTTTACATCTGGTCAAGAGGCTGTGGTGATAAACTCAGATATTTATACACAGCATTATAGGGAGGGTCGCAGATCAGCGATTTTCACAGGAGAATAATCGTCGCCTTGAAATATAATCTTGGAAGCACCTGATAAGATTCGACAATGATTAATAGAATCGGTCTTATTCGGTCACAGCAATCTGATGGGCCTTTATTATTAGGAGAGGATCACGAAAGATCATTCCTAAATCACCAGTAAAGACCCGGAATCCCGGGTAAAAGCATTGGATTTATTGAATCTCCGTAATTCAGCAGCTCTGCTGATAACACCCGGCCTCGACCCCCCCGCCGTCCCTCGGGCCACGGTCACTCCGCTATCACTGGACCCACGGGGCCGGGATGGACCTTCATCCAGCGATTTCCTGGACGGTCAAAGGAGCCTCGGAGCCTCACCCAGGGGGCCGGGAACAGGGGACCCCTCGGGTCATCCGGTCAATCGCAGCCACACGGGCACAGGGCGGTGGGCGAGAGCGAGGAGAGAGTCAGAATAAATCACCCGACACCCGCCTCCCCCCGACCCCGACCGACCCCAGCCTCCCCCCGACCGACCCCAGCCTCCCCCCGACCCCGACCGACCCCAGCCTCCCCCCGACCCCAGCCTCCCCCCGACCCCAGCCTCCCCCCGACCGACCCCAGCCTCCCCCCGACCCCGACCGACCCCAGCCTCCCCCCGACCCCGACCGACCCCAGCCTCCCCCCGACCCCCCCCAGCCTCCCCCCGACCCCGACCGACCCCAGCCTCCCCCCGACCCCAGCCTCCCCCCGACCCCGACCGACCCCAGCCTCCCCCCGACCCCGACCGACCCCAGCCTCCCCCCGACCCCAGGGGCAGAGGGAGGAGGAGGAGGGCGGGTCATCAATAAATCAATAAATAAATATAAATCAATCAATATAAATATACACAGGCAGGTTATAGGCGGGCCCGACCCCTCCCCATCTCCTGGACACAAACCCCCCGCCCGGGACCCCCGATCCCCGGCCTCTCTCTCCCCCTTCTCCCGGGGGTAGGCCCCCGATCCCCGGCCTCTCTCTCTCCGCCTTCCCCCGGGGGTAGGCCCCCGATCCCCGGCCTCTCTCTCCCCCCCTTCCCCCGGGGGTAGGCCCCCGATCCCCGGCCTCTCTCTCCCCCCCTTCCCCCGGGGGTAGGCCCCCGATCCCCGGCCTCTCTCTCCCCCCCTTCCCCCGGGGGTAGGCCCCCGATCCCCGGCCTCTCTCTCCCCCTTCCCCCGGGGGTAGGCCCCCGATCCCCGGCCTCTCTCTCCCCCTTCCCCCGGGGGTAGGCCCCCGATCCCCGGCCTCTCTCTCCCCCTTCCCCCGGGGGTAGGCCCCCGATCCCCGGCCTCTCTCTCCCCCTTCCCCCGGGGGTAGGCCCCCGATCCCCGGCCTCTCTCTCCCCCTTCCCCCGGGGGTAGGCCCCCGATCCCCGGCCTCTCGTACCTTTCTGCAGCCCCTGGTATTTCTCCAGCTCCGCCTGGAGTTTCCGCTGCAGAATCTCCGCCATCTTCAGCCGCCGCGTCACGTGGTGACTCGACCGCGACCCTTGACCCGGAAACACAGCCCGGGGCACGTGACAGGCGGGTGGGCGCGCGCACCACGTGCAAAAACAGGAGCAGCAGCACAGAAAGGGCTGCAGCTGAATATTAATTACTCTTTATATTAAATATATAACTGCAGCAGCACAGAATCCAAGCCCAATATTGGGGTGATTATTTTTTGGGGGTGAGACGGGAACCCTCCATCATTCCATTTAAGGCAGTATCGGAGAATCATAGAAGGAGGCCATTCGGCCCATTGTGTCCGTGCTGGCCAAAAAAGAGCTGTCCAGCTTAATCCCACTCTCCAGCACTTGGTCCGTAGCCCTGCAGGTCACGGCTCTTCAGGTGCACATCCCCTATTAAATGAGTTGAGGGTTTCTGCCTCTCCCACCCTCTCAGGCAGTGAGTTCCAGACTCCCACCACTCTCTGGGTGAAAAAAATTCTCCTCATCTCCCCTCTAATCCTTCTACCAATTACTTTAAATCTATGCCCCCGGTCGTTGACCTCTCTGCTAAGGGAAATAGGTCCTCCCTATCCACTCTATCTCGGCCCCTCATAATTTTGTACACCTCAATTAAATCTCCCCTCAGCCTCCTCTGTTCCAAAGAAAACAACCCCAGCCGATCCAATCTTTCCTCATAGTTAAAATTCTCCAGCCCTGGCAACATCCTCGTAAATCACCTCTGTACCCTCTCCAGTGTAATCACATCTTTGCTGTAATGTGGTGACCAAAACTGTACGCAGTACTCAAGCTGTGGCCTAACTAGTGTTTTATACAGTTCCAGCATAACCTCCCTGCTCTTATATTCTTTGCCTCAGCTGTTAATGTATCCTGCAACAGAAAAATAAAATTAATAACCAAATGCATAAGCAAAGTGAGACAGGAAGAAAGAGGGCAAACCAGACTTACAGGTCAAAAACAGGTACGTCACTCTCTATGTTTCACACACACTATGTTTTGTATCGAGAGGTTGTATTTGCAGGCCTAGGGGGAAAAGAGCTGGGGAACGGGACGAGCTGGATTGCTCTTACAAAGAGCCGTCACGGGCTCGATGGGCCAAACGGCCTCCTTTTGTGCTGTAACCGTTCTATGATTCACTGCTGGCATACACTCCCTTACTCAGGAGGTATAAGACCTTCCTGCCACACTCTCAGTGCTGTACTCAGCACACTAACAATTAGCTTTCATTCAGGTCGTTTGCCACGGAGTAACCAAATCCGCAAAACACAACAGGACCTGCAATATTCTCCAGCATAAACAGACAAGGGTTTTATGCTCCAGCCAACAACAGGTGTGGGGCAGGCTTCATGGACCAGGCGGTCCTTTCTTACCCCTCATTTTCATATGTTTTGGTCTCAAGGCTTTTGAGCTTCTCTGAGCAGCTGTTGCTGCAGTTTAGTTACACTTAGATGCACAAACAGAAGTTAAATCCAGGAAGTACTTTTTGCTTGTCCTGCTAACCGACAATTACACGCAGGAAGCTCACAACCATTCACCCAGACTATCAGAGTTTAGGGTTATAATTAACCAAACTTACTCTGTGGCTGAATGCAGTAATATTGTTACTGTGCACGCCACTGTGTTAATACTTTGCCGACTACATTAGTCAATGCCGAGTTTACTGCCACGTGGCCATCTTCCAGAATGCACACGACTCCCGATTGTTTAGGTCAGATTTAATCGAGAAGTAAATGACGTCTGCACAATCGGACGGTGAGAGGCAGCTCAGTGGTTTATGACTGAATAAACTCAGCAGCTCTGCTGTAGCCTGCTTTTTTTTTAAAAAGCCCTCTTCTCTCCTGCTGAGTGTTGGGTCTTGCTGGGTACTGGCTCTCAACCAGCAACCCTCCAGTCCCTCACCCAGACAATACCAGCAGCCTAATCAGCCTTGGGGTGGGGGCAGGAGGTAGCATTCCAACCTGGGACCATCCTGCTTCTGCCCCACTCGACACGGCACATTCACATATTGAACCGTCCAGGAAATTAGATTTAGTTTTGTCTTTGAAAATTAAGTTTCTCATTAATATTGTTTTCAGTGGGTATCACTCTCGCCTGAGTCAGGTCATGGGTTCAATTCCATCCAAGCAGACACGTCCAGTGCAGTGCCGGGGGAGCGCCGCACCGCCGGAGGGTCCGCGCCCGAGGGAGCGCCGCACCGCCGGAGGGTCCGCGCCCGAGGGAGCGCCGCACCGCCGGAGGGTCCGCGCCCGAGGGAGCGCCGCACCGCCGGAGGGTCCGCGCCCGAGGGAGCGCCGCACCGCCGGAGGGTCCGCGCCCGAGGGAGCGCCGCACCGCCGGAGGGTCAGTCTTTCAGATGAAACGTTAAACCGGGGCCCTGTCTTCTGTATAAAAGGGTGATCTTTCGCTGTCCTGGTCAACATCCAGTGCAGATTATCTGGACGTTCTCTCATTGCTGGGTGTGGGTCCTTACAGTTGACCAATTAGCTTGTGTGTTCTTTTCCTGCATAATAACAAGTGACTGCACTGCCAAAGTGATTCATGGGCTGAGAGGCGCTTTGGGCCGTCCAGAGGATGAGAAAGGCACTATATAAATGCAGGTTCGTTCATGCCGGTGACTATTTGGATTTTGCGACGTGTAACAACCTTTGAGTCCACCAGCAACTTTATTTTTTTTAAGAAGTAGTAAGTTAATTTGCATAATTTTTGCTTTGAACAATGAAAATATTGTAGTTAGGGATGGAGCTCGGAGCTGCCAGAGACATTACTGAGCAAGACAGTGTAAGGAGAACGAATTAACATCAAATATCAATAGTTGTTAATTAAAAGTGATTTGTCATTTCACTTATTTGTTTTCAATTTAACCTCTGGAGGAGTCCATCACCCAAAGCAATTAGCATACGATGTCCAGAGAGTGCATGACAAGGAGATAAGTGTATGGGGCAAGGGAGGTGGCATTAGAAAGCACAGGTGTGAAGAGTCTCCTCTTGGTGTTGAAAATTCTACCCATTAAACAAAAACTCACTCAGCAGAGTGCCTGTGACCCGTGCCACATTCGAATCTCACCTGGGATTCAGACTCCAGTTCTATTTGGAGTGCAGCTGATAAACTAGCAGCTCTCTCTGTACAGCGTACCCAACCTCCCAGTGACAGGGTGTACGGTTAAAGCTGAGGGAGAACTTCACAGAAAACCAAAAAGGAAATAAAGACATGGCAAAGTCAGCAATGGGAATTTCAGTTTGTTTATTTTTCTCTGCAACCACAATTCAGCCGAGTTTAGTAGCCAGTTCCTTTGCTTTTGCCTTTTCGAGTTTTACAATGCGTGCGACAGATTTTGGCCCGAGAATGCCACCTCCCCAGTGTCGCCGGATCTGGGAGACAGAGACAGAGAAGTTATAAAAAGTTGCCACCAAATACTCAACACAACCGAACCCAAGTACGCAGCGGTACAACTGAAAGAGTTTCAGACCAGGCCTGCTCTCCAAAACAGGAACACGTAGCACTCCCTTCAGACACACCCGTTTCCAGTTCAGATACGGACTCCGCAAAGCAGCTGATTTTAAACTTCCTTACTTCACTGGCTGAACTGTTTTGAAACGGCAATGAGCCAGGCTACAGGTCACAGCCCCCGCTTCCCGCTGACTGAATAAATCAAGTTACGTTTTGAGGATGTGGAACTCTGGTATTTTGGGATCGAATTCCACTATTCCACCCATTTGTTCACGACAGCCATAAATCAGCAGCCTTGCTTATAACGGGTGACGCAGCTCGAGACTTCAAAATGAAAGGGACAACGCCGTTTGTTAGTTGGAGAACCCCCTTAGACAGACCACCCACGATAAACTAGACCCCCACCCTCCCCCCAGTATCACACCACATGTATGAAGGATTGTGCTGAATTACTATCAATGACAGGAGAAAGGGGCACAGAAGACGATAAATTCATGAAACTCTACCGCCCCCCGTCCCCTATATCATGTCACTTAATCCACGACCCCTTCTCCTGAGAAGGGGTTCAGATCCCAGTTAGTGTCGTTCGCCCCCCTGCACTACGTCACTTATCCTACAGCCACTGCGATGTGCCGTTCTCATTGTAAAGTAGCTGACGTGGAACAGAAGAACAGTCACCAACTGCTCTCCGTCCCAGGGAGCTCACACTGCTGCTCCCCACCCCCCAAGAGGAGGGGCTCACACTGCTCCTCCCCCCTCCACACCCCCGGGGGCTCACACTGCTCCTCCCCCCTCCACGCCCCCGGGGGCTCACACTGCTCAGACTTAAACGTCTCGTTTGGTTCCACATGAATATTCAGGTGAAGAAATTCGCACCATCATTGCAGGCAGCCTCCGCGGGAAGTCCTACAGCACCCAATACAAACCGGCTCATCATTAACCAGCAATTATAAAACAAAAAACACCATCCCAAAAAGTTCAATATAGTAATGACAATCATGGGATGCTTGGTGCAGCAGCCTGACACATACACATACACCCACTCTCTCTTACCTCATCGTATCGGTCATTGTAATTTGTCCGGACTGCTTCAATCAGTTTGGCAATGGTTCCTTTATCCTCACTGAGTGAGGAGAGAGAAAAAAAAGCACAAACAGCCTTTTCAAGTAAAGACATTTTATTTTTTTAAAAACCCACACAATGTACAATCTTCACTAACAGCCAAAAGCTCAGGGTTAAAAAGCTCAATTTATTCAACACAGCTTCTTCAGATTATATTTAAATTTCATCACAGCTGATGGCTCATTAAATCTATTACTGTATTAAAAAACTCAACCACCTCTCGACTGGGTGGGGAATGAGTTAAGCAGAGGGCGCAGACCCAGAGGAACGTGTGAAAGATGGAAGACAGCGTGCAGAGGTTAGGCAAGTGCGGAGAGGGGAGCAAACGGAAAGCAAATACCTTTTAGTCTGGACGCAGTTTGAACTGGCCCAACTGGTCTATCCCGGTGTTTATGCTCCACACGAGCCTCCTCCCTCTCTACTTCATCTCACCCTATCACCATATCCTTCTATTCCTTTCTCCCTCATGTGTTTATCCAGCTTCCCCTTAAATGCATCTACACTATTCACCTCAACCACTCCTTGTGGGAGCGAGTTCCACATTCTCACCACTCTCTGGGTAAAGAAGTTTCTCCTGAATTCCCTATTGGATTTATTAGTGATGATCTTGTATTTATGGCCCCCTAGTTCTGGACCCCCCAACAAGTGGAAACATCTTCTCTACGTCCACCCTATCGAACCCTATTATCTTAAAGACCTCTATCAGGTCACCCCTTTCTAGAGAAAAGAGTCCCAGCCTGTTCAGCCTTTCCTGATAAAGATATCCTCTCAGTTCTGGTATTATCGTTGTGAATCTTTTTTGCACCCTCTCCAATGTCTCTGTATCCTTTCTATAATATGGAGACCAGAACTGTGCACAGTACAGGTGTGGTCTATCCAAGGTTCTATACAAGGTTAACCCAACTTCTGTTTTTCAATTCTTTCCCTCTGGAAATGAACCTCAGTGCTTGACTTGCCTTTTTAAAAAAAAAGCCTTATTAACCCGCATTGCAACTTTTCGTGATTTGTGTATCTGTACCCCCAGATCCCTCTGCTCTTCTACCCCATTTAGACTCCTATTATCCAAATGTAGCATGTGGCCGTCTTATTCTTCATACCAAAATGCACCATTATTGCGAGGGTTAAACTGGGCTAAAGATAAATTGCAGTGGCCCCGATGATACTGATGAGATCTAGAGTGAAGACGAAACAACCAGACTCTTATCAGGACCGACTGGTGCATTCAAAGGGAGCTCTCTGTTCACAAGAGAACAGACCGACTGGAACAACCCTAGCCTTGTGATATCAGGGACGCTCCCACGAAGTGCAGAGGTGGACGAGCGCATTCTCTCTCTGTTGTACTTACGGGTTGACTTGAGTAAAGGCCACGCAGCTACAGGTCTTCCTGTGGACCAGCCTGCCGATCCGGGCTTTCCCTTTCACAATACAGTAGGGGACACCCATCTTCCGACACAGAGCGGGAAGGAACACCACCAGCTGGGAGAGACGGCAGGGCACGGATCAAAAAAACCCAGTGAGTTCAACGTCAGAACCAGAGAATTTAAATAACTGCACTAAGATCTAATGTGGGTTCCATGCTCACTCTCCATTTGTGATAATTTGCTGTCACATATCACAAGTGTCAGCCTTGGCTCAGTGAGGAGCTCTCTCTCTCTCTCTCACCCGAGTCAAAAGGTCGTGGGTTCAAGTCCCACTCCAGAGACTTGAGCACAAGATCTAGGCTGACACTCAAGTGCAGTACTGAGGGAGTGCTGCACTGTCGGAGGGGCCGTCTTTCGGATTAAACCGAGGCCCCACCTGCCCCCTCAGGTGGATGTAAAAGATCCCATGACACTATTCAAAGAAGAGCAAGGGAATTCCCCCTGGTGCCCTAAGGTAAATATTTATCCCTCAACCAACATCACTAAAAAAAAAATTATCTGGTCGTCATCACATTGCTGTTTGTGGGAGCTTGCTGTGCACAAATTGGCTGCTGCGTTTCCTACATGATAACGGTGACTACACTTCAAAAGTACCTCACTGGTTGTAAAGCATTTGGGACGTCCTGAGGTAGTGAGGTGCTATAGAAATGCAAGTTCATTCTTTCATCTACATCAGTAAACAACAGCGCAGGCCTCACCCCACGTGTGTTTATATAATCTCTCTATTTTTAATTTCTCCTCGCCCACTATCAGCAATAAACTATTCGGCAAGTGTTTTTGAGACCGCACTGCCCCCTCCTCTGGAAGGCAGATAGAAACAAGTAGCTATTTCTGTCTGTAAGACAAAACCAGGACAGTCTTCAGCGCAATCACTGGGCTCCAGATAAACACAGCCCCTGGGCAGTACTACATTCTCTGCAGCGCAATCACATGTCAAACACAAGATCTATGAGACAATCCCTCACTTGTTCAACCTATGGCGCATGGGTTTCATTCAATCTCATTTTCTTCCCTAGCATTTCCAGATTAACAAAAGACTCTCAATATGGACATTGTCCCAAAGGTCACATTGAGTCAGTGGATTTCATGGTTCTACACCAGCAGGCCAGGCACTGATTACAACCCTCGTTAGTTTTAATGCTTCTAACTCCACTCTTAAAATCTCTTCTGCCCTGCACCCAGACCTTGCCCAGATTGTACAGCTGGCTATCCTTTTTTTAAAAAAAATTGCTGCAGCACTTTTGATAGGACTGAAAATTTACACCCACAGAATACCTGTCAGTCGTGGCTCAATGGGTAGTACTCACTTCCGAGTCAGAAGGTTGTGGGTTCAAGACCCACTCCAGAGACTTGAGCACAAAATCCAGGCCACACTCCCAGTAAAGGACTGACAGAGGCGCGTCTTTCAGATGAGATGTTAAACCGAGGCCCCGTCTGCCCTCTCAGGTGGGTGTAAAAGATCCCACGGCCACTATTTCGAAGAACAACAGGGGAGTTCTCTCCGGTGTCCTGGGGCCAATACTTATCCCTCAACCAACATCACAAACAGATTATCTGGTCATTTATTACATTGCTGTTTGTGGGATCTTGCTGTGCGCAGATTGGCTGCTGCGTTTCCTACATTACAACAGTGACTACACTTCAAAAGTACTTCACTGGCTGTAAAGCTTTGGGACATCCAGAGGTGGTGACGAACCTCTGGAGTGGGGTTTGAACCCATGACCTCCTGACTCAAGTCGGGGAGAGTGCTACCCACAGACAGACAGAGCAAATCCACCTCAATCTATAATCACCGTATTTTCTGTATCATGTTACTTCTTTGGGGACGATATGGGGGGTTAATAGAGCAAAAGCCAAGAGAAAAGGCTCAAGCCTACATGGTGCGTAGATCTGCTTAATAGAGTCCGACCTTGGTGTACCTCACAGCGCGCGCACACAGTGAATCCTTCATTCACTTCACAAACAGGAATCTGAAATTCAGTTCCTACTGCAACTCAAGACCCAGATCGACAGTGTTGGGTGAGGGAATTGAGGGAATCGGAGCAAGGAGGGTAAACGGGGTTGTGGAACTGATCAGTCATGATCTGATTGAATGGCAGAACAGGCTCGAGGGGCTGAATGGCCTCCTCCTGTTCATTCAGTGCCCGAGGAGGCAGCTCACCTCAATGGGATCCACATCGTGAGCGACCACTACCAGCTGGGCTTTCTTGCTTTCCACCAGTGTGGCGACGGTATTCACACCTAACAATGCAAGACAGAGCTCGGTTAACATCCTGTTTCTGGTGGTATTTTTAAAGCGGAGAGATTTTATCGTGCAATAGGCCAGGACCATAAATCTTGTCCCAGAGATAAGCCAGGAGAGTCACATTATTCACCATCACCCCCGATACTGAGCAGAATGCTAAGCAGGAATTACCCATATCATCAACTTCAACACCCATCGTGCATTTATATAGCACCTTTAATGCAGAAAAACATCCCAGGGTGCTTCACAGGAGCGATTATCAGACAAAAATGGACGTCCAGCCAAAGGAGATATTAGGACAGGTGACCAAAAGCTGGGCCAGACAGGTGGATTTTAGGGAGCGTCTTAAAAGGAGGGAGGGAGGGAGGTAGAGAGGGAATTCCAGCTCTTAGGCCCTAAAGGCTGACGGTTCGGCTGCCAATGGTGGAGTGGAGATTCTTGAGGCCAGAGACGGAGGAACAGAGGGTTCGAGGGGGGTGAGGGCTGTAGGGCCAGAGGAGGTTAGAGATAGGGAGGGGCGAGAATGAGAATGGGAGCCAGAGTATCTACAGTTACCGTAAGACTTAGGCAACTTATCCCGGTCACCCCCCAGCATAATGATGAGGTGATCTAGTGTTTGGATCAATAACAGCCCATGGAACCGACTGATCACCAAAAATCAGATTGCTAGAATGTTACCAGGGCTCCAAGGGTCAGATTAGGAGATTGCATAAACTAGGCTTGGGGTATTTTCTGAAATATAGGTTGAAGGGGATTTGATTGAGGTTTTTAAGGAATCAATAGGGTAGATGGAGTGAAACTGTTCCCACTGATGGAGGAGTCTACAAGGGGACATAACCTTAAAATCAGAGCCAGGCCAGTCAGGAGAGCAGTTGGCGAAACACTTCTTCACGCAAAGGGTGGTAAAAGTGTGAAATTCTCTCCCACAAAAAGCAGTCGACACTAGCTCAATTAATCATTTTAAATCGGAGATCGAGAGATTTTTTGTCAGCCAAGGGTATTAAGGGATATGGAGCCGAGGAGGGAGGATGGAGTTAGGGAGACAGATCAGCCGTGATCTCATTGAATGGCGGAACCGGCTCGAGGGGCTCAATGGTTAACCCCTGTTCCGACGTTCCGCTTTAGAGCTGGAAATTTATCCCATTATTTTACTTGCTTTAAGCACTGAGCTCCCCTCTCCGCACAGTCTCATCACGCCCCTCTCTAGATTGACCCAAAATCTCATCCCAAGCAGAAAAGCCACCTCTCTCCCTCCCTCCCTCCCGCCCCCTCCCCCAAACAATTAAAACAGGAGACAGGTTAACGAGCACAATATTTAAGGCTGAATCCCAGAAAGTGTCAGCATTGGTCTTTTACTCTGTGCGGTTTTACTTTCTCGATCCTGATTAGCAGACGGATGGAGAAACCCTCGTTTGAAGACGCCATGCATCAGAAATCTTGGTGGTTTCAAGGTGTAATCACCAGTGATCAGATAGCAAATATTTTTCACATCATTTGCAAAGCATCCCCGTAACAAGGTAGGTACTGTAACAGGCAGGGGCTTAAATTAGGCTTTTTATTTGATCAAACACACTAAGAGTGTAGACTCTCAAAGCCCCATTACAGTGATACGTCTTGTACCAGAGCTGGAGCAGTATTTCCCAGCATGGCTCTGGGCGATTGGTGCTGTAGTTTGGTGCAGGAGATAGATGCAGCCACCGTACAGCGCACGGGTAGGGAAGATCATTTACCGGCTCTCAGGACAGGTGGTCTCTTGGTGGGCGCATCACCTTTGCCCGCTGCCTTCAGCTCAGCCCGAGCAAGCAGCCTCTTCCTCTTCTCTTGTTTGGTCTCGGGGCGGTACTTGTGGGCTACTTTGAAGAGCTGAGTGGCTGCAAGATATCAGAGGTAAAAAGATACCACAACACCATCAGGATAACGTGCGTACCACGGAGAAGGAGTCACAGAGCGTCTGTCTGTGACTCAACCGCAGTCTTTGAGTTTTAAGGCACTAATAAGTTTGTCGCGTTTCCCCCACACCCATTAAAGGTAAGAGATGTCAGCTCCCCGTTCAAAAACATACATCCTTCAGTAACCAAACACCCATGGTTTGTGTTACAGTGAACATGCATTTATTCTACTACTCTAATAATCCAACGGTTAAAACTCTGTGGAACAGGAGGCAGTGGCTGTTTAAACCCAGGCAGAGCCGGTAGAGAGGGCTCACTCGGCAGTCCAGGGTCTGCCCAGACCGAGCCGGCAGGTCGGGAGTTCACTCCTCCCCTCTCTCCACACTGGACAAGAGTACAAATCCGCAGGCAGGGGCCTGAATTAGGATGTCAGCGCCTCACTCTGGTCTTTATGTTTCATGTAGTAGCCCAGCCAATAGTAGGCTATTTGGCTACAGGAGGGCATCACAGATGAGATCAGTCAACACCAGACAGCGAAGTATGGGTCACCAGGTAAGAACTCTGTCCGATTATCCTCCCACAACCAAGGTATCGGGGCCACCTGCAGCACCTGAACCCATTGCTGGGCACAGGCCGCGCACTCAGTCCGGCGCCTTTAATCCTGCTCAGTATGGGCCAGTTCCGCACTACTTAGGAGCATTTGTAACCGAGCCATAGAGGAGCAGAAAGAAAATCAACAATGGGTAGCTCTGAAGTACAACGCAGACAGGAAGTAATCAAACCAGGAACGCCCCCGACAATGTCAGAATAATGAGTAGCGCCCGGCCCGGCCCGCGCACCGCGACTAGCGCCCGGCCCGCGCACCGCGACTAGCGCCCGACCCGGCCCGCGACTAGCGCCCGACCCGGCCCGCGACTAGCGCCCGACCCGGCCCGCGACTAGCGCCCGACCCGGGAATCCCGATTGGTGTACAATGATCTCAATGTAACCCGCAGACAACAGGTAACATTACCACTGGTCAGAATGCCGACGGCTGTTCCTCTCCTAAACCTGTGCCACTCGCTTCGACCCTAAATGATTACCAGCAGTCAATGCTTGCCATAGGGTTTCACCCTCTCCCCCCTTTCCATTGCAGATTGTACTATTTGCCCCGCAGAGTGAGCTGGTTGCTCTGTGATTTACCTCCCCCCCCACCCCACTTACCAATTCAAAAACAGCAGCCACATAATGACCCCCAATTACTGATACCTGTACCCAACCTCTCCCCTTCAATTCAGAAACAACCAACTGGGCTGTCTCCAGGTGGCTCGATGCGCCAGGAAATCAGACACAGTAATAGCAGTGGTACACAGTCGTTTAAATAACAGGAGTGAGTATCGACACTACTCTGTCAGCTAATGAGTTGGAGGATGGGCAGGACTTACAGCTAACAGAGTCTCTACGAACGACAGCAAACAGAACTCATGACCGAAAATACGGCAGAGACTCCCGATAAAAGCAGGATAATTTCTCCAGCAAAATGCAGCAAGTGGAGGATAGTTACATAATACAGATTACATGCGTAAAATCAATCCCAGTCACTTGCAGCAGTGCATTCTCCGGGTGTCACTGACGGGGGAATTACCCAATCATCTCCACTCTGGCCGGGAATAGTGGGGTCACTATAAGCAGCCTTTAAACAATCTCAGTACTCACACAGTCATCAGTGAATACCGCGGGTATATACCAACAATCGCTACTTGGGGTACAAGGATCGCAGATGGGTTTTGCAGCTCACCTGTTTGCCTGTCGAGGGCTTGTGTAAACTGGTTAATGGCGGGAGGAACTTTCAGTCTCTTGTACAGGATTGAGCGTTGACGCTGCAGGCGGACATAACGAGGCCACTTCACAAACCTGGTCAGGTCCCGTTTGGGCTGAATGTCCTGTCCTGTAAACGGGAGAGTCGCAATGAAAACACAACCCTCTAGTTTCTGCTCTTCTCTTATCGACTTGCAACGTGGATCTAAGCTTGCGAACCAGAAATGAACGGTAGAAGTGGGAGAATCCGGAACAATCTTAAAATGAGAGCTTGGTCATTTAACAGTGAAATCAGGAAGCACAATTTTCACACAAAGGGTAGTGGCAATTTCGAACTCTCTTTCCCCCTCCCTCCCACCCCACCCAAGACCATGGAAGCTGGGGGACAATTGAAAATTGCAAGGTACGAGTGTCAATTTTAAGAATGTGCCCCCTTGTTCTGAATTTGTTTACCAGAGGAAATAGTTTCTCTGTATCTACCTTATCGAATCCCATTACTATTAAAAATCCTCAATTAGATCATCCCATAACCTCCTATTATCAAGGGAATATAAGTCAAGTCTGTGCAATCTGGCCTCATAATCTAACCGTTTTCGCCCCAGTATCACTCTGGTGAATCTGAGCTGCACCCCCTCCAAGGCCAATATATCCCTCCTGACATGCGGTGCCCAGAATTAAATGTGGTCTAACCAGAGTTTTATATAACTAACATAATTTCCAGCCCCTTTGAGATATACGCCAACACTCCACTAGTCCTGCTGATTACTTTTTGTACCTAGCTTTTAATGATTTCTGTAGCTGGACACCCAAATCCCTCAGCTCCTCTACTTTCTAGTCTCTCACCATTCAGAAAATAGGTGTAAAGTTCACAGAACCGTACACCTATGTAACAGGCAATGAAATCCAGCCATAATTTATAAATACATCAATGACACACTGCGCTCCTCCAATTCCGGCCTCTTGCGTATCTCCGATTTTAACTGCTGCACCATTGGCGGCCGTGCCTTCAGCTGCTCTGGAATTCCCTCCCTAAACCTCTCCCTCCCCCTTTAAGACGCTCCTTAAAACCCACCTCTTGGACCAAGCTTTCGGTCACCTGTCCGAATATCTCACGCGGCTCAATGTCAAATTTTGACGCGTTACGCTCCTGTGAAGTGACTTGGGACGTTTTACTACGTTAAAGGCGCTATATAAATGCACGTGGTGGTAGCGGCTGCTGGTCTGTGTAACAGAACCTACCTGTGCCAACACTCTGCCAGTGTTACTCACCAATGCCGAAGTTCTTGGGCCTTTTCTCGAAGAGCGGGTTGACTGTCTTTTTCTGCTCCTGTTTCCGGTGGAGGACGGAAGGGGCAGGGGCCACCTTCTTTCCCTTGCCTTTCTTCCCCTTTGGCTGAAGAGAAACAAAAAAAAAACCATCAGCTCTGGATATTAAAAGGGCCGAGCAGCCTCTTCGCGGGGGGCCGCGGTGACGCAGGGCGGGCAGTACGGCATTATACGGCCAGCCTCTCGACACTCCCCGGGCCAGGCGACGCGGGGCTCGAATTCCGGTGCCGAATTACAGTACGACGGCTGAGGCGATAAACTGAGCGGCCAGGCGGGCGCGCAAAACAAAAACCCACGCGGGCGGGCGGGCGCGCAAAACAAAAACCCACGCGGGCGGGCGGGCGCGCAAAACAAAAACCCACGCGGGCGGGCGCGCAAAACAAAAAAACCCACGCGGGCGGGCGCGCAAAAAAAACCCCACGCGGGCGGTCGCGCAAAAAAAAAACCCACGCGGGCGGTCGCGCAAAAACAACCCACGCGGGCGGGCGCGCAAAACAAAAACCCACGCGGGCGGTCGCGCTAAAACAACCCACGCGGGCGGGCGCGCAAAAACAACCCACGCGGGCGGGCGCGCAAAAACAACCCACGCGGGCGGGCGCGCAAAAACAACCCACGCGGGCGGGCGCGCAAAAACAACCCACGCGGGCGGGCGCGCAAAACAAAAACCCACGCGGGTGGGCGCGCAAAAACAACCCACGCGGGCGGGCGCGCAAAAAAAAAACCCACGCGGGCGGGCGCACAAATTTACCACTGTAGCTGAGATCTCAGGCATCGACTCAATGCTCCGTCCCTGGGGGTCCCCCCCCCACCACATCCCCTCCTATTTCCCCCCCACGCCCCCCACATCCCCCCCGCCATCCAAGACCCGACCGGACAAACTCAAAACTACAACAGGAGGCCCCGAGTGTGAACACAAGGCCCCGCCTCAGAAACCCCGATTTTTTTTTTAAAAAAAAACCCCCTCGGGCATCTCCCCGATAATAATACCGCAAATCAATCCGCTAACGTCCCATCGATGCGGCGGGCGGGTGTGCGGGGGTCCGGGGGCCGGGATGGCCGAGATTGAGAGCGGATTAGCGGCAGGCCCCGGGCCCGGGCCCCTCACACCCACCATTGTCGGCACCAGCGAGATCCCGCGGGGCCAACGATCGCGAGATCGGGGCTGGGGCGGGGGCGGGAATATTTGAATCACTGGGACTCTGGGCTCTGGGAATCTCCACTGGATCCAGTTTGTTCAAACTCTGCACAACTCCCTCCAATTACTGGGCATGCAGCTGGCTGCAGGGAGTCCCCCCCCCCCACTCCCCCTTACACGATGCATAATCCGAATTAAAGATCTTAACTACTTTAAAAGAGGCTTCTCACGTTGCAAAAGATTAAGAGGAGCAAGCCTGAGGATTGGAAACCAGCAAAGGAGGACCCGGAAAATTGATAAAATAGAATATGAGCAAGAAATATAAAACCACATTGTGAGAGCTTCTGCAAATATGTAAAAAGGAAGAGAGTCGCGAAAGTAAACGTGGGTCCCTTGGAGGCTGAGACAGGAGAATTTATAATGGGGAATCGGGAAATGGCAGAGATGTTCACAGTAGAAGATACAGAAAGCACACCAGAAATATGGCCAGAGGAGGGGGGGTGCGAGAGGTTGGGCTGGGGGGAGGGAGACTGGGCCCGGGGGGGGGGGGGAGGCTGGGCCCGGGGGGGGGGAGGCTGGGCTGGGGGGGAGGGAGACGGAGGGGGGAGACTGGGACGGGGGTAGGGATTGACCATGAACTGGCTACGGCTCGGGAGCGAGCGCACTGCAGCAACTCACCAAGGTCACTTCCACAGTTCCTCCGGCCTCGACCACTGAGAAGGACATGGGCAGAGATGTGGTGGGAGCACCATCACCTCCGAGTCACGCACCATCCGGACCTGGACATCTATCGTCGCTGGGTGAAAATCCTGGAACTCCCTACCTGACAGCACCGTGGGAGAACCTTCACCACACGGACTGCAGCGGTTCAAGAAGGCGGGCTCACCACCACCTTCTCGAGGGACGGGCGGTAAATGCCGGCCTTGCCAACGACGCCCACTTCCCGAGAATGAATGAAAAAGGAAGATTTCTTTCACCTCATCTCCACCTGTGCTCCTCGTTCTCCCTCAACCCCACTGAAACTCTCAATTCACCACCTTCCACTCTTCACAAACCCCAGACTATTCAGGACTCTGTGATCCATCTCCCACTAAAACTTCCCCTCACCTTCATAACTCTGTCCTTACCAAACTCCACTGGCTCCCCCCACGCCCCATGAATCGACAGTCGGACCTTCCTCGTGTGTTTTCCAATCCCTGCATCACCTTGCCTGAGTCTAACTCAGTGACCTCCAGTCCTTTATCCTCCAATTACTCCCCTGGAACTGGAATCCTGCTCTATTTCCCACTCTCCAATTCACTCGCAGAACCTCTGAGTCTTCCCGCCTCCCTCCCTGCCTTTAAAAAAACGCCTGAAGCCCTGATCTTCGACCCGTCAACTTGCTTCAAATTCCTTTCCTTCACTCACTCCTCATTGAACATTGGTGTTTTTTGTTGCCTTGTCAATCACTCTGAGGTGTTTACTTGATGTGAAGAGGAGGAAATGCTGAAATTTAAGCTGTATCATAGAATCATAGAGCACAGGAGGAGGTCACTCGGCCCATCATGCCTGTGCCGGCTCTTTGAAAGAGCTATCCAATTAGTCCCACTCCCCCGCTCTCTCCCCATAGCCCTGTCAATTTTTCCCTTTAAGTATTTATCCAATTCCCTTTTGAAAGTTACTATTGAATCTGCTCCCACCATAAGGCCATAAGACATAGGAGCAGGAGTAGGCCATTCGGCCCCTCGAGCCTGCTCCGCCATTTAATGAGATCATGGCTGTTCTGATTTTTACCTCAACTCCACTTTCCCGCCCTTTCCCCATATCCTTTGACTCCCTTGCTGATCAAAAATTTGTCTAACTCAGCCTTGAATGTATTCAATGACTCAGCCTCCACAGCTTTTTGGGGTAAAGAATTCCAAAGATTCACGACCCTCTGGGAGAAGAAATTCCTCCTCATTTCCATCTTAAACGGGCGACCCCTTATTCTGAGACTATGCCCCCTGGTTTTAGATTCCCCCAAGAGGGGTAACATCCTCTCAGCATCTACCCTATCGAGTCCCCTCAGAATCTTATATGTTTCAATAACATCTCCTCTCATTCTTCTAAACTCCAATGAGTATAGACTCAACCCGTTCAATCTTTCCTCATAAGACAACCCTTCCATACCCGGAATCAACCTAGTGAACCTTCTCTGAACTGCCTCCAATGCAAGTATGTCCTTCCTTAAATAAGGGCACCAGAACTGTACACAGTACTCCAGGTGTGGTCTCACCAACACCCGGTACAGTTGTAGCATGACTTCTCTGCTTTTATACTCCATCATCCTAGAAATAAAGGCCAATATTCCGTTTGCCTTCCAGATTACCTGCTGTACCTGTATGTTGACTTTTTGTGTTTCATGTACGAGGACACCCAGATCCCTCTGTACCGCAGCATTTTGTAGTATTTCTCCATTCAAATAATATTTTGCTTTTTTATTTTTCCTCCCAAAGTGGATGACTTCACATTTTCCCACATTATATTCCATCTGCCAAATTTTTGCCCATTTGCTTGACCTGTCAATATCCCTTTGCAGACACTTTGTGTCCTCATTGCAACTTGCTTTTCCACCTATCTTTGTATCATCAGCAAATTTGGCCACAAGACACTCTGTTCCTTCATCCAAGTCATTGATATATATTGTAAATAGTTGAGGCCCCAGCACTGAGCCCTGCGGCACCCCACTAGTTACAGATTGCCATTTTGAAAATGACTCTTTTATCCTGACTCTTTGTTTTCTGTTAGTTAGCCAATCCTCGATCCATGCCAGTATATTACCCCCAACACCATGAGCTCTTATCTTGTGCAGTAATCTTTTATGTGGCACCTTATCAAATGTCTTTTGGAAATCCAAATATACTGCATCCATTGGTTCCCCTTCGGAAAGGAGGAAGCCTCCGAAAGCTTGTGAATTTAAAATAAAATTGCTGGACTATAACTTGGTGTTGTAAAATTGTTTACAATTGTCAACCCCAGTCCATCACTGGCATCTCCACATTATAAAGGTTCAGTATAACTTCCTTGTTTTTGCACTCTATGCCTCTGTTTAAAAATGCCGGTGATGGACTGGGGTGGACAAATGTAAAGAATTTTACACCACCAGATTATAGTCCAAGTTTCAAATAAAATTGTTGGACTATAACCTGGTGTAAGATTCTTTACCTATGTTTATAAAGCCAGGGTGGGGTCGTAAACGCCTTTTTTTCAAACAGCCTTCTCAAATTGCTGTGCTAAGGCTTGTCTGTAATGCTCAGCAGATTGGAATCTGACCCTCAGAGAGTAGAACTGCTCGGTCAGGTTATTCCAGTGACATGTGTCCCCGCAGGTTGCGGTAATTGGAGCTGCAGTGAGCTGACAGGCGGCTCTCTCACTGGAGTCTGGATATCACTGCCTCCCCCACGACCAGGTAAGCGAAACAACTGCGATTTTCCTGCCTCCCCGTTCTCCTTGATTATCATTTTTGCCGTTTCCTCCATCGATTCTCCTCTCCTTATTTTCTCTGCTCCCGTTTCTCTCTCGCGGCTCTCTGATGGCTGCAAACCGGATGGGAATACAGTGCCCAGATCAGATGGGTTTCACTTCTCAATTAAAGGAGAGAACTTTCATTTCTACAGCACCTTTCACCACCTCAGCATGTCCCCAGGTGTTTCACAGCCAATGAAGTACTTTTTGTAGTGTTGTCAGTGTTGTAATGCAGGCAACCTGGCAGCCAATTTGCGCACAGCAAGATCCCACAAACAGCAATGAGGTAAATGACCAGTGTAAGGAATCTTACAACACCAGGTTATAGTCCAACTGTTTTATTTGAAAATCACAAGCTTTCGGAGGCTTTCTCCTTCGTCAGGTGAGTGTGGGATTCCTTGAATGTTACCGTATTTATAGTCAGAGAACAATACCTGGTGATTACAGATAATCTTTCCAACTGCCCGTTGCCAAGGCAATCAAAGTGTTCAGACAGAGTGATGTTACCTACAGGACCACCGAATACACAAACGGCCAGAACAAAAGGCAGAGAGAGAGAGGGAGAAACATCCAAAAGGAAGAGAAAGACAGAGAATGACCCGTTGTATTAAAAACAGATAACTTTTTTTCGCTGGTGGGGTTATGTGTAGTGTGACATGAACCCAAGATCCCAATTGAGGCTGTCCTCATGGGTGCGGAACTTGGCTATCAATTTCTGCTTGACGATTTTGCGTTGTTGTGTGTCTCGAAGGCCGCCTTGGAGAACGCTGACCCGAAGATTGGTGGCTGAATGTCCTTGACTACTAAAATGTTCCCCGACGGGCCACAGTGAAAAATCGCATAGACCTCCTCAGAAGACAAACATGGGACGCAACCAACAGAGTACCCTTCGTCGTCCAGTAACCTGGTGTTGTAAGATTCCTTACATTTAAGATTATTGAAGGAGAGACTGTCTGCACAGAGTGTGAGATTATTAAAGGAGAGACTGTCTGCACAGAGTGTGGGGATTATTAAAGGAGAGACTGTCTGTACAGAGTGTGAGATTATTAAAGGGGAGACTGTCTGTACAGAGTGTGAGATTATTAAAGGGGAGACTGTCTGTACAGAGTGTGAGATTATTAAAGGGGAGACTGTCTGTACAGAGTGTGAGATTATTAAAGGGGAGACTGTCTGTACAGAGTGTGAGATTATTAAAGGGGAGACTGTCTGTACAGAGTGTGAGATTATTAAAGGGGAGACTGTCTGTACAGAGTGTGAGATTATTAAAGGGGAGACTGTCTGTACAGAGTGTGAGATTATTAAAGGGGAGACTGTCTGTACAGAGTGTGAGATTATTAAAGGGGAGACTGTCTGTACAGAGTGTGAGATTATTAAAGGAGAGACTGTCTGTACAGAGTGTGAGATTATTAAAGGAGAGACTGTCTGCACAGAGTGTGGGGATTATTAAAGGAGAGACTGTCTGTACAGAGTGTGAGATTATTAAAGGGGAGACTGTCTGTACAGAGTGTGAGATTATTAAAGGGGAGACTGTCTGTACAGAGTGTGAGATTATTAAAGGGGAGACTGTCTGTACAGAGTGTGGGGATTATTAAAGGAGAGACTGTCTGTACAGAGTGTGAGATTATTAAAGGGGAGACTGTCTGTACAGAGTGTGGGGATTATTAAAGGGGAGACTGTCTGTGCAGAGTGTGAGATTATTAAAGGGGAGACTGTCTGTACAGAGTGTGGGGATTATTAAAGGAGAGACTGTCTGTACAGAGTGTGAGATTATTAAAGGGGAGACTGTCTGTACAGAGTGTGGGGATTATTAAAGGGGAGACTGTCTGTGCAGAGTGTGAGATTATTAAAGAGGAGACTGTCTGTACAGAGTGTGAGATTATTAAAGGGGAGACTGTCTGTACAGAGTGTGAGATTATTAAAGGGGAGACTGTCTGTACAGAGTGTGGGGATTATTAAAGGAGAGACTGTCTGTACAGAGTGTGAGATTATTAAAGGGGAGACTGTCTGTACAGAGTGTGAGATTATTAAAGGGGAGACTGTCTGTACAGAGTGTGGGGATTATTAAAGGAGAGACTGTCTGTACAGAGTGTGAGATTATTAAAGGGGAGACTGTCTGTACAGAGTGTGAGATTATTAAAGGGGAGACTGTCTGTACAGAGTGTGAGATTATTAAAGGGGAGACTGTCTGTACAGAGTGTGGGGATTATTAAAGGAGAGACTGTCTGTACAGAGTGTGAGATTATTAAAGGGGAGACTGTCTGTACAGAGTGTGAGATTATTAAAGGGGAGACTGTCTGTACAGAGTGTGAGATTATTAAAGGGGAGACTGTCTGTACAGAGTGTGAGATTATTAAAGGAGAGACTGTCTGTACAGAGTGTGAGATTATTAAAGGAGAGACTGTCTGTACAGAGTGTGAGATTATTAAAGGAGAGACTGTCTGTACAGAGTGTGGGGATTATTAAAGGAGAGACTGTCTGTACAGAGTGTGAGATTATTAAAGGGGAGACTGTCTGTACAGAGTGTGAGATTATTAAAGGGGAGACTGTCTGTACAGAGTGTGAGATTATTAAAGGGGAGACTGTCTGTACAGAGTGTGAGATTATTAAAGGGGAGACTGTCTGTACAGAGTGTGAGATTATTAAAGGAGAGACTGTCTGTGCAGAGTGTGAGATTATTAAAGGGGAGACTGTCTGTACAGAGTGTGAGATTATTAAAGGAGAGACTGTCTGTACAGAGTGTGAGATTATTAAAGGAGAGACTGTCTGTACAGAGTGTGAGATTATTAAAGGGGAGACTGTCTGTACAGAGTGTGAGATTATTAAAGGAGAGACTGTCTGTACAGAGTGTGAGATTATTAAAGGAGAGACTGTCTGTACAGAGTGTGGGGATTATTAAAGGGGAGACTGTCTGTACAGAGTGTGAGATTATTAAAGGGGAGACTGTCTGTGCAGAGTGTGAGATTATTAAAGGGGAGACTGTCTGTGCAGAGTGTGAGATTATTAAAGGGGAGACTGTCTGTACAGAGTGTGAGATTATTAAAGGAGAGACTGTCTGTACAGAGTGTGAGATTATTAAAGGGGAGACTGTCTGTACAGAGTGTGGGGATTATTAAAGGAGAGACTGTCTGTACAGAGTGTGAGATTATTAAAGGGGAGACTGTCTGTACAGAGTGTGGGGATTATTAAAGGGGAGACTGTCTGTACAGAGTGTGAGATTATTAAAGGGGAGACTGTCTGTACAGAGTGTGAGATTATTAAAGGGGAGACTGTCTGTACAGAGTGTGGGGATTATTAAAGGAGAGACTGTCTGTACAGAGTGTGAGATTATTAAAGGGGAGACTGTCTGTACAGAGTGTGAGATTATTAAAGGGGAGACTGTCTGTACAGAGTGTGAGATTATTAAAGGGGAGACTGTCTGTACAGAGTGTGGGGATTATTAAAGGAGAGACTGTCTGTACAGAGTGTGAGATTATTAAAGGGGAGACTGTCTGTACAGAGTGTGAGATTATTAAAGGGGAGACTGTCTGTACAGAGTGTGGGGATTATTAAAGGAGAGACTGTCTGTACAGAGTGTGAGATTATTAAAGGGGAGACTGTCTGTACAGAGTGTGAGATTATTAAAGGGGAGACTGTCTGTACAGAGTGTGAGATTATTAAAGGGGAGACTGTCTGTACAGAGTGTGGGGATTATTAAAGGAGAGACTGTCTGTACAGAGTGTGAGATTATTAAAGGGGAGACTGTCTGTACAGAGTGTGAGATTATTAAAGGGGAGACTGTCTGTACAGAGTGTGAGATTATTAAAGGGGAGACTGTCTGTACAGAGTGTGAGATTATTAAAGGAGAGACTGTCTGTACAGAGTGTGAGATTATTAAAGGAGAGACTGTCTGTACAGAGTGTGAGATTATTAAAGGAGAGACTGTCTGTACAGAGTGTGGGGATTATTAAAGGAGAGACTGTCTGTACAGAGTGTGAGATTATTAAAGGGGAGACTGTCTGTACAGAGTGTGAGATTATTAAAGGGGAGACTGTCTGTACAGAGTGTGAGATTATTAAAGGGGAGACTGTCTGTACAGAGTGTGAGATTATTAAAGGGGAGACTGTCTGTACAGAGTGTGAGATTATTAAAGGAGAGACTGTCTGTGCAGAGTGTGAGATTATTAAAGGGGAGACTGTCTGTACAGAGTGTGAGATTATTAAAGGAGAGACTGTCTGTACAGAGTGTGGGGATTATTAAAGGAGAGACTGTCTGTACAGAGTGTGAGATTATTAAAGGGGAGACTGTCTGTACAGAGTGTGAGATTATTAAAGGAGAGACTGTCTGTACAGAGTGTGAGATTATTAAAGGAGAGACTGTCTGTACAGAGTGTGAGATTATTAAAGGGGAGACTGTCTGTACAGAGTGTGAGATTATTAAAGGGGAGACTGTCTGTACAGAGTGTGAGATTATTAAAGGAGAGACTGTCTGTACAGAGTGTGAGATTATTAAAGGAGAGACTGTCTGTACAGAGTGTGAGATTATTAAAGGAGAGACTGTCTGTACAGAGTGTGAGATTATTAAAGGGGAGACTGTCTGTACAGAGTGTGAGATTATTAAAGGAGAGACTGTCTGTACAGAGTGTGAGATTATTAAAGGGGAGACTGTCTGTACAGAGTGTGAGATTATTAAAGGGGAGACTGTCTGTACAGAGTGTGAGATTATTAAAGGGGAGACTGTCTGTACAGAGTGTGAGATTATTAAAGGGGAGACTGTCTGTACAGAGTGTGAGATTATTAAAGGGGAGACTGTCTGTACAGAGTGTGGGGATTATTAAAGGAGAGACTGTCTGTACAGAGTGTGAGATTATTAAAGGAGAGACTGTCTGTACAGAGTGTGAGATTATTAAAGGAGAGACTGTCTGTACAGAGTGTGAGATTATTAAAGGGGAGACTGTCTGTACAGAGTGTGAGATTATTAAAGGGGAGACTGTCTGTACAGAGTGTGAGATTATTAAAGGGGAGACTGTCTGTACAGAGTGTGGGGATTATTAAAGGAGAGACTGTCTGTACAGAGTGTGAGATTATTAAAGGGGAGACTGTCTGTACAGAGTGTGAGATTATTAAAGGAGAGACTGTCTGTACAGAGTGTGAGATTATTAAAGGAGAGACTGTCTGTACAGAGTGTGAGATTATTAAAGGAGAGACTGTCTGTACAGAGTGTGAGATTATTAAAGGAGAGACTGTCTGTACAGAGTGTGAGATTATTAAAGGAGAGACTGTCTGTACAGAGTGTGAGATTATTAAAGGAGAGACTGTCTGTACAGAGTGTGAGATTATTAAAGGAGAGACTGTCTGTACAGAGTGTGAGATTATTAAAGGAGAGACTGTCTGTACAGAGTGTGAGATTATTAAAGGAGAGACTGTCTGTACAGAGTGTGGGGATTATTAAAGGGGAGACTGTCTGTACAGAGTGTGAGATTATTAAAGGGGAGACTGTCTGTACAGAGTGTGAGATTATTAGAGGGGAGACTGTCTGTACAGAGTGTGAGATTATTAAAGGGGAGACTGTCTGTACAGAGTGTGAGATTATTAGAGGAGGTTTTGGGGTTTCGATTTGTTCTAATCTCACTCTCCGAGCGGAGGATGTTGTCTGCTGCATATTATGGGCTGGGAGACTGAGTCTGGATCGGATCTCAGTGCCTGCGGGGTTTGAATTGTCTTCCGGCAGCCGCCCTGAGCCTCGGATAAACAGGGGCCGGGATCCGACTCTCGGCCGCTGCCCACCACCGTATGGGCGGCGCGGGGATCTGCCCAGGGTCCCCCGTCTGTGGTCGGGCTTCGCTCCGCTCCGTCTCCCGGCTGCAGCTTCTCCATCGAGCGGCTGCTCCCTGTCCCGGGACAGTGCGGCCCATTGCAGCAAAAACGGATGTGCGATCGAGCGGCTGGTATGTGATGGAGAGTCTATCTGTGTCTGTGTCTGTGTGCCTCTGTCTGTCTGTGTGTCTGTGTGTGTGTCTGTGTCTCTCTGTGTGCCTCTGTCTGTCTGTGCCTCATCTGTGTGTCTGTGTCTCTCTGTGTGCCTGTCTGTGTCTCATCTGTGTGTCTGTGTCTCTCTGTGTGCCTCTGTCTGTCTGTGCCTCATCTGTGTGTCTGTGTGTGTGTCTGTGTCTCTCTGTGTGTCTGTGTCTCTTTGTGTGCCTCTGTCTGTGTCTCATCTTTGTGTCTGTGTCTCTCTATGTGTCTGTGTGTGTGTGTGTGTCTCTCTGTGTCTCTCTGTGTGCCTCTGTCTGTCTGTGCCTCGTGTGTGTGTCTGTGTCTCTCTGTCTCTCTGTGTGTCTCTGTCTGTCTGTGCCTCATCTGTGTATCTGTGTCTCTCTGTCTGTCTCTGTGTGTCTGTGTCTCTCTGTCTCTGTGTGTGTGTGTCTGTGTCTATGTCTCTCTCTGCCTCTCTGCAGCGGTTCAAGAAGGTAGCTCACCACCACCTTCTCAGGGGCAATTCAGGATGGGCAATAAATGCCGGCCTCATCAGCGACGCCCACATCCCATGAACGAATAAAAAAAACTAATCCCACTGCCCCACTCTCTCCCCATAGTCCTGTATCAATCCCAAACTAATCCCACTGCCCCACTCTCTCCCCATAGTCCTGTATCAATCCCAAACTAATCCCACTGCCCCACTCTCTCCCCATAGTCCTGTATCAATCCCAAACTAATCCCACTGCCCCACTCTCTCCCCATAGCCCTGTATCAATCCCCTAACTAATCCCACTGCCCCACTCTCTCCCCATAGTCCTGTATCAATCCCAAACTAATCCCACTGCCCCACTCTCTCCCCATAGTCCTGTATCAATCCCAAACTAATCCCACTGCCCCACTCTCTCCCCATAGTCCTGTATCAATCCCAAACTAATCCCACTGCCCCACTCTCTCCCCATAGCCCTGTATCAATCCCCAAACTAATCCCACTGCCCCACTCTCTCCCCATAGTCCTGTATCAATCCCAAACTAATCCCACTGCCCCACTCTCTCCCCATAGCCCTGTATCAATCCCAAACTAATCCCACTGCCCCGCTCTCTCCCCATAGTCCTGTATCAATCCCAAACTAATCTCACTGCCCCGCTCTCCCCCCATAGCCCTGTATCAATCCCCAAACTAATCCCACTGCCCCGCTCTCTCCCCATAGCCCTGTATCAATCCCAAACTAATCCCACTGCCCCACTCTCTCCCCATAGTCCTGTATCAATCCCAAACTAATCCCACTGCCCCACTCTCTCCCCATAGTCCTGTATCAATCCCAAACTAATCCCACTGCCCCACTCTCTCCCCATAGTCCTGTATCAATCCCAAACTAATCCCACTGCCCCACTCTCTCCCCATAGTCCTGTATCAATCCCAAACTAATCCCACTGCCCCACTCTCTCCCCATAGTCCTGTATCAATCCCAAACTAATCCCACTGCCCCGCTCTCTCCCCATAGTCCTGTATCAATCCCAAACTAATCTCACTGCCCCGCTCTCCCCCCATAGCCCTGTATCAATCCCCAAACTAATCCCACTGCCCCGCTCTCTCCCCATAGCCCTGTAGCAATCCCAAACTAATCCCACTGCCCCACTCTCTCCCCATAGTCCTGTATCAATCCCAAACTAATCCCACTGCCCCACTCTCTCCCCATAGTCCTGTATCAATCCCAAACTAATCCCACTGCCCCACTCTCTCCCCATAGTCCTGTATCAATCCCAAACTAATCCCACTGCCCCACTCTCTCCCCATAGTCCTGTATCAATCCCAAACTAATCCCACTGCCCCACTCTCTCCCCATAGTCCTGTATCAATCCCAAACTAATCCCACTGCCCCACTCTCTCCCCATAGCTCTGTATCAATCCCAAACTAATCCCACCGCCTGGGTGGGATATTAAAGTGTACGGGGAGTGAGGGTGGAGTGTGGGATTAGACTGGGTGGGATATTAAAGTGTATGGGGAGTGAGGGGGAGAGTGGGATTAGACTGGGTGGGATATTAAAGTGTATGGGGAGTCAGAAACCCGGGGAGAGGAGGATATTGTGAGTTGTGCTGCCTGTTTTGAGGAGGTTGTGTTTCTGGCTCTGTCGGTGGATGTTCTGTGTGATGTGTGTCACGCGGCCTCTGCTCTGAGCCGATCTCACGGAGAAAGTCCACAATCAGCGGGACTTCTGGTCTTAATTCTTTCCCTTTTCCATTTGTTTGTTGTGCAGGAGATGCTTCGAGTATTCCTGGGATGGACTAACAGCTCCCTCTTCACACGCCTGCGATTTCCTGTACTGGTCAGGCCGCCGTCTACACCACCCCCATCACCGTCATGCAACTCTC
Organism: Heptranchias perlo; assembly: GCF_035084215.1. Taxonomy (NCBI): domain Eukaryota; kingdom Metazoa; phylum Chordata; class Chondrichthyes; order Hexanchiformes; family Hexanchidae; genus Heptranchias; species Heptranchias perlo. The sequence goes on from NC_090363.1 coordinate 1,503,445, forward strand.
CTCCAGTAAACGGCGAGTGTCGCGGTGTTTGCCGAAACTGTTGCTTTTGTCGGCTGCCTGTGTCCTGGTCCTGATCGTCTTCTCGGCCGGGTATATCGAGGAATGGGTTCTGCGACCCTCCCCCAATCCCTTCGCTGCCCAGAGCTTCTCCCAGACCAGGAGGGAGGCGGCAAACTTCAACAGGGAGACCCTCGAGCGGGAAGCCTCAAGATTCTACCGGGTGTCCAACCCGAGAGCGTGCCACGGTTCCCCGGTCTTCCTGCTGGGTTTCGTAGCCAGCAAACCGGCTCATTTCCAAAGCCGGCGGGCCATCAGGAGCAGCTGGGCCTCAGTGACGGAGGTGCAAGGCCGTGTGGTCCGGACGCTTTTCGCGGTGGGGGTCCCCGAGTCCGAGGAGGAGCGGGAGCTGATCGGTGAGGAATCGGAGCGGTACCAGGACTTGGTGCAAGGACTCTTTGTTGACACTTACCTCAACCTCACCCACAAAACCATCATGATTATGCGTTGGTTCAGCACCTACTGCCCAAGTGCGCAGTACCTCCTGAAAGTCGACGATGACGTTTTCTTGAACTATCACAACCTGGTGGGGCACCTGATAGGGCTGGGTGATGGGCAAGAGGACCTGTACCTGGGTCGAGTGCACAGGAAAGTCAGGGCGGTTCGAAACTCCAGCAGCCTGTACTACGTCCCCGAATCAGTGTACCCGGGAAAGATCTACCCCAACTACTGCAGTGGAACCTCTTACGTCGTGTCCAAGGACGTTGCTTACAAGGTCTACGTGGTAGCACTCTCCCTTCCGCTGCTCACCATTGAAGACGTCTTTGTTGGGATCTGCGCCAAGAAGGTGGGCGTGTGGCCGACGCACACTTCAAAGATGTCCGGGGGACCCCGCTTTCACTTCAGTCGCTGTTGCTACAAGTCGATATACGCCTCCCATCACATATCAGCTGACGAGTTTGTTCCGATCTGGAGGCTGGTGAATGACAGCAGGGACTGCTCGGTGGTCACAAAATACGCTGCCCTGTTTGTCTGCAACTTTCTGAATTTGGTGGATGTGATTCTTGCTGCGTAAGGCAGCCTGGCAGGACACAGGATGGTCCAATCAACGGGCAGGGGTGCTCGACATTTCATAGACCATGATCGATTGCCCCATGTGGTTAGTTTCTTAATCTCCGAGGATCTGGCCCCGTGGAGTAGAGACTTTTGCCATAGACTCTGGGTGGGGGAGGGGGAGGACCAGACATTTATCTAGCGCTTTATCAGACCTCAGAAACATCCCAAAGCACACGATGTACAATCAGTTACTTTGAATGTGATTTCTAGGCAATCACAGCAACCATTTTGCAGACAATCCAGCAGGTGAATTTCCAGTTCATTTTTCGGGTAAGGGGATGGATACTGGCTGGGGGACTTGGAGATCTTTAACGTCCGTCCAAACTACCGAGGACAGACAGAGGGAGCTTCGGTTTAATGTCTCACTCAATGTACAGCCTCTCTGACAATGCAGCGATCCCTCCAGCGCTGCAGTGAACGCTCAGGTCTCGGGAGTGGGACTGGAGCTCACAAAACTCTGAGGCAGAACTGACGCCCTCAACAGTCAAAGTCGACCTGGACAATTCTTCTTGTTGGGTCAACAGCTTCATTAGTGGAAACCTGGGGGATTGGGCTTAACATGGAGTGGGGAAGGGTGAGGGAGGAAGTGGAAGAGAGAGTTGTGTGAACAACTGCAAAAAGCCCAGAAACATAACTGCTATTTGTATGGTTAATCCAACCTCTCAAAACAAGTCTTTCCCCAATCTTGTCATCAACATCAAATAAATTAAAGTTTCCCCAAGTGTTTAATTTGATTGCATGACAACCAAAATCTTGTGTCACAACAAATTGACCTCCTGAGTGAGTCAAGACAAGGTGCAGGCTTCAGATGGAATGGGATTAGAGAGTGGAGTATAACTGGTTATAACTGGACCAGAGCGCACTGATGTAATTCAGTCCCATTTTAAAGTCATACATTCTGTACTTATTTTTATATTTCCATTATAAATTCTAGGGCGGTGGAAGCAGATTCAATAATAACTTTCAAAAGGGAATTGGATAAATACTCGAAGGGGAAAATTTGCAGGGGAATGGGACTAATTGGATAGCTCTTTCAAAGAGCCGGCACAGGCACGATGGGCCGAATGGCCTCCTCCTGTGCTGCATGATTTATAATTAAAACTGCCTATGTAAACGTCACACTGTAATTACACCTTCTTCCCAGTGGTGGCGGTGTACAATTGGACAGGAAGTGGGGAGAGACCTGAGACGCTTAATGTATTATGTAAAAAAATTAAAATTCAAAACTGCTGCAAGTATGTTTATTAAAAAAAAAGTAAATAAAGTCTCCAATAATTGTGTTTTCCAACTTTAGTGTTAGCCCTGACATTGAAAACTGAACAGTACCCAGCGCTCCAAAATCGCAGGGGACCTGATGGTATTTGTGCTGCTGAGATCAAAGATGTAATCTGTGGAAACAAAGAGTCAGGGTTGAATAATTTAAATTGAAATGTCACACCAGTACCTGGAAATGTTACACCGATATCATACTACAAAACTATTTTACAGAGCTATGGGGAAAGAGCAGGGGTGGGGAGTAGGTCTAATTGGATGGGCTGAATGGCCTCCTTCTGTGCTGTACCATACTCTGATAACCTGGAATTTGGCTCGATTCAGCTAGACATTTCAGAGTTTGATCTGGTTGAAGGATTTGCCTGTGACTATTCAGGAGGTTAGCTGCATTTAACGGGGAAGCTCGATAAGTGAAGGAGGGAGAAAGGAACAGAAGGATAGCCTGATCGGGTGAGATGAAGTGGGTGGGAGCAGGGCTCGTGTGGAATGTAAACAGCGGCAGAGACCGGGTGGGCTGTTTCCGAGCTGCGAGCTGCGATAGGAACACGACTTCTGTTTTCTACATCCTGAGATGTCCTGTGTGATTTTGTAATCCGTGGCAGCAGCAAACCAACCAATGAAGGCAGCCTGCAGGAATCCTCCATTCCACACCTTCTGAGGTAAAGACTTGCATTCATTTAGCGCCTTGCACGGCCTCAGGACGTCCCAAAGTGTTTCACAGCCGACGAAGTACATTTTGAAGTGTAGTCACTGTTGTAGGAAATGTGGCAGCCAATTTGCGCACAGCAAGATCCCACAAACAGCAATGTGATAAATGACCGGATAATCTGCTTCAGTGATGTTGGTTGAGGGATAAATATTGGCCCCTGTGAGAAATCCCTTGCTGTTCTTCGAAATAGTGGCCATGGGATCTTTTACATCCACCTGAGGGGCCTCGGTTTAACGTCTCATCCGAAAGACCTTTAACAGTGCAGCGCTCCCTCATTACCGCCCCTCCGACAGTGCAGCGCTCCCTCATTACCGCCCCTCCGACAGTGCAGCGCTCCCTCATTACCGCCCCTCCGACAGTGCAGCGCTCCCTCATTACCGCCCCTCCGACAGTGCAGCGCTCCCTCATTACCGCCCCTCCGACAGTGCAGCGCTCCCTCATTACCGCCCCTCCGACAGTGCAGCGCTCCCTCATTACCGCCCCTCCGACAGTGCAGCGCTCCCTCATTACCGCCCCTCCGACAGTGCAGCGCTCCCTCATTACCGCCCCTCCGACAGTGCAGCGCTCCCTCATTACCGCCCCTCCGACAGTGCAGCGCTCCCTCATTACCGCCCCTCCGACAGTGCAGCGCTCCCTCATTACCGCCCCTCCGACAGTGCAGCGCTCCCTCATTACCGCCCCTCCGACAGTGCAGCGCTCCCTCATTACCGCCCCTCCGACAGTGCAGCGCTCCCTCATTACCGCCCCTCCGACAGTGCAGCGCTCCCTCATTACCGCCCCTCCGACAGTGCAGCGCTCCCTCATTACCGCCCCTCCGACAGTGCAGCGCTCCCTCATTACCGCCCCTCCGACAGTGCAGCGCTCCCTCATTACCGCCCCTCCGACAGTGCAGCGCTCCCTCATTACCGCCCCTCCGACAGTGCAGCGCTCCCTCATTACCGCCCCTCCGACAGTGCAGCGCTCCCTCATTACCGCCCCTCCGACAGTGCAGCGCTCCCTCATTACCGCCCCTCCGACAGTGCAGCGCTCCCTCATTACCGCCCCTCCGACAGTGCAGCGCTCCCTCATTACCGCCCCTCCGACAGTGCAGCGCTCCCTCATTACCGCCCCTCCGACAGTGCAGCGCTCCCTCATTACCGCCCCTCCGACAGTGCAGCGCTCCCTCATTACCGCCCCTCCGACAGTGCAGCGCTCCCTCATTACCGCCCCGCCGACAGTGCAGCGCTCCCTCATTACCGCCCCTCCGACAGTGCAGCGCTCCCTCAGCGCTCTATCCCCCGTCTCTCCCCACCAACACCGAGAAGCAGACAGATCATACCACAGTCCTGATGAACCAGGTTTTCCCTGGCTCCCTCGCGGCCGTGCGCTCCGACCCACTCGATTGTTCCAGAGTTCGATGGACCCAGGTCTCCCAGCAGCCCAGGGACAGGAGAATCTCCTGCAGGGTGGGGGGGGGGGGGGCGGGAGGGGGCTCGAGGGGCTGAATGGCCTCCTCCTGTCCCTGTGTCACAAGCTCGAGGGGCTGAATGGCCTCCTCCTGTCCCTGTGTCACAGGCTCGAGGGGCTGAATGGCCTCCTCCTGTCCCTGTGTCACAGGCTCGAGGGGCTGAATGGCCTCCTCCTGTCCCTGTGTCACAGGCTCGAGGGGCTGAATGGCCTCCTCCTGCTCCTATGAATAGTTTAAAGGGGTGTGGGGCGAGGCAAGTAGAAAAGGCAGCATGAAAGCCCGGCAGAGCGGGGCAGGTTCCAGCGCAAGAACCCTCGCCAGCACTGAACAGGGACGGGGTCCCAGAGATGTTCCTGTGCATTTCACCCCCCCCTCCCTTCCCCATTTCCTGTTCCTATTTAAAGGCTGTTCAACAGCTTCCAGCTTTGACACGGGGTTCTAACCACAAACATCAACTGGTCTGTTGTTTCCGACTAACCCTGCCAGGCCCTGCTGAGTGATTCCGGCACCTTCTGTTTCAGATATCCAGCGTCTGCAGTGTGTCGCTTTTTTTCTTAAAGCCGTCGTTTGTGGCTCTGTCCCCTGCGCGAGTGACGACCACCTGCGACCTGCTGCATTGGATCCACGGCCCGAACAGGGACAATAATAATTTGGTGACAAATCCCAGAAAACTGGTCTCACTGAGGTCACTGGCCCAGCTCAGACTCTGTTTCACTTCCTGCTAAATATACTGTGGTGGGGTTAGACACTCAAGGCCAAGGGTTCTGGTGAGATATCAGAGAAAGTTAGGGCACAGGAGGAGGCCATTCGGCCCATTGTATCCATGCCGGCCAAAAAAGAGCTGTCCAGCTTAATCCCACTCTCCAGCACTTGGTCCGTAGCCCTGCAGATCACGGCTCTTCAGGTGCACATCCAGGTGCTTTTTAAATGAGTTCAGGGTTTCTGCCTCTACCACCCCCTCAGGCAGTGAGTTCCAGACCCCCACCACCCTCTGGGGGAAAAAAATGTTCCTCAGCTCCCCTCTAATCCTTCTACCAATTACTTTAAATCTGTGCCCCCTGGTTATTGACCTCTCTGCTAAGGGAAATAGGTCCTCCCTATCCACTCTATCTAGTCCCATCATAATTTTATACACCTCAATTAAATCTCCCCTCAGCCTCCTCTGGTCCAAAGAAAACAACCCCAGCCGATCCAATCTTACCTCATAACTAAAATTCTCCAGTTCTGCAACATCCTCGTAAATCTCCTCTGTACCCTCTCTAGTGCAGTCACATCTTTCCTGTAATGTGGTGACCAGAACTGTACTCAAGCTGTGGCCTAACTAGTGTTTTATACAGTTCCAGCATAACCTCCCTGCTCTTACATTCAATGCCTCGGCTAATAAAGGAAAGTATCCCATATGCCTTTTTAACCACCTTATCTACCTGTCCTGCTACCTTCAGGGATCTGTGGACATGCATTCCAAGGTCCCTCACTTCCTCTACATCTCTCAGTATCCTCCCATTTATTGTGTATTCCCTTGCCTCGTTTGCCCTCCCCAAATGCATTACCTCACACTTCTCTGGATTGAATTCCATTTGCCACTTTTCTGCCCACCTGACCAGTCCATTGATATCTTCCTGCAGTCTACAGCTTTCCTCCTCACTATCAACCACACGGCCAATTTTTGTATCATCTGCAAACTTCTTCATCATGCCCCTTACATTTAAGTCCAAATCATTAATATATATCAAAAAAAGCAAGGGACCGAGTACTGATCCCTGCAGAACCCCACTGGAAACAGCCTTCCAGTCACAAAAACACCCGTCGACCATTACCCTTTGCTTCCTGCCACTGAGCCAATTTTGGATCTAACTTGCCACTTTCCCTTGGATCCCATGGACTTTTACTTTTTTGACCAGTGTGCCATGTGGGACTTTGTCAAAAGCCTTGCTAAAATCCATGTAGACTACGTCAAACGCACTACCCTCATCGACCCTCCTTGTTACCTGCTCAATTGGCACCCGTTTGATTGACACCCCATCCACCACCCTAAACATTTACTCCCTTCACCACTGGCACACAGTGGCTGCAGTGTGTACCATCCACAGGATGCACTGCAGCAACTCGCCATGGCTTCTTCGACAGCACCTCCCAAACCCGCGACCTCTACCACCTAGAAGGACAAGGGCAGCAGGTACATGGGAACAACACCAACTGCACATTCCCCTCCATGTCAAACACCATCCCGACTTGGAAATATATCGCCGTTCCTTCATCGTCGCTGGGTCAAAATCCTGGAACTCCCTTCCTAACAGCACTGTGGGAGAACCTTCACCACACGGACTGCAGCGGTTCAAGAAGGCGGCTCACCACCACCTTCTCAAGGGCAATTAGGGATGGGCAATAAATGCCGGCCTCGCCAACGACGCCCACATCCCATGAACAAATAAAAAAAATAAAAAATTCAAATCAAGTTAGTGATCCACAACCTTCCCGTAACAAATCCATGCTGACTGTCCTTGATATCTGTAACAGGCTGCATGTTCTATCGATGCAAAGTAAAAAGGAATTATGCAAAGCCACACGCTTTAATCACACAACAGGGCAGAGTTTCAGGAATAGCCAGAATGGATGGAACTCCAGTCAATAGTCAGGCAGGGCTGTGCACAGCAAGCCATAAAAAGCTGACAAATCTCCAAGCTTCCTGTTATTTTAATTACTTTGGCAGAAATATCACTCTCAGCATCTGACCATTGCAGGCTAAAATTACTTTGGGATTTAATATAAAAGAAGTTTTAAGCACAATATTATCAATTTAGGAATGTTTTTAATGATGTCCAGTTCTAGAAAGGTGGGACTAAGTGACCTGGTGGTTTGGTCTATATGTTCACCCCAAACCTCTGATAAACCTAGTGCATGGGTGAGCCCCAATAAAACAAGTGCACGCAGCAGGTTTAGGGTGCTAGCTGACACCCGTGTAATGTGAGACTGAACTAGACAAACAACCTGCATTTATACAGCGCCTTTAATGTAGTAAAACGTCCCAAGGCACTTCACAGGAGCGATTATCAGACAAAATTTCACACCGAGGCACATAAGGAGATATTAGGACAGGTGAGGGAGGTTTTAAGGACCGTTTTAAAAGGAGAGAGGTGGAGAGGTTTAGGGAGGGAATTCCAGAGCTTAAGGCCCAGGCAGCTGAAGGCACGGCCGCCAATGGTGGAGCGAAGAAAATCGGGGACGTGCAAGAGGCCAGAATTGGAGGAGCGCAGAGATCTCGGAGGATTGTAGGGCTGGAGGAGGTTACAGAGATAGGGAGGGGCGAGGGCCATGGAGGGATTTGATCACAAGGCTAAGAATTTTAAAATCGAGGCGTTCCCGGACCGGGAGCCAATGTCGGTCAGGGAGAACGGGACTTGGTGCGAGTTAGGATTCAGGCAGCAGAGTTATGGATGAGCTCAAGTTTACGGAGGGTGGAAGATGGGAGGCCAGTCAAGAGAGGATTGAAATAGTCCAGTCTGGAGGTAACAAAGGCACGGACGAGGGTTTCAGCAGCTGATGAGCTGAGGCCGGGGAGGAGACGGGCAACGTTACGGAGGTGGAAGTAGGCGGTCTTGGTGATGGAGCGGATATGCGGTCGGAAGCTTAAATAGGACGCCATGGTTACGAACGGTCTGGTTCGGCCTCAGACAGGGGCCAGGGAGAGGGATAGAGTCGGTGGCGAGGGAACGGAGTTTGTGGCAGGGACCAAAGACAATGGCCAGAGAGTGCTTACGCAAAGCTTTACTTGAACAGGCCCTGTGAAAAATATTTTCAAGTTTCGAGCAGTATCTTGAGGGACTAAACGCAATTCCCTTTAAGTGATTTTTAAAAGATCTCATTTCTCCGTTAAGTCTTTGGTTACAGCAGAATCTCCTGGGAAAGATACATTCCAATCATTTCGGACTAAGCGTTCCCTCGGATTTATTCTATTGACCTCACTGTTTACGAGGAACACAAAATGAGATTTCTTGGTTTTTAAAGTTTCTTAATTGATGGATCAATTTCAATTAAAAAGCTGGTTGTTAACATCACTGTAACATCCGGGTAACAACGAAAGGGTTTGTGCCCCGAGTGGCGGAGGAGCTGACTCGACCCGGGGAGGGAGTGGCGGAGGATCTGACTAGACCCGGGGGGGGGGGGGGGGGGAGTGGCGGAGGATCTGACTCGACCCCGGGGAGGGAGTGGCGGAGGATCTGACTAGACCCGGGGGGGGGGGGGGGGGGGGGAGTGGCGGAGGATCTGACTCGACCCCGGGGGGGGGGGGGGGGAGTGGCGGAGGAGCTGACTCGACCCCGGGGAGGGAGTGGCGGAGGAGCTGACTCGACCCTGGGGGGGGGGGGGGGGGGGGAGTGGCGGAGGAGCTGACTCGACCCCGGGGAGGGAGTGGCGGAGGAGCTGACTCGACCCTGGGGGGGGGGGGGGGGGGGGGGGGAGTGGCGGAGGAGCTGACTCGACCCTGGGGGGGGGAGTGGCGGAGGATCTGACTCGACCCGGGGGTGGGGGGGGGGGGATCTGACTCAAGGCAACACGAAGGAACATTTTTTTTATGCAGCGAGTTGTGATGATCTGGAATGCGCTGCCTGAAAGGGCGGTGGAAGCAGATTCAATAATAACTTTCAAAAGGTAATTGGATATGTTTGCAGGTTTATGGGGAAAGAACAGGGGAGTGGGACTAATTGGATAGCTCTTTCAAAGAGCCGGCACAGGCACAATGGGCCGAATGGTCTCCTTCTGTGCTATTACATATTATGATACTTGATCACTGGGCTGCTTGGTGAAACAATGATCAGGCTGGACTGGCATCGGTGGTTTGCTCCACAATTTTCTCCCTTTCTTTTTTTGAAAAAACTGCTGTCGGGTTTTTAAAATAAATTAATTCTCGGACCGTGGGTCTTGCTGTCGAGGCCGGCATTCGTTGTCCGTTCCGAGCACGGTCGTGCGACAGGCACCTCACCCGAGGGGCGTCAGACTCAGGGCCAATGATGCTCTCTGCCGATATCCGGCCACACACAGGGCCGGGGTGGGGTCTCTGGATGGCCCCTCAATGCATCCCCCCCCCCCACCCCTCCTGGCCCAGGAGCACCGAGACCAGCTGCAGCCTCTCTTGCCCTGGTGGAGATCAGATAGAGGAGCGGGTACCCAGGGAGGGGACATCTTCGACCCTGTGTGAGACCCTGGCCCAGCCAGGAACCATAGAGCTGTGCACTGGACAACAGCAAGCGACTGCCTGCCTGCGGAGAACCATTGGCTGGTCACACGGCCCAGAGAGAAGAAAACAATTAAAGATAAAACAATTTTATAAATAATCAAAAATAAACACAGGGCACGAGGTTAGGAAGTTAATTTCCTTTCACAGAGATGCCATTTCATATGGAAAGGTTTATTTGGTATTGTTAAAATAAATTGCACAAATTATTGCTGAATATTTTGATCCAATAGGATCCGTCAGCTCACCGCAAAATCACCGGCACGTCAAACTCCTGACTCAAGTCAAGTGGAACAGTCGGTGCAGCACCGAGTGAGATTGACAGGCGGTCCCCTCGCTGCACTTCGTCCTGTGTCAGTACAGAACACATCAGCCCGAGTGTCACGCACGCACACACGCAGGACCGTGGGGAGGTGGGAATGTGTCCGGGATTTCTCGCTGCTCCTGAGCTTTGTGGCGATGAAATGGAATTATTTTTTGAAACGGTCCAAGGCCGTGCCCTGATGTGGAGATGCCTTTTCTGTCACTTTCTGCTCTTCCTGGACCTTCACTTTCTCCTCAATGCTCTGTCGGATTAATTGCTGCAAAAAAACAGAGGGGCGATTAATTATTACAGTGAAAGCAGAGTTACTAACAAACCAAAAACAGAGGGGCGATTAATTATTACAGTGAAAGCAGAGTTACTAACAAACCAAAAACAGAGGGGCGATTAATTATTACAGTGAAAGCAGAGTTACTAACAAACCAAAAACAGAGGGGCGATTAATTATTACGGTGAAAGCAGAGTTACTAACAAACCAAAAACAGAGGGGCGATTAATTATTACAGTGAAAGCAGAGTTACTAACAAACCAAAAACAGAGGGGCGATTAATTATTACGGTGAAAGCAGAGTTACTAACAAACCAAAAACAGAGGGGCGATTAATTATTACAGTGAAAGCAGAGTTACTAACAAACCAAAAACAGAGGGGTGATTAATTATTACGGTGAAAGCAGAGTTACTAACAAACCAAAAACAGAGGGGCGATTAATTATTACAGTGAAAGCAGAGTTACTAACAAACCAAAAACAGAGGGGTGATTAATTATTACAGTGAAAGCAGAGTTACTAACAAACCAAAAACAGAGGGGCGATTAATTATTACAGTGAAATCAGTCATTAATTAAAAAGATTAAAAAACTGAAGAATAGGTTCCTGAAATCTAATCTTTTCATTGACTTGATGTTGTATCTGTGATGAGAAAGAGCACGGACCCGTGTGTCAGGTCGCTGAATGTAACCATCTCGCCTGCAGGTTCTGGGATTCGCTCGGTTTTCGGCGTTTCCCACCTCACGAATCCCAGCCAGTAGGGACAGCTGGATGAAAGCGGTCACAGGATGGTGAGATTCGCTTAGCCACTGGGACTATCCAACGCGGGATCTTGTTGAGAAGACAGCGACGATCGATGGCCATACTCTCCGTGGAGATGGGGGGGGGGGGAAACCCGACATCACAGTGACTGTTTCCGACGACCTGCTCCGCGGAGGGGTGGGCACTGAGTTTGTGCAACCCCCCCCCACGACCCAAACTGGGAATGGCTGATCTAAAGTTGGGATCTCAGGGAATAGGAACCTCCACACAAGCAGGAAAAAGGGGAAACGAGGTCAACCCCGACCCCAGAACAAGGGGGCAGGACCTTAAAATTAGAGCCAGGCCGTTCAGGGGTGATGTCGGGAAGCACTTCCTCACACAAAGGGGAGTGGAAATCTGGAACTCTCTCTCCCCCCCCCAAAAAGCTGTTAAGGCTGGGGGTCAATTGAAAATTTCTAAACTGAGAATGATAGATTTTTGTTGGGGAAGGGTATTAAGGGTTACAGAACCAAGGCAGATAAATTGAAGTCAATGGGAATCAGGGGGAAGGCTCTCCAGTGGCTGGAGTCATACCTAGCACAAAGGAAGATGGTAGTGGTTGTTGGAGGCCAATCATCTCAGCCCCAGGACATTGCTGCAGGAGTTCCTCAGGGCAGTGTCCTAGGCCCAACCATCTTCAGCTGCTTCATCAATGACCTTCCCTCCATCATAAGGTCAGAAATGGGGATGTTCGCTGATGATTGCACAGTGTTCAGTTCCATTCGCAACCCCTCAAATAATGAGGCAGTCTGAGCCCGCATGCAGCAAGACTTGGACAACATCCAGGCTTGGACTCATAAGTGGCAAGTAACATTCGCGCCAGATAAGTGCCAGGCAACGACCATCTCCAACAAGAGAGGGTCTAACCAGCTCCCCTTGACATTCAACGGCATTACCATCGCCGAATCCCCCACCATCAACATCCTAGGGGTCACCATTGACCAGAAACTTAACTGGACCAGCAATATAAATACTGTGGCTACAAGAGCAGGTCAGAGGCTGGGTATTCTGCGGCGAGTGACTCACCTCCTGACTCCCCAAAGTCTTTCCACCATCTGCAAGGCACAAGTCAGGAGTGTGATGGAATACTCTCCACTTGCCTGGATGAGTGCAGCTCCAACAACACTCAAGAAGCTCGACACCATCCAGGACAAAGCAGCCCGCTTGATTGGCACCCCATCCACCACCCTAAACATTCACTCCCTTCACCACCGGCGCACTGTGGCTGCAGTGTGTACCATCCACAGGATGCACTGCAGCAACTCGCCAAGGCTTCTTCGACAGCACCTCCCAAACACGCGACCTCTACCACCTAGAAGGACAAGAGCAGCAGGCACATGGGAACAACACCACCTGCACGTTCCCCTCCCAGTCACACACCATCCCGACTTGGAAATATATCGCCGTTCCTTCATTGTCGCTGGGTCAAAATCCTGGAACTCCCTTCCTAACAGCACTGTGGGAGAACCTTCACCACATGGACTGCAGCGGTTCAAGAAGGCGGCTCACCACCACCTTCTCGAGGGCAATTAGGGATGGGCAATAAATGCCGGCCTCGCCAGCTACGCCCGCATCCCATGAACGAATAAAAAAAATATGGAGTTGAGATTGAATGGTGGAAGAGACTCGAGGGGCTGAATGGCCTCCTCCTGTTCCTGTGACCCTTCCCCCTGAAGCTAATGTCCAGTAGCTCCCTCACCTCCGAGTTGCAATTGCTCATCTGTGAAGAGACAGTGAGTGTCTGGAGGTCGCTGGGAGTTAGAGGGTGTCCCCGGCAAGGGGGGGGGGGGGGGGCTCGTCACTGGTTAGTGATCAGACACCAACATTAGCTGCAACCTCTGACTCCCCCCTGGCCCCCAGGCATTGAGGCCAACAGTAACGATCCCACTATCTAGCGGGCTGGTAATCAGGGCTGGCAGCTGCCCGGTCTCTTGGGTTCTGTGCTTTTACCCACCACGGCCGGTATGTGTTGCATAAGAAATAGGAGCAGGAGTAGGCCATTCGGCCCCTCGAGCCTGCTCCGCCATTCAATCAGATCATGGCTGATCTTCTCCCTCAACTCCACTTTCCCGCCCGATCCCCATATCCCTTGATTCCCTTAGAGCCCAATAATCTATCGATCTCAGCCTTGAATATACTCAACGACTGAGCATCCACAGCCCTCTGGGGTAGAGAATTCCAAAGATTCACCACCCTTTGAGTGAAGAAATTCCTCCTCATCTCAGTCTTAAATGTCCGACCCCTTATCCTGAGACTATGACCCCTCGTTCTAGACTCTCCAGCCAAGGGGGAAACAGTCTCTCAGCATCGACCCTTTCAAGCCCTGTAAGAATTTTATATGTTTCGCTGTCTCTTTGCCTGAAGCGTTTTGGTTCCTTGCTGAGCAGTCACTCACCCTCTGCTCATCAAATGCCACCTTCTTCTTCCTCTTCTCCACGTTCTTCGTCGAGCTTCTCCCTTTCATCTTGTGCTTGGGCTTGAACTTCTCCTTTTCCGCAGGGTCAAAGCCCTGTCAGAGGGACGGAGACAACACAAGTAGTTAGTCACACGGGGCGGCGCCGAGGGAGCGCCGCGCTGGCGCAGGGGCGACGCCGAGGGAGCGCCCGTCTTTCAGATGAGACGTTAAACCAAGGTTGCGTCACTGGGATTCCAACTTGTGACCCTGGCTACACTCTCACTGCTGGCAAAAGTCACATACCCAGATCCACTTGAGGGGCCCAATCCAACCCCAACCCTCGCCCCCCCGCAAATGCTGGGGCCCAGCACAGTACGGCCTCCCCGACCAGAGGTGCAGAATGGAGGCCGTGTACCACCAACTCAGTTACTCACCAGACGCTGAACTCGCTCTTTGTGCCTCTGGTCCATGGTTATGAAGTCGACCTCACCCAGTTTGGTTGGGTCCAGGGTAATCAACTCAGGCTGAATCTGGAAGGAAAGAGGAAGACAGTTTTTGTCGGACTGGTAACCTCTGATTCTGAATGCATTTCACCCCATCAGACCCGGGGGGCGGGGGTGGAGTAGCTGCAAGAGATTCCGCTAACACAGTTAATCTGACATCAAGTTTGCCGGCTCTTTGAAAGATCTATTCAATTAGTCCCACTCCCTGCTCTTTCCCCATCGTCCTGTAAATTTTTCCCACTTCGAGTATTTATCCAATTCCCTTTTGAAAGTTATTATTGAATCTGCTTCCACCGCCCTTTCAGACAGCGCATTCCAGATCGTAATTAAGCGATGTTTTATTTTTTAATGAGGACATGGAACACTATTATATATAAGGAGAAACCGTTTCCAGTGGTAGAAGGGTCGGTAACCAGAGGACACAGATCTAGGGTAATTGGCAAAAGAGCCAGAGGGGAGATGAGGAGACATGTTTTATGCAGTGAGTTGTGATGATCTGGAATGCGCTGCCTGAAGCAGATCCAATAATAACTTTCAAATGGGAATTGGATAAATACTTGAAAGAAAAATTTGTACAGGGCTATGGGGAAGGAGCAGGGGAGTGGGACTAATTGGACAGCTCTTTCAAAGAGCCGGCACAGGCACGATGGGCCGAATGGCCTCCCCCTGCGCTGTACCTATTATGATATATTACATCTATCTCATATTTTGTACTGGAGAGCATGAGGCTGGCTGCACCACACTGCTCAGTGCCCAGTGGACAGCTGGTAAGACAGAGTCTTATATAACAGGAATGTGCAGTTACAGCCCCAGTACGTGACAAGGCCCACTCCTCACTGGATTAAAGATCACTCAATACAGAGAGCAGCAGCAGCCCCAGTACGTGACGAGGCCCGCTCCTCACTGGATTAAAGATCACTCAACACAGAGAGCAGCAGCAGCCCCAGTACGTGACGAGGCCCGCTCCTCACTGGAATAAAGCTCACTCACTCAGCACAGAGAGCAGCAGCAGCCCCAGTACGTGACGAGGCCCACTCCTCACTGGAATAAAGCTCACTCACTCAGCACAGAGAGCACCTACATTCCCAGTACGTGACGAGGCCCACTCCTCACTGGATTAAAGCTCACTCACTCAGCACAGAGAGCACCTACATTCCCAGTACGTGACGAGGCCCGCTCCCCACTGGATTAAAGCTCACTCACTCAGCACAGAGAGCAGCAGCAGCCCCAGTACGTGACGAGGCCCACTCCTCACTGGAATAAAGCTCACTCACTCAGCACAGAGAGCACCTACACTCCCAGTACGTGACGAGGCCCACTCCTCACTGGATTAACGCTCACTCACTCAGTACAGAGAGCAGCAGCAGCAGCCCCAGTACGTGACGAGGCCCGCTCCTCACTGGAATAAAGCTCACTCACTCAGCACAGAGAGCACCTACATTCCCAGTACGTGACGAGGCCCACTCCTCACTGGAATAAAGCTCACTCACTCAGCACAGAGAGCACCTACACTCCCAGTACATCACAAGGCCCACTCCCGCTCCTCACTGAAACTGAAATGAAGACTATCTGTATTTGGCAGAATGTTGAAGACAGAATCCAGTTCACCGACGCTGAAGCTAAGAACTAGTGACCTCGATGATAATGGGGTACAGCTCGAACGGTGGGTCAAGTGAGGAGGCTGGAGATTAAAGCCTGACAATGCTGTCAATCTCCAGCCCCTATCGCAGGGTATCGGAGATGCTCTTTTCCACCAGTGTCAGCGATCACCTTTTGCCTCATTGGACACGGACACTTGATATTTAGACAGGTTTATGCGAGCTTTGACTGCACTGATTGGTGCTTTTCTTGGTACTGGGTCTCGCAGGGAGCACGGTATACAGAATTACGGTTCAAACCAATGCATGTTCCTGGGGGTGTAGGGCAATAACTGGGGGATAGCTCCATTAGCCAGGGAACTAACTACACTGTTAATGACAAATGATGGGATTACGTTCCACTGTTTGGGCAATATGCTTTTTTTCCACCTCTGAAAGCTGTAAATTTTCATCACTTAATGTTGATGAGGCAGCAGAGAGCCACTCTGAGCTTTAGTCACTGTGCTGCTGTTAAATGTGTGCACTCAGCGTTCCAACCTCGAATCAGTAACAGCCAAGAAAAACAAGAACAATGCAAAGTCACCGACCTTCTCCAGAAGGGCCTTGATCTCCCACTCCTGCCTCTGCTTCTTGCTCTGGTACGGGTTGCATTCCAGGGCGTCAAAGTTTGCCTCACCAGCACCTAGACAGGGGTGGGAATGATAAACTCACTCAGTCTGACGGTTAGAAGTCCATTTCACATTTCACTGGTCTGTCACATACAGGTTTGGTGCCGCCTCAGCTCATCTGCTGCAGAAACCCTCATCCGTGCCTTTGTTACCTCCAGACTCGACTATTCCAATGGTCTCCTGGCCGGCCTCCCATCTTCCACCCTCCGTAAACTACATCCAAAACTCTGCTGCCCGTATCCGAACTCGCACCAAGTCCCGTTCTCCCATCACCCCCTGTGCTCGCTAACCTACATTGGCTCCCGGTCCGGGAACGCCTCGATTTTAAAATTCTCATCCTTGTTTTCAAATCCCTCCCCCCTCCCTATCTCTGTAACCTCCTCCAGCCCTACAACCCTCCGAGATCTCTGCACTCCTCCAATTCTGGCCTCTTGCGCATCCCCGATTTTAATCGCTCCACCATTGGCGGCCGTGCCTTCAGCTGCCTGGGCCCTAAGCTCTGGAATTCCCTCCCTAAACCTCTCCGCCTCTCCCTCTCCTACTAGTCTGGCATGAGCATACTGGTAAAACACTGGGCCGTGCCCCCAGGGACTTTCTCACTACTTGCCTGGCACAAGCATGCTGGTGAAACCCTGGCCATGCCCCACGCCTAACACGTCTTCGTACGGGCAGAACTGCAGTCCATGCACTCCCTGGCGGACGGTGTGACTCAGGTACGGCGTCCTCACCGGCACATGGTGAACGTCTTTGTAAACCTGCGAGGGGAGGAAAGGACATCCATCAGCTCGCTGCAGCTATCGGTTACTCCAGCACACAGTCCAGGCCAGCACAGTACTGAGGGAACAACTGCAGCAACTCGCCAAGGCTTCTTCAACAGCACCTCCCAAACCCGCGACCTCTACCACCTAGAAGGACAAGGGCAGCAGGCACATGGGAACAACACCACCTGCACGTTCCCCTCCAAGTCACACACCGTCCCGACTTGGAAATATATCGCCGTTCCTTCATCGTCGCTGGGTTAAAATCCTGGAACTCCCTTCCTAACAGCACTGTGGGAGAACCTTCACCACACGGACTGCAGCGGTTCAAGAAGGCAGCTCACCACCACCTTCTCGAGCGCAATTAGGGATGGGCAATAAATGCCGGCTTTACCAGCGACGCCCACATCCCATGAACGAATAAAAAAAGTGCCGTGTTGCCAGAGGTGTGTTTTTCAGACATGACGTTCAGTCTGCCTGTATTGGTGTTATGGTTGGATGTTAAAAAGCCCCCCCACTAACCCCGGCATTATTTGAGGAGCTGAGGATTTCTCCCCTATGTTCTGGCCGACATTCTGCCCCCAATCAACGCCACCAAAAAAAACAGACCTGGTCAATCATCGTGTTTGCCATTTGTGGGAGCTTGCTGTGTACAAATTGGCTGCTGTGTTTCCTACATTATAACAGTGGCACCTTGGGATGTCCTGAGGATGGGAAAGGTGCTATGGAAACGCAATGCTTATGTAGCCCACTAAAGGCCAAAGGAATATTTGACTGATATAGCGGAATTGCATTACATGTAATAGGATATACTGTAAAATATACACACATTTGCAGACTAGAAAATGTTCTCCTGCATATATATCCAGCTCTCACGCACTGTGCTTTACAATACACCAATTTATTTCTCATAAACAGGTACTTCATTGTTTGAGTGAATTATTCCATACAGGAAAGAAAGAATTTGCATTAAAGTGTAGTCACTGTTGTAACCTAGGGAAACACGGCAGCCAATTTGCGTACAAACAGTAATGAGATAAATGACCAAGTAATCCATTTTACTGATGTTGGTCACGGGATAAACAATGGCCAGGACACCGGGGAGAACGCCCCTTCGAATTGTGCCATTTGTAGCCACCTGAGGGGGCAGACGGGGCCTCAGTTTAACATCTCATCAGACGGCGCAGTGCTCCCGCAGTGCCGCTCGGGGACAGTCAGCCTGGATTATGGGCACAAGTCTCTGGAGTGGGGCTTGAGCCCGTGACCTCCTGACTCAGAGGCGAGAGGGCCACTCACTGAGCCACCGCTGACACAGAGTTTAAAGGTACGCTGTAAACTTTGAAGTAAAAGCAGCAGCTTACATGGACTGTGTTTCCACAACCTGCTCCCAGTAGGTTTCTCTGACTGAAAGCGAGGTGACTCGCACCTGCGGATATTAAGTACGAGTGAAGAGGGCGATAAGTTCGGATGTCGAAGATGTTTAACCTCCTGTCCAAACCAGAAGTGGCCATGTACCTGCGAGAGGTGAAACATTAACAGCAAGTGCACAGAGTAACACATTCACAACGTAATTCAGATAGTGCTGAAATTCACACCTGCTAAAGACAATTTAAAGAAGACAGTCTTCGTACATTGACGGAATCTTCAGAGTATTTACCAGTTACACGTCAATCATCTCGACACATACAGTCTCAGTATTACACAGAATTTACAGCACAGGAACAGGCCATTCGGCCCAACAGGTCTATGCCAGCGTTTATATCCCACACGAGCCTCCTCCCTCCCTACTTCATCTCACCCTCTCACCCTCTCACCATATCCTTCTATTCCTTTCTCCCTCATGTGTTTATCCAGTATCCCCTTAAATGCATCTACACTATTGTGGAAAACCATAAAGACCACATTAATGTAGAAATACATGAACAGTTACTTGACCATAAAAAGAGAAAAGCATGATTGGTATTTGACCAATGTTAACTCCTTGACTCCCATACACAGGGTAGTTACAATTTCACACACACTCACAGAAAGACACAATTGTCTTTGGTACGTTGATAATTAAGTTGGCTGTCCAGGTGCTTGGTACTGTCTGGCCTCCCCACCCCTCCCCCCGTGCAGATAAGGGTATTGCTGGCTTATAATATAATGAGAATACAGTTTCTTGAGAGGCCATGTGCCCTTGATTCTGACTTCAGCCCTACTGATTAACCAGCTTTGGAATTTAGGGAGGTGGTGTTCTCGGGCCTGCGAGGCCTACTACATGCCAAAACAGGAATGAGCTATGGATGTCCAGAGGAGGCAGGCTCCCTACTTGATTGACTAACCACTTGAACTAATGGGGAATGTACATGTATGCCCACATTCTATGATAGACAGATATTGCTGATTGAACTGTATCAATGTGAACTGTGTCCTTTGTTCAGGAGAAGTGGTATTTCTGACCATTGTCAGAGCAGATATTCCCTTGAGCTCAAGTTTCTTTTAATTAAAATTCTTACTTGTCTGAAAATAAGTGTTTGGAGTTAATGCATTGTGTATAATAGGTAATTAAGTTTTCGACACTATTCGCCTCAACTACTCCTTGTGGGAGTGAGTTCCACATTCTCACCACTCTCTGGGTAAAGAAGTTCCTCCTGAATTCCCTATTGGATTTATTGGTGACTATCTTATATTTATGGCCCACAAGTGGAAACATATTCTCTATGTCTACCCTATCAACCCCTTCACACGTATAAAGGCCTGTATGAGGTCACCTCGCAGCCGTCGCGTGTCCTGTACTCTCGGACCGTGTACAGGTCACACACACAGACAATACAGAGCTCTTGCACAGGTCGGGTTACACACACACACAGTTATTTTATGGAGAGGTATTTATAAAGTGCCTGGTGACAGTATGTTAGCGTTGCTTACGTTCCGGTCTGGTCAACAGCGATGGCTCGAACACCCCCTCGATGGCACAGCATCTTCACCAGCGGCTCTTTGACCTTTGGGCTCCACAGAGTCACCGTACCTAAGATACATTTTAGACTGCGTTAGAGATGACGGCAAGACAGTGAGGACCACTCGGGATGACGGACGGAGATAGGGATTTCCAGCTCCCTGCATTCTTCTGGGAAGTCGGGAGATGGAGGGAGAGGCACGTTTAGGTGTGTCTCGTGACGCAGCAGGGATAATCATGGTCTCTTAGAGCTTGTTCGACTGGATTAGGGAGTTTGTGGGGGGTGGGGGGAATTTCCCCTAAAATTGGCCAGAGTTTATTTCTGTCTTGCCTCGGAGTTTCCAGTACCAGTGGCTGGGGAGGGGGTGTACGAGGTTACACTATCTAACGGATGGGGTGTACGTTGATGGGACCAGCAACCTTTTCGCTCCCTTATTTTCATCAGTTTCTACAGACCCAAAACTATTTGATGGTCTAAAGACTTCAAACACAAAACAGAGCAACCAATTTTCAAAAAAAGTCCCCTGAAGACGAGCAGAAGGCAGGTTTGCTCCGTGCCCTCGCTCTCCCTCCCCTCGGCCCGGGCTTTCCCTCCTGCCCTCACCCCACTCTCACCCTGCGCGTGACCCAGGTGGATGATGGCGTTGTAAGGATTCTGGGTCATCACATCCAGGCGTCCAGTTTTGGTGCACGTGGCCGTCACCTCCTTCCCCACAGAGACGTCCAGGTACTGTAGGAATCCTCGGGCACTCTGCACATCAGTGGGAACAAAAAGAGAGAGACACACACAGACAGACACACACACACAGACAGACACACACACACAGACAGACACACACACACAGACACACACACACACAGACACACACACACACAGACACACACACACACAGACACACACACACACAGACACACACACACACAGACACACACACACAGACACACACACACACAGACACACACACACACACAGACACACACACACACACAGACACAGACACACACACAGACACACACACAGACACACACACAGACACACACACACACACACACACACACACAGACACACACACACAGACACACACACACAGACACACACACACAGACACACAGACACAGACACACAGACACAGACACACACACACAGACACACACACACAGACACACACACACACACACACAGACACACACACACACACACACACAGACACACACACACAGACACACACACACAGACACACAGACACACACACACAGACACACACACACAGACACACACACACAGACACACACACACAGACACACACACAGACACACACACAGACACACACACAGACACACACACACAGACACACACACACAGACACACACACACAGACACACACACACAGACACACACACACAGACACACACACACAGACACACACACACAGACACACACAGAATTAGTTGGCTTCCAAAGTTACAGTTTACTGAGTAATCAGAGACTCCTGTTTAAAAAGCAGATTGTGATAATACAGAAGGAACTCCCTTGTGTGTTGGGCGTTTAGACTTTTTTCAGTTAAAACAAGTTTTGTGACATTTTTTTCTGAAATAGAATCATTGATGAGGAATAGCTGCCTGAAAGGTGGTGACGTTTAAGGACTCACTCGGGCTGAAGTAGAGCTGCGGAGGAAGGTGACCGGTCTAAGCAATTGGTAAAATGCCAGAGCAGAAACATAGAAGGAGGTCATGCAGCTCATTGGGTCTGTGCTAGCTCTTTGCTCGAGTAATCCAAATCTAATCCCGCTGCACACTCTCTCCCCACAGCCCTGTATCTTCCTCTGCTTCAGATAGTCACCCACTTTCCCCAACCGCTCCCTGTGGCAAAGCGTTCGATGCTCCAACAACCCTCTGTAAAGGCATTTCTCCCAACCTCTCTCCAAACTCTCGGTGATAGTTTTAACTCGATGACCCCTCGTCAATCCCGAACCAGAGGGAATAGTCTTTGCCCAGTCGCTCGGTCAAAAATTCTCCATCATATTAAAAACTTCTTTAAATCTTCTATTAAACCTTCTCTGCTCCAGTACCTGGTCAAGTCTCTACTCATAACTATAGTGTCCCACCCCAGTCAAATCATCTTAGTCTCAGCAGCGGTTTAATAAAATGATCGCATCCAAGTTATTTTTTTTTAATATACGGTTGGAAGCAGATGTTTCCCCATGTCCGCTATATCACCAAGACCGCCTACTTCCACCTCTGTAATATTGTCCGTCTCCCCCCCCCCCCCCACAGCTCATCTGCTGCTGAAACCCTCATCCGTGCCTTTGTTACCTCCAGACTCGACTATGCCAATGCTCTCCTGGCCGGCCTCCCATCTTCCACCCTCCATAAACTTGAGCTCATCCAAAACTCTGCTGCCCCGTATCCTAACTCGCACCAAGTCCCGTTCACCCATCACCCCCTGTGCTCGCTGACCCACATTGCCTCCCGGTCCAAGAACACCTTCCATTTAAAAAATTTTCATCCTTGTTTTCAATTCCCTCCATGGCCTCGCCCCCTCCCTATCTCTGTAACCTCCTCCAGCCCTACAATCCTCCGAGATCTCTGCGCTCCTCCAATCCTGGCCTCTTGCACATCCCCAATTTTAATCACTCCACCATTGGCGGCCGTGACTTCAGCTGCCTCGGCCCCAAGCTCTGGAATTCCCTCCCTAAACCTCTCCACCTCTCTCTCCTCCTTTAAGACGCTCCTTAAAACCTACCTCTTTGACCAAGCTTTTGGTCACCTGTCCTAATATCTCCTTATGTGGCTCGGTGTCAAATTTTGTTTGATAATTGCTCCTGTGAAGCGCCTTGGGACGTTTTACTACGTTAAAGGCGCTATATAAATGCAAGTAGTCGTTGTTAGAGTTTTACCATTTAATTCAGTGACGCCGTGGTAACGAAGGTCTGTTACGGGGATTGGAGCCAAATGTTTTTTGGGAGCCCAGCAAGATGAAATCAAGCTGACAACTGAGCTACCTCTACAGCTTCTTTTGACAGCGTTTCAACAGCTGATAGTTAATATCGGTAGAGTGCGACGAAAGAGTGTTTCGCTGATATGTGTATTTTCAAAATCGAGGCTGTGGTTAAGGCAGGCTGATGGGGTAGAGGGGGAGGGAGCTTTACTCTGCGCTTACAGCCAGTCGGGACGCTCCCAATACCCCAAACGCTGAGCGACAAGGAGACAGCAATCCAACCGTAACCCAGCACAGCCTCCGCCAAGGAATTATAAAGCTTAGTCCCATGCGGCCAAAACAAAAAATTAATTTTAGTGCAACACTAAGAAGGACGATGCCACTCACACAGGTAGCCAGGAGAAAGTGATATGGCAGGAATTCCATCCGCAGCACATCGTTAAACTTCTTGACGCAGTGCAGCTCGATACCCTGGTTGTCGTATATAAAGAGCCACTTCTTCTGTGCCACTGCAAACATGGTCTCTGTGTGTAACCACCTTTAAAACGGGACAGGAGCTCGTGTTACTGAAGCTGGTGTAAAACACAAGTGGGAGCAGCTCTACGGTTAATACGTGCTTGGATCGAACTGATACGTGCACAAGGCGTCTGCCCCGGGACACAGTGAGCTCGAAAGAATGAATTAATTAAATTGTTGTTATATAGCGCACACTCCCCTTCCCCTCACATCCTCAGGACATCCCAGAGCACAATGAGTTACGTTTGAGGGGCAGTCACCGTTGTAATGTAGGCAAATGCAACGACCAATTTGAGCACAGCAAGATCCCACAAACAGCAATGAGATAAATGATCAGATCATCTGTTTTTTTTTTTAGTGATTTTGGTTGAGGGATAAATATCGGCCCCAGGACACCGGGGAGAACTCCCCTGCTCTTCTTCCAATAGTGACCGTGGGGTCTTTTGCGGTCACCCGAGAGGGCAGACAGGGGCCTCGGTTTAATGTCTCACCTGAAAGGGTTGAGGGACATTAGGCGCTCCCTCAATACTGCACTGGTCAGCCTGGATTATGTGATCGTCCCCGGAATGGGGCTTGAACCCACGACTTCCGGACTGAAGAGGTGAGAGTGGCATTCGTGACGGGCTCAGCGTCAACCAACAATGACAGAGAAAAGTAGTGGTGGCGCAGAAGGAAATTTTACAGTCTGGTCTCATTTCGATTCACTGTTCTGAGTTTTTAAGCGGAAGTGTGTGGAATGAGACAGAAGAAAAGGTTGGAATGTAAAACAAGCTCAGATTGGGACTAGGCATGGAATGTAAAGTTTGAATTACTGGTTACACTGAATAAAAAGTGCTTTCAACGAGATATGTAACATTCGATGGTCAGGTCAGGCTGATCTAGCGAGCCTACAATTAACAGAGCCGATAAATACTGACAACAATAATTCCTGGCATTAATCAGAATTAAACTCTCTCGTCAATCCTCAAATTCCTCTTTAGCAAAAAGGAGAGTGACCAAGTACCGGATATCGTTGACCCGTTCCATCACGTTGGTCTCACACAGGAGCTGCTTGGTGTGCCAGTCCAGGGCTGCCACATGCCCTCTGCGTCCAGCCAGCAGCAAGTGCCTGGAGGGAACAAAAAACACAAACCTCAGCACTTTCCCGATAGAGAGCGACGATCGCTGGAGCTCACAACAATTATACACAACCCCGAATAAACCAGCACACAGCACTGCACATCTCACTATAATTAAAACATTGTGCATCGCTGCACTCCCGGTATTGCATTCACTCCCCTCCCGAGGGAGGAGGACACCGGGGGTGTGTGAGGTGAGGGAGGAGGACCCCGGGGGGAGTGAGGTGAGGGAGGAGGACCCCGGGGGGGGGGGACCCCGGGGGGGTGAGGGAGGGGGATCTCAAGGGGAGTGATGCACAAGAGCGCCAAGAATTTATCATCAATACCAAACGGTAATGTCCGTTCTCCACCCGACATCTCCTTAAATGGGTACAAGGGGCCAGGAGCACGTCGTGCAGGGAATGCCAGATATGCTGTGCCAGTTGGCAGTGCCATCTCGGTTATGTTAATTTGTAATCCACCTCCTGCTCCCTAACTGTTGCTCTGGTGCCTCTCTCTCCCTGAATTACACACGTGGATTCACAACGGCTTTCTTTACCTGCCATTCCTGGTGTAGTTTATTCGGTACGGGCCAAACTGATTGAGGTCAAGATTGAAGTACTGGGGGAAAAAAAAAAGACAGAAAAGGATTTAAGAGACTTTGGGATGTAAACACACACAAAACTATGTTTTTAAAACAAGGCACGGAAGCAAGAAGCAGATATGTTAACGGCAGATTCAGATTCTCAGCTCCCTGACTATTACCACCCAGTCAGAACGGCAGAATTTACCCGCAGTAAAGGACAGAAACACTTCACCCTTATAAATGCAAGTTTTGTTGTTGAGGGTTGGGCTATCGGCTGCACTTGTGTCCTCTCATGGTCTGGAAATCGAGGTTAAAATCTTCGACCTGCGCACGGCGATGGTGACCCCTTATAAACCTCCCAGGATGTCTCTCTGCACGAGGAACATTACAGCAACGCAAGATGCTGAGAGAGGCATCAGCTCGGCCAGACACCTGACCGGTCCTGATTGGCGTCTTTTACTACAATCTGATGTTTTAGCAACAAAAAAAAGTGCTCCTGAAGTATGAACAATAAACAAACTTTCACAGCGATTGGGGTCAAGGGGAAAGAGCAGGATTCAGCCCAGGTTGTGGGAACGCGCCCGTCACTGCCAGCTTGATGCCCCCTTTGTTAGTGCCATCAGACGCTGACCTTTGAACTGCTGGTGATGTCGACAGCGTCTGCAATGTCCTGCTGTTGGATGATGCATGTGTCCTCTCCCTCATCGGCCTCCAGGAACCTGGGATTTTGGGAGACAAAAAGAAAGAGGAAGATCGGAGATGGAACACACGATGAATTTAAACCAGGATTTTTCAGCACTTTTACACTCCAGCCGTCGCACGGCAGTTTCAAATATTTTCACATCTTTATCACATTACATAAACTCCGCTCGACTTTGATAAATGAATATCATGGATTTTCACACATCAATTCAGCCTTCTGGGAGAGGGCGAGCAGGGTGGTAACTGTGCTGTTGCACTGTAGACAGGTGTTACGTCAAAGTAGGTTTTAAGGAGCGTCTTAAAAAGGAGGAGAGGTTTAGGGAGGGAATTCCAGAGCTTAGGGCCCAGGCAGCCGAGGGCACGGCCGCCAATGGTGGAGCGATTTAGATCAGGGGATGCGCAAGAGGCCAGAATTGGAGGAGCGCAGAGAGCACAGAGGGTTGTAGGACTGGAGGAGGAGAAAAGTCTGCTCGAACTGCAGAAAACGTACAGGGGACCGAAGGGGCAAATCTGAACTCTCTCAGCATCAACGTTCCTGCCACGAGGGGCAGTTTTGTGTCATTTACACAGCGTTTGAAGAGGATGGAGTCCGGCACTGTCCACTCCCCTCGAATCGCAGTCCCTTCATTCAGAATTACCTCTTCATTAGAGTTCACTTCTAGCAAAAATAAAAGCCTTCTGTGCTGCTCTATTGCTTAATTCCAACTACTGGCTAATTTAATTTTTTTTTTAAGTAAAAACATCACAAGCCACAACAGGAGTGGACTGTGTTGTTGTAACCCTGCAACACATCGTCTGAGCTGGCAATGGAAGGACTTTTACAAACTCAGCACACTCCAAACTACTTCACAGCCATCCAGTTATTTCTGAAGCGTAGTCACTGTTACGTCACCAAATATAGTAACCAATTTGCACACAGCAAGATCCCAATACAGCAAATGCAATGATCAGTTAATGGGTTTTGTTTTTAAAATGGTGATGCTGGTTGAGGGAGGATTGTCGGCCCAGGACACCAGGACTTCACCGCTGCCCCTCTTCAAATAGTGGCATGGGATCTTTCTTGTCCACAGGCCACAGGCAGACGGGGGCCTCGGTTTAACATCCGAAAGACGCCCCCTCCGACAGTGCAGCGCTCCCTCGGTACTGGCCCTCCGACAGTGCAGCGCTCCCTCGGTACTGGCCCTCCGACAGTGCAGCGCTACCTCAGTACTGTCCCTCCGACAGTGCAGCGCTACCTCAGTACTGACCCTCCGACAGTGCAGCGCTCCCTCAGTACTGACCCTCCGACAGTGCAGCGCTCCCTCAGTACTGACCCTCCGACAGTGCAGCGCTCCCTCAGTACTGACCCTCCGACAGTGCAGCGCTCCCTCGGTACTGACCCTCCGACAGTGCAGCGCTCCCTCGGTACTGACCCTCCGACAGTGCAGCGCTCCCTCAGTACTGACCCTCCGACAGTGCAGCGCTCCCTCGGTACTGACCCTCCGACAGTGCAGCGCTCCCTCCGTACTGGCACCGGGAGTGTCGGCCTGGATTACGTGATGGGGATGTGTGAGGCTTCAACCCGCGACCGTCTGACTCAGAGGCTGAGGTGTTTACCACTGAGCCAAGGCTAACACTTGTCCGGGAGGGGGGGTTGTGAGGGAGCTCTACTTGATTCAAAAAGTAAAATGTCCAATGCTGTCACACCTAGAACAACAGATTCTCACGCTGGCTTAGATCTGTACCTTGTGACACTGCGTTGAGCTCTCACAGCTACAGACTGACTCTTGTACAATGTCCAAGCACTGGTGCACAATGACACTGTCAGGCCAGACCCCCACCCCATGTACCCTCACTGCACCGGGACAGTGAATCCAGTGCTATTTGTTTTGTGAGCAGAGCAATAATTACGGGTGGGCACTGGCAGCCGAGATGGTGAGTTAGAGCATTGGGCAGAGCTGGGACACTAACCCCGGTCACAGACACCACCACTGGGACACCAGATCAGTCCTTACCCTGCTTCTTCCGGGAGCAAGAGGTCAAAACTCGCAGCCCGTTTCTGGGCCTGCTTATATTTCTTCTCCAGGGTCTTCAGTCGATTCTTCACTGCCGTTCTTGCGATTCCACTCTTGGGAGGGGAGAAAATAAAACAGTAAAGTTCTGCATTTGAGTAAGTGAACATTGAACATCTCGACTGTGCAACGTCACTGTGAGAATCAATGTGTATCTCCCGTCGTTCCGCACCCCACAGAACCATTTCTTCCTCGGAGAGATTTTCACAGCCCCTCAAACCGGTCAACGTCCCACATTCAGTCGGCGAGAGCGCCCGCCGACAGCCCCGGGGAGGGGGGGCGAGAACGCCCGCCGACAGCCCCGGGGAGGGGGGGCGAGAACGCCCGCCGACAGCCCCGGGGAGGGGGGGCGAGAGCGCCCGCCGACAGCCCCGGGGAGGGGGGGCGAGAGCGCCCGCCGACAGCCCCGGGGAGGGGGGGCGAGAGCGCCCGCCGACAGCCCCGGGGAGGGGGGGCGAGAGCGCCCGCCGACAGCCCCGGGGAGGGGGGGGCGAGAGCGCCCGCCGACAGCCCCGGGGAGGGGGGGGCGAGAGCGCCCGCCGACAGCCCCGGGGAGGGGGGGGCGAGAGCGCCCGCCGACAGCCCCGGGGAGGGGGGGGGCGAGAACGCCCGCCGACAGCCCCGGGGAGGGGGGGGCGAGAACGCCCGCCGACAGCCCCGGGGAGGGGGGGGCGAGAACGCCCGCCGACAGCCCCGGGGAGGGGGGGGCGAGAACGCCCGCCGACAGCCCCGGGGAGGGGGGGGCGAGAACGCCCGCCGACAGCCCCGGGGAGGGGGGGGCGAGAGCGCCCGCCGACAGCCCCGGGGAGGGGGGGGGCGAGAGCGCCCGCCGACAGCCCCGGGGAGGGGGGGGCGAGAGCGCCCGCCGACAGCCCCGGGGAGGGGGGGCGAGAGCGCCCGCCGACAGCCCCGGGGAGGGGGGGCGAGAGCGCCCGCTGACAGCCCCGGGGAGGGGGGGGCGAGAACGCCCGCCGACAGCCCCGGGGAGGGGGGGGGTGGAGGGGGCGACAGCGCCCGCTGCCAGCCCCGGGGAGGGTGGGGGGGTGGAGGGGGCGACAGCGCCCGCAGCCAGCCCCGGGGAGGGTGGGGGGGGTGGAGGGAGCGACAGCGCCCGCTGCCAGCCCCGGGGAGGGGGGGGGGTGGAGGGGGCGACAGCGCCCGCAGCCAGCCCCGGGGAGGGTGGGGGGGGTGGAGGGAGCGACAGCGCCCGCTGCCAGCCCCGGGGAGGGGGGGGGTGGAGGGGGCGACAGCGCCCGCTGCCAGCCCCGGGGAGGGTGGGGGGGGTGGAGGGGGCGACAGCGCCCGCTGCCAGCCCCGGGGAGGGGGGGGGTGGAGGGGGCGACAGCGCCCGCTGCCAGCCCCGGGGCAATTTTCTTTTACACTAATACCAAAATCTGCAAGAAAAGTTGCTCTAAAATCTTGACTTGTGAATACAATTTCCTCACCAGTGTAATTTTCTCTCCTCGTTCGAACTTTTTGATCACCTCTTGAGGGATGGGTGCGGGTCCTGGGAAGGGATCGTCTTTCTGGAAGAAAAAAAAGAATTGATTTAAAAAAAAAAATTCCTGGGGTAATTTCGAAGTTATATGTGAAGTGGTGATAGGCACAGATTGACGACGTGGTACAGCACACAGTGTCAGAGTGTGGGAGGGTCCAGCTGCTGTAGTGGTGGGATCATTGCCACAGACAGACAGACGTACACACACGCACGAGGACTGGTCATTTAGGGGTTGGGCTTTCGCAGAACATGACTTCAGTGCAAGGTACTGACTCCAGGAGGGGTGGTAAAGGGAGTTTCTTCAACAACTGTCGGAAAACTAGACACTTTGGAACTAGACTCACTGGTACACAGGTGATCACACTGGAACTAGTGTCACTGCTCACACTCCTGGTACACAGGTGATCACATTGGAACTAGTGTCACTGCTCACACTCCTGGTACACAGGTGATCACACTGGAACTAGTGTCACTGCTCACACTCCTGGTACACAGGTGATCACATTGGAACTAGTGTCACTGCTCACACTCCTGGTACACAGGAACTAGTGTCACTGCTCACACTCCTGGTACACAGGTGATCACACTGGAACTAGTGTCACTGCTCACACTCCTGGTACACAGGTGATCACATTGGAACTAGTGTCACTGCTCACACTCCTGGTACACAGGAACTAGTGTCACTGCTCACACTCCTGGTACACAGGAACTAGTGTCACTGCTCACACTCCTGGTACACAGGTGATCACACAGGAACTAGTGTCACTGCTCACACTCCTGGTACACAGGAACTAGTGTCACTGCTCACACTCCTGGTACACAGGTGATCACACTTCACTCTGCTGTATAAACAAGCACTCATAAGACAGATATCAGAATGAAAGACCTATTTCACTTTGATAGTTGAAGGTTGGCAGAGAAATAGAAACAGGAAGTGAAGCACAGAAGGAAGTGCTTGAGGGCACCTGAAACAGAACGCAGGAACTGCTAGACCAAGGTCCATCTAGTTCACCTTCTAACCCCCTGGTAGTCACGCAGTACAGCGACTGAAGGTGAAAGCAGGATAAATAAGGGATGTTTGAACAAAACACCATACTTTTTCCAATTTAATCAGCCTTGAAATTCCGTTGCCGTGAAAATCCATCGAGAGAGAAATCCCAACTTACCCCTGAAATCGCCCGCTTCGTGCCACCCCTCAGTTTATGTCTCTTCCTCAGGTTTGCCGTTTGAGCTTTCTGCCCTGCTGACTTTTTGTCTTCTGGCTTTTCCTGGCCTCCATGCACTTCCCCAGCCACTGTGGGCTCTCCAGCCTGCGTTTCATCCGTCTCCCAGTACCTCTTTCTTTTCTGAAAAGGACAATGAATGTCAGAGATGAGCACAAAAGTCCCCAGCCCCCTCACCCTGGTCACCAGCTACAATCTCCAAGCTAATAGATTTTGGATATAATATCCCTCAAGTTAAAAACAACAGAACAGGAAATGAAAGGGCCATTTTTAGGAGAAATGAAAGATCCCACTTTAACCGAATGGAAATATATCAGTATAAAAACAATATGCAGAAAGCAAGCGTCCGACATCACCAGAAAATAACGTCCTCTGACCGTCTGATGAGGGAAGGTAATCCATTGGTTTAGTTTTAAACTGAAGTGAACGCACTAAACCAAGGACTTGGGATGTCTCCATGGTCTAAAACCACATCAACACTCACCGGGTGGACATCTGTCTCGGGCGAATCGCCTGTCACACGGCCGCTTGGTATTCAGTTCTAGTGCAGTCAGTGCAACTGAATAACGGGCGGCCGATACAACGGGGGTGATTTTAACCCCCAAGAACGGACAGGTTGGGGGCGGGTGGGAGTTGAAAATAGTCGTTTTTTTGGGGTCGCGACTGCAACCCGGCTTTATTTCCGGGTTTAACGTCGGCATGTAAAAGTACGGTCTTCCCACCGGGAATGCAAAGTCCGAAAATTTTGTGGCTGCGACCCAAAGAAACCCCCAACTATTTTCAACTCCCACCTGCTCCCAACCCACCCAATAACTCCCGATTTACTGCACTGCCCCGAGGCCGGTCTCTCCCCGCCCTCTCGGGGTGAGCCGCAGCCCCAGTGAAGAACCGAAGGGGGTTCAGCAATTCCTGAATCCACAACCCAGCGCCACTCGGCCAGGGGGCTGTGACTGGCCGCAGTGTCCAGGGGGTGGGGAGAGGGGGAAGGGGGGGGGGGAGAGGGGGGGAAGGGGGGGGGGAGAGGGGGGGAAGGGGGGGGAGAGGGGGAAGGGGGGGTGGGAGAGGGGGAAGGGGGGGGGGGGGAGAGGGGGTTGGAGGGGGAAGGGGTGGAGGGGGAGGGGAGGGGGGGGTGGAGGGGGAGGGGAGGGAGGGGTTGAGGGGGGGGTGGAGAGAGAGAGAGGGAGGGAGGGAGGGAGGGGGAGGGGAGGGGAGGGGGGGGAGGGGGAGGGGAGGGGGGGGGAGGGGGAGGGGAGGGGGGGAGGGGGAGGGGAGGGGGGGGAGGGGGAGGGGAGGGGGGGGGAGGGGGAGGGGAAACTCTGCCAGGCCCCCCTCCCACACTATGGGTCACCTCCCCCAGGGGGTCCCTAAAACCCTCCTCCCCCCCCCCCCCCCGGGCCGCTCTCCCAGGCCTCCTGCCTCCGCCCCAGGCCCCTCTCTACAAAGGCCGGGGGGACGGCCGTCCTGAGCCGGGTCCAACTCTTCCCCATCGCCTGCAGCCTCCGGGTTTAAATGTACGGAGGGGGAAGGAGGGCCTCGGACCACGGCCTCGATTACCTGGGACACCCCGCGCCTCTCGCCTCCTGGCGCCGCCATCTTCTCCCCACGCTGTGTCTCCGGGGAGGGAACAATAAAGTCCTGTTAGTATTTTGCTTTTAATAAAGTTCTGTTGACGTTTCCAAGGAGACGGCGGTCAGGCCTAGTGCCCCAGGGGGCGGATTGAAGCCTGAGCGTCGCGCCCGGCAACAACCCGGAGAGCGGCTGGGATTCTCGGCATTAGTCACTGGATTAATATCAAACCCCCCTTCACTGGATTAATATCAAACCCCCCTTCACTGGATTAATATCAAACCCCCCTTCACTGGATTAATATCAAACCCCCCTTCACTGGATTAATATCAAACCCCCCTTCACTGGATTAATATCAAAACCCCCTTCACTGGATTAATATCAAACCCCCCTTCACTGGATTAATATCAAACCCCCCTTCACTGGATTAATATCAAAACCCCCTTCACTGGATTAATATCAAACCCCCCTTCACTGGATTAATATCAAACCCCCCTTCACTGGATTAATATCAAACCCCCCTTCACTGGATTAATATCAAAACCCCCCTTCACTGGATTAATATCAAAACCCCCCTTCACTGGATTAATATCAAACCCCCCTTCACTGGATTAATATCAAAACCCCCCTTCACTGGATTAATATCAAACCCCCCTTCACTGGATTAATATCAAACCCCCCTTCACTGGATTAATATCAAAACCCCCCTTCACTGGATTAATATCAAACCCCCCTTCACTGGATTAATATCAAACCCCCCTTCACTGGATTAATATCAAACCCCCCTTCACTGGATTAATATCAAAACCCCCCTTCACTGGATTAATATCAAACCCCCCTTCACTGGATTAATATCAAACCCCCCTTCACTGGATTAATATCAAACCCCCCTTCACTGGATTAATATCAAACCCCCCTTCACTGGATTAATATCAAACCCCCCTTCACTGGATTAATATCAAACCCCCCTTCACTGGATTAATATCAAACCCCCCTTCACTGGATTAATATCAAACTCCCCTTCACTGGATTAATATCAAACCCCCCTTCACTGGATTAATATCAAACCCCCCTTCACTGGATTAATATCAAACCCCCCTTCACTGGATTAATATCAAACCCCCCTTCACTGGATTAATATCAAAACCCCCCTTCACTGGATTAATATCAAACCCCCCTTCACTGGATTAATATCAAACCCCCCTTCACTGGATTAATATCAAAACCCCCCTTCACTGGATTAATATCAAACCCCCCTTCACTGGATTAATATCAAACCCCCCTTCACTGGATTTATATCAAACCCCCCTTCACTGGATTTATATCAAACCCCCCTTCACTGGATTTATATCAAACCCCCCTTCACTGGATTAATATCAAAACCCCTTCACTGGATTTATATCAAAACCCCTCCACCACTGGATTTATATCAAAACCCCTCCACCACTGGATTTATAGCAAAACCCTTCACTGGATTTATATCTTCCCCCACTAGATTTATAGCAAAAAAACACCACTGGATTTATATCAAACCCCCCTTCACTGGATTTATAATATAAAAAACCCCACTGGATTTATAGCAAGAAAAACCCGACTGGATTTATATCAAAACCCCCTTCACTGGATCTACATCAACCCCCCCACCACTGGATTAATATCAAAACCCCTTCACTGGACTTATATCAAAACACCTTCACTGGATTTATATCAAAACCATTCACTGGATTTATATCAAACCCCCCCTTCACTGGATTTATATATATTTTTTAAAAACACTGGATTTATAGCAAGAAAAACCCCACTGGATTTATATCAAAACCCCCTTCACTGGATCTACATCAACTCCCCACCACTGGATTTATATCAAAACCCCATCACTGGATTTATATCAAAACCCCATCACTGGATTTATATCAAAACCCCGTCACTGGATGCTGGTAAAGTTGCTGAAGCAACAGAGAAACAGGGCAGCAGTTTTCAATGCACGCGGGGGCTGTTAAGCCGGCAAGGCCCAGAGTGGGTCAACAACAACTACTTGCATTTATTCAGCGCCTTTAACGTAGTGAAACGTTCCAAGGTGCTTCACAGGAGCGTAAATCAGACAACATTTGACACCCAAGGAGACATTAGGACAGGTGACCACAAGCTCGGTCAAAGTTTGCATCGCTTGCCTGTTGTGGAACCTGCCTGACCCTCATCCCAAAGTTGCTCATTACCCCCGCCCCCCCCCCCATCCCCCGCAATGTCTCCACCACTGGTGGGCGTGAATATCACCTGTCCAAGGATTGTCCCCTCTACAATATTGCACCATAAAAATGAGAGTTTAGCTGAGGCACCACTTTAAAAGTATCCTCTGCAGTTTTAATACAAGATGGGCAGGTGGAGTAGAAGTGCTGGCACCAAAACACGAATAAAGCCAGTGTGAAGACAAAGCTTACGCAGTGCCCCAGCCGATCTCCAGAGGCAGTCCGCACACTGAAAGTCATGGGCAAGTGTAGACTTTGGGTGAGGTGGGGTCAGAGAGTAGGGCATAATTAGATCAGGGCAATTCAGCCCCCATTTTAAAGTCCTTATTTTTATATATTTCCATTGTAAATTCCTAAATTGGTATTAGGAACGTTAGGGACAGGAACAGGAGGAGGCCATTCAGCCCCTCAAGCCATTCAATCCGATCACGGCTGATCTGCACCTCGACTCCATTTACCCGCCTTTGCTCCAATATCCCATGATACCCTCACCCAACAAAAATCTATTGCTCTCAGTCTTGAAAATGTCAAATGAACCCCAGCATCCCCAGCCTTTTCGGGGAGAGAGTTCCAGATTTCTACGACCCTTAGTGTGGAAAAAGTGCTTCCTGATTTCCCTCTTGAATGGCCTACTTCTAATTTTAAGTCTACTCCCCCTTGTTTTGGATTCCCCCCACCAGAGGAAATAGTTTCTCCGTATCTGCTTGATCAAATCCTTTTAACATTTATAATGGGAATTGGCTATGTCGACTTGTCACACTATAATTGTGACACTATAATTCCACATCGTTCACCTGAGGAAGGAGGTAGCCTCCGAAAGCTTGTGAATTTAAAATAAAATTGCTGGACTATAACTTGGTGTTGTAAAATTGTTTTACACTATAATTGCACCCTCCTGCCAGAGGTGCCACCACTGTGGGGAGGGATGATGCAATTGCAGAGTGACAAGTTTATGTTGGCGGATGCCATTATAAATGTGGACATAGGAATTTATAATGGGGAAACGTCAACAGGAAGTGAGTGCAGACGTAAGATTTTTAATTGGCGATGGATAGAATATTAAAACGACAAAGTGCTCTAAAAATGTTACTTCAATTGCTGTTTACGAACTGTTTTCTACAGTGAAAGCACTGTTTCCCCCTGGGCAGCTGACACTTGTACAGAAGTTGGCCAGAATCTTCTAAGAGTGTGCTGTTAATCGCACAGGGTGACCGGGAGTGGGTCAGTATTTGCGAGGGGTTCCTTCCCCTCTCTCCCCACGCCCCCACCCACCGATAAGTTTAAACACGTCTGAAATACAGATGAGCGATGAAAACACTGGCAGTGTCTTCTGACGATGTTAGTGATCAAACACTGAAGGCCTCTGGTATCTCTGTTACTTTGCTGAAGGCATTTTAAACAAACGGGTTCAGACTTCTGTTCAAATAAATAAAAAAGATTTGCATTTCTATCGCACCTTTCACAACCTCAGGACGTCCCAAAGTGATTTGCAGTCAATGAAGTACTTTTGAAGGGTAGTCACTGTTGCAATGTCGGAAACACAGCAGCCAATTTGTGCACAGCAAGATCCCACAAACAGCGATGCGATAATGACCAGGTCATCTGTTTTAAAGATGTTGGCTGAGAGATAAATATTGGCCCCGGGACGCCAGGGAGAACTCCCCTGCTCTTCTTCGAAATAGTGTTGTGGGATCTTTTACGTCCACCCAAGAGCAGAGGGGGGCCTTGGTTTAACATCCGAAAGACGGCACCTCAGACAGTGCAGCACTCCCTCAGTACTGCCCCTCCAACTGAGGGAGCGCTGCACTGTCGGAGGGTCAGTACTGAGGGAGCGCTGCACTGTCGGAGGGTCAGTACTGAGGGAGTTCTGCACTGTCAGAGGGGCAGTACTGAGGGAGCGCTGCACTGTCAGAGGGTCAGTACTGAGGGAGTTCTGCACTGTCAGAGGGGCAGTACTGAGGGAGCGCTGCACTGTCGGAGGGGCAGTACTGAGGGAGCGCTGCCCTGTCGGAGGGTCAGTACTGAGGGAGCGCTGCCCTGTCGGAGGGTCAGTACTGAGGGAGCGCTGCACTGTCGGAGGGTCAGTACTGAGGGAGCGCTGCACTGTCGGAGGGGCAGTACTGAGGGAGCGCTGCCCTGTCGGAGGGTCAGTACTGAGGGAGCGCTGCACTGTCGGAGGGTCAGTACTGAGGGAGCGCTGCACTGTCGGAGGGTCAGTACCGAGGGAGCGCTGCACTGTCGGAGGGTCAGTACTGAGGGAGCGCTGCACTGTCGGAGGGGCAGTACTGAGGGAGCGCCGCACTGTCGGAGGGGATTCATTATTAGCCTCTGCAAGTGGAATATTGGTAACCCGCGACCTCCACTACCTAGAAGGACAAGGGCAGCAGGTACATGGGAACAACACCACCTGCACGTTCCCCTCCAAGTCACACACCATCCCGACTTGGAAATATATCGCCGTTCCTTCATCGTCGCTGGGTCAAAATCCTGGAACTCCCTTCCTAACAGCACTGTGGGAGAACCTTCACCAGACGGACTGCAGCGGTTCAAGAAGGCGGCTCACCACCACCTTCTCAAGGGCAATTAGGGATGGGCAATAAATGCCAGCCTCACCAGCGACGCCCGCATCCTGAAGAATGATATATAAAAAGATAAGATGGTGGTCAATTTCACAAAACATTAAAAGTAAAAACCCAAGTGGAAACGGTCATTAAAAAATAATTAATGGAATCCTGGCTTTTATGGTGAGAGGTGCAGAATATAAAAGTCGAGATATAACGGTGAATCTACTTAAAAACCTCAGTGAGGCCCAGTTTTGGGCTCCTCACTATTGGGAAGGGTGTTGAGGTAATCGAGAGGGGACAAGACAGAGTCACTCGGATTCTGCCTGGAATGAGGAACGACAAATAGTTGTGGGAAAATTGGGGCTGTTTTCTTTGGAAGAGAAGGGATTAAATGGTGAGATTTGATGGAGGTGTTTAAAATTATGAGGGGATGGGTCAGAGTAGATAGAAAGAGTCTGTTTCCAGTGATTGAGGGGGTCGAGAATTGAAGGGGCCATTGATATAAGATTGAGTGTAAGAGATTTAGGACAGAGAGCAGGAGAAACATTTTTCACACAGAGACTGTGGAATTCCCAGAGTGAGTGACTGAAGCAGAGACCAGGTCATCATTGAAGAATGGGTTAGATTGGTGTTTGAAGGACAGGGGAATAAAGGGATCTGGGAACAGGGTGGGTGGATGGGATTAGGGCCCTGCTGGAGTGGAGGATAAACACCAATTCAGACTGGTTTTGCCAAGTGTCCTATTTCTGTGTTGCTCCTATTATTTCATGATTAATACTCTGTCCAATGGTATTGCTACTATTAGGGGGCCTATAAATTACCCCCACCAGTGTTTTCTGCCCCTTGTTATTTTTAATTTCCACCCAGACTGATTCTACTTCCTGATCTTCCAAGCCGAGATCCTTTCTCACCTCTGTCCTTATATTATCAGGGCTGCACCCCGTCCTTTTCCATTCTGCCTGTCTTTTCTAAAGGTCACGTACCCTGGAATATTTAGCTCCCAACCTTGGTCACTTTGCAATCGGGGTTTGGCAGTGATCGTAACACTGTAAATCTAACTCTCCAGGTTGACACCGAGCGAATGGTGGTGATTCAGGCAATGAAGCTACTGCCATGGGTGACACTCCCAACATTGCCCACTGTCTTCAGGAGAGCAGGGTGGGAACTGGAAGTGGAGAATTAAACGTATAAAACTGTGTTTGGTTATGTGGATATGCTAATGATTGGTCCAGTAATGAGGCAGTTAAAGCATTATCCAGATAGAATTATCACCACCCTAAAATA
Source organism: Heptranchias perlo (assembly GCF_035084215.1). Taxonomy (NCBI): domain Eukaryota; kingdom Metazoa; phylum Chordata; class Chondrichthyes; order Hexanchiformes; family Hexanchidae; genus Heptranchias; species Heptranchias perlo. Next base: position 1,541,736 of record NC_090363.1, read on the forward strand.
CCAGAGTTTCGAAACTGTGAGCCAATTCTACATATCTGGGCGTATCTCGTCCTGTTTGGTTTCACGTGTTGCTCTCCTGCAATAATTATCAACTTTTAAATTCTGAATACGGCCATTAACTGAGGTGGAAAGTATGTGGGTGTGATTATTGGCAGTTCCCAGTCAACAAATTGCATTTATGCTGCACTTTTAACGTAGTGAGACATCCCCAAGGAGCTTCACAGGAGAGTAAATCAGACAAAATTTGACACCGAGCCACGTAAGGAGATATTAGGACAGGTGACCAAAAGCTTGGTCAAAGAGGTAGATTTTAAGGAGCGTCTTAAAGCAGGAGAGAGAGGCGGAGAGGTTTAGGGAGGGAATTCCAGAGCTCAGGGCCCAGGCAGCTGAAGGCACGGCCGCCAATGGTGGAGCGATTAAAATCGGGGGATGCGCAAGAGGCCAGAATTGGAGGAGCGCGGAGATCTCGGAGGGTTGTAGGGCTGGAGGAGGAACGATCCCTTAATCGCTCATTAAGGTTTGGATTGTCTCATTCGTGTTGCTCAAGGTGTCAGTTGGTTTCACAGGCAGTGATCTTATTGCACCCCAATGGAATGGGCTGGGGAGGCATTCAGGGTTGGAACAGATGATTCAATCAGGGATTAAATCACATTTGCTCATGTCCAACACCTGATGTTTAATATTTAACTGCTGGAGTCAAGTCACTGATGTTCCAGGAGTTTCACAACTCAGACAGTTGTTTAGATCCTTTTCTTTCTGGGACCTTTTTATTTTGCCTTCCGTCCAAACATACAAAAATAAAGGATGGTAGAAGATCATCCTGCCTGTCCCACACCGTCCTGGTTACAACAACTTACGCACACCATGATCCCCATCTGAGACCCCCCCTCCCGCGTCCCCACCAACCCAGCCATGCAATCTCCTGCGAGAGGGAAAGAAACTTCAATCAACTTAGGAGATTCCTCTGCAACCCCTGAGAGGGAAGAGACAAGTTCCAGGGGCCCACAGTGACTGGGAGACACAACTCCTCCAGTACCCACCCACCTTTTATTTGTAGTTATGTCGGCCACTCTCAGCAATTGGCCCAGCTGCCTTCTGAACGTTTGCAGTGAGTCCGTATTCACCACGCGAGCCAGAAACTCGTTCCATTGGTTGCCAACTTTCTGTCACCTGACCTTGCATGGCGTGAATGTTACCTGTCACTTGTTGCCCAAGTCTGGTTATCCAGGTCCTACTGTAGGCTGGCAGGGGCTGTCTCATTATCTGAGGGGTTGCAAATGGAACTGAACACTGTGCAATCATCAGTGATCACCCCCACTTCTGACCTTATGATGGAGGGAAGGTCATTGATGAAGCAGCTGAAGATGGTTGGGCCTAGGACACTGCCCTGAGGAACTCCTGCAGCAATGTCCTGGGGCTGCGATGATTGGCCTCTAACAACCACTACCATCTTCCTTTGTGCGAGGTATGACTCCAGCCACTGGAGAGTTTTCTCCCTGATTCCCATTGACTTCAGTTCCACAAGGGATCCTCGATGCCACACTCGGTCAAATGCTGCCTTGATATTGAGGGCAGCTACTCTCACCTCACTTCTGGCATCGCTCTTGTGTCCATGTTTGGACCAAGGCTGTGAGGAGGTCTGGACCTGGTGGTCTGACTAAGGGTCATAGAGTACATGTTCCTTGATGGCACCGTTGGTAACTCCTTCTATCTCTTCAATGATGACGGGGAGAAGGTTAATAGGGTGGGAATTGGGCCAGGTTGGATTTAACCTGTTTTCTGTCGATAGGACATACCTGGGCAATCGTCCATATTGTCGAGTAGATGCCAGTGTCGCAGCTGCTCTGGAACAGATTGACTGGGGGACGGCTCTCTCTGGAACAGCTGGACTAGGGGACCAACTAGCTCTGGAACAGATTGACGAGGGGACCTGCTCTCTCTCTGGAACAGATTGACGAGGGGACCTGCCCTCTCTGGAACAGATTGACGAGGGGACCTGCTCTCTCTCTGGAACAGATTGATGAGGGGACCTGCCCTCTCTGGAACAGATTGACTGGGGGACCTGCCCTCTCTGGAACAGATTGACGAGGGGACCTGCCCTCTCTGGAACAGATTGACGAGGGGACCTGCTCTCTCTCTGGAACAGATTGACTGGGGGACCTGCCCTCTCTGGAACAGATTGACGAGGGGACCTGCCCTCTCTGGAACAGATTGACGAGGGGACCTGCTCTCTCTGGAACAGGTTGACGAGGGGACCAACTCTCTCTCTGGAACAGATTGACTGGGGGACCTGCTCTCTCTGGAACAGATTGACGAGGGGACCTGCCCTCTCTGGAACAGATTGACGAGGGGACCTGCCCTCTCTGGAACAGATTGACGAGGGGACCTGCCCTCTCTGGAACAGATTGACTGGGGGACCTGCTCTCTCTGGAACAGATTGACTGGGGGACCAACTCTCTCTGGAACAGATTGACTGGGGGACCTGCCCTCTCTGGAACAGATTGACGAGGCGACCTGCTCTCTCTGGAACAGATTGACTGGGGGACCTGCTCTCTCTGGAACAGGTTGATGATCCTGAAAATGACGTTATTCCTGCTGCTCTCTTAAATACCTCGGCGGGGATATTCTGCCTCAGTGCCCCGGTGAGCGCTAGGAACACGAATCGGGAAATGTTACATCCCTCAACCTCGAGGTGAGGAATTTCCTGAGCGCTGGAGTTCTCATCGCTCAGTCACCTTACAGGCCCCTCTTTAAACTTATGTTTTCCCCTCTAGTATCATGGTATCATAGTAAGGTACTGCACAGGAGGAGGCTATTCGGCCCATCGTGCCAGTGCTGGCTCTTTGAAGGAGCTATCCAATTAGTCCCATTCCCCTGCTCTTTCCCCGTAGCCCTGTAGCAGTAGCCAGAAACGTGGCTGATTCTTGGGGGTGATTTTAACCCCCAAGAACAGGTGGGTTGGGGGCGAAAATAGTTGTTTTTTGGGTCGTGACCACAACCCGGCTTTATTTCCGGGTTTATCTTGGCCGCGTAAAAGTCCAGGCTTCCCACTGGGAATGCAAAGTCGGAAAATTTTGCGGTCGCGATCCAAAAAAAACAACTATTTTCAGCTCCCACCCGCCCCAACCCACCCGTTCTTGAGGGTTAAAATCACCCCCTTGCTCTCCCTGACGCTGTGGCCTGGCTGAGCCCAGTGTGCCCTTAAGGTTAGAACAAGCAGATTCTCCCCTGGCGGCCTGTGCTCTCTCTGGCCATCATTTCGATGATGCATCGCGATGCAGGAGCAAATCGCAATGTTACAGTAACAATACCGCCGAGGTACTAAGAGCAATATTAATGTAGCTTTAATCTTTCATACTGCTAAAATAAAGGGGGCAGGACTTGCTGCTTCTGTTATGCAGCTCCCCCCCCCCGGGGTGATCCAAACGAAACGGGCTGGGAAATTATTCGGGACAGAATCCGTGGGTTCCCCACTTGTCCCTGCTGCAATTCTGCCAGAAATGGCATCTGCGTTTAGGAGCTTTGCCCAAATATGGGCAGCTCTATCATAATTAGATGCAAATGATGACTACAAGCTACGTGACATATTCCCTGATTGAGTTACATCGAGTTACAGCGAAACTACAGCACAGAAACAGGCCATTCGGCCCAACTGCTCCATGCTGGTGTTTATGCTCCACACGAGCCTCCTCCCTCCCTATCAGCATATCCTTCTGTTCCTTTCTCCCTCATGTGTTTATCCAGTTTCCCCTTAAATGCATCTATGCTATTCACCTCAACCACTCCTTGTGGGAGCGAGTTCCACATTCTCACCACTCTCTGGGTAAAGAAGTTTCTCCTGAATTCCCTATTGGATTTATTAGTGACTATCTTATAATGATGACCTTTTTTGCACCCTCTCCAGTGCCTCTATATCCTTTCTATAATATGGTGACCAGAATTGAGCACAATACTCCAGGTGTGGTCTAACCAAGGTTCTATACAAGTTTAACATAACTTCTCTGCTTTTCAATTCTATCCCTCTAGAAATGAACCCCAGTGCTTGGTTTACTTTTTTATGGCCTTATTAACCTGCACCCTTTTAGTGATTTGTGTATCTGTACCCCAGATCCCTCTGCTCCTCCATCCCATTCAGACTCTTATTATCCAAGCAGTATGAGGCCCCCTTATTTTTCCTACCAAAATGCACCGCCTCAGATTTATCTAGATTGAAATTCATTTGCCAATTACACGCCCATTCTGCGTGTTTATTAATGTCCTTTTTGCATTTTGACGATTTCCTTCCTTCGCATGAAGCAAGTGAGCTTCTAATGTTTGGGCACTGAGGGAAGGACAGCCGGGCCTTAACTCCAAGGCTGTGACGTGATGAGCTACCAGAGGCTCCTCGCAGCCAGAACTAAGCACCCTTCAGAGTGCACGTGCCGAGTTTCATTAGTTTGCTGTTATACGTTGTCTCAAAACAGAATCGACTGAGTGTCTGTGTGACGGCCCACAGCCTCTAAGGGTCAAAAGGAGCCCCGTGAATCCCCAACAAACGTGCCTCCACCCGGGGCCTTGGGAGGAGCCTTCACCCTGGGCACATGTGGTCGGGTTGGACGGTTGGTGGAGACTGACTGGTGCCTGTGGAACTGTACCCCACCTTCAAGGGACGAGCGCAGGAGGCAAAATTGGTGGAGGTTTTAGCTGCATTTCAGTGCTGTGCAGATTAAAAGAAGCGCTGCTGCCAGTAGGGAACGGTGTAGTAGATTAATGTGTTTACAAAGCATGTCTCAAGAGCATGACACAATGCCTGAGGTTAGGGCTATTAGAATTTTTCAGCTGCTTTTGTTGTGATGCATGTGTGTGGAGATTAGCTGCTCCCTATATATAGTCTTCAGACAGACACAACAAGTGTAGTGCAGCGTTTGAACATAAAGGTAAGGCTGTATCACTCCCTCTTATCTCTCTTTCAATGTCTCAGCGTCATGTTCACTTTATTTAACGGCACGGTTGTTCCTTCTTAACTGATGAATAGTAGGAAGTTCGGGGGGGCCATCCCTCACTATCTGACAGCGGTGAGTCAATGGCCCATGTACACTTTTCACAGGGTGGCTGTCAGGATAGGCTGTCAACCAGTGTCTATTATAAGCCCACCGACTCCCACAGCTACCCTGATTACACTTTCTCCCTCCCCGCTTCCTGTAAGGACTCTATTCCCTTCTCCCAGTTTCTCTGTCTCTGTCGCATCTGTTCTGACACCACCTTCCACACCAGTGCTTCCGATATTCTTCCTTTTTCCTCACCCGAGGATTCCCCTCCACTGTAGTTGACGGGGCCCTCGACCGTGTCCGTCCTATTTCCCACACTTCTGCCCTCACCCCTTCCTCTCCCTCCCAGCACCATGATAGGGTCCCCCTTGTCCTCACCTTCCTTCCCCCCAGCCTCCATATTCACCGCATCATCCTCTGCCATTTCCGCCACCTCCAGCTCAATCCCACCACCAAACACGTCTTCCCCCCCCCTCCCCTTTCAGTATTCCGAAGGGACCGCTCTCTCCGCGACACCCTGGCCCACTCTTCCAACACCCCCAACACCCGCTCTCCTCCCCACGGCACCTTCCCGTGTGAGCGCAGGACAAGCAACACCTGCCCCTTCACCTCCTCCCTTCCCACCGTCCAGGGCCCCAAACACTCCCTCCAGTTGAAACAGTGATTTACTTGTACTTTCAGTTTATTATACTGTATTCACTGCTCACGATGCGGTCCCCTCTACACTGAGGAGACCAAACGCAGATTGGGTGATCGATTTGCTGAACACCTCCTCTGTCCGCAAGTGTGACCCTGACCTGCTGGTCACTTGCCATTTTAATTCCCCCTCCCATCCCCACTCTGTCCTCTCTGACCTCGGCCTCTTACACTGTTCTAATGAAGCTCAATGTAAGCTCGAGGAACAGCACCTCATCTTTCATTTAGACACTTTACAACCTTCCGGACTCAACACTGATTTCAATAACTTCAGATCAGAACCACTGCTCCCATTTTTTCAGTCAGCAGGTGCTGGTAATGGTTCTGCTGCTGCCGTTTACAGCTCCTCTAGACCAATCTTTTGTTTCTTAACCTGTCCCATTACCACCCTCCTTGCCTTGCACCATCATCCCTTTTGTCATTTAATCACTCATGCCCTCCACCCTATCACAGACCCTCCCTTTTGTTCTTTCCTCCCCTCTCCTCCCTCCCCCACTTTCCCTGGCTCTGCACTTGCTCAAAAACTTTAACTCTTTTAACATCTCCCAGTTCTGACGAAAGGTCCTCGACCTGAAACATTAACTCTGTTTCTCTCTCCACAGATGGCGCCTCACTCGCTGAGCTTCTCCAGTATTTTCTGTTTTTATTATACTCTACACAGGTACGTTCATACAATCGATTCATTTTTATTTTTGATTTAATTTTGTTAAAAGGAAAATTAGACGCTTCTGAAAAAAGATAGCAATTGAAAGATAGTCCCTAACAAAGCCTCCTCCTGGTTGCTTCTGCCTGTAATTATGCTGCTACGGAGTGGCAGTATAACTCCAGGTTCTGATCCCACTCCGACTCCAGCACTGTGAGATCGCTTTGCTTGCGTGCAACACTGCTCAAAGTCCAACTCCAGTTTCAGAAGTGCTGGAGGGCAGCATGAGTCAGATTCTCAGTGAGAACCGTGAACCCGTGCTGTGGGTAGCAGAGATCAGTACCTGCAGTATAACTGCGGTCTCAGTCGAAACGAGTCAGAGCCGGCCGTGAACCCGTGCTGTGGGTATCAGAGAGATCAGTACCTGCAGTATAACTGCGGTCTCAGTCGAAACGAGTCAGAGCCGGCCGTGAACCCGTGCTGTGGGTATCAGAGAGATCAGTACCTGCAGTATAACTGCGGTCTCAGTCGAAACGAGTCAGAGCCGGCCGTGAACCCGTGCTGTGGGTAGCAGAGATCAGTACCTGCAGTATAACTGCGGTCTCAGTCGAAACGAGTCAGAGCCGGCCGTGAACCCGTGCTGTGGGTATCAGAGAGATCAGTACCTGCAGTATAACTGCGGTCTCAGTCGAAACGAGTCAGAGCCGGCCGTGAACCCGTGCTGTGGGTATCAGAGAGATCAGTACCTGCAGTATAACTGCGGTCTCAGTCGAAACGAGTCAGAGCCGGCCGTGAACCCGTGCTGTGGGTATCAGAGATATCCCATGATCTGTATCTCTCGCTCTCTTGTCTTTCTCTCTCTCTCTTTCTCTGTATCTCTCACACTGCCTCCCTCTTTGTGGGGGTGATTTTAAACCCCAAGAGCAGGTGGGTTGGAGTTGAAAATAGTTGTTTTTTTGGGGTCGCGATCGAGGCCCGGCTTTATTTCCGGGTTTAACGTCGGCGCGGAAAAGTACAGGCTTCTCACTGGGAATGTAAAGTCCGAAAACTTTGCAGTTGCGACCCAAAAAAACAACGGTCTCTCTCTTACACTGTCTCCCTCTCTGTATCTCTCTCTGTCTCTCTCTTACACTGTCACCCTCTCTGTCTCTCTCTTACACTGTCTCCCTCTCTGTATCTCTCTCTGTCTCTCTCTTACACTGTCTCCCTCTCTGTATCTCTCTCTGTCTCTCTCTTACACTGTCTCCCTCTCTGTCTCTCTCTCTGTCTCTCTCTTACACTGTCTCTCTCTCTGTATCTCTCTCTGTCTCTCCCTTACACTGTCTCCCTCTCTGTATCTCTCTCTGTCTCTCTCTTACACTGTCTCCCTCTCTGTATCTCTCTCTGTTTCTCTCTTACACTGTCTCTCTCTCTGTATCTCTCTCTGTCTCTCTCTTACACTGTCTCCCTCTCTGTATCTCTCTCTGTTTCTCTCTTACACTGTCTCCCTCTCTGTATCTCTCTCTGTCTCTCCCTTACACTGTCTCCCTCTCTGTATCTCTCTCTGTCTCTCCCTTACACTGTCTCTCTCTCTGTTTCTCTCTTACACTGTCTTCCTCTCTGTCTCTCTCTCTCTGTATCTCTCTCTGTCTCTCTCTTACACTGTCTCTCTCTCTGTTTCTCTCTTACACTGTCTCCCTCTCTGTCTCTCTCTCTGTCTCTCTCTTACACTGTCTCTCTCTCTGTATCTCTCTCTGTTTCTCTCTTACACTGTCTCCCTCTCTGTATCTCTCTCTGTCTCTCTCTTACACTGTCTCCCTCTCTGTATCTCTCTCTGTCTCTCCCTTACATTGTCTCTCTCTCTGTTTCTCTCTTACACTGTCTCCCTCTCTGTCTCTCTCTCTGTCTCTCTCTTACACTGTCTCTCTCTCTGTATCTCTCTCTGTCTCTCTCTCTGTTTCTCTCTTACACTGTCTCCCTCTCTGTATCTCTCTCTGTTTCTCTCTTACACTGTCTCCCTCTCTGTATCTCTCTCTGTTTCTCTCTTACACTGTCTCCCTCTCTGTATCTCTCTCTGTCTCTCTCTTACACTGTCTCTCTCTCTGTATCTCTCTCTGTCTCTCTCTTACACTGTCTCCCTCTCTGTATCTCTCTCTGTCTCTCTCTTACACTGTCTCCCTCTCTGTATCTCTCTCTGTCTCTCTCTTACACTGTCTCCCTCTCTGTATCTCTCTCTGTTTCTCTCTTACACTGTCTCCCTCTCTGTCTCTCTCTCTGTCTCTCTCTTACACTGTCTCTCTCTCTGTATCTCTCTCTGTCTCTCCCTTACACTGTCTCCCTCTCTGTATCTCTCTCTGTCTCTCTCTTACACTGTCTCCCTCTCTGTATCTCTCTCTGTTTCTCTCTTACACTGTCTCTCTCTCTGTCTCTCTCTCTGTATCTCTCTCTGTCTCTCTCTTACACTGTCTCCCTCTCTGTATCTCTCTCTGTTTCTCTCTTACACTGTCTCCCTCTCTGTATCTCTCTCTGTCTCTCCCTTACACTGTCTCCCTCTCTGTATCTCTCTCTGTCTCTCCCTTACACTGTCTCTCTCTCTGTTTCTCTCTTACACTGTCTCCCTCTCTGTCTCTCTCTCTGTCTCTCTCTTACACTGTCTCTCTCTCTGTATCTCTCTCTGTCTCTCTCTTACACTGTCTCTCTCTCTGTTTCTCTCTTACACTGTCTCCCTCTCTGTCTCTCTCTCTGTCTCTCTCTTACACTGTCTCTCTCTCTGTATCTCTCTCTGTTTCTCTCTTACACTGTCTCCCTCTCTGTATCTCTCTCTGTCTCTCTCTTACACTGTCTCCCTCTCTGTATCTCTCTCTGTCTCTCCCTTACACTGTCTCTCTCTCTGTTTCTCTCTTACACTGTCTTCCTCTCTGTCTCTCTCTCTGTCTCTCTCTTACACTGTCTCTCTCTCTGTATCTCTCTCTATCTCTCTCTTACACTGTCTCTCTCTCTGTTTCTCTCTTACACTGTCTCCCTCTCTGTCTCTCTCTCTGTCTCTCTCTTACACTGTCTCTCTCTCTGTATCTCTCTCTGTTTCTCTCTTACACTGTCTCCCTCTCTGTATCTCTCTCTGTCTCTCTCTTACACTGTCTCCCTCTCTGTATCTCTCTCTGTCTCTCCCTTACACTGTCTCTCTCTCTGTTTCTCTCTTACACTGTCTCCCTCTCTGTCTCTCTCTCTGTCTCTCTCTTACACTGTCTCTCTCTCTGTATCTCTCTCTGTCTCTCTCTTACACTGTCTCTCTCTCTGTTTCTCTCTTACACTGTCTCCCTCTCTGTATCTCTCTCTGTTTCTCTCTTACACTGTCTCCCTCTCTGTATCTCTCTCTGTTTCTCTCTTACACTGTCTCCCTCTCTGTATCTCTCTCTGTCTCTCTCTTACACTGTCTCTCTCTCTGTATCTCTCTCTGTCTCTCTCTTACACTGTCTCCCTCTCTGTATCTCTCTCTGTCTCTCTCTCTCTGTCTCTCTCTTACACTGTCTCTCTCTCTGTATCTCTCTCTGTCTCTCTCTTACACTGTCTCCCTCTCTGTATCTCTCTCTGTTTCTCTCTTACACTGTCTCCCTCTCTGTCTCTCTCTCTGTCTCTCTCTTACACTGTCTCTCTCTCTGTATCTCTCTCTGTCTCTCCCTTACACTGTCTCCCTCTCTGTATCTCTCTCTGTCTCTCTCTTACACTGTCTCCCTCTCTGTATCTCTCTCTGTTTCTCTCTTACACTGTCTCTCTCTCTGTCTCTCTCTCTGTATCTCTCTCTGTCTCTCTCTTACACTGTCTCCCTCTCTGTATCTCTCTCTGTTTCTCTCTTACACTGTCTCCCTCTCTGTATCTCTCTCTGTCTCTCCCTTACACTGTCTCCCTCTCTGTATCTCTCTCTGTCTCTCCCTTACACTGTCTCTCTCTCTGTTTCTCTCTTACACTGTCTCCCTCTCTGTCTCTCTCTCTGTCTCTCTCTTACACTGTCTCTCTCTCTGTATCTCTCTCTGTCTCTCTCTTACACTGTCTCTCTCTCTGTTTCTCTCTTACACTGTCTCCCTCTCTGTCTCTCTCTCTGTCTCTCTCTTACACTGTCTCTCTCTCTGTATCTCTCTCTGTTTCTCTCTTACACTGTCTCCCTCTCTGTATCTCTCTCTGTCTCTCTCTTACACTGTCTCCCTCTCTGTATCTCTCTCTGTCTCTCCCTTACACTGTCTCTCTCTCTGTTTCTCTCTTACACTGTCTCCCTCTCTGTCTCTCTCTCTGTCTCTCTCTTACACTGTCTCTCTCTCTGTATCTCTCTCTGTCTCTCTCTTACACTGTCTCTCTCTCTGTTTCTCTCTTACACTGTCTCCCTCTCTGTATCTCTCTCTGTTTCTCTCTTACACTGTCTCCCTCTCTGTATCTCTCTCTGTTTCTCTCTTACACTGTCTCCCTCTCTGTATCTCTCTCTGTCTCTCTCTTACACTGTCTCTCTCTCTGTATCTCTCTCTGTCTCTCTCTTACACTGTCTCCCTCTCTGTATCTCTCTCTGTCTCTCTCTTACACTGTCTCCCTCTCTGTATCTTTCTCTGTCTCTCTCTCTCTGTCTCTCTTACACTGTCTCCCTCTCTGTCTCTCTCTTACACTGTCTCCCTCTCTGTATCTCTCTCTGTTTCTCTCTTACACTGTCTCCCTCTCTGTATCTCTCTCTGTCTCTCTCTTACACTGTCTCCCTCTCTGTATCTCTCTCTTACACTGTCTCCCTCTCTGTATCTCTCTCTGTTTCTCTCTTACACTGTCTCCCTCTCTGTATCTCTCTCTGTTTCTCTCTTACACTGTCTCCCTCTCTGTATCTCTCTCTGTCTCTCCCTTACACTGTCTCTCTCTCTGTTTCTCTCTTACACTGTCTCCCTCTCTGTCTCTCTCTTACACTGTCTCCCTCTCTGTATCTCTCTCTCTCTGTCTCTCTTACACTGTCTCCCTCTCTGTATCTCTCTCCTGTCTTTCTGTCTATCTCTCTCTAACTCGTTCTGACTCTCTCCGTGGGTTGATTTTCGACTTGTCACCAGTTGTGAATCAGCTGCTCATTATAGAACTTGCCTGGTTTTCATTCCAATTGATTTCAACAGAAGTGAGAATCGGGCAGATTCGTTATCGAGTGACCAATCTGCAACAAAACTTTCACACCCTACGACAAGATGAAACTCAGTCCCTATATCTTGGACTCTATCTCTCTCTCCCTCTCTGTCTCCATCCATCCATCCATCTATCTATCCATCTCTATCTCTCTCTCTCGCCCTCCGTGTCTCTGATTGTTTTCCTGTTTTAATGACCCTGTGCCCAATTAATGACCCTGTGCCCAATTAATGACCCTGTGCCCAATTAATGACTGTGCCCAATTAATGACCCTGTGCCCAATTAATGACCCTGTGCCCAATTAATGACCCTGTGCCCAATTATTGACCATGTGTCCAATTAATGACCCTGTGCCCAATTAATGACCCTGTGTCCAATGACTCTAACGCTGTTTCTTACAGGGTAACCGTGCTTCTGGCGGCTGCGTCATCTGGACTTGATGGAGTTTTGTCCCAAAGGTAGGAAACGTTTTTATTCCCTAGTCTGACCATTGCAGCTGTGGAATTCGCCCTCAGTTGGCCGGGGGGTCTGGGATCTGTGTCTTTTCCGTGCCATTCAAAGCCCAACCTTCCAATCTCCAATCTGGAAACAGGATCAATATTTTCCATTATAAAGGTAGCTGCTCCTTTGGGCTTCGAGGGTTACTATTCTCAGCCCATTCCAAAGATTCCATCCCACTCCTGCAATATCACCCACTTGCTGTAGAGGTGGGGCTGAGATGCCTTGCTCAGTTACCACTGCCACTCCCCGTGTGATGCCTCTCACCCGCTGCTACTCCCCGTGTGATGCCTCTCTCCCAGTGCCACTCCCCGTGTGATACCTCTCTCACCCGCTGCCACTCCCTGTGTGCTGCCTCACTCTCCCACTGCCACTCCCCATGTGATGCCTCTCACCCACTGCCACTCCCCGTGTGATGCCTCTCTCCCAGTGCCACTCCGTGTGCTGCCTCGCTCTCCCACTGCCACTCCCCGTGTGATACCTCTCTCTCCCACTGCCACTCCCCGTGTGATGCCTCTCTCCCAGTGCCACTCCCCGTGTGATGCCTCTCTCCCAGTGCCACTCCCCGTGTGATGCCTCTCTCCCAGTGCCACTCCCCTTGTGCTGCCTCTCTCCCAGTGCCACTCCCCTTGTGCTGCCTCGCTCTCCCACTGCCACTCCCCGTGTGATACCTCTCTCTCCCAGTGCCACTCCGTGTGCTGCCTCGCTCTCCCACTGCCACTCCCCGTGTGATACCTCTCTCTCCCAGTGCCACTCCCCGTGTGATACCTCTCTCTCCCAGTGCCACTCCCCGTGTGATGCCTCTCTCCCAGTGCCACTCCCCGTGTGATACCTCTCTCTCCCAGTGCCACTCCCCGTGTGATGCCTCTCTCCCAGTGCCACTCCCCTTGTGCTGCCTCTCTCCCAGTGCCACTCCCCTTGTGCTGCCCCTCTCCCACTGCCACTCCCCGTGTGATGCCACTCTCACCCACTGCCACTCCCCGTGTGATACCTCTCTCTCCCAGTGCCACTCCCCGTGTGATGCCTCTCTCCCAGTGCCACTCCCTGTGTGCTGCCTCGCTCTCCCACTGCCACTCCCCGTGTGATACCTCTCTCTCCCAGTGCCACTCCCCGTGTGATGCCTCTCTCCCAGTGCCACTCCGTGTGCTGCCTCGCTCTCCCACTGCCACTCCCCGTGTGATACCTCTCTCTCCCAGTGCCACTCCCCTTGTGCTGCCCCTCTCCCACTGCCACTCCCCGTGTGATGCCACTCTCACCCAGTGCCACTCCCCGTGTGATGCCCCTCTCTCCCCGTGCCACTCCCTGTGTGATGGCCCTCTCCCCCAGTGCCACTCCCCGTGTGATGCCTCTCACCCAGTGCCACTCCCCGTGTGGTGCCCCTCTCCCACTGCTACTCCCTAAAATGTTTAATCTGAGAGTGATTGGTTATATCTCATTGTGGTATATCAGAGATTACAGTGTATGGCTAATGGACAGGAAACAGAGAGTAGTGGTGAACGGTTGTTTTTCGGACTGGAGGGAGGTGTACAGTGGTGTTCCCCAGGGGTCGGTGCTGGGACCACTGCTTTTCTTGATATATATTAATGACTTGGACTTGGGAGTACAGGGCACAATTTCAAAATTTGCAGATGACACAAAACTTGGAAGTGTAGTAAACAGTGAGGAGGATAGTGATAGACTTCAAGAGGATATAGACAGGCTGGTGGAATGGGCGGACACGTGGCAGATGAAATTTAACACAGAGAAATGCGAAGTAATACAATTTGACAGGAAGAATGAGGAGAGGCAATATAAACTCAATGGTACAATTCTAAAGAGGGTAGAGGAACAGAGAGATCTGGGGGTATATGTGCACAAAACTTTGAAGGTGGCAGGGCAGGTTGAGCTAATGGTTAAAAAAGCATACGGGATCCTGGGCTTTATAAATAGAGGCATAGAGTACAAAAGTATGGAAGTCATGATGAACCTTTATAAAACACTGGTTCGGCCACAACTGGAGTATTGTGTCCAGTTCTGGGCACCGCACTTTAGGAAAGATGTGAAAGCCTTAGAGAGAGTGGAGAAGAGATTTACTAGAATGATACCAGGGATGAGGGATTTCAATTACGTGGATAGACTGGAGAAGCTGGGGTTGTTTTCCTTAGAGCAAAGAGGGTTGAGAGGAGATTTGATAGAAGTGTTCAAAATCATGAAAGGTTTAGATAAAGTAAATAAAGAGAAACTCTTCCCATTGGCAGAAGAGTCAATAATCAGAGGGCATAGATTTAAGGTGATTGGCAAAAGAACCAAAGGCGACATGAGGAAAAACTTTTTTACACAGCGAGTGGTTAGGATCTGGAATGCACTGCCTGAGGGGGTGGTGGAGGCAGATTCAATCATGGCCTTCAAAAGGGAACTGGATAAATATTTGAAGGGAAAAAATTTGCAGGGCTACGGGGAAAGAGTGGGGAATATACTTGCCTTAGACGCGATGCAACGACGGTTCACTGGATTGATTCCTGGGATGAGAGGGTTGTCCTATGAGGAGAGATTGAGTAGAATGGGCCGATACTCTCTGGAGTTTAGAAGAATGAGAGGTGATCTCATTAAAACATGTAAGATTCTGAGAGGGATTGACAGGGTAGATGCTGAGAGGCTGTTTCCCCTGGCTGGAGAGTCTAGAACCAGGGGGCATAGTCTCAGGATAGGGGGTCGGACATTTAGGACTGAGAAGAGGAGGAATTTCTTCACTCAGAGGGTTGTGAATCTTTGGAATTCTCCACCCCAGATGCTGAGTCGTTGAGTATATTCAAGACTGAGAGTGACAGATTTTTGGACTCTTGGGGAATCAAGGGATATGGGGATTGGGCGGGAAAGTGGAGTTGAGGTTGAAGATCAGCCATGATCTGATTGAATGGTGGAGCATGCTCGAGGGGCCGTATAGCCTACTCCTGCTCCTATTTCTTATGTTCTTATGAATGGGACTGACTGGATTGCTCTTACAAAGAGCCGGCACGGGCTCGATGGGCCAAATGGCCTCCTTCTGTGCTGTAACCATTCTCTGATTTTATGATTCTATGATTCTATCAGCGAGAATTACAGAGAGGTGTTTAGTCTGTGAGAGATTGATTATATCCCATTGTGGTGTATCACAGATTACAATGTGTCAGAGAGAGGGTTACAAGAAATCTGGTTAATGTGACATTTACAGGAATTGCAGCTTTATGAAAAATGTGTGATATATTATAGATTTCTAAATATATTGAGCTGTTAATTTATTCCACTATATTTTTACACAGGAGAAACATTATCTCCTTTAATGAACTCCGAGAATGTTTGAAGTTTGATGTTCTGTGTAATGGTTCGGATTATCAGGTAATGGAGACTCTGAAACATCTTTGGGGGGTGATTTTAACCCCCACGAACGGGTGGGTTGGGGGCGGGTGGGAGTTGAAAATAGTTGGGGGGTTTTTTTGGGTCGCGACCGCAACCCGGCTTAATTTCCGGGTTTAACTTGGGCGCGTAAAAGTCCAGGCTTCCCACCGGGAACGCAAAGTCCGGAAATTTTGCAGTTGCGACCCAAAAAAACACCAACTCTTTTCAACTCCCACCCGTTCTTGGGGGTTAAAATCACCCCCCTTATCTCCCTCCTTTTAAGTTTGTGCTTCCTTCTCCATCCTCATTCTTTGCAGCGATCGACACGGTTCACAGAGTAAAACTGAAGTACGTCTCACAGGCTGGGGTGATGTTTACTCTCTGAACTATAACAGTGCAGCTTAAAGCCTGACTCCTTAACGGGAGAGCATCAGTGGGCACAGTGCTGTCAGTAGTCGGGGCGAAGAGAAAATTCAATTCTCTAATTATGGTGGTCTGCACAGATTAGCCTCATTTTTATTGCATGGGACAATGGCATTTTCCATGTCTTTTTTTAACCTGCGTTCCCTGGACAGAAAAATGCGAAGTGATACATTTTGGTAGGAAGAACGAGGAGAGGCAATATAAACTAGAGGGCATGACTCTAAAAGGGGTACAGGAACAGAGAGATCTGGGGGCAGATGTGCACAAATCGTTGAAGGTGGCGGGGCAGGTTGAGAAAGCGGTTAAAAAAGCATACGGGATCCTGGGCTTTATAAATAGAGGCATAGAGTACAAAAGTATGGAAGTCATGATGAACCTTTATAAAATACTGGTTCGGCCACAACTGGAGTATTGCACTTTAGGAAGGATGTGAAGGCCTTAGAGAGGGTGCAGAAGAGATTTACTAGAATGATTCCAGGGATGAGGGACTTTAGTTATGTGGATAGACTGGAGAATCTGGGGTTGTTCTCCTTGGAACAGAGAAGGTTGAGAGGAGATTTGATCGAGGTATTCAAAATCATGAAGGGTCTGGACAGAATAGATAGAGAGAAACTGTTCCCATTGGTGGAAGGGTCAAGGACCAGAGGACATAGATTTAAGGTGATTGGCAAAAGAACCAAAGGTGACATGAGGAAAAACTTTTTTACACAGCGAGTGGTTAGGATCTGGAATGCACTGCCCGAGGGGGTGGTGGAGGCAGATTTAATCATGGCCTTCAAAAGGGAACTGGATAAGTACTTGAAAGGAAAAAATTTGCAGGGCTACGGGGATAGGGCGAGGGAGTGGGACTAGCTGGATTGCTCTTGCAGAGAGCCGGCACGGACTCGATGGGCCGAATGGCCTCCTTCCGCACTGTAACCTTTCTATGATTGCATGAAATCAGGCGGGGTGTAAATCTGGTGTCTGACCACAACCTGCCCCATTCCCACCAGGTTAAAATAGGGCCTATAGATTCTCATCCCCTGTCCTGTGCTCCCCCTCCCAGTGGGCAGTCTGCTCCCGTATCTACCCTGTCAATTCCCTTCATTATTTCAAACGCAATTTAACCAGCGCTGTGTGTAACTGCAGTGCTATGTCCCTGAACTCTTCCAATCATTACGCTTGGTAGCCGTGAGCCAGCTTTATCGACATGACCCTGCGTCCTGCACCATGTATAGGTGTGAGTGACCAGACACTTTGTCCTATAATTATAACTTCAGTGGTTGCTAATTTGCCTTTTTCTCCCCCGCCCCCCCCGCTCTCTCTCTCTTTCTCTGTGACCAGGTCCGACATTACAATGAATCGGCCTGGGTCGGAATTCACCTGTCTGACCACAAACGCTCGAGCTGGAAATGGGGAGTAAAACAGCTCCTTCTCTACACCCAAGGGGTGAACGAGGAAGGTAGGTGAAGGGGGGGGGTTACAGAGATATCTCCCCGTCTCTCATGCGGGCATTGAGTGCTGCTGGGATGCAGGCTCATGGGGAGCAGAGGCCCTCAGCACCTCTTCGTCACGCGGGTGGTACTAAAGCTATTCAACTATCAGGGGCATCGCGGCTGAACCACAGACGAACCGTAAGAGAGTTTACAGCACAGTGGGAGGCCGTTCGGCCCAACTGTGGCTGTGCCGGCCCTTTGCGACAGCAATCCGGTCCAAATCAACTTTATCTCACTTTTCAGTGGGAGGCACTGGACAGCGAACAGGAGCAGAGACCCTGGCTGAGAATCTGTCTTTCTATCCCAAGGATACTGAGGGCAATTTTAGAACCTCTAAGCACGATCCTGCCCGAGAGTAGCTATCAGAGCGAAGTCCAGGGAAATGACCTGGGATGTCCTGCTCCAAATAGCTTCAGCAGCACTCTCCCACTGCACCACTGGGGGGCACTCTTGCCTTAGTTCAAGATATTTTAGGGTAAGATTCCCAGTTGGGAGCTCCCCGGGAGGTGACCCACCCGCTGGGAGAGCGCATCAGAAAATTATATAGAATTGCATCGGAATTTACAGCACAGAAACAGGCCATTCGGCCCAACTGGTCCATGCCAGTGTTTATGCTCCACACGAGCCTCCTCCCTCCCTACTTCATCTCACCCTATCCCTTTCTCCCTCATGTGTTTATCGAGCTTCCCACACAGGCGGACTCTGGACATTTTGCGGGTTGGAGAGGGAGTCGCAGTCCAAGCCAGCAGGACAGGACCAGGCTTTGCTTGTGGGCCTGGAGGAGCACTCCTGCTCCCTGGCTGCACCCACAAAAGTTTTTGACTTGCCTTAGAGGGCACCCACTGCTCCCCTCGCCAGCTTGTTACTGAGTGACGTACCCAGGGCGGAGGGGCCCCCACAGTGGGCCAAGGAAACGCCATCAGGGTCCTATGTCAGAGTATGTGACACACAGGAGGGTTATATCACACCACGTGATGTACGGGAGGGTTATATCACACCATGTGACACACAGGAGGGTTATATCACACCACGTGACACACAGGAGGGTTATATCACACCATGTGACACACAGGAGGGTTATATCACACCACGTGACACACAGGAGGGTTATATCACACCATGTGACACACAGGAGGGTTATATCACACCACGTGACACACAGGAGGGTTATATCACACCGTGTGACACACAGGAGGGTTATAGCACACCGTGTGACACACAGGAGGGTTATAGCACACCGTGTGACACACAGGAGGGTTATAGCACACCGTGTGACACACAGGAGGGTTATATCACACCGTGTGACACACAGGAGGGTTATAGCACACCGCGTGACACACAGGAGGGTTATATCACACCGTGTGACATACAGGAGGGTTATATCGCACCGTGTGATATACGGGAGGGATATATCGCACCGTGTGATATACGGGAGGGTTATATCGCACCGTGTGACACACGGGAGGGTTATATCGCACCGTGTGATATACGGGAGGGATATATCGCACCGTGTGATATACGGGAGGGTTATATCGCACCGTGTGATATACGGGAGGGATATATCGCACCGTGTGATATACGGGAGGGTTATATCGCACCGTGTGATATACGGGAGGGTTATATCGCACCGTGTGATATACGGGAGGGTTATATCGCACCGTGTGATATACGGGAGGGTTATATCGCACCGTGTGATATACGGGAGGGTTATATCGCACCCTGTGATATACGGGAGGGTTATATCGCACCGTGTGATATACGGGAGGGTTATATCGCACCGTGTGATATACGGGAGGGTTATATCGCACCGTGTGATATACGGGAGGGATATATCGCACTGTGTGATATACGGGAGTGTTATATCACACTGCGTGACACCACACACCGATGGTCTTACAGTGCTCCCGTGTGGCTGTAGATCCTGTGCTCCCACATGCTGTTTTCACTGACACGATGCAATACATCAAACCTTCCTTTTGATCCCCCTCTGTTTTCATTTCCTTCAGATGTAAAGTTTGACACAACTGCACAGTTTCTCACCGCCTACAATGAGACAGAGGTTCGCCAGGCTAACTTATACTTGTTGCTTCCTGCACAGTATCAGGCAAACCCTCCAACACCCAGTAACCCGAGTGTAAGTACAAGCCCCATTCCCATCATGTGACGTTAGCCTGTTTCTATCGCCCAAACTATTGATCCGAAGGTCGAGAGATCAATCGTCAAGGGCATTGTTGCTATTGGTGAATGGAACACATCAGATCAAAGGTACTGATTGGCTGATTCTTAAGTCCTTTCCCAGTACAGTGCCCACAGTGAGAGTTGTTACTTCACTCCTGTGCTGTGCTGTGTGGCTTGTGTGTCTCTGAATGTTACACCTCACGTAAAAGCTCCCAGTCCACTCGTATCTGGCAGTGTAAATCTTGTAATGACCTCAACACGTGTAGAATCTGCACTGCACTTATCACATCTGCTAGGATATCGCTTCAGAGACACTGCAGGAAAACAGGACAGCCATTGTCAACACAGCAATGGGCCCAATGACCAGACAATCTCTTTATAGCCGATGAGGATATCGAAAGGTAGGGCTATCAGTGTAATATCTCAGCTAAAGGGTAGCACCTCCGACAGTGCAGCACTCCCTCAGTACTGACCCTCCGACAGTGCAGCGCTCCCTCAGTACTGACCCTCCGACAGTGCAGCACTCCCTCAGTACTGACCCTCCGACAGTGCAGCACTCCCTCAGTACTGACCCTCCGACAGTGCAGCACTCCCTCAGTACTGACCCTCCGACAGTGCAGCACTCCCTCAGTACTGACCCTCCGACAGTGCGGCGCTCCCTCAGTACTGCCCCTCCGACAGTGCAGCGCTCCCTCAGTACTGCCCCTCCGACAGTGTGGCGCTCCCTCAGTACTGACCCTCCGACAGTGCAGCGCTCCCTCAGTACTGACCCTCCGACAGTGCAGCGCTCCCTCAGTACTGCCCCTCCGACCGTGCGGCGCTCCCTCAGTACTGCCCCTCCGACAGTGCAGCGCTCCCTCAGTACTGACCCTCCGACAGTGCAGCGCTCCCTCAGTACTGACCCTCCGACAGTGCGGCGCTCCCTCAGTACTGACCCTCCGACAGTGCGGCACTCCCTCAGTACTGCCCCTCCGACAGTGCGGCACTCCCTCAGTACTGACCCTCCGACAGTGTGGCGCTCCCTCAGTACTACCCCTCCGACAGTGCGGCGCTCCCTCAGTACTGACCCTCCGACAGTGCGGCGCTCCCTCAGTACTGACCCTCCGACAGTGCAGCGCTCCCTCAGTACTGACCCTCCGACAGTGCAGCACTCCCTCAGTACTGACCCTCCGACAGTGCGGCACTCCCTCAGTACTGCCCCTCCGACAGTGCGGCACTCCCTCAGTACTGACCCTCCGACAGTGCGGCACTCCCTCAGTACTGCCCCTCCGACAGTGCGGCACTCCCTCAGTACTGACCCTCCGACAGTGCGGCACTCCCTCAGTACTGCCCCTCCGACAGTGCGGCACTCCCTCAGTACTGACCCTCCGACAGTGCAGCACTCCCTCAGTACTGACCCTCCGACAGTGCAGCGCTCCCTCTGTACTGATCCTCCGACAGTGCGGCGCTCCCTCTGTACTGCACTGGAGTGTCAGCCTGGAATATCTGCTCACGCACTGGGGCGGGGCTCGAACCCTCTGACTCAGAGGCGAGAGTGCGTGTAACGTTGGCCATCAATTGAGCCAAGGGTGTCGCTTGAAAAGTGTTCCCACTCAAAGGCTGGAGCTGTCCGGCTTGCGTCCGACTTCTGCACCCATCGCAGTGAAGGAGCTGACTGACTGACTGTTGGCTGCAGAACGAGCTGTGCTGCTTGAAAGGGTGGTTGGTTGGGGAGCTCAGCAGTGTGTGGGACCGTGAGCCGACACCGGTACATTGCTGTCCGTGTTTACGGTGAGTGATATCGCTCCTGAGTGCAAGTGGAACAGAGGGTGTGAGCAGCAAACCTCAGGGGTACCAGAGAGCGAGTGCCCCCCTCCCTCCCCGGTGACACTGCAGCAGGCGGCACGGCGATGGGGACTTTGCTGCGCCTGGCGCGAGCGGGAAGCCGTGGCTACGAGTGCCCACTCACACCTCGCCCTCTCCCTCTCGCGCTGGCGCACTGAACCGATGCTGAGCGGCTTCCACGCTGACCAGAGAGCAACGCTGACCAGAAAGTGTCGGGCGGTGGGGGGGGGCGGTGGAGACGGGGGGGGGAGTCGGGGGGTGTTGGAGTCGGGGGGGGGAGTCGGGGGGTGTTGGAGTCGGGGGAGTCGGGGGGTGTTGGAGACGGGGGGGGAGTCGGGGGGTGTTGGAGACGGTGGGGGGGAGTCGGGGGGTGTTGGAGTCGGGGGGGGGAGTCGGGGGGTGTTGGAGTCGGGGGAGTCGGGGGGTGTTGGAGACGGGGGGGGAGTCGGGGGGTGTTGGAGACGGGGGGGGAGTCGGGGGGTGTTGGAGACGGGGGGGGAGTCGGGGGGTGTTGGAGACGGGGGGGGAGTCGGGGGTGTTGGAGACGGGGGGTGTTGGAGACGGGGGGGGGAGTCGGGGGGTGTTGGAGTCGGGGGAGTCGGGGGGTGTTGGAGACGGGGGGGGAGTCGGGGGGTGTTGGAGACGGGGGGGGAGTCGGGGGGTGTTGGAGACGGGGGGGGAGTCGGGGGGTGTTGGAGACGGGGGGGGAGTCGGGGGGTGTTGGAGACGGGGGGGGAGTCGGGGGGTGTTGGAGACGGGGGGGAGTCGGGGGGTGTTGGAGACGGGGGGGGAGTCGGGGGGTGTTGGAGACGGGGGGGGAGTCGGGGGGTGTTGGAGTCGGGGGGTGGTGGAGTCGGGGGTGTTGGAGACGGCGGGGGGGGAGTCGGTGGAGTCAGGGGGTGTTGGAGTCGGGGGGGGGGGAGTCGGGGGAGTGTTGGAGTCGGGGGGTGTTGGAGTCGGGGGGTGGTGGAGTCGGGGGTGTTGGAGACGGCGGGGGGGGAGTCGGTGGAGTCGGGGGGTGTTGGAGTCGGGGGGGGGGAGTCGGGGGAGTGTTGGAGTCGGGGGGTGGTGGATTCAGGGGGGGGGAGTCGGGGGAGTGTTGGAGTCGGGGGGGGGAGTCGGGGGAGTGTTGGAGTCGGGGGGTGTTGGAGTCGGGGGGGGGAGTCGGGGGGGGGGAGTCGGGGGGTGATGGAGTCGGGGGGGGGGGAGTCGGGGGGTGTTGGAGTCGGGGGAGTGTTGGAGTCGGGGGGGGGAGTCGGGGGGTGTTGGAGTCGGGGGGGGGGAGTCGGGGGGTGTTGGAGTCGGGGGGTGTTGGAGTCGGGGGGGGGAGTCGGGGGGTGTTGGAGTCGGGGAGGGGGGAGTCGGGGGGTGTTGGAGTCGGGGGAGTGTTGGAGTCGGGGGGTGGGGAGTCGGGGGGGGGGAGTTGGGGGGTGTTGGAGTCGGAGGAGTGTTGGAGTCGGGGGGGGGGGGGAGTCGGGGGGGGGGGAGTCGGGGGGTGTTGGAGTCGGGGGAGTGTTGGAGTCGGGGGGTGGGGAGTCGGGGGGGGGGAGTTGGGGGGTGTTGGAGTCGGAGGAGTGTTGGAGTCGGGGGGGGGGGAGTCGGGGGGGGGGGAGTCGGGGGGTGTTGGAGTCGGGGGAGTCGGGGGCAGCACTTTTCCAACGTGAGAAACCTGGTGGCGATTCAGTGGGACATCAGGGCACACCTCAAGCCTCAACGTCAAGAGCCTTAAAATGTGCCCCTGCCCCAAAGTGGGCCGTTCATTCAGGGCAGGTCTGGGGCTGAAGGCCGTGCCAGCCTGACACCCAAAGTGCAAATATAACTGGGGTGTTCTGTGAAGCGCAGGACGTGACACTCCAAGTTATTGAGGATTTATTTATAATTAGAATCATAGAGTCTTACAGAACAGAGGGAGGCCATTCGGCCCATCGTGCCTGTGTCAGCTCTTTGAAAGAGCTCTCCAATTATTCCCACTCCCCCCTGCTCTTTCCCCGTAGCCCCTGCAAATTTTTCCCCTTCAAGTATTTCTCCAATTCCCTTTTGAAAGTTATTATTGAATCTGCTTCCACCGCCCTTTCAGGCAGCGCATTCCAGATCATCACAACTCACTGCGTAAAAAAAATTCTCCTCATCTCCCCTCTGGCTCTTTTGCCGATCACCTTAAATCTGTGTCCTCTGGTCACCGACCCTCCTGCCAGTGGAAACAGTTTCTCCTTATTTACTCTATCAAATCCCTTCATAATTTTGAAGACTTCTATTAAATCTCCCCATAACCTTCTCTCTCTCTCTCTCTCTCTCTGCCTTTCGGGTCTCTTTCTCTCTCTGGCTTTGTGGTCTGGCCCATTGTGTATTCAGAGCTGTTTTCCATGGCTGACCTGTCTGAACACCAACGACACCTTTGATTGGTGTGAGCGTGTCCCAGCCTAATATAAGATATGCCTGAACTAATTTTTGTAATCAAAATTATTTTTAAAGGGGACATTTTTCCCTCTTTTTACATCTCCTACAGCTGTTCAACATCCGTTTCTCCTCGCTGAACATGTATGTCAGGTCTTTCAATGGGAACCCCAGGAAGTGTCTGAAGCAAACAAGAGCCTTGGAGAAGAGCCTCACACGAGACGAGATCACGTACGACGACTCCATCCACTATGTAGCTTTCTGCAAGAGATCCAGCAGGTATTTATTTAAGGGGAGTGCGGAGCCTGATAAATTGCCCGCTGGGTGTTTGGCGGATATCGTGAGGCTCTCTCTGCCAGCTAGATGCCAATGCGTGTGGCAGAAAGGGCAATAGGGACCAAATGGCCTAATCTACAACCCCCACTTGTGTGTAGTGAGGCTGCACACTGGGGACAGGGCCTCACAAAACCATCCCTCCGATGGAGAAATTCTAATTCTCTGATTGGGACTTTTTAACACAATTATTTTAATAACCAATTATTTTTTTTGAGGTGAGTTTGTGCTCGTGATGGGTGTTAGCACTGGGCAATGGGAAACTTCTCAATCCGGGCACTTGGTGACAGCACTGAGCACTGACAGGTGAGGCAGGGCACGGTTAGACAGGGCACAAAGCCCCTTCTCAATGCCACAATGGCGTGCCTGAGCCCCGGCCTCACTGTATCACTTTATTACTGCCCCATGGCCTCTCTCGGTACATTTAATGGCAGTTTTGCTGAGTTAGAGGCTGGGTGGCACTGTGGGCCTAGGCCCCCCAGAAACTGGATTCCCACAGCCCCAGTTTATCTCACTTTGGCTCCTTACAGCCAGCGCACAGAGGAGACATTGATCCCAACAGTCAGAGATTCCAGTGGTGAGAGGCCAGTGCTAACTCACTGTTTCACCCAGACCCCCTATAGGTTTCTGACAGATATGTCCCTCTTAGCCCCACCCCCTCCAAGCATGCCATGCATGGGCTGAGGAGACGGGATGTTCCCGGATATCTGCTGGTGTCACTCTGTGACCTGCTCAGAGACGTACAGGGGATGAATTCGCCTCAGAGTCCCCAGCGGTGGAAATCCACTTTCCCCTTTGATCGATCGCTGCTTCTAACAGCGGGGCTGAGATTGGGATCTTGTAGAACGGGCCTGCTGCACAGTTTGCATTGATTTGAAGCAGTTTTAGCTCCGTGTAGACACAAGCCCTGGAATACGAAGCATGAACGCAGGCTCCTAGTCTGATGCAGGCATCGCATCAAGAGATGTGAACCTGAGACTCCCATCCACATCTTCAGAAACCACCCGTGCCAGTGCTGGGAAACAACAAGGAGAAGCAAAGCTGTGTAAGCAGGGGGTGAAAATGACCTTGTGCAGGCAGCCCAGCCCCACCTGTGATTTCCCATCGATTCATTTTAGTGGGGTGGGGTGGGATGGGTGTGATTCCCTGATGTGCATTCCCACCGTGTGCAGGAACTCACAAGGGCAAATTTGAACCCCAGGTTTGCATCTGGGGTGGGGTAATGATAACTATGGGCAATGGTCTAAAGCGGGTGATATCAGATCTACTGCCAGTGTGCACCTCTCTGCAATCTCCATTCTACTGAAGTCACTGGGAACGAGTATCAGGGGTGGCCTATAATGAGCAGCCAATCTGATATCGCCCATATTCCACTATCGGCCAAAGTTACAATTACCTCCCCCGGTCGGCGAGCAAACAGTCTTCAGCCCGGTTCCTGACAGGATTTGTGAAACTTCATTTCCGCCCCGAGTGGCAGGGTTTTAAACTCCCTCCAGTGGAAGTGCCAAGCTCCCCTTCCCGGGTGTTACATTGTCAACCTCAGGACAAACAGGATTGCAAAGGTGGAATTTATCGTCAGTTAGTCACAGAACTTTTTTAAAAGTTTGTTCTCGGGATATGGGTGTTGCTGGCAGGGTCGGCATTTAATGCTCATCCCTATTGAGTTACGTTGTTACATTGAGTTACGTTGTTACACTGAGTTACGTTGTTACATTGAGTTACATTGTTACACTGAGTTATGTTGTTACATTGTAACATTAAGTTACATCGAGTCTACACCACTGAAACAGGCCATTCAGCACAACAGGTCTATCCCAGTGTTTATGCTCCACACGAGCCTCCTCCCTCCCCTCTTCATCTCACCCTATCCCCCTATCCTTCTATTCCTTTCTCCCTCCTGTGTTTATCCAGCTTCCCCTTAAATGTATCTACACTATTCACCTCAACTACTCCTTGTGGTATCGAGTTCCACATTTTAACCACTCTCTGGGTAAAGATGTTTCTCCTGAATTCCCTATTGGATTTATTAGTGACTCTCTTATATTTATGGCCCCTAGTATCAGAATGCCCGACTTAAGTCAAGATGACATTTTCAGTTCTGGCAATGATGATTTTTTTGGAAACGGACCAACGATCGGAACACCGAAACCCAGAAATAATGGAAGAGGATTGTGGGAACTACAAAGCAGGCAGAAGCCCAGGTAAGTTAAATAACGGCTACACAGTAATGGGAGGTTGGCCATCTTGACTGACTGGAGGTAACGATATGATGGTGAGAGATTAAAGCTTCTCCCCCCTCTTGCTCCTTATCACTGCCCAGCAACTTTGCTGCAAGGGATTATATGTGGACATTGGACGATGGCAGAATTGAGGTTGGCTACGATGGCTCCCTTGGTCAAACCCTCATTATCTCCCTCCCGCATGTAAACACAAGCTTACATGGACAAACGCACACATTAACACACTGAAACATGCAGCTCGATGTACAAGAACGTGTGCACAATTAAATGTACACGTGCACATAATTAAGAGCGTATTAATTGAGGATCAATAAAAGAGACCAGAATCTTGATTACCCTCCAATTAAGAAGAGTTGGGCAAATTATTTTGGGGGAATTTCTGAGTCAATTTCAATTCTGAAATTTAACGGCTCACCGAGAGATTTAAGAGTCAACACCCAGAGACTGGTCAGATAAGAAAAGCTCAGCAGGACTATAAACTGAAATGTAGCCTCGTTGTTCACATGGACATGATGATGAGACTCAGTCTCTCCATCAGTCTTCATAAACACATGGATTCCAGGCAATGACACCACTGAGCCAGTTTTTAAACTGGTTTCTACTGGAAGAGCATTTTTACTGGGCTTCCCAATGGATTGAACGGATAAATTCACTGTTCCCTGTGCTCCCACCAGGGAGCGACTCTCCATGGGAGCATAGATCAGAGGTTGGGCCAGCACTTTACAGTACAGATTCTCCAACCAATTCTTCCTTCAGTACTGGGACATTGAACTGATGCTGAAGTATTGTCCATATGGGAGTCCAATAAATAGATGGATAGCAATAAATATAAAGACCAGAGAGTGAAGTGAGTACAATGCTGGAGAGATAGACAACCAGTTCATATCATAGAATGATACAGCTCAGAAGGAGGCCATCAGCCCATCCTGCTTGTGCCAGCTCTTTGAAAGATCTATCCAATCAGTCCCACTCCCCCTGCTCTTTCCCCATAGCCCTGCAAATTTTTTCCCTTCAAGTATTTGTCCAATTCCCTTTTGAAAGTTACTATTGAATCTGCTTCCACCGCCCTTTCAGGCAGCGCATTCCAGATCATAACAACTCGCTGCGTAAAAAAAAAATTCTCCTCATCTCCCCTCTGGTTCTTTTGTCTAAAACTTCTTTTATTTAAATTTCAGAGCAGAGATCTGGTTCGGTGCTGCTGTGAATCCAGACTGCCCCTTCCCGTGAAGCTGGTGGGAGCACGAATGGAGCACCGAGAGCATTCTGAAGGATGCAGAAGCTTCAGCTTTGGTTCATTTTACACGCCGCTCTCTATCTCTGCTACTAACACACGCTCTCAACACTGGAAACTACTGACATGGAGCCAAGCGGACCTGTAGCTTTAACTGTAATTATTCTAATGACTAATGCCAATTAATCACTAGACTATTCTGCTCACGGAGTGGGGCGGGGGGAGGGTCTGTCTCCTTGTCTGAGATTGGCTCATTGTAATTAAGTAACCTGAGACTGCCACCCAGTTCCACCATGACAGGAGCGCCCCTGAACCCATGAACCAGGAACCCGATTCTGACATGAAACCCGATTGCCGTTATCCCGCTGACACGGGAGGCCGTGGATCGCAGTGTACCCAGAATTCAAGGCCTCCCTTCCTTATGGATTGTGCGGCCGGGAAGACCAATCCTATCATTGACGTTCTTCCTGGATGGTCAAAGAGCACAACGTACGCCAAAGGGAAGTGTTTTTTGCCAATGAGTTCATGAGCGATGGGCTCCCTTCGTTCTCCATCCAGTGTACTGTGGTCAGAAGCTCTGTGTACAACTCCACACAATAGCGCTTGTATTTGATGCCTGCCATTCTCTTGGAATATCTGGCTCATGGTTTCATCATCTAGTTTAAGGTTTTATTTCATGTCACGTCACCTCTGTCTCACCTCATATATTAAGAGACTATAGCCCAGTTTGAAGGGTAATCCAATTTATACTGTCACACCACACAAGATTTCAGTGAATGGATTAATGCAGGAATATTAGACAGAATAGTCACCTCATGTTTTGCCAAACATCTTATTTAAGTAGGTCAGTGTTATCTTCCTAAAATATATTCCTTGTCTCTGTATTGAGGTGGAAGATTGCTCTGACTTTAAACACTGTACTTACTGTATAACGCACTCAGAGACAGTTCTCTTCACACTCTATTCTGGGCTTTGGTGTTGATGGGACTGACACATTCTGACTGATTTCACAAGACCCAGTAAATGCAACGTGTTACTTCAGCAACTGTCCAATCCTGTAACGTTCCAATACGCAATTCTTCAATAAAGGCTAAAGCCGTTAGAAATTGTGACCTCTGGGTCATGCCAAATATCCACTGCCTTTGTTATTGGCAATTTATTCCTAATTATATAATCCATCAGCGCAAATGTAGCGCTTTCTTTACAACTACACCAGTCGATATCTACACAATGAGTAAAGACTGAGTGTAGTGTTTGGGTGAAATGTTGTTAGAGAGGGGGAGACCAGCAGATCAGTGCAATCAGGCGGAAATCAGCCGACACTTTAAAGTCATATATTCTGTCATTATTTTTATATAATCCCTTGATTTGATATTATTTATAGTTAACTAGCAGCAATTTGAGAAGCCCAGAGGAATCTCACTGCAGTGCTGGCTGAGTTGCTGGGAGATGGTAAACTGAGGAACTACAGTGCCACCACTGGCAGGAGGGTGTAATTACAGTGTGACAAGTTTACATAGGCAGTTTCCATTATAAATGCCCACAGGGGCTAATCTCACCAACCTCCTTCCCATTCCACTCACCCGACCCACCACTGCCCCTTGAACTCTGCTAGTGGATTGACAATCACTTGTCCCTCTCCGCATTTCCCTCTACAATGTCTGTTCATTCATGAATGAAGCCCGAGCCATCCACAATCTTAGGTATCAGCTGTGACACAGTGGGGAGCAATCTTGCCTCTGAGTCAGGAGGTTGTGGATCAAGCCCCACTTCAGAGACTTGAGCCTACTGATCTAGGCTGACCCTCCAGTGCAGTACTGAGGGAGTGCTGCACTGTCAGAGATGCCGCCGACCAGATGAGACATTAAACAGGGGTCCCATCTGCCCTCTCAGTCAGTAATATTTTACTCACCAATGGAGTCTCACAGTAGACAATGTTGGGGCAACTGAGGGGATCAGTGAGATTCAGGGACTGGGTAACACTGGGATCGGTGAGATTCAGGGACTGGGTAACACTGGGATCGGTGAGATTCAGGGACTGGGTAACACTGGGATCGGTGAGATTCAGGGACTGGGTAACACTGGGATCGGTGAGATTCAGGGACTGGGTAACACTGGGATCGGTGAGATTCAGGGACTGGGTAACACTGGGATCGGTGAGATTCAGGGACTGGGTAACACTGGGATCGGTGAGATTCAGGGACTGGGTCACACCGGGATCGGTGAGATTCAGGGACTGGGTAACACCGGGATCGGTGAGATTCAGGGACTGGGTAACACCGGGATCGGTGAGATTCAGGGACTGGGTAACACCGGGATCGGTGAGATTCAGGGACTGGGTAACACTGGGATCGGTGAGATTCAGGGACTGGGTAACACCGGGATCGGTGAGATTCAGGGACTGGGTAACACTGGGATCGGTGAGATTCAGGGACTGGGTAACACTGGGATCGGTGAGATTCAGGGACTGGGTAACACCGGAATCGGTGAGATTCAGGGACTGGGTAACACCGGGATCGGTGAGATTCAGGGACTGGGTAACACCAGGATCGGTGAGATTCAGGGACTGGGTAACACATTTTGGTTTGGCCACAGCTTCAGTACTGTGTAGAGTTCTGGTCACCACATTACAGGAAAGATGTGATTGCATGAGGGGGAATATAGGAGATTTACAAGGATGTTGCCAGGACTGGAGAATTTTAGCTATGAGAAATGATTGGATCGGCTGGGGTTGTTTCCTTTGGAACAAAGAAGGGAGATTTAATTGAGGTGTATAAAATTATGATGGGATTAGATGGAATGGATCGGGAGGACCTGTTTCCCTTTGCAGAGGGGTCAGTGACCGGGGGGCATAGATTTAAAGTGATTGGTAGAAGGATTAGAGGGGAGCTGAGGGGAAATTTTTTCACCCAGAGGGTGGTGGGGGTCTGGAACTCACTGCCTGAGAGGGTGGGAGAGGCAGAAACCCTCATTTAAAAATTACTTGGATATGCACTTGAAGTGGTAACCTGCAGGGCTACGGACCAAGTGCTGGAAAGTGGGATTAAGGTGGATGGCTCCCTTGCAGCCGGCACGGACACGAGGGGCCGAGTGGCCTCCTTCTGTGCTGTAACTTTCTGTGATTCTATGATTTTCAATGGTCGGCCTGATCCAATATTCTGGGTCACATTCAGCCAAAGTTCCTTTCTCCCCCATGTGTTTCTCTCGATCTGGACCTGTCTTCAATCACACCAAAGGATTTTAACCCAAACCCTCCTCCTGATACAGCGAGACTGTGGAAAATCACAACACAAACCCGCAGCTCTGCATCCAACCCGACCTAACGATAGGGGAGGGGAGAGGACCAACCTGGGACACTGGAGGAGCGGGGAGATTTCGGCGCTTTGCTTTTTATCCCAGCCCCATCCCTGCTCCTCCTCGGCCCCCAGTTTGGGAG
The DNA here is from genome assembly GCF_035084215.1 of Heptranchias perlo. Classification (NCBI taxonomy): domain Eukaryota; kingdom Metazoa; phylum Chordata; class Chondrichthyes; order Hexanchiformes; family Hexanchidae; genus Heptranchias; species Heptranchias perlo. Next base: position 1,572,606 of record NC_090363.1, read on the forward strand.
GGTCCCATTTAGACTCTGGGTAAAGTGTGAGCCCACCTGCAAACCCGGCCCTGGGGTGAGCGAGGGGCCCGGGTGAGTTTGTTCAGTGAAGGCTGCAGGTCCTGTGGGGCAGAGATTGAGAGAATCCCCCGGCCCCACATTATTTGAAGACTGTGACCCGGGTCGGTGCAGTCTGGGACCCCTCCAGCACCGGGAGATTCTGCAGCATCGAATGTCCAATCAGCCCCGAAACCCCCTCAATGGGGATTAACAATCTGTGGAAGAGCTCGGCCTGATTTGCAACGTCTCCCTGTCCCTGTGGAAAGGGGCGAAGACCACGGGGTCATTTCTCAGCTGAGTCCGGGAATCAGAACGGGTCCGAGTTCCTGCTTGAAGGGCAGAAATCCCCGGGACTCACTGATTGACAGGCGGGCAACCAATCACTGCAAACCAATACAGCGGGGCTCAGCCAATCGGGATGGTCCCTGGCTCACTCTCCCTGTCAGTTTCCCTGGGTGGGGAATGGAGCATTTTTTGAAATTGAACTGCAATAAACTCATTTATTCCAGGGTCAGGACACGGGGCACAGTGACTGTCCCTGGGAATCGCTCAGTAAATTAATATATTGGGTCTTATAGCCGGGGCTCAGGGGCAGGACTCTGGCTTCTGATTCACATCGTTTACTGGGTTCAAGCCCCACTCCGGGATCTGAGCACAAAATCCAGACTGAATCCAGTGCAGCACAGAGCGAGTGCTGCACTGTCAGAGTTTGAGAGGAGACGTTAAACCGAGGCCCCGTCTGCCCTCCCAGGTGGAAGTAGACGATCCCAACACTATTGGAATAAGAGCTGGGGAGTTCTCCTGGTCTCCCGGCCAATATTTATATAAACATATAAACATCACTGTCACAGATGATCTGGTCATTATCACATTACTGTGTATGGGATCCACCTGTCAGCAGATTTGGCTGCTGCGTTTCCCACATTACAACAGTGACTACACGTCAAAAATACTTCATTCTGTCTTGTTAGCAAATTATTGGCCAGCTGATTACATGATGCATTGAACTGGTTTAAAACTCCTCATGTACTGAGTTAAAGGAGCCAATAACAAGCTAAAACTCGATAAAAATGCTTTACTTTTGGTTGTCCTGATATCCCTCCCCCTGATCTTACTCCTCATTTAAGAAGGACGTTACACAGACCAGGGATAGTTTCATCATGAATATTCAGTAAATATTTGAAGCTGTGAAAATCATCAAAATAATTGGTTGCCACAAATCCGCTTTAACTGTTCACTCCAATGAATGGACCTGGTTAATCTAATTCACCGGGGATTCCGGGACCTGAATGGTTAACTGGGTGACAGAGTCATGTGGGTCACTCACCCAATCAGGTCCCTGTTCCAGGTTTTTAATTGAACCAATCCACTTCCGTTGTAAAGACGCGGTTGTCAAGCATTATTTGAAATTGAAGATACCCGGGTATAAATTCAGTGTCTGGGATCAGTCACTCAGTGAGTGCAGGAAGGAGCGATTCCCATTGATCCAGTGTCACAAGGTAAGGACATTGTGTCCAGTGAGTGTCCCTGGGAATCACTCAGGGAATTAATCTGTGCCCAGTTTGTTGGTTGTAAACAATTTTACAACACCAAGTTATAGTCCAGCAATTTTATTTTAAATTCACAAGCTTTCGGAGGCTTCCTCCTTCCTCAGGTCCTCAGTTTGTTGGTGTCATTGACTCAGGTGGAGTGGGGTTTGAACCCACACTGTCCTGATTCAGGGGTCAGAGTGCTACCATTGAGCAGCAGTTGTCACCTTGAAGGGCGGTGGGTGCACATCTGTCTGTGTGGTCTCCTGCCAGCTGACCGCGGGGGAGGGGGATCTGACTGCTGTTTGGTCACTGAGACACGGTGATCTGCTCATTCACCCGCCTCTCGCACTGTCGGTCAAGTAACCGGATCCTTAGATCACCTGGGACTGCTCCCAGGAGTTACAACCAGAGATATTATCCCCTTTAAAACGTGACATCAAATTGGACTGAATGAAATTATTCCCAGCAGAATTATGGTCTAAATGAACTGTACTCTCTCTGAACTTGCCGTCACTGTGTTTCTGTGTGTGTTCAGAATCGGATCGCACTCTCTTTCCTCTCTGCTTTCTGTTGATTCTGTTTCTCCTCCTTGTCTGCCTGAATCCACATTATTTTCCATTCTCTCTCCTGTTTATTTTGTTCCTTCTCTGTTTTGAGTTTCAGCGCCTCTGGCTGAAATCAACTTTCCTCGGCAACTAAATAATTCGAACCCTGTCGATATCTGAGTTCATGTGGTCGTCATTTTTAAATATTATATAATCGATTCTGTTCATTTTGGGCTTCATTTGTTGACCTGTGTGTACAGTGAAACCTGCAAAAAAAACTGCCCCTTATTGACAGTCCTAAATAACTTGCATTGGAACAGATACAAGCTGCACTTTCAAACCACCGACACTCGCAAATTACAAACTACAGCCAGACTTCAACGCATCGTTTCCAAGTCTGTTTACAACTTAAAACACGGGACACGCAGGTAAGTGCCAGGCGGCAGCGGGTGACAGAAATGGCTTTTGTATAAGGGAGATCTCTACCCAGTATCCATGGTGGCAGAGAAACCGCCCCCCGGGGGTCAGGGCGCTCGCCCGTCCCCTGTGGATGCTGAGTAAAGAACTCCCCATTCCACAAGTTGGGAACTGCAATGGGCAACACCACATCTCACTCACTCCCCCAGTAGGTCCGGTACAGATGAGCTGCTAACAGCCCCCTACCCAAACCCCAGCACTTCAAACATTAGCAGCTGCAGCACACGGAGGGAGGGGGTCCCAGAATGTCTGCAAGACATTAATTCTCCCCCCGCACTCCAGCCCTACAACAGCCACCTCTCCCTGTGCAGGCTGCCAGTGTAGCAGATCCCAGGATCAGGACATCCCTCCATCAATGGAAAAGGACCCCCGGGATGGCAATGAACTGGGAAACCCAATGAACAGAAGTCACATCCCGCTGGCAGGGCTCCAGAATTAGGCACGATCCCAGGTGAGGGTGAAAAGAAGGAATGCTGCAGGAGAGACAGCCAATCCGGGTCACTTGGCTCGTCTGGTTTACCATACGTCCAATGACCATTCTGAAAATAAGGACACCTGAAGGAAGCCCCTTCGGGGTCCCTGCTTTACAGGTTTCACTGTATTTTACCATCTCACCTATGCTGCCATCACTGTTGCATGTTTTGGGTCTTTTTGCCGTTCTTTCTCTCCCCTCTGAGTCAGATGGCCGTGTGATCAAGCCCCACTCCAGAGACGAGCACATGATCCAGGCTGACACTTCAGTGTCGGACTGAGGGAGTGCTGCACTGTCACAGGTGCTGTCCTTCGGATGAGGGGTTAAACTGAGGCTGCATCTCCCCTCTCAGGTGGATGTAAAAGATCCCACGGCCACTATTGGATTAAGAGCAGGGGAGTTGTCCTGGGCCAATATTTATCCCTCAACTATCATCACTAAAACAGATTAGTTGGTCATTTCTCACAGTGCTGTTTGTGGGATCTTTCTGTGCGCAAATTGGCCGCGGTGTTTCCCCACATTACATCAGTGACGACACTTCAGAAGAACTTCATTCTTTTTAGTAAATTATTGGGCAATTGATGAATATCAATTTGGGCTGGTACAGGATACAATGAGCTGGTTTTAAACTCCTAATGTACTGAGTTAAAGGGGCCAATAACAAGACAAAACTAGATTTTAAAAATGCTTTGTTTTTTGTTGTACTGAGATCCCTCACCCTGATCAGCATTAAACCATCTCCCACTAACGTGTGCATAGAAATGTTTTGCCTTTCACTTTTTTAAAGGTGGTTTTAGGCCTGATTGGAGAATGAATTTGGAAATCTATTATCCTTGCACAGATTGAAGTTTGTTGCCTTTCTGCAGAATCACTGGTGTTTTCAGAATCAACTACAGCAAGGTGTGTTCAGAGAGAGGAGTCACCCGGAGACGTGGGATATCTTGGAACAAAGGATGAAACACTCGGATTGGAAAACAGTGGAAATCCTAAGGCTGTTTGCAGGTACTTTCAAGATCCATTGATAGTAAATATCACTGTAGTAAATGCTGAACTTCCTGTAAGGTCATAATATGCTCAGTATCTGGTTGGGTAAAATGGACTCGATCTGGATCCAGACCAATCCTCAGGCAGTGTTTAGTTTTATTTTTCTATATAATCATTGTCGTTCAGTCCCTCTGTGATCTGTTCCTTTCCAGTCCTTCACTGGATTACACTGTGCCGAGCAGCAATATCAGCTTCTCCCAACTGCATCACTAAACTCCCCACCGGAGAAGACATCAGGTTTCCTATCAATCACTACAGCGATGAGAAGCATGAAGTGACATTTAGGCGCAGATCCCCGATCAGACTTAAAATCATGGCTTGGAAGTCTGACCGTCCAGAGAGACCGTATGTGACGCACCCTTACTACAGACACCGGGTTCAGTTCCACAAGGATGGCTTCTTCGAGCTTCAGAATGTCCAACTTTATGACGGAGGGATGTACGAGATTCAGACAGATTACCTTGGAAAACAACTGAGGAACAAGGACCGGGATCCATTTGATCTGTGGGCGTTTGGTGAGTACGGAGAGACCAGTCAGAATGTAAATTGCTAACCCCCAGATATAGGAATAGGAGGAGGCCATTCAGCCCCTCAAGCCTGTTCCGCCATTCAATGTGATCATTGCTGATCTGTGCATTAACTCTATTTACCCGCCTTTACTCCATATCCCTCGATACCCTCACCCAACAAAAATCGATCTGTTATGAAATTTTCAATTAACCCCCAACATCCGCAGCCTTTTAGGGGACAGGTTTCCAACACCCTTTGTGTCAAAAAATGTGCTGATTTCACTCCGAAATGGCCTGGCTCTAATTTTAAGATTGTGCCCCCTTGTTCTGGGCTCTCCCACCAGAGGAAACATTTTCTCTGTATCTACCCTAACAAATCCCGTTATCATTTTAAACACTTTGATTAGACCACCCCTCAACCTTCTATACTCAAGGGAATACAAGCTAAGTTTATGCAACCTGGCCTCGTAACTTAACCCGATATGTCATGGTATCATTGTGGTGAATCTGAGCTGCACCCCCTCCAAGACCAAAATCACCTTCCTGAGGTGCGGTGCCCAGAACTGAACACCGTACTCCAGGTGTGGTCTAACCCAGGGCTGTGTACAATGGAAGCATTACTGCCTCCCCTGTGTATTCCAGCCCCCTTGAGATAAAGGCCAACGTTTTTGGTTACGTTTTATAACTGTACACCAGCTTTGAGTGATTTGTGAACCCGGGCATCTGAATCTCTGCTCCCAATCTCTCGCCATTAAAAAAATATTCTGCTTTTTTTTGTCCTTTTCAGTATATTAAATACCCAATTTATTTCTGGAATTATCCGTTATCTATTGCTGGAGATCACAGAGCAGGGTTTGGTTGGTTTTTATATTTGTGTGTAGTCTCCAGAAATCTGAACAGCTTCAAAAAAGTGGCATTGAAGACATTTCCTCAACTATTTTTGGAAGGGATGGATTCCTGCCCTTATTTGGACCGGTCTCCATAGCGACCGTGATTAATGTTCTGATGAATCTTTGATATTTGCCATTCCGTCGGGTATAACAGGGGAAGTAGGGTCAGGTGTTATCAGAGGCAATGAGTCTTTCATCTGGAAGACGGTACCTGTGACAGTGCTGCGCTCCCTCGGTACTGCCCCTCCGACAGTGCCAGCCTGGATTATTTAGTACATTTGGGAAGTTATTTATAAGGGAATTTCCTGTGTTTCAGAACCTGTGTCCAGGCCGGTGGTTGTGATCACTGGGAACTGCTCATCAAACTTCAAACTGAACTGTTCAACTGCCAGAGGAACAAACGTCACCCATCGGTGGGAAAAGCAATCAGCTCACGGTGTTTCCACCTACACGTTTAACGGAGCCGTGCTACAGCTCGGGAACACTAGTGAACAGGAGCCTCACACCTACACGTGCATCGTGGAGAACCCAGTCAGTAAGGAAACCAGTGACCCAGTCACAGCAGAGCTGTGTGATGGGGAGCGAGCCAGAGGTGAGAGAGTGAAACATCTGTGTAATATTGTCCCATTTCAGATCCCTCTCCACCATCGCTCAAACTGCCTCCAATAAACTCAGCTTCCTCTTTTTGTATTAATCTTCTTGTCCTGAACAGTATTTAACATTTCACATGTCCCAGTCGCTCGCTTTCTTTCTCTCTTTCCCCGGTGCTCCTGTCTTGTTCTCACTCTCTTCCTCCTGCCTGTATCTCCTTATGCTGAAACAAGACTCTCTCCCACTCTCCCTCATTCGTTCCAAGGACTCCTTAACCGTAAAACCCAAGCTCGGTGTCACCTAATCACACTCTCTCTGATTTTTACATCTCCCCCTCTCTCCACTCTCTCTGGTGCTCTGTCCAATGGGTCATGGGCCGTGACCCAGGTTTTAACTTGATGTCCTATCACGTGGTTTAGCTTTTCTGCTTTGTTCTGCACCAATTAAATCGCAGCTTCGTTGCTCACAGAGCATCACCCGAAAGCGAACCAGAGGTGACCAAACCGGGCACCTTATCAGTTTGGGAATGAGAGGACAGTTTCAGCGATCTGTGGTCCCAGTACAGGCCTTTGCTGGACGGCAGGGCTGGAACACTAAGGCCGATTGTCCGACCTGTGCTCCAGTCCGGGGAGGCTCCGTGTGGGGAGCGGAGGGTCGAAGAACAAACCTCTGAAATGACAGTGAGTGAGGGAGGGGGGAACTGGTCTGAGGGTCTCTGGGCGAGGGACAGTAAATCAATCTGTTGGTTCCTGGTCGCTGTAAAGTGACTCTCACTGGCGGAGGAGAGCAAGGAGCTTTGGTGTGGTGCCCCCCCACAGTGGAATAGCCCACTGATACTCACTGTCTCTGCTGATGGGTGAAGAAGGTACCAGACAGCTTGTAACACCCCCCGGGACAGAGTGGTGGGGAGGGGTGAATGAGGATTGTGTCCAGATCCTGTGTCAGGGAGGACGGTCGGAGGGTTTGTAAGTAATGACGGAGCATTCAATGAAACTGCGAGGTTCAACACTCTCCGACTTTATTTCTTTAAGGGCCCAGGAGTCACTGGATTGCTGTCCTCATTCTTGCAATCGCCCTCGTAATACTCGTTCCTGCAATTGTGTTGGGAATCTGGAGAAGTGAACGAATCGGAAAATCCAAACAGAGCCGTGAGTATTTTCCTCATCCTCCTCTCCCTCATCATCTTCCTCAACTTCCACTAATGTAAAACTGAGGGGGAACTGAAAAATGGGGAGATGTGGAAAATGATTTTACAAATGAGGAAAAGTTTGAAATGTTGGTGAGGGAATTGTGAGTAACTGAGCTGCAGACTCTGTCCCCATGATCTGTCGCTCCCTGTCGCAAGGTAGGACAGAGCAGCTCCTTGATTTATTAATGGGATGTGTATCTCCTCTACAGTATACAGCTCACTGATGTATTATTGGGGAGTGTGTGTGTATCTCCTGTACAGTGTACAGCTCACTGATGTATTATTGGGGAGTGTGTGTATCTCCTGTACAATGTACAGCTGCTCTACATATAAACCAGTGCCCAGTTCCTCACTGCGGGTCAGAATCCCTCTAGTCACTGTGTACTGACTGCACCAATGTGTCTGAAGATTTCCTTTGTTTGTTATTTCCAGTGAATTGCGACACACTCACACTGTGACAACACAGAGACCGGAGAAAGTCGTGGTCCGGGTGCGTCCCGTGTCGCCCGTAATCCAAGGGCAGGATTCCCTCTCTCCTCGTTCATCCGCATGTGTCAAAATTAATTTTGTGAAATTCTCTTTATTTTAGGCGGAGGAATCCAAGGCACTGAGGAGCAGAGAAATTTCCTGCGAGGAGGAGAGACTGAACCTCACTGTGGGGACGCTGGAGCAGGTCCTCCTATCCCTGTGTGAACTGGAACTTGTGCAGTGCTGCAGACTCACTGCTCACCTACCTCACCTCCTGCCTCTATTACAGCCCAGACCCTGGTGTCTGCACTCCCTGCTCACACTGTCGTATTCCTGCAATCCACCGATAGTCTGAACAGACTCATGGGGAAGGTGGTGATCAATGTGAAATCAGATTACTGGGGGAGTATTTCTGTGTGTTGAAGCTTTCTAAATGCACGGGTCTGCTCTTTGTACTTTTTCTGTGTTTGTTTATTTTCTTTTCCCCCCTTTGTTTTATTTTCTCTGTTTTGTTCCTTTTCCTTGTTTATTCCCGACTGTCGTCTTTTCGGGCAAGAAACAAATGGATGGGAGTGGGAGTAACAGAAGTTTGTGTGCCCTGCGGAGAGGCCAATGTGACCATTTTTAAACCCCCAAAGCACTTGAGCATTAATTGTATTCACAACAAAAGTGGATAAGTTTCATTCTCTGCCTCCTGTATTTATTAATTTGATGTGGGCCTGGCTGGCCAGGCTGGCATTTATTGCCCATCTCCAGTTGCCCTGAGAAGGTGGAGGTGACCCTTCTCCTTGAACCTCTGCAGTCCAGGTGTTGATTGTGCTCTGCTGGTCAGAGACTTGACAGACCGGGACTCTGAAGGGCACTGTTTCTTTCTAAATCTGATCCTGCAGCAATTTGAAACTGTAACGTGTGATATCAACTACGGACTGTCTTTAAATAGAGTACTGGTGTGTAAATATTGTGAATCTGTGGATTGTATATACAAGAATGAATTAAACTGCATGAATATGCTCATTAAACCGACAGACATCAACTGAAAATAAAAAGAAAGACTTGCATTTCTGTCGTGCCTTTCATGACCACAGGATGTCCTAAAGTGATTTATAGCCAATGGAGTATTTTTTGAAGTGTAATCACTGTTATAATATATGAAACACAGCAGCCAATTTACACACAGCAAGCTCCCACAAACAGCAATGTGTTAATGACCAGATCATCTGTTTTTTAGTGATGTTGGTTGAGGAATAAATATTGGTCCCAGGACAGCGGGGAGAACTCCCCTGCTCTTCTTCAAATAGTGCCTTTGGATCTTTTACGTCCACCTGAGAGGGCAGACAGGCCCTCGGTTTAATGTCTCATCTGAAAGACGGCCCCCTCCAACTGAGCGGCACGTCTCCCGGCACTGCCCCTCCCACTGGGCGGCGCTCCCTCACTGGGAGTGTCAGCCTGGATTATGATTCTTCTTCTTGGACGTCCTTCCTATGGGTTTCGTCAAACTCCTTCGACTGCAGTGAAGATGCTGCCTCGATGGCCCATCTTTGTATGATTTTTGAACCCAGGTGAGGCCTCCTCTCCGTGTGACACCTGTTGAATCTTCTTATCCGGGTGAATCCAGGTGCAATCATCTTTCCCAAGGATTTCTTGTTCTCGCAGCACTGTTTTCCCAAATTAATTATTTTGAGAATCCAAGTTGTTGAGAACTGAAATTTTTTTGAGATCCAAAGATCGGTTCAAAGCTTCTTCAGGCTTCTGCCTTCCGTCATTATCAGTTGTTGTTGGAAAAACCAAAGCTGCTTGATTTTATTTAAATTTCAAAATATGATTTATGTCATAGACTTTACATTGATCTGTGTGTATCCTTAAATATCACAATTCAAACCAATACATTGCGATCTCAATATTACAATTCAAACACAGTATATTCCTCATGATTCATGGTGTACAATACAATACAAGGTGGGGTGACCTTACACGGTGGCCTTTCCCCATAGAGCCTTTGTGTAGGTCTCACTCGCTTCAGTGCGTCCCACAGCACGTAGTCCTGGACCTTGGAGTGTGCCAGTCGGCAACACTCGGTCATGGACAGGTCCTTCAGCTGGAAGACCAGCAGGTTTCGGATGGACCAAAGGGCCACCTACACCGAGTTGATGGTCTTCCAGCCGCAGGTGATGTCTGTCCCGAGGAACAGCCCGTAGAGCACAGCGTCGTGTGTTACCGAACTGTTGGGGATGGACTCGGACAGATACCAACGCATCTCTCTCCACACCCTCTGTGCGAAGGGGCAGCCCATCAGGAGGTGGACGATGGTCTTCTCCCCGCCGCAGCCTCGAGGGCAGCTCGCGGTGGTGCTGAGATACCGTGCGTGTTGGAAGGACCGCACTGGAAGGGCCTTTCTCACCACCATCCAGCCCACATCGTGGTGCCTGTTTGTCGGTTCTGGGGACGAGATGTTCTGACAAATGGCGTCTACCGTCTGGTCGGGAAGAACCCGATCGAGTCCACCCTCTCCTTTCCCTGCAGGACTCTGAGAACGTTTCGTGTTGACCACTGTCTGACAGCCTTGTGGTTGAAGGGGTTCCTCCTCAGGAACTTCTCCACCTGGGGTAGGTGGGTGGGTGGGGGGATGGTCCAGCTGGATGGGACGTCCTGCGCCTGTTCGGCCAGTGTGGCCAGACCCAGCCTTCTCAGTGTGTTGGACAGGTAGAAACTCAGCAGGTCGTGACACTTGGTGTTTGCGTACTGGGGCTCTACTCACATCCTGAGGGAGCCTCTCACAAAGGTGGTCAAAGATTCTTGATAATATGTTTGAGATTACCTCAAACTCCTAAACAGGAGATATGGTCACAAGCTCGGAATGTTGCACAGACTGGTTAGAGTTAACCCCTTTACACAGAGGGTGGTGAGTGTGTGGAATGTGTCCTGAGTTCGGGGAATTGTACACTTGGATTCAGAAGGCAGACAGGTAGTGTGGATACGTTTATTGGAGAATTGGCCAGTTATTTGAGGGAAGGTGTGATCGAGGGGTATTCAGTTCTGGGATTGTCCAGGTGGACTGCAGTCCTGTAATTTCCATTAGGAACGAAACAGTGTCAAAGTCTGGGACAGTCCCAACTTTGCCTTAAAGGTCGGCCCATTCCAGTCAAGAAACCGTAGCCATTGAAACCATCGAAACAAAAGCAGAGGTGAGTTACACCACTGCACATGTACAGCCTTGTGAGTCCATGTACACAATTGCCTGAAGTTCCACAGTAACTGGGGCAGGAGCGGAGAGAATTGGAGCATGTGTGGCCTTGGCTGCTCTGGGTTAGGGAGGGAAAGTCACCCAGAGTTCCTGCTCCTGATTATTATCAAGTGACCTCTGCTGGAAGTGTACAGATATTGGGCGGGTAAAGGCGGACTCTGGTTCATAAGGGCCATGAGGTCCACTTCTGGGAGTAACCGGTCACGGTCAAAGCCAAGGAAATACCTGGTGTGAAACCCCAAAGAGGAGAGCAGCTACCCTCCCTCCCCCACCCCCACTCCGTGGTGCTTTTGTGCATTTTCTTGGGGAGTGGGCAATAAAGGTCTGAAAGTGTGGTGCCCAGAATGGGACACAATATTCCAACTGGGCCCCGACCAGTGTTATATAAAAGTTTAGAATAACTTCCTTGCTTTTGTACTCGATGCCTCTATTTATGAAGCCAAGGATCCCGTATGTATTTTTAACATGACCTGCGACCTTCACAGACTTGTGTACGTACATCCCCAGGTCTCTTAGTTCCTGGACTCACTTTAAAATTGTACCATTTAGTTTATTTTGCCCTTCCTCATTCTTCCTACCTACCAAAATGTATCACTTCACACTTCTCTGCGTTAAATTTTATCTGCCTTGTGTCTGCCCATTTCACCAGTCTGTCCATGTCCTCCTGGAGTCTGTTACTATTCTCTACGTTGTTTACTACTTTTCCATTTTGTGTTAACTGCAAACTTTGAAATTATGCCCTTTTGTACCCAAGAGCAGTGGTCCAAATACCGACCCCTGGGGAACACCACTGTATACTTCCCTCCAGTCTGAAAAACAACCGTTCACAACTACTCTCTGTTTTCCGTCCCTTAGCCAGTTTTGTATCCACACTGTCACTGTCCTGTAATCCCATGGGCTTCAAATTGCTGATAACCTGGTGTTGTAAGATTCCTTACATTTGTCCACCCCAGTCCATCAACGGCATCTCCACATCATAGTTGTGGTCAGTACAGCACAGGAGAAGGCCATTCGGCCCATCCTACCCGTGCCGGCTCTTTGATTATCCAATTAGCCCCATTGCCCAGCTCTTTCCTCATCTCGCCTCTGGTTCTTTTGCCGATCACCTTAAATCTGTGTCCTCTGGTTACCGACCCTTCTGCCGCTGGAAACAGTTTCTCCTTATTTACTCTATCAAAACCCATCCTGATTTTGAATACCTCTCTCAAATTTAACTTTCTCTTTAACCTTAACCTTCTCTGCTCTTTGCGGTGTGAAAATGAGCCCAAAATATTTTGTTTAAAATGAGAAATCTGAAATGCCGCCATTTCTCGCTGTCTCTGACTCCCTCCCATTCTCTCCCTGGAGATCCCGGCTCTTTTCTTTCACTGAGTATCTGTGAGAAACTGTTCAGTTTTCGCTGCTTCAATTCCTGCTCGACCCCCTGTCCACACACTTGGGAATCGCCACTCTCCGCTCCGACATCTCTGCTCCTCCAGGTGGGATTTCCCCCCTCCCCACACTGGGAACTTGTTCATTGCTCAATGTGTTCATGGTCTCACATTCTGATTCTGCACCAGCGGAAACCCGGGACTCACTGATTGACAGGCGGGCCTCCAATCACTGCAAACCAATACGGCGGGGCTCAGCCAATCGGGGCCGAGGGGCGGGATTTGGTGATGGTCCCTGGCTCAATCACCCAATCAGATCCCTGATTGCAGTTGGTGCGGTGACGAACTTGCGGAGGGTTTGAAGAAGAGACGGGAATAAATGGAGTGTCTGAGATCAGTGAGGAATCTTACAATCCCAGACTAGAAACCCGAGTCCATCACCGGCATCTCCACATCATGGGATCAGTGAGTGAATGGGGGAAGATCCACAAGGAGCGATTCCCATTGATCCAGTGTTACAAGGTAAGGACATTGTGTCCAGTGAGTGTCCCTGGGAATCACTCAGGGAATTAATGTGTGGGGAGCGGCTCCCATTGAAAATGGGAGCCGCTCCCCATTGAAAATAACACAGGACAGGGGAACATTGTGAATTGTTACAGAATTTGGTTAATTTGTATTCGGTGAACAAAATGCAGACACAGAATGAGGATGGTGGGTGAGAAATGGGCAACAATCGTCATTCAATCTCCATTAAAGGTGGGCTGGTTCACAGAGGTGGAGTCTCTCTCTCTCTCTCTCACTCACTCACTCACACCTCTTTCTCTTCTCTCTCTACACTTTCTCTCTCCTCCCCCATTATTGAGGATTAAAAAATGGAATTCAAGCTGTAGATTCAAGCTTTGAATGCACGACCTTCAATAACAATTAGACAGATTAAGGGAGTGGGCAACACCGTGGCAAATAGAGTCCAATGTGAGCATCCACTTTGGACCCAAAAAGGGTAAATGAGAGTATTTTCCAAATGGTGAGAATCTAGGGATTGTAGAGGAGCAGAGAGATTTGGGAGTCTAAGTTAAAAGCCAGTTGACAGGTACAAAAAGTAATCAAAGAGGCTCATGGAATACAAAGGGGAGGAAGATATGTTACAGTTGTACAGAACCCTGGTTAGACCCCATCTGGAGACACTGGGTTCAGTTCTGGACACCGGTCCTCAGGAAGGAAATGTTAGCCTTGGAGGGGTTGCCGCGTAGATTCACCAGAATGATACCGGGGCTTAGAGGGTCAGAATCTTACAGCACAGAAGGAGGCCATTCGGCCCGTCGTGCCTGTGCTGGCTCTTTTGAGAGTTCTTATGCAATCTGATTCCATCACCCCTCCAGGTAGTGCGTTCCAGATCTTAACAACTCTGTGAAAATATTTCTCTCATTTTCCCCTCTAGTTCTTTTGTCAATTATTTTAAATCTATGACCTTGTAATTGTACTCCCTATACCCAAGTCCAGGTCACTTATATATAACAAGAAAAGCAATGGTCCTAATGCCGACCCCTGGGGGACACCACTGCAAACTTCTCTTCAGTCAGAAAAACATCCCTTCACCGCTACTCTCTGCCTCCTATCCTGTAGCCACTTATGTACCCAAATTACAACTGTTCCTTTAATCCCATGTACTTCTATTTTCTGAATAAGTCTGTTATGTGGTACTTTATCAAATGCCTTTTGGAAGTCCATATGGACAACATCTACTGCACTACCCTCATCAACCCTCTGAGTTCTTTGATGAAGTATCAATCAGGTTAGTCAGGCACGATTTGCCTTTAATAAATCCGTGCTGGCTGTCCCTTATGCTTCTCCAAGTGAGAATTAATGTTCTCCTTTACAGTGGTCTCTAGCAGTTTTCCCACCTCTGACATTAGACTGATTGGCCAGTAGTTACCAGGTTTATCCTCCTCCACCTTTTTTGAATAGGGGTGTAACATTAGCAATCCTCCAGTGCTCTGCCACCACTACCATACCCAATTATGATGACAGGTTTCATAAACTTGCCTTGTATTCTCTAGTATGGAACATAAGAAATAGGAGCAGGAGTAGGCCATTCGGCCCCTCGAGCCTGCTCCACCATTCAATAAGATCATGGCTGATCTTCGACCTCAACTCCACTTTCCAGCCCGATCCCAATATCCCTTGATTCCCTTGGAGTCCAAAAAGCTATCGATCTCAGCCTTGAATATACTCAATGACTGAGTATCCACAGCCCTCTGGGGTAGAGAATGCCAAAGATTTATGACCCTCTGAAGAAATCCCTCCTCATCTCAGTCCTAAATGTCCGACCCCTTGTCCTGAGACTATGTCCCCTAGTTCTAGATTGAGCGGTGATCTGATCGAGTTGTTTAAAAAGTTAAAAGGATTTGTTTGATAGGGTAGATATGGAGAAACTATTTCCTCTGGTGAGGGAATCAAGAACAAGGGGACATAATTTTAAAATTAGAGCCAGGCCGTTCAAGAGCGAAATCAGGAAGCACTTTCTCACATAAAGGGTAGTAGAAATGTACTCTTGTGGATGCTGGGACAATTGGAGCTTTCAAGACTGAGATTGATAGATTTGGGGGAGTTAAGAGTCAACCACATTGTTGTGGGACTGGAGTCACATTTAGGCCAGACCGGGTAAGGACGGCAGGTTTCCTTCCCTGAGGGATATCGGTGAACCAGTTGGGTTGTTACACCAATCCGACAGCTTCATGGTCACTTTTACTGATACCAGCTTTTTATTTACAGATTTAAAAAAAACGGAATTCAAATTTACAA
Source organism: Heptranchias perlo (assembly GCF_035084215.1). Classification (NCBI taxonomy): domain Eukaryota; kingdom Metazoa; phylum Chordata; class Chondrichthyes; order Hexanchiformes; family Hexanchidae; genus Heptranchias; species Heptranchias perlo. The sequence goes on from NC_090363.1 coordinate 1,587,775, forward strand.
ATCTGCCCTGGGATTTTAATTTGCGTTCTCTGGATTACTAATCAAGGCCTTGGATTACTACGTCCAGTAACACAACCATTTTATTATCCCATCCATTTTGAAAAAACAGTTGAACAAAATAAATCCCTTTTTGGATTGTTATAAAGTTCCTTTGTCAAGAGTTCTATTTATTTAGACTCTTTCTCCAACACCCCCTCCCTATAGCCACTACCTAGTATCTTCCCCTGACTTTAGCTCAGTTCACCTTGGATTGGCCGCTAGCATTTGTACAGAAGTGATCCTTGACTTTTTCTCCCTTGTCCAACACTCGGCCTCTACTGTCCAGCTGCCCTGTTGGTCAGGCCAGGATCAGGAGCTCAGTGCACAGAGCATCCCAGGGATGAACCCATGTCCTAGCACTCAGTCACAGCCAGTGGGAGGTACTTCTTGTATTAAGTTTGTTTTCCTGAGCAGAATCTCGGTTACTGAAATATTACTCTTTGTGCTTTTAGTTTCCCATTGTTGATGATCAACTGGGGATGAAAAGAAATCAGGGATAGTCAACATGGCTTTGTCAAGGGAAGATCATGTCTGACTAATTTGATTGAATTTTTTGAGGGGGTGACGAGGCGTGTGGATGAGGGTAACGCAGTGGATGTGGTATACATGGATTTCAGTAAGGCCTTCGATAAAGTCCCGCACAGGAGACTGGTCAAGAAGGTACGAGCCCATGGAATCCAGGGTGCCTTGGCACTTTGGATACAAAACTGGCTTAGTGGCAGAAGGCAGAGGGTGATGGTCGAAGGTTGTTTTTGTGACTGGAAGCCTGTGGCCAGTGGGGTACCACAGGGATCTGTGCTGGGGCCCTTGCTGTTTGTGGTCTACATTAACGACTTGGATATGAATGTAAAAGGTATGATCAGTAAGTTCGCTGATGATACAAAAATTGGTAGGGTGGTAAATAGCGAGGAGGATAGCCTCAGTCTGCAGGACGATATAGATGGGTTGGTCAGATGGGCGGAACAGTGGCAAATGGAATTTAACCCGGAAAAGTGCGAGGTGATGCACTTTGGAGGGACTAACAAGGCAAGGGAATACACAATGAATGGGAAGACCCTAGGCAAGACAGAGGGTCAGAGGGATCTTGGTGTGCAAGTTCACAGATCCCTGAAGGCGGCGGAACAGGTAGATAAGGTGGTAAAGAAGGCATATGGGATACTTGCCTTTATTAGCCGAGGCATAGAATATAAGAGCAAGGAGGTTATGATGGAGCTGTATAGAACACTGGTTAGGCCACAGCTGGAGTACTGTGTGCAGTTCTGGTCGCCGCACTACAGGAAGGATGTGATCGCTTTGGAGAGGGTGCAGAGGAGATTCACCAGGATGTTACCAGGGCTGGAGCGCTTCAGCTATGAAGAGAGACTGGGAAGATTGGGTTTGTTTTCCTTGGAGCAGAGGAGGCTGAGGGGGGACATGATTGAGATGTACAAAATTATGAGGGGCATAGATAGGATGGATACTAAGGAGCTTTTTCCCTTCGTTGAGGGTACTATAACAAGGGGGCATAGATTCAAGGTAAAAGGCGGGAGGTTTAGAGGGGATTTGAGAAAGAACTTTTTCACCCAGAGGGTGGTTGGAGTCTGGAACTCACTGCCTGAGAGGGTTGTGGAGGCAGGAACCCTCACAACATTCAAGAAGCATTTGGATGAGCACTTGAAATGCCATAGCATACAAGGCTACGGACCAAATGCTGGAATGTGGGATTAGATTAGACTGGGCTTGATGGCCGGCGCGGACACGATGGGCCGAAGGGCCTCTATCCGTGCTGTATGACTCTATGAAAACCCCACAAAGTTTCAGTGGGGCACAGGATGACAGGAACGGAACAATTCATCGAACATGGAAGGACTCTTCAAATTGGTTTCAGGTAATCTGATGGCAATTCGGCTCTCCCTACTGATTTGGTGTCTTTTCACCATTAATAAGACATGGTGATTGTAATCAGTTACTGATTACAGCCTAGAAACTCCAACTCAGAAGGAACAGTTTCTAAATCAGGCTCACTTAAATATTCCTTCTTGGTAAACTCTGCCCTGTGTGATTCTATCCATGGGGAAATGCCTGGGAAAAGAATGTCTGAAGACTTCCTATTGGCCTGATCCTTAAACGCACTTCATATCAATGACATTTGTTACTTATTTTGTCACAAAACTAGCTTTTTGAAGTATTTAAATGGCACTGACTTTGCATCAGTGGCAGCTTTCTCCTGTAATTTCCCAGTCTGTGGGGAGCCAAGAGCACCTGAGACACATGGGAGGTCATTTTAATTTCGGGAGGGGTGCAATTTTAACGTTTGGCAGGTGGGGGGGGAGTAATTTAACGTTTAGCAGGAGGGGTGCAATTTTAACGTTTGGCGAGATCTGATCAGCTGCCCGTTTTAAACCACACCCGATGATATTCCCTCCTATTGACTTCACCCATTTTACACCATCACCCAAAGTTAAAATCACCCCCAATATCTCAGTGCCTCATGAAAATACATAGAAGTTGCAACACAAACAGGCCATTAGGCCCAACCAGTCCGTGCCAGCATTTACTCTCCACACAAGCGAACTCCCTCTCCCTTGCTTGGTGTCAATATTCTCTCCTTTCTGAACACCTTGCTTTTCAAGGTGCTATAAAATGCAAGTATGTTATAAAATCATAGACTGGTTACTGCACAGAAGGAGGCCATTGGGCCCATCGAGCCCGTGTCGGCTCTTTGTAAGAGTTGTTGTGTTACTTACAATGATAGAATGACATCCCAAAGTGTTTCACAGCCAATGGATTACTTTTCAACTTCAGTAACAGCAACAGAGTAAAATGCTGGTAAGTCAACTAATACTGAAATGAGGAGAACTCAGTCACTCCCTGAGATCCCTTTGAGGCCCCCTTTGGCACTGGGCTCCAGTTTGAAATGGGATGGTTTAAAATACTGTGCAGCTAACACCTCCCAGTGCTCCCCACCCCTTCTTGCACAGATGTCTTAAAGTAATAACAGAACTAACGGGGAGGGTTGATGCAGATAGTACAGTTGTTGTTATGTATATGGACTTCCAAAAGGCATTTGATAAAGTGCCATAGTAGAGACTTGTTCGCAAAATTGCACCCATGGGTCGGTATTAGGACCACTGCTCTTTTTGATATATATTAATGACCTGGACTTGTGTATAGGGGGCATAATTTCAAAGTTTGCAGATGACACAAAACTTGGAAATGTAGTAAACAGTGAGGAGGATAGTAACAGACTTCAGAGGGACATAGACAGACTGGTGAAATGGGCAGATACACGGCAGATGAAATTTAATACAGAGAAGTGTGAAGTGATGTCTCTCCTCATTCTTCCTTCCAAAATACAATATAAACTAAATGGTACAATTTTAAACCTGGTGGCTCACAAACACAAATCTTTGAAGGTTTGTGTAACTTCCTTGCTTTTGTACTCTATGCCTCTATCTATTAAGCCCAGGATCCCGTATGCTTTTTAACAGCCTTCTCAACTTGCTCTGCTACCTTCAAAGATTTGTGCAAAATATTATTTGTATGTACAAATACTACAAAATGCTGCGGTACAGAGGGATCTGGGTGTCCTCGTACATGAAACACAAAAAGTCAACCTACAGGTGCAGCAGGTAATCCGGAAGGCAAACGGAATATTGGCCTTTATTTCTAGGGGGAAGTCATGCTACAACTGTACAGGGTGCTGGTGAGACCACACCTGGAGTACTGCGTACAGTTCTGGTGCCCTTATTTAAGGAAGGACATACTTGCATTGGAGGCAGTTCAGAGAAGGTTCACTAGGTTGATTCCGGGTATGGAAGGGTTGTCTTATGCGGAAAGATTGAACAGGTTGGGTCTATACTCATTGGAGTTTAGAAGAATGAGAGGAGATGTTATTGAAACATACAAGATTCTGAGGGGACTCGATAGGGTAGATGCTGAGAGGATGTTACCCCTCATGGGGGAATCTAAAACCAGGGGGGCATAATCTCAGAATAAGGGGTCGCCCGTTTAAGACGGAAATGAGGAGGAATTTCTTCTCCCAGAGGGTCGTGAATCTTTGGAATTCTTTACCCCAAAAAGCTGTGGAGGCTGAGTCTTTGAATACATTCAAGGCTGAGTTAGACAAATTTTTGATCAGCGAGGGAGTCAAAGGATATGTGGATCGGGCGGGAAAGTGGAGTTGAGGTCGAAGATCAGCCATGATCTTATTGAATGGCGGAGCAGGCTCGAGGGGCCAAATGGCCTACTCCTGCTCCTATCTCTTATGGTCTACAATATGCTGATTCATGTTCATTATCTGCAGTTTCTTATAATCCTCCCTTTTACTTTCTATTCCAGCCCTCTGTTGCGTTGCACTGGGCAGACCAACACCTGTCCCTGTCACTCTCATCGTTAACACTCGTATTGGCGAAACTGCCAGGTTTCCTATCAATCACCATAGCAATGAGAAGTACGAAGTGTCATTTAGACGCCGATTCCTGGTCGTTTTTAAAATATTAGTGTGGAAATCGGATCACCCAGCGAAGGCGTACATTGTGCACCCGCGTCACGCAGGTAGGGTGGCGGTCTACGGGAAGGACTCTGTGCTACTTCGTGATGCCCAGTTCAATGACAGTGGGATATACGAGATACACACAGACTACCTTGGGACAGAACTAAGAAACAATGACTGGGAGAGGTTTGACCTGCGTGTGTTTGGTGAGTACTGAGTGAGGGGATCACAGTGTATGTAATAATTGTTACAGCAATCGCCTTTTTATCTGCACTTTCAGTAAGGTGTTGGAGAGGAATTTCAGTGTGTTTTTTTTTTGAATGGGGTGCAGGATTTTTTATCTTTTGCCTCTTCCAGGAAATTGTGTAGTTAGATGAGTGAAAGGTGTAAGAGGCCACATGTCTGAGCTCAGCTTAATGGGTCTAATGGTTGTTTTTTTGTCTCCTTCAGGTATTTATGATCATTTACATTGATATACATCTCGAATGTGATCCGTACTGGTCCAGTAAATTAACTTCAAATTCCTGGCCCGTCTTTTCACCTGAGACGTTAAACCAAGGCCCTGTCTGGCTGCTCAAGTGAACGTAAAAGATCACACGGCACTATTCGAAAATCAGTTTGCCAGTGCCCTGGGCCAACATTCCTCCCTCTGTCAACACCACCAGATTATCAAGTCATTTTCCCATTTGCTGTTTGTGGGACCTTGCAGCTTGACAGGGTGGATGCTGAGAGGCTGATTCCCCTGGGTGGAGAGTCAAGAACTAGAGGTCATAGTTTAAAGATAAGGGGGTCGGCCATTTAGGACTGAAATGAGGAAAAATTTCTTCACTCAAAGGGTTGTGAATCTGTGGAATTCTCTATCCCAGAGGGCTGTGGATGGTCAGTCATTGAATATATTCAAGGCTGAGATTGACAGATTTTTGGACTCTCGGGGAATCAAGGGATATGGGGATCGGGCGGGAAAGTGGAGTTGAGGTCGAAGATCAGCCATGATCTGATTGAATGGCGGAACAGGCTCGAGGGGCCGAATGGCCTACTCCTGCTCCTATTTCTTATGTTCTTGCTATATGCAGATTGGCTTGCTGGGTTTGCCAATATCACAACAGTGCCTACACTTCAAAAGTACTTCACTGTAAAGTGCTTTAGGATGTTCTGAGGATGTGCCAGTGTGCTATATAAATGCAAGTTCATTGTTCTTTCTCTGTCCCCTTGTGAACCTGATTGGAGGAAAATAGAGCAACTCCCATTGGCTTTCAGGAAGATCATTCTTTGCTATCTGTGGCTTGGTGGCTCAGTCAGCAGGTGCACCGCATGGTAGAAAGTTGTGTACCTGACTTGTCACTTCCCCCCCGTGGAAATCTCTGGCCCACCCAGTGACGATCCGGATTCTTTCCCCTCAGTCTGGTTCAGTAAAAACTGAAGTCGAATACATTTTAAAGTTCAGCACAACTTTAATAGCAGGGTTCTTAGTCTGCAGCATTGATTTGGACTCCTGATAGAGTCCCTCTATGCTGGCAGAGCAAGAACAAAAACGTACAGAAATCCACACGTTTTTATACAAAATAGGGTTGGAACATACTTAACGAGGGTCAACACCAATCATAAGCCGGGCATAGGTTGCCATGCGAGGTTACATTATTTCCGGCCAATCATAAATCGTCCATGTGCTGATCATGCTGCTGTTCGACATCAAAGGGCATACTTCCTCACCTTCCAACTTGGAATGTTCTTCCCTGTTCCTTCTGTTCCTTATCTCCCAACCTGGAATGTCTTTCAACTTTGGCTAAGCTCGTTACCTATATTGATCTGCCATAAACATGGAGACATTCAGACCAGTCCTTGAATCCCATCAAAGACTCTACATTGCTAAGACCATGCAAACCTGCTGACTACACAAACATATGGCCCAGCAGGAGGCCAGGCCACCTGTACCAATCTCAGTTACTAACTAATTAACCCTTTCTAACCATTTTGCATTCTGCTTCTTTGCCACGTAGACATTTTAATATTTTACTGAAAACTGACCACGTAGGGATTCTCACCAGTACTCCTGACTAAAGACAGTGTGAATTCTGCAAGATAAAGGAGGGAGGGAAGCAGGAGGGCATTACAAAATGAAAGATGAGTTTAGGAAATTAAAGGGACTAGTCCAACTTAATTAACATTAATTAGATAATGTGACCCTAGCACAGGGGATAAAGGCGCCTCCTCCTTTATAAATAAAATGAGATTCCCTATTGTCTCTCCCGCTTCTCCGTTCCGCTCCTGAAGGCACGAACTCCTCACAGGGATAAAGTTCCGTGGGTGACTGCAACCCTCTGGTATCCTGCACACTTTTTTATAAGTGAGGCTAGATAGTGGGGGCACTTTGAAGCTGAGCCACTCCATACCTGACATCCAGACACACCCACACACATGTGGCAGATGTTGCTGGGTAATAATTGGCGGTGAGGGCCCAGGCTGATTTCCCCTTTTTTTCCTGAGTTGGATGGTGAAGGGTTCGAGCCCCACTCCAGGACCAGAGCACATTATCTAAGCTGATACTTCAGTGCAGTAGCGAGGGAGTGCTGTGTTGGGTTTATATAGGATATTGTCATATTCCTATTGCCCTTATGTGGAGGTATTACAAGATATTGTCATATCCTTTACCTCTAATATAAGTTTGAGGATGAGGAAAAACTGAAACATCTGGTTAATACTCTTTTTTTTATTAAATCAATTTGTTATAATAAAACACAAGCACTGCATGGAAGGGGGTTATGAGATATAAGACCTGATTATAACTCGCGTATCAAGGACTCCTCAGGAGATCGCAAGCCTCTCACCTTGACTGCTCATGCTAACCTTAGAAAGACCAGGTCAAAAGTATCCCAAGGAGCTCCAGTGTATTGTATCTTTTATAGGTTTAATGATGTGGATTCAATGTCATTACATTCTGTGCGTATGCTGTTGATGTTTAAGCTCATTTAGTGGTACGGTTTGCTGCTATCATTTGCATGCCCTTTAATGTCTTGGTTGGTTTATGACGCTCTGGACAGTCCACACATGAGTGCTCATTAATTCTCTAGCATTAAAAGTCTTCTCTTCCCAACACATTCATAACACAAGCCTATTCATACCAGCTTACTCCCCTACAGTCTCCTAACTATCTGGCTATATTTCTGATGTCGTCTCATGGTCGGTTAATGAGGTAATGTCTCCTATATTCCAGGCCTGACCTTGTATAGCCATTGCGGAATGAGTAAAGCTTACTACGGTTAGTACACCTATACTTACATGCTGCACTCTCAGGGATGTTGCCTTTTGGATGAGATGTTAAACAGAGGGTCCTATCTGCCAGTTCAGTTGGATGCAAGAGATCCCATGGCACTATTCAAAGAACAATGGGCGCTCTATAAATGCAAGTTCGTTCTTCCTACTGCACTGATGTAACTTTTCACATTTCTCACGCTCAACTATCCTGTCTGAGTGGTGGTGTCAATGTTGTGTTGTGGGTGCAAACATAAATGGATTGACACTGCCAAGTAGGTTCCCTTGGAGCCAGTAGACATTGGAAGCTCATTCCCTCTGGGCTAGATCTGAACATGGTCCCAAGAGGGGAGATGCCAATACCTCCCCTCCTATAACCCACTGTGCCACCTACTGTGGGGAGCACCACAACCAACAATATTTTGTTCTCACCCAACAGTTGGGTAATTCCACTGAGAGCAGGGCCTAAAAAATAATACATAGAATCATAGAAAGGTTACAGCACATAAGGAGGTCATTCGGCCCATCGAGTCCGTGCCGGCTCTCTGCAAGAGCAATCCAGCTAGTCCCACTCCCCCACCCTATCCCTGTCGCCCTGCAAATTTTTTTCTTTTCAAGTACTTATCCAGTTCCCTTTTGAAGGCCATGATTGAATCTGCCTCCACCACCCCCTCGGGCTGTGCATTCCAGATCATAACCACTCGCTGCATTTTTTTAAAGAGTTTTTCCTCGTGTCAGCTTTGGTTCTTTTGCCAATCACCTTAAATCTATGTCCTCTGGTTCTTGACCCTTCCACCAATGGGAACAGTTTCTCTCTATCTACTCTGTCTAGACCCTTCATGATTTTGAATACCTCGATCAAATCTCCTCGCAACCGTCTCTGTTCGAAGGAGAACAATCCCAGCTTCTCCAGTCTATCCACATAACTAAAGTCCCTCGTCCCTGGAATCATTCTATTAAATCTCTTCTGCGCCCTCTCTAAGGCCTTCACATCTTTCCTGAAGTGCGGTGCCCAAAGCTGGACACAATACTCCATTTGTGGCTGAACCAGTGTTTTATAAAGGTTCATCATACCCTCCTTGTTTTTGTATTCTATGCCTCTCTTTATAAAGCCCAGGATCCTGTATGCTTTTTTAACAGCCTTCTCAGCCTGCCCTGCCACCTTCAATGATTTGTGTCCATATACCCCCAGATCTTTGTTCCTGTACGCCTTTTAAAATTGTGCCCTTTAGTTTATATTGCCTTTCCTCGGTCTTTCTAGCAAAATGTATCATCTTGCATTTTTCTGCGTTAAATTTCATCTGCCACGTGTCCACCCATTCCACCAGCCTGTCTATATCCTCTTGAAATCTATCACTATCCTCCTCACTGTTTACTACACTTCCAAGTTTTGTCATCTGCAGATTTTGAAATTGTGCCCTGTACATTCAAGTCATTAATATGTCAAGCAGTGGTCCCAGCACCGACCCCTGGGGAACATCACTATCACTGTACACCACCCTCCAGTCCGAAAAACAACCGTTCACCACTACTCTCTGTTTCCTGTCACTTAGCCAATTCTGTATCCATGCTGCTACTGCCCCTTTTTATTCCATGGGCTTCAATCTTGATAACAAGCCTATTATGTGACACTTTATCAAACATAGAAACATAGAAAATAAGAGCAAGAGAAGGCCATTCGGCCCTTCGGGCCTGCTCCGCCATTCAAAATGATCATGGCTGATCGTCTAACTCAGTACCCTGTTACCGCTTTTTCCCCGTGTCCCTTGATCCCTTTTAGCATTAAGAAATATATCTATCTCCTTCTTGAATACATCTAATGACTTGGCCTCCACTGCCTTCTGTGGTAGAGAATTCCACAGGCTCACCACCCTCTGAGTGCCTTTTGAAAGTCCATATACACAACATCAACTGCAGTGCCCTCATCAAAAAACTCTTGTTAGTCAAACATGATTTGCCTTTAACAGATCTGTGGCTTTCCCTAATCAATCCACACTTGTCCAAGTGACTGCTAATTCTGTCCCGGATTATCGTTTCTAAAAGATTCCCCACTACTGAGGTTAAACTGACTGGTTTATCCTTGCACCCTTTTTTGAACAAGGGTGTGACATTTGCAATTCTCCAGTCCTCTGGCACCACCCCCTTTTCTAAGGATGTTTGGAAGATTATGGCCAGTACCTCTGCAATTTCCATCCTTACTTCTCCTGAGCAACCTAGGATGCATCCCATCCGGACCGGGTGACTTATCTACTTTAAGTACAGCTAGCCTGTCTAGTACCTCCTCTTTATCAATTTTCAGCCCATCCAGTATCTCAACTACATCTTCCTTTACTGAGACTCTGGCAGCATCTTCTTCCTTGGTAAAGACCGATGCAAAGTACTCATTTAGTACCTCGACCATCCCCTCTGCCTCCATGAGTAGGTCTCCTTTTTGGTCCCTAATCAGCCCCACCCCTCCTCTTACTACCCGTTTACTGTTTATATGCCTTTAGAAGAATTTTGGATTCCCTTTTATGTTGGCCGCCAGTCTATTCTCATACTCTCTCTTTGCCCCTCTTATTTCCTTTTTCACTTCCCCTCTGAACTTTCTATATTCTGCCTGGTTCTCACTTGTGTTAACAACCTGACATCTGTCATATGCCCCTTTTTACTGCTTCATCTCTCTCTCTATCTCTCGTCATCCAGGGAGCTCTGGCTTTAGTTGCTCTACCTTTTCCCCCTCGTGAATGTGCCCAGACTGTACCCGAACCATCTCCTCTTTAAAGGCCGCCCACTGTTCAATTACAGTTTTGCCTGCCAATCTTTGATTCCAATTTACCCGGGCCAGATCCGTTCTCATCCCACTGAAATTAGCCCTCCTCCAATTGAGTATTTTTACTTCAGAGTGGTCTGTGTCCTTTTCCATAGCTATTCTAAACCTTATGACACTATGATCGCTGTTCCCTAAATGTTCCCCCACTGACACTTGCTCCACTTGGCCCGCCTCATTCCCCAGAACCAAGTCCAGCAATGCCTCCTTCCTCGTTGGGCTGGAAACGTACTGGTCAAGAAAGTTTTCCTGAACACACTTAAAAAATTCCTCCCCCTCTTTGCCCCTTCTATAATTACTATCCTAGTCTAAATTAGGATAGTTGAAATCTCCCATTATTACTACTCTATGGCTTTTGCACCTCTCTGTAATTTCCCTGCAAATTTGTTCCTCTGTATCCTTCCCACTAGTTGGTGGCCTATAGAATACACCCAGTAGTGTAATGGCACCTCTATTATTTCTTAACTCTAACCAAATGGATTCTGTCCTTGACCCCTCCAGGACATCCTCTCTCTCCTTCACTGCAATATCCTTCTTAATCAATACTGCCACCCCTTCTCCTTTCTTTCTTTCTTTCTTTCTTTCCTGAACACCTTGTATCCAGGAATATTTAGTATGTATTTACTTGTATTTAGATTGTGCCTTACTGCATGGTCACACTGGTCTAAATTCCTTGTATTCCAGAGCCCGTGTGCCAACCGATAGTGATTACCAGCTGTACGGCATCAAGCCTGCACTTGAACTGCTCAGTTTCCACAGGGACAAATGTCACCTTCCGATGGGAAAGGCAATCGGATCCTGCTGTTAACGCCACCATCTACGAGGGGGCCACACTGGAACTGAACAATATGACTGACACCGAGCGAGACACATACACGTGCATTGTGTCGAACCCAGTCAGTGTGGGATGCAGTTACCCAGTCACTGCAGGACCGTGTAGTGGGAGCCGAGACACAGGTAAGAGAGTAAGAAAAAATCTGCACTAAAATTATGTGCTGGGATCTGTGGAATAAAAGGGGAATTGATGCAAGTGTTGGATCTAATTGAAACCCACTTAAATTTGAACTTCAAGAATATCATTTTTTAAACATTTGTTCCTTTACAGAACTGTAATTGTATTTATGCAATAGTTAAACAGGCTTTTCTGTCTCTGTATCCTAGCATGACCAAAATTCAACTTGATATGACCAAAATGAGGCACTTTTGTCTAAGGTTTAACTTTGTCACGGTACATAAATAATTTCCCAGCTTAATCTGATGTACTATTGTGCCAATTAGTTTGCCTGAAGACTGATGTTTGGGTGAGGGGCAAATCCACTCCATTCAAATACAAAAGGTCCGTGTGTTTGATTTGCCCCTGCTTTTGAGTGTATCTTTCGGATGAAATGTTTAACCGAGGCCCCGCCTGCCCCCTCGGGGGTGTGTAATAGATCCCATGGCACTATTTCGAAGAAGAGTAGGGGAGTTCTCTCCAGTATTTATCCTTCAACCAACCAACTGAAACAGATTAACTCATTGCTGTTTGTGGGATCTTGCTGTGCACAAACACGCTGCCACATTTCCTACATTACAACAGTGACTACACTTCAGAAGTACTCAGTTGGCTGTAAAGTGTTTTGGGACGTCCTGAGGTCACGAAAGGCGCTGGATAAAGGCAAGTTCTTTGTATTCCAGAGCCAGTTACTTAAATTCTCTTTCTAAGAAAGAAAGATGGAATCTTTTACATCTACACGAGAGAGCAGATGGGGCCTCTGATTAACATCTCATCCAAAAGATGGCACCTCCGACAGTGCAGCGCTCCCTCGGTACTGCGCTGAGTGTCAGCCTGGGTTACGTGCTCAAATTTTTGAAGTGAGGCTTGACTCGGTGACCTTCTGACTCAGAAGGGAGAGTGTTGTCACTTAGCCAATTCTGAGACATGTTTATCAGCCTGCCTTCAAATCAGAGAGTCTGTCTGCAATGGTCAAAGAGAGTGAGTCAAGCAGATTGACTTTGGTGGTCGGTGAGAAAAGAAAAAAGATCCAGTATTTAAGAAAATTAATTGCATATATAGCATTTCCTTCTATTACCACGAGGAGCCAGCTAAGATGAATAGTGCTGTAAAATGATATGCTACCACTCTTGTTCTGTAACTTTTTAATAAATTCATCTGGCAGCTTAAAGCCTAAAACAAAATCTAATGCAGAGACCAGGAGGTTCCAGTGAAGGTGCAGGATACAACCAGTAGTTGAAATAACATGATCAAAGTTCTCTGTTTTGTTACCCTGGGTATTCTATGAATTTAACCCAGATATCGGAGCAAGAGGAAACCTTCTCTGGGATATGGGGAGCTAAGGTTCCTCTCCAAAATTAGTCTGAAACACGCATCTAATTTCTGATCTGTTTCGGGGAAAAGACATCACTGGTTCCTCGTCGGTGTTCCGATGTTTTACATCCTAGGTGGGCTTGTTGTTTGGAAACAGAGAATGCAACCAGCTAACTGTTAAGACGGGTAAGTGTCGTCTGTCGTCTTGGTGCGACCACAAGGAAATGGAGTTACTTGACTCCGATTGATGTATATGTGTGAATTGTAAAGGCGGCCAGGTTGGGTTGGATAAGGAATTGGCTTAATTGTCCCAGGCCGAAGGCTGTTATCGATGGCAGTGGTTCTGTGTGGGGACTGGTTACTGGTGGAGTCCCACTGGGATCAGAGTTAGGGCCTTTGCTCTCCACCATCTTTATCAGTGATCTGGATGGGGGCCTTGGGGGAACTGCTCGAGGAAATGATACAAAGATTTGTGCAGCTGTTAAGATCTTAGATGAGAAAGATTGATTACAAGCCGATCTAGTTGTGTTGGGGGGAATTGGCTCACGAAAGGCAGATGTAATTTAATATAGTTAAATATCGTGTGTGGGTGGGACCAACACTAAGTAGCTATACACCATGTAGGGTTGTTGAGGGGGAGATTGTCTAGATGTCATAATACATAAATTTAGCAAAAATTCACCACCGGTGCCATGAGTATATAACAAAAGCAAGTTCAGTATTGGGTGCGATGTATTGTTAGGACACCCCAATACAAAAGAAGAAACACTATATTGTCCCTGTGCAAGACTTCATATGGTGGTTGATATTGAGGCCTGAGAAAAGGTTCAGAAGAGGGTCACCAGAGAGATGCCTAGTTTAAAGACCCTTAGTTACCACAATAAGCTTAGAGCTGGGGCTTTTTACTCTAGAAAGGCATAGACTTCAGGGTGATTTGATTGAGGTCTTTAATGAAACGTCTCGCCTCTGTCCACGTGGAAGGGACGTTTGTAGACTGACAGCTGCTTGTAAATTTTAAGCACCAGGTCAGAAGAATAAAATGACTTAAAAACAGAAGGTGCTGGAAATACCCAGCAAATCGGGCAGCATCTGTGGAGAAAGAAACAGAGTTAACGAGTCAGGTCGATGACCCGAAGGGCATTACTTCCTGAATCGTTAACTCTGTTTCTCTCTCTCCACGGACGCTGCCTGACCTGCCGAGCTTCTCCAGCATTTTCTGTTTATTTCAAATTTCCAGCATCCGCAGTATTTTGCTTTTGAGAATGAAATGACTCTCTTTCTTTGTGGTTTATATACTTTGAATTGTGGGGGTTGATTATAACCCTATCCGCCTGGCAGAGACCCAGCAGTTAAAGTGCCCTGCGTTACTTACCAGCCCTGGAGCTGCCAGCGTCCCGCCGTCTGCGATTTTAACCTGCTCTCCTGCCCGAAGCCGGTGGGGGTCCTTCTTTGCATTTGCTTCTCTGGTCTCGATGTCCTCTGGACCGACCTACAATTTTAACTCGGGCTTGTGCAGGGAATCCACTGCGGCATTCCCACCCGGTCATCCTGGGACAGAAGGGGCCAAAAAGTGTAAGTGTTTTTTTTTGTGGGGCCAGGAGGAGCAGGAATGCTCACAAGGAAAGATTAGGCCTTCTCTGCCCCTGACTTCCCCCCCCCCTCCACTCCCACTCATCCTCAACACAAGACCTCCATAAAGACACCCCAGAGTTAAAATCAGGGCCGTGATGCCTGCAGTGTGACGCAGGTGATCTGCTGCGGTGTTCCTCATGGTGCGTCAGATGATGTGTGTTTTATGAGGACCGTGTAAAGCAGAATGTATTATTCTGCGGCTGAGGTAAAGCTGTTCTCGTCAAGGTTACACGGCCCAAAGTCCCTGGATCTGGGTGGATGGAGGGGAGTGGACACAGTAGCAGCACAACTCGGGGCCGGCGGGCTGAAACTCGGGGCCGGCGGGCTGAAACTCGGGGCCGGCGGGCTGGAACTCGGGGCTGGTTCCACTGGGTCTCGGCCCATTTTTTTTTGATAAGTTGCCAAATTTCACCGGGTGGGTGGATCTCGTCCGATTCTTTCCAGCACTCCGTGCAACAGCAAGAGAAATTTAACTCGATATCCTTCCTTCCCCAGAATCATACAAAGACCGTCTGGAAGAGAATGGGTTAAAGAGCAGGAGACAAACAAAGTCCGAGATGTAAACGCAACGAATGGGAGCGGAAGATGTGCAAGAAAATCAATTACTTGAAGAGAAAGCTTCCTTTTTCTGGGTTTGTCTGTGAGCAACACAAAAAATTGATTAAAAAGGGAGAAAATTCAATGAGACTAGCATTAAAACTATAAAACTAGCATTAAAACTATAAAACTAGCATTAAAACTATAAAACTAGCATTAAATATAAAAAACAGATTGTATGTAAAAAGGAAGAGAGTAGCAAAAGTAAACATTGGTCCCTTAGAGGCTGAGATAGGAGAAATTATAATGTGGAATCAGAAAATGGCAGAGACGTTAAACAAATATTTTGGGCTCAATTTTCAAAGTGAACAACGGGTGGGTTGGGGGCAGGGGGGCATTGAAAATTGCCACCATTTCAGACCCGCCTCCAACCCGCCCATTTCCGGTTTTCACCGGGGCCGGCGACCACCCCGCTCCCAGGAGGTGGGACGGGCCTTAAAACCTTTCAAGGAGGCTTCAGGCCTTCATTTTTCTGGACTTCCCAATTTCAACCCCGGGGGGGCCGGGGTTCCCGGGCCTGCTGTTTTACACCTCGTGAAAGGAGGCGAGAAGGCCCGAGTCTAACAGGTAGGTGCCCAGAAAGGCACAGCTTGTGGGCCCAGAAGACCAGGCCCAACAAACCTACCTGCACCGACCCGCCCCCCCCTGCAACGATCACGGACACCGATTTTATTTACTTAATTTATCTTTTTATTTATTTTTTCCTCTGACCACCCACTCTCCCCTGAGTCAACACTGTTTTATGAAAGGGAAATCGTATTTGACAAATTTATTAGTTTTTTGAGGATGTAACGAGCAGGGTGGATAAGTGGGTATCAGTGGATGTCGTATATTTGGATTTCCAAAAGGCATTCTATAAAGTGCCACATAAAAGGTTGTTACGCAAGATAAGGGCTCATGGGATTGGGGGTAATATATTAACACAGATAGAGGATTGGTTAAAGGACAGAAAACAGAGTAGGGATAAACGGGTCATTCTCAGGTTGGCAGGCTGTAACTATGGGCCCACAAGCTGTGCCTTTCTGGGCACCTACCTGTTAGACTCGGGCCTTCTCGCCTCCTTTCACAAGGCGTAAAACAGCAGGCCCGGGAACCCCGGCCCCCCCGGAAGTTGAAATCGGGAAGTCCAGAAAAATGGAAGCCCGAAGCCTCCTTGAAAGGTTTTAAGGCCCGTCCCGCCTCCTGGGAGCGGGTTGGTCGCCCGGCCCGAGAGCTGCAAGGATCAGTGCTTGGGCCTCAGCTATTTACAATCTATATTAATGACTTAGATGAAGGGAGCGAGTGTAATGTATCCACGTTTGCTGACAATACAAAGCTAGGTGGGAAAGTGAGCTGTGAGGAGGACACAAAGAGTCTGCAAAGGGATATAGACAGGTTAAGTGAGTGGGCAAGAAGGTGGCAGATGGAGTATAATGTGGGGAAATGTGAGGTTATTCACTTTGGGAGGAAGAATAGGAAAACAGAATAATTTTTAAATGGTGAGAAACTATTAAATGTTGGTGCCCAGAGAGATTTGGGTGTCCTCGTACAAGAAACACAAAGTTAACATGCAGGTACAGCAGGCAATTAGGAAAGCAAATGGTATGTTGGCCTTTATTGCAAGGGGGTTGGCGCACAAGAGTAAGGAAGTCTTACTACAGCTGTACAGGGCTTTGGTGAGACCACACCTGGAGTACTGTGTACAGATATGATCTCCTTATCTAAGGAAGGATATACTTGCCTTAGAGGCGGTGCAACAAAGGTTCACTAGATTAATTCCTGGGATGAGAGGGTTGTCCTATGAGGAGAGATTGAGTGGACTGGGCCTATACTCTCTGGAGTTTAGAAGAATGAGAGGTGACCATAAGAGTTAGGAGTAGGCCATTCGGCCCTTCGAGCCTACTCCGCCATTTAATGAGATCATGGCTGATCTGATTTTTACCTCAACTCCACTTTCCCGCCCTTTCCCCATATCCTTTGACTCCCTCGCTGATCAAAAATTTGTCTAACTCAGCCTTGAATGTATTCAATGACTCAGCCTCCACAGCTTTTTGGGGTAAAGAATTCCAAAGATTCACAACCCTCTGTGTTAGACCTCATCACAGCAAACATGGAGAGAGCACAGACACACGGCTGATCTTCAAACAAAGGAAGGTGAAAGCTGATAGTGGCTCAGTGGGTCCCACCCTCATCTCGGAGTCAGAAGGTTGTGGGTTCAAGTCCCACTCCAGAGACTTGAGCCCATAATCCAGGCCCACACTCCCAGTGCAGTGCTGAGGGAGTGCCGCACTGTCGGAGAGGCCGTCTTTTAGATGAGACGTTAAACCCCGTCTGCCCCCTCAGGTGGGTGTAAGACCCCACAGCACAGATGAGCAGGGGAGTGCTCCCCAGTTACCTGGGCCTCAACCAACATCACTAAGAAGATTATCTGATCATTATCACATTGCTGTGTGTGGGATCTTGCTGTGCGCAAATGGCTGCAAAATTTTCTACATTACAACAGTGACTACACTTCAAAAGTACTACATTGGCTGCAAAGTACATTGGCACTCCCTCGGCCCCGACCCTCCGCCAGCGCGGCGCTCCCTCGGCCCCGACCCTCCGCCAGCGCGGCGCTCCCTCGGCCCCGACCCTCCGCCAGCGCGGCGCTCCCTCCACTACAGTTGGATTTGAACCCACTCAGAGGTCAGGGTGCGACCAACTGAACCAAGCCCAGACTTTAATTGGGCTGCAGTGTCTCTGTGGGCCACTGATTCACTCTTTTCCCCCCAGAACACACACTAATTGCAAATGTGGTTCAGTCCGATTTCCTTCAATACGTTTTATATTTTTATTTAGTTTCACTCGCTCCATTTTTCTCTCTCCCATCTGTGACTCCACGGCCCCACCTCCTGGAATGATGTGTTGCAACACCCTGAGGATGATGTCCCACAGCAACCCATCTCTGACCAGAGGCGACGCAGTCCGCCGTCAGGAGCGTGTTTACGCTGCCCGGGCGCGACTCGAGCTGTCCCGGGTCCTGGAGGCAGATCTGTGCACCCGCCTTAAAAGCCGCTCACCCTTCACTCTCTCAGTACGTAGAGATAAGTGTGGGGTACGTTCATAAAGTGTCAGGGCCCCAAGTACTTTGTAAACTGCAGCAACGCTAAAGTTTACAGTATAAATGCAGAGTCCATTGTTCTGTATCCCCTCCGTTCAGACCTTCCTTAAAACCCACCTTTGACAAGATTTTTGGGTCACTCGTCCTAATATCTCCATCTGAGACTTAGCGTCCATTTTTTAAATTGTGTGTCTGTGAAGCCTTGGACCCTTTCTTTACGTTAAAGGCACCATATAAATGCAAGTTATCGTAGTATGTTACAGCACAGAAAGAGGCCATTCGGCCCATCTTGCCTGAGTCGGCTCTTTGAAAGAGCTATCCAATTAGTCCCTGCTCTTTCCCTGTTGTCCTGTAATTTTTTTCCCTTAAAATATTTATCCAATTCCCTTTTGAAAGTTACTATTGAATCTGCTTCCACCGCCCTTTCAGGCAGCGAATTCCAGATCATAACAACTCGCTGTGTAAAACAAAATGTTCCCTCATCTCCCCTCTTGTTGTAGTTGCTTTGGTTGGATTTTTGATGTCTCTTGCGTGCGGTCCTGTGACACTGCACTACGTGGATGCTGTCTTTAGAGGTTCTCTCTCATGCCAGGACCCTGGCACCCCTCCCTTCATTCTCCTCTCCTGGGACTGGACACCAACTGACCTTCAGCCCACACAGAACAGCCAACTTCCTGCAGTGAAGGGATTGTTGGATGTGAATTGAAGATCGCCTCCTCCTCTTTACCAGTGGAAAAAACATCGTCAAGTGTCACAAAACAATAATCAGCAATGAGCCTTAAATCGGGGCGAGCTCTTTTCACAGAGAAGGTTAAAAGAAGCTCTGATTTTTTTTTATTCGTTCATGGGATGTGGGCGTCGCTGACGAGGCCGGCATTTATTGCCCATCCCTAATTGCCCCTTGAGAAGGTGGTGGTGAGCCGCCTTCTTCAACCGCTGCAGTCCGTGTGGTGAAGGTTCTCCCACAGTGCTGTTAGGTAGGGAGTTCCAGGATTTTGACCCAGCGACGATGAAGGAACGGCCGATATATTTCCAAGTCGGGATGGTGTGTGACTTGGAGGGGAACGTGCAGGTGGTGTTGTTCCCATGCGCCTGCTGCTCTTGTCCTTCTAGGTGGTAGAGGTCGCGGGTTTGGGAGGTGCTGTCGAAGAAGCCTTGGCGAGTTGCTGCAGTGCACCCTGTGGATGGTACACACTGCAGCCACAGTGCGCCGGTGGTGAAGGGAGTGAATGTTTAGGGTGGTGGATGGGGTGCCAATCAAGCGGGCTGCTTTGTCCTGGATGGTGTTGAGCTTCTTGAGTGTTGTTGGAGCTGCACTCATCCAGGCAAGTGGAGAGTATTCCATCACACTCCTGACTTGTGCCTTGCAGATGGTGGAAAGGCTTTGGGGAGTCAGGAGGTGAGTCACTCGCCGCAGAATACCCAGCCTCTGACCTGCTCTTGTAGCCACAGTATTTATGTGGCTGGTCCAGTTAAGTTTCTGGTCAATGGTGACCCCCAGGATGTTGATGGTGGGGGATTCGGCGATGGTAATGCCGTTGAATGTCAAGGGGAGGTGGTTAGACTCACTCTTGTTGGAGATGTTCGTTGCCTGCCACTTGTCTGGTGTGAATGTTACTTGCCACTTATCAGCCCAAGCCTGGATGTTGTCCAGGTTTTGCTGCATGTGGGCACGGACTGCTTCACTGATAGACACTATCAAAATGCTGAGAGGTTTTGATAAAGTGAATGGGAAAGAACTTTTTGCTGGTCACTGGGTCAGTAACGAGAGAGAATAAATTTAAAATCATCACCAAAAGGGTGAAGGGCGAGGTTGAGATTTTCGTTGTTTTATGCAGAGGATTGTTTGGGGCAGGAACAGTGGGGAAAGCAGAATGCATAATAGCTTTTAAAAGAGAAGTGGATATATATTTGAAAAAGAAAAATTGAAAAGGAGGATAAAGTGAGGGGATGAGACCAAGGGGGCAGCTCTTTGAGAGCTGGCACAGGCAGGAAGGACTGAACGGTCTCCTGTAAAATTCTGTGGTTCCATGTATATTACACTCCAGGAAGCAGGAAAGGAGGTCACCAGGGGGAGAGGGAGACTAAAGGTTTGATTGAAGAGATGGGTTTTCAGGAGCCTTTGAAGGCGGGCAGAAGGGTAGGAAGGTAAAGTAATTTTGGGGAAAAATTCAGAGAGTGAGGCACGGTAACTGGAGGCGCACGGTAACTGGAGGCGCACGGTGACCGGGGGGGGGCGCGGTGACCGGGGGGGGGGGCGCGGTGACCGGGGGGGGGGGGCGCGGTGACCGGGGGGGGGGGGGCGCGGTGACCGGGGGGGGGGCGCGGTGACCGGGGGGGGGGGCGCGGTGACCGGGGGGGGGGGGCGCGGTGACCGGGGGGGGGGGCGCGGTGACCGGGGGGGGGGGCGCGGTGACCGGGGGGGGGGGCGCGGTGACCGGGGGGGGGGGGCGCGGTGACCGGGGGGGGGGGGCGCGGTGACCGGGGGGGGGGGCGCGGTGACCGGGGGGGGGGGCGCGGTGACCGGGGGGGGGGGCGCGGTGACCGGGGGGGGGGGGCGCGGTGACCGGGGGGGGGGGGCGCGGTGACCGGGGGGGGGGGCGCGGTGACCGGGGGGGGGGGCGCGGTGACCGGGGGGGGGGGCGCGGTGACCGGGGGGGGGGGGCGCGGTGACCGGGGGGGGGGGCGCGGTGACCGGGGGGGGGGGCGCGGTGGCCGGGGGGGGGGGGCGCGGTGGCCGGGGGGGGGGGCGCGGTGGCCGGGGGGGGGCGGTGGCCGGAGGGGGGCGGGGGCCCGGAGGGGCACGGTGACCTGAGGGGCAGGGATCTGAGGGGCATGGTGACCGGAGGGGCACACGGACCGGAGGGGCATGGACCGGAAACACAACCTTCAATGATGGAGTGGAGGGAAGGGAACCAGCAGTAAACTTTAGCCAGTGGAGTGTGGTGTGTGATTGGAGAAGATGCCTTGGAGGTGTTTGAAATTGAGGCTAAGGATTTTGAAATTTGTGCAATCAGGGAGTTGGGTGAGGATGGGACTGGGTGAGGGAGCAGGGTGAGGATGGGACTGGGTGTGGGAGCAGGGTGAGGGAGCTGGGTGAGGATGGGACTGGGTGAGGGAGCTGGGTGAGGGAGCTGGGTGAGGATGGGACTGGGTGAGGGAGCAGGGTGAGGATGGGACTGGGTGTGGGAGCAGGGTGAGGGAGCTGGGTGAGGATGGGACTGGGTGAGGGAGCTGGGTGAGGATGGGACTGGGTGAGGGAGCTGGGTGAGGATGGGACTGGGTGTGGGAGCTGGGTGAGGATGGGGCTGGGTGAGGGAGCTGGGTGAGGATGGGACTGGGTGTGGGAGCAGGGTGAGGGAGCTGGGTGAGGATGGGACTGGGTGTGGGAGCAGGGTGAGGGAGCAGGGTGAGGATGGGACTGGGTGTGGGAGCAGGGTGAGGGAGCTGGGTGAGGATGGGACTGGGTGAGGGAGCTGGGTGAGGATGGGACTGGGTGTGGGAGCAGGGTGAGGATGGGACTGGGTGTGGGAGCAGGGTGAGGGAGCTGGGTGAGGATGGGACTGGGTGAGGGAGCTGGGTGAGGATGGGACTGGGTGAGGGAGCTGGGTGAGGATGGGACTGGGTGTGGGAGCTGGGTGAGGATGGGGCTGGGTGAGGGAGCTGGGTGAGGATGGGACTGGGTGTGGGAGCAGGGTGAGGGAGCTGGGTGAGGATGGGACTGGGTGTGGGAGCAGGGTGAGGGAGCAGGGTGAGGATGGGACTGGGTGTGGGAGCAGGGTGAGGGAGCTGGGTGAGGATGGGACTGGGTGAGGGAGCTGGGTGAGGATGGGACTGGGTGTGGGAGCAGGGTGAGGGAGCTGGGTGAGGATGGGGCTGGGTGAGGGAGCAGGGTGCGGGAGCTGGGTGAGGATGGGACTGGGTGTGGGAGCAGGGTGAGGGAGCTGGGTGAGGATGGGGCTGGGTGAGGGAGCAGGGTGAGGGAGCAGGGTGAGGATGGGACTGGGTGTGGGAGCAGGGTGAGGGAGCAGGGTGAGGATGGGACTGGGTGAGGGAGCTGGGTGAGGATGGGACTGGGTGTGGGAGCAGGGTGAGGGAGCTGGGTGAGGATGGGACTGGGTGAGGGAGCAGGGTGAGGGAGCAGGGTGAGGATGGGACTGGGTGAGGGAGCAGGGTGAGGATGGGACTGGGTGAGGGAGCAGGGTGAGGATGGGACTGGGTGAGGGAGCAGGGTGAGGGAGCTGGGTGAGGATGGGACTGGGTGAGGGAGCTGGGTGAGGATGGGACTGGGTGAGGGAGCTGGGTGAGGATGGGACTGGGTGAGGGAGCTGGGTGAGGATGGGACTGGGTGTGGGAGCAGGGTGAGGGAGCTGGGTGAGGATGGGACTGTGTGAGGGAGCAGGGTGAGGGAGCTGGGTGAGGATGGGACTGGGTGAGGGAGCTGGGTGAGGATGGGACTGGGTGAGGGAGCTGGGTGAGGATGGGACTGGGTGAGGGAGCTGGGTGAGGATGGGACTGGGTGAGGGAGCTGGGTGAGGATGGGACTGGGTGAGGGAGCTGGGTGAGGATGGGACTGTGAGGGAGCTGGGTGAGGATGGGACTGGGTGAGGGAGCAGGGTGAGGGAGCTGGGTGAGGATGGGACTGTGTGAGGGAGCTGGGTGAGGGTGCTGGGTGAGGATGGGACTGGGTCAGGGAGCTGGGTGAGGATGGGACTGTGTGTGGGAGCAGGGTGAGGGAGCTGGGTGAGGATGGGACTGTGTGTGGGAGCAGGGTGAGGGAGCTGGGTGAGGATGGGACTGTGTGTGGGAGCAGGGTGAGGGAGCTGGGTGAGGATGGGACTGGGTGTGGGAGCAGGGTGAGGGAGCTGGGTGAGGATGGGACTGGGTGTGGGAGCAGGGTGAGGGATCTGGGTGAGGATGGGACTGGGTGTGGGAATGGACTCAGGGAGCTGGGTGAGGATGGGACTGGGTGTGGGAGCAGGGTGAGGGAGCTGGGTGAGGATGGGACTGGGTGTGGGAATGGACTCAGGGAGCTGGGTGAGGATGGGACTGGGTGTGGGAGCAGGGTGAGGATGGGACTGGGTGTGGGAATGGACTCAGGGAGCTGGGTGAGGATGGGACTGGGTGTGGGAGCAGGGTGAGGGATCTGGGTGAGGATGGGACTGTGTGTGGGAATGGACTCAGGGAGCTGGGTGAGGATGGGACTGTGTGTGGGAGCAGGGTGAGGGAGCTGGGTGAGGATGGGACTGGGTGAGGGAGCTGGGTGAGGATGGGACTGGGTGTGGGAATGGACTCAGGGAGCTGGGTGAGGATGGGACTGTGTGTGGGAGCAGGGTGAGGGAGCTGGGTGTGGGAGCAGGGTGAGGGAGCTGGGTGAGGATGGGACTGGGTGTGGGAGCAGGGTGAGGGAGCTGGGTGAGGATGGGACTGGGTGTGGGAGCAGGGTGAGGGATCTGGGTGAGGATGGGACTGTGTGTGGGAATGGACTCGGAGCTGGGTGAGGATGGGACTGTGTGTGGGAATGGACTCGGAGCTGGGTGAGGATGGGACTGTGTGTGGGAGCAGGGTGAGGATGGGACTGGGTGTGGGAGCAGGGTGAGGGAGCTGGGTGAGGATGGGACTGGGTGAGGGAGCTGGGTGAGGGATCTGGGTGAGGATGGGACTGGGTGAGGGAGCAGGGTGAGGGAGCTGGGTGAGGATGGGACTGGGTGTGGGAGCTGGGTGAGGGATCTGGGTGAGGATGGGACTGGGTGAGGATGGGACTGGGTGAGGGAGCTGGGTGAGGATGGGACTGGGTGTGGGAGCGGAGTCAGGCTGAAGTCTAGCCTAGCTGACATTACTGAAGGATAGAGCAGGGATGGTCATTTGGTGATGAGTCCTTCAGGAGATGAAGCCTTGGGAGAAAGGCCGGGTGTAAATGGAGAAGATTTCAGAGCTGGAAGAGTGGAGTTTCGAAGACGCACCAGGTGTTGAGTAAAAACCTCACTGGATCATTGAACAGCAGAACAAGATTGTTGTCGCCTGGATTCCGCCTGTGTTAATAGAATTGGGAAATACAAGAGTGAAAAGTGATGGCCTTGGGTTTGCCTATGTTGAGCTGAAGGACATTTTGACTCATCCAGGACTTGATGTGAATTAGGAAGTTGTACAGCAGAGGAGCAGCTTTGGAGTTGATGATGCTGGAGAGGTAGATTTAAAAACACCCATTTCAGGTCTGCCTCTCTCTCCCATTGTCCATCTCCACACAGCTGTCTCATGGTTCCACCCTGCTGGGCTCATCACAAGACATCTAGGGTGGAAAGGCAAGGAAGTATCACTGCTGTTGTACAAAGCACTGGTCAGATCCCATTTGGAGAATTGTGTTCTGGTTTGATCATTCAATGGTCGGACATTCGGCTGAAGGTTTCCGGAGAGTTCTGTTAAGAATGTGAAAGAAGGAATTTGCATTTATAAAGTGCCTTTCACAGCCTCAGATGGTCCTAAAACACTTCACAGCTGATTAAGTACTTCTGAAATGTACACATGACAACAAATTTACACCCAGCAAGGCCCCACAAACAGCAATGGGATAGATGTCCTAATAATCTGTTTCGGTGGGTGTGGACTGAGGGGTAAATATTGCCCCCAGGATAACGGGAGAACTCCCCAGCTCTTCTTCAGCTACTGTACAAGGGATCGTTTACACCCACCTGAGAAGGCAGATGGGGAAAGTCTGATAATACCGGCTCTCCCCCAGTTGGGACTTGAACCCACAACCTTCTAACTCCGAGTGAAGTGTGCCGTCGCTGAGCCAAGGCTGATTCTTCCTTCTTGGATCCTTTGGGCATGAAGGGATGCCTCTGCCCTTTTGTTTGAGTCAGTGCTAAGCTCAGCTGAGGCAGCAATGAGGATGTCACAACTATCTCCAGTGGCATCAGGCTAGGGAGCCTTTCCCCAGTGACTGCACCTCAACCTGGTGGGAAGGCTTCTGAGCTCCTATGACCCCCCCCCTCCCACCTCCAGAGCTAGGCTGGCGGGAGTATAACTCTTGACTGGGACCACCACAGGCAGTCCAGCGGCCCTCCTGGTCGGGGGGGTTGTGAGTCAGGCCAACAGCCGGTCCAGGTGAAAAATGCCTTTCGTTACAGAATCCAGAGTCATCGAGTTACATCGAAACTACAGCACAGAAACGGGCCATTCGGCCCAACTGATCCATGCTCCACACAAGCCTCCTCCCTCCCTACTTCGTCTAACTCTATCAGCTTATCCTTCTATTCCTTTCTCCATCATGTGCTTCCCCTTAAGAAATAGGAGCAGGAGTAGGCCATACGGCCCCTCGAGCCTGCTCCGCCATTCAATAAGATCATGGCTGATCTTCAACCTCAATTTCACTTTCCTGCCCGATCCCCATATCCCTTAAATGTATCTATGCTATTTACCTCAACTACTCCTTGTGGGAGCGAGTTCCACATTCTCACCACTCTCTGGGTGAAGAAGTTTCTCCTGAACTCCCTATTGGATTTATTAGTGACTATCTTATATTTATGGCCCCCTGGTTCTGGTCTCCCCCACAAGTGGAAACATCTTATCTACGTCTACCCTATCAAACCCTTTCATTATCTTAAAGACCTCTATCTGGTCACATCTGGATAAACATCTGGGATGGGTCGTTCTCCACAGTTGTTTCCAGCTCTCCCTCGTTGTCCAAAGACCGGAAGAAATTGAAGACACTTTCAAATATCGAGGAAAGGGAAGAAAATATACAGGAGAAAAGGAAAGAGAGAAAAAGATGATTTTATTTTTTGGTGATGTTACTTAAGGGAGGAATGCTATGAAAGACACGGGGAAAGCTCTCTGCTCTTGCAATGATGCTGTGGGATTTGCAACATCTGCCTGAACCACTGGAACTTGATTGAACATCTCATCCAAAGGACGACACCGGCGGCAAAGTGGCAGTCAGTCAGCCCGCCTACATTATCAGCCCAAGGAGGAGCGTGGGGCTCGGCCGCACAGCCTTTTGACTTACACTGTCAACCGAGCCAAGCCGACAGTCAAGAAGAACACGCCAATGCCACTCGTCCACCCCGTGAGGTGCAGCCTGTCACTTTGAGCTGCATTACGGTGCCATTGGGTGTCTCACCGTGCTGCTTGTGACAGGAGACCGCACACCTGGGATATGTCGATAGTTCTGGGCATTACGGTGCCATTGGGTGTCTCACCGTGCTGCTCGTGACAGGAGACCGCACACCTGGGATATGTCGATAGTTCTGGGTAAAACACAAGCCAAATGTACTGAGGCTGCTTGATACATATTTCAGGGGTGTTCCTGGCTGCCCTGAGAATTCTGTCTGCGTTCGACTGGGGGAAATTGTGCGAAAATAATCCATTCCTCAGTCACCACAAAAATTCAGTGGGAACCTCGTTCGTGTCTCAGTTCAGAGGGATTAGCCAGAATGGAATTATACCTGAGCACCTCCAGTATTACCCCAGGAATGGTGAGGATGGGCAATGTGGTCTGATTCCCCAACTGGCAGAAACGTCACTGACAACTCTTATCTCCAGACTGGGAACGCCACAACTCACAGTTTTGACACTGAACTGACGCTGGAGGCAACATGTTGTGGGGGGAGATTCGCCCTCTGTAGACATCACATGTCACAGTGACTCATTGTCTGAGAATGGCCAGAACATGGGTGCACGTTAACACCTGAGTTCAGTACTGAGCAGCTTTGGGTAAACACCACCCCGGGGACCTGCTTATTAACTGAAAGTTGTTATATCCCACTGAAGTGCGAAGGGAAATAATTAACCCTTTAAGGGCTAAGTTTCTTTTACTGCCTCTTAATAAGCAGGCTTCCTTTCAAGAATACTCTTTGAGAGCAGGAGAAATTAGATAACAGTGTTACAATGTTACAAAAAGAATGTATTATATCAAGGGTTATGTTTTATCAAAGTACAGTATTATAATCCAAGGTGGTGTTCTATCAGTGAGTGCTTTATCAGGGTGTATTACAGTATAAACTGATTAGGGGGAGTTCGTGTATTGGTCAGTAAGACGTAGGTCATGTCTAACTAATCTAATAGAGGGGGATCAGTGGCTGTAGTATTTTTTTTATTCGATCTCGGGATGTGGGCGTCGTTGGCGAGGCCGGCATTTATTGCCCATCCCTAATTGCCCTTGAGAAGGTGGTGGTGAGCCGCCTTCTTGAACCGCTGCAGTCCGTGTGGTGACGGTTCTCCCACAGTGCTGTTAGGAAGGGAGTTCCAGGATTTTGACCCAGTGACGATGAAGGAACGGCGATATATTTCCAAGTCGGGATGGTGTGTGACTTGGAGGGGAACGTTCAGGTGGTGTTGTTCCCATGCGCCTGCTGCTCTTGTCCTTCTAGGTGGTAGAGGTCGCGGGTTTGGGAGGTGCTGTCGAAGAAGCCTTGGCGAGTTGCTGCAGTGCATCCTGTGGATGGCACACACTGCAGCCACAGTGCGCCAGTGGTGAAGGGAGTGAATGTTTAGGGTGGTGGATGGGGTGCCAATCAAGCGGGCTGCTTTGTCCTGGATGGTGTTGAGCTTCTTGAGTGTTGTTGGAGCTGCACTCATCCAGGCAAGTGGAGAGTATTCCATCACACTCCTGACTTGTGCCTTGTAGATGGTGGAAAGGCTTTGGGGAGTCAGGAGGTGAGTCACTCGCCACAGAATACCCAGCCTCTGACCTGCTCTTGTAGCCACAGTATTTATATGGCTGGTCCAGTTAAGTTTCTGGTCAATGGTGACCCCCAGAATGTTGATGGTGGGGGATTCGGCGATGGTAATGCCGTTGAATGTAAAGGGGAGGTGGTTAGACGCTCTCTTGTTGGAGATGGTCATTGTCTGGCACTTGTCTGGTGCGAATGTTACTTCCACTTATCAGCCCAAGCCTGGATGTTGTCCAGGTCTTGCTGCATGCGGACTCGGACTGCTTCATTATCTGAGAGGTGTGAATGGAACTGAACACTGTGCAATCATCAGCGAACATCCGCATTTCTGACCTTTATGATGGAGGGAAGGTCATTGATGAAGCAGCTGAAGATGGTTGGGCCTTGGACACTGCCCTGAGGAACTCCTGCAGCAGTGTCCTGGGGCTGAAATGATTGGCCTCCAACAACCACTACCATCTTCCTTTGTGCTAGGTATGACTCCAGCCACTGGAGACTTTTCCCCCTGATTCCCATTGACTTCAATTTTACTAGGGCTCCTTGGTGCCACACTCGGTCAAATGCTGCCTTGATGTCAAGGGCAGTCACTCTCACCTCACCTTTAGAATTCAGCTCTTTTGTCCATGTTTGGACCAAGGCTGTAATGAGGTCTGGAGCCGAGTGGTCCTGGCGGAACCCAAACTGAGCATCGGTGAGCAGGTTATTGGTGAGTAAGTGCCGTTTGATAGCACTGTCGACGACACCTTCCATCACTTTGCTGATGATTGAGAGTAGACTGATGAGGCGATAATTGGCCGGATTGGATTTGTCCTGCTTTTTATGGACAGGACATACCTGGGCAATTTTCCACATTGTCGGGTAGATGCCAGTGTTGTAGCTGTACTGGAACAGCTTGGCTAGAGGCCCGGCTAGTTCTGGAGCACAAGTCTTCAGCACTACAGCTGGGATGTTGTCAGGGCCCATAGCCTTTGCTGTATCCAGTGCACTCAGCCCTTTCTTGATATCACGTGGAGTGAATCAAATTGGCTGAAGACTGGCTTCTGTGATGGTGGGGATATCGGGAGGAGGCCGAGATGGATCATCCACATGGATATTCAGAAGGCCTTTGATAAGGTTCCACACAAGGGACTGCTAGCTGAAATGAAAAGCATGGAATTGGACACAATGTCATGCCACAGATGGGAAACTGGTCGGGAAAGAGATAATTTGTTTTCTAGTGATGTTGGTTGAGGGTTAAACATTGGCCCCAGGACACCGGGGAGAACTCACCTGCTCTTCTTCGAAATGGTGTCCGTGGGATCTTTTACATCCACCTCTGAGAGCGGACAGCGTCTCGATTTAGCCTCTCATCCAAATGACGGCGCCTCTGACAGTGCAGCGCTCCCTCAGTACTGCTCTGTGCCGGAGTTGGGATAAAACGTACCCTCTTGATTTGGTGAGTGGTGATAAGTGTAGACTCCCAGGGACTGGTCCTCGGGCTGCAGTTTTTCACGATCTATGAACGACCCGGATTTGAGAGTGGAGAGTGGTATATCCAAGTTTTCAGATCATACTAAGATAGGAGGTTTACTGAATCCTGGTCAAGGATTTTAAAATCAATGTGTTGGAGGACAGGAGGGGGAGGGGCAGCTGTGATGAGTGAGTGGAACGTTTTCCAGAATTGGATTGAGGATGGACTACTGGATCAGTTGGAGTTGGAGCAAGATGGAGCTCAGGAGGTCCACAGGGAGTTTAGGGAGAAGTGGGGCCTGGTGGTGATATCGGATCAGTGGTACCCCCCTCCCCGTACAGGTACACTATGGCATCCCAGTGTTCTTCATAATCACAAGAGTTCATATCTGTCTTTACCACCAAGGTGTTAGCCTTGACTCAATGGTAACTTTCTTGCCTCTGAGTCCCACTCAAGCCCCACTCCAGAGACTTGAGCACATAATCCAGCCTCCACTTCAGTGCAGTACTGAGGGAGCGCTGCACTGTCAGAGGCGCCGTCATTTGGATGAGAGGCTAAATGGAGACACTGTCCGCTCTCAGAGGTGGATGTAAAAGATCCCACGGACACCATTTCGAAGAAGAGGAGGGGGAGTTCTCCCCGGTGTCCTGGGGCCAATATTTAACCCTCAACCAACGCCACTAGAAAACAGATGACCTGGTCATTATCACACTGCTGTTTGTGGGATGTTGCTGTGCGCAAATTGATTGCCGCGTTTTCCTAAAAGACATCAGTGACCACACTTCAAAAATACTTCATTGGCTGTAAAGCGCTTTGGGACGTCCTGAGGTTGTGAAACGGCGCTGTGTAAATTAAAATCTTTCTTTCTACTGACCCCCTGTTGTGCGGCTCGATACACAGGGCAGAGAAAGAAGCTAAAAATAAAAAAGAGAGTGGGTCTGTCTCGCACTGTGATTATATTGAGCAATAATACACCTTCGCAGACAGGGGAGAGATTTAATGCTGACGAGTTACTTGTGGTCACCAAGAAGCCAAGTAATTAAATGTTGCAAGAAATCTGGCACACACCCTGGTCTATGTGTGTCAATTTCCTAACTAATTAGATGAAGAAAGCTGGGGTATTGGAGTTGATATAAACACAGACACACAGGTCGTACGGCAGGGGAAGATTGCAGCAAGGAGTAAGTGAATGCTGCTGAGTGGTTTGTGCCTTTCAATCTTTTGGTGCTGGGTTAGTTGCCTGTGGGAGCGGTAATGCCGTCGGTAGCAGGTTAGGCACTTGACCCTGGGCTTGTGTTGGAGAGCTGGGTGAAGGCAGGAATTCAATCATTCGAGGGACGGGCTGTTTTTGGAGTCGATGCCCGAGTCAGGCAGTCACGGGGGGGAGCTCGCCTGTCCTGTACACAGGTGGGTTTTACCTGCTGTTGTGTGTGATTTATTGGGTGAATCGGGAGCTGGTGTGGCTGGTGGATCGAGTGTGTGTGTGACCCACTTCAATACTGTTTACTGATCAGGGAAAGTGCCCCAGAGAAGGCTTGAGTGCACAGCGAGTTTGAAAATGACGGTTTGCGATATTAACAGACGAAGGTTTAATGGCCCAGAAATACGCTGGAGCGAGCGCTGAGAATTGGATTCTTTGTCCTCACTCTCCAGGTCGTGTTATATTTTGTGCCTCAAATTGCTGGAAGTGCGAGCTGATAACAAGGTTATCGGGAATCCGGGACCTCCTGAGCTTCGGGTCCAACAGTCTATCACCTTCACCACTGAAATTTAAAAATAGAGAAAGAAACAGAGCGAACGGCGGAGAAGGAAATAGAAAGAAAGACTTGCAGGTTTGGGATTGGCGGGCTGTAATTAGTGGGGTGCCGCAAGGATCAGTGCTTGGGCCTCAGCTATTTACAATCTATATTAATGGTTTAGATGAGGGGACCGAGTGAAATGTATCCAAGTTTGCTTGGAAGCTACAAAAAATCTGCAAAGGGACATAGACAGGTTAAGTGAGTGGGTGAGAAGGTGGCAGATGGAGTTTAATGTGGGTAAATGTGAAATTATCCACTTTGGTAGGAAGAATAGAAAAGCAGAATATTTTTTAAAAGATGAGAGACTAAGAAATGTTGGTGTTCAGAGGGTATCCTTGTACATAATACAGAAAGTTAACATGCAGCTACAGCAAGCAATTAGGAAGGCAAATGGTATGTTGGCCTTTATTGCAAGGGGCTTGGAGTACAAGAGTAAGGAGGTCTTGCTGCAATTATATAGGACTCTAGTGAGACCCCACCTGGAGCACTATGTACAGATTTGATCTCCTTACCTAAGAGGCGGTGCAACGAAGGTTCACTGGATTGATTCCTGGGATGAGAGGGTTGTCCTATGAGGAGAGATTGAGTAGAATGGGCCTATACTCTCTGGAGTTCAGAAGAATGAGAGGTGACCTCATTGAAACGTATAAAATTCTTACAGGGCTTGACAGGGTAGATGCTGAGAGGCTGTTTCCCCTGGCTGGAGAGTCTAGAACTAGGGGTCATAGTCTCAGGATAAGGGGTCGGCCATTTAGGACCGAGATGAGGAAAACTTTCTTCATTCAGAAAGTGGTGAATCTTTGGAATTCTCTACTCCAGAGGTCTGTGGATGCTCAGTCATTGGGTATGTTTAAGGCTGAGATCAACAGATTTTTGGACACTAAGGGAATCAAGGGATATGGGGATCAGGGGGGAAAGTGGAGTTGAGGTAAAAGATCAGCCTTTTTAAAATTTGTTCGTGGGATGTGGGCAGGGCCAGCATTTATTGCCCATCCCTAATTGCCCTTGGGAAGGTGGTGGTGAGCCGCCTTCTTGAAAACTGAGTAGCTTGCTGGGCCATTTCAGAGGGCGATTAAGAATCAACCACATTGCTGTTAGTCAGGAGTCACATATAGGCCAGACCGGGTAAGGACGGCAGGTTTCCTTCCCTAAAGGACATTAGTGAACCAGATGGGTTCTTGATGTGATTGAATGGCGGAGAAGGCTCGAGGGGCCGTGTGGTCTACTCCTGCTCCTATTTCTTGTGTTCTTGCATTTATATAGCGCCTTTCATGATCTCAGGACATCCCAAAGTGCTTTACAGCCAATGAAGTACTTTTGAAGTGTAGTCACTGTTGTAATGTAGGAAACGCAACAGCCAATTTGCGCACAGCAAGATCCCACAAACAGCAATGTGATAATGACCAGATCATCTGTTTTTTTAGTGATGTTGGTTGAGGGATAAATATTGGCCAGGACATCGGGGAGAACTCCCCCTGCTCTTCTTCGAATAGTGGCCGTGGGATATTTTACGTCCACCTGAGAGGGCAGACGGGGCCTCGGTTTAACGTCTCATCCAAAAGACGGCACCTCCAACAGTGCAGCACTCCCCCAGTACTGCCCCTCTAACAGTGCAGTGCTCCCCCAGTACTGCCCCTCTAACAGTGCAGTGCTCCCTCAGTACTGCCCCTCTAACAGTGCAGAGCTCCCTCAGTACTGCACTGGAGTGTCAGCCTGGATTATGGGCTCAAGTCTCTGGAGTGGGACTCAAACTCAGAACCTCCTGACTGAGAGGTGAGCGAGTTACCCACTGAGGCACGAGCCATAGGGTGAAACAGAGTGTAATTAGATACAGAAAGAGAAATAAAGAGAGGGAAAGAAAGGGAGTGGATTAAGAGAGAGAGAAATAAAGAGACCGAAAGGAAAAGTAAGAAATGTTTTTTTTAAAAAATGTAAAATTTGAAAAACCTCCAGGAACAATTTATTACCTGCAGGAGTGAGACTCCGCAGTTTCATTGTTCCCTTCTCTCTCCGATTGTTGAGTTTCATGTCAGGACCACAAATCATGTCATTTAACAGGGTCCTTACGACATGAAATACCAGCCCCCAAATACCTGCGATGAGTATTTACGCTGCACATCCAGCGGTTTCTTGACACTCACGGGGATGTTGAGGGCGAGCTCCCGTTTTCGCGAGGCTGACGGGGCGGAGCGGTGCAAACCGTCCAGCGATTTGTGACGATTCGCAACTCACGGGCGCATCTTTTCCCCGCCGCGAATCGCTGGGTTTTTGACGCCCCAATAATGACAGGCCGCCTTCGCGGACTCTCCGTTGTTCTCCTAGCAATTTCTGGGCCAAAGAAAAATGTGTTTTGCGGGATATTCCCCTGTCTGCTATTTTCATGAACCTTTGTCACTCCTGGGGACCCGTGTCCTTTAGCGGAGTTTACCTGAAAGGTCTCGGGTGTTTCCTGCAAGTTACAGAACGAGAACCCCAGGGGGCATAGAGCAAAGGGCAAGGTCTTAAGCAGAGGGACCGAAGGCACGTAGAGCTGGTCTCAAATACAGAGCCGTTGACATTTGGGGTGGGTTTGACCCCCAGAGGGACATCCTTTAGCAGGTCAGGGGGTTTGCCCCTGATGCCTCAGTGAGCTCATCCGTTGAGCCATCAAACCGCGCAGAGCAGGAAGATCCCGCGTCCGATCTGTTGTTTGCCCTCGGTGTTTCCAGATTGAAGTCCCTGCTCCTGATCACTCTACACTGGCCCTTCCTCCCTGCTCTCTCCCCAACCCCCCCCCTCCCTCCCCTCCGCCTCCTTGCTGGAGGTACACGTGTGGATGTCAGGTGAGGGAAGGATTGTGCTGAGCGGAGATGCCGCAACAGTCGAATAGCCCGCTAACACTGACAGTTGAGGCTCACACGTTAATGATAGCCATTTAGGTGAAGAACTGGAGGGTCTTTGGAGCTCAGCACAGACTCAGGAGGAGGGGTGAAAGATAGGAGGGGAGGGGGAGGGGGAGATGGCAATGAATTGGTAACAAATATTAACCAGTGAATGGTAGGTGCTAACCTATTGGGTTTTTGTCTGTTCTCTAGCGCACAGTGATCAGACGTGCTCAGCGTGCACCTTGGACACAGGCCAGCTGTTAAAATGCTTCCAGTATTAGTGCTGATTTTGCACCTGCTGCCCCAAGGCATTCTGGCTCAGTTGTAAGTAACCATTTTACATTATCAATATTAGTAAAAACAAAGATCGGTGACTGTCATCGGAGCATCGGAATCGCTAAACAAAAATAGACCGAGGTCCATCTGGTTCACCTTCTCCCATCCTGGGCAGTCACATGATACATGTTGATTAATCACAGCAATCAATCTATCGATTCGTCTACAACAGACCCAGACATGAGGCGGGGAAAACCCCCAGTGGGGGAGAGCTTTGGGAACCAGAGGTCCAAAGTCACCAGACCCTCCCACGCATGTTTCACTCACCACACGTCACGTCTCAAATTACTCACATACTGTAGCCCAAAATGTTGCTCCGAGCAGCGAACGAACAGCGCTCGCTGCTCCATTGATTTATTCCCACCCACAAACTTAAGGCTTACCACGCTGTTAAATCTTAGTTTAGAGCTGATATTTTTTTAGCCTATCTTTTTTTGTAGCGATATTACTTAGTTTCCAGCTGGGCAGGAGAGCAAGTTGGCGCTGGTCGATTGATTCCAGCCGGCGAGGTCCCTTTAACGCGAGTCTGTCACATCGCCGGCGAACCAGGAAGAGCAGGTTCCGGATTTCCGCGGTCTTTACTGCGTGAAGTTCCTCTAATTCAAAGCTGAGACAAGTCCAGCGTTAACTCCGGCGGTGCTAAGACCATGCGAGCAATCAGAGGACCGTACTCTCGTCAATCAGAGTGCAGCATTTTTGATAAGAGTGAGTGAGTCAAAACCAGGAAATGAAAGGTAAAAAATTAAAAACTTTGTAGGAACAAATAGAGGCAGTGAAATAAAGAGAGGGTAAGAAATATCGAATTAAAAGATAGAGCTAAAAGAGACAGAAAGAAAAAGTAAAAAAAAAAATAAAATTAAAAGCTTTTTATTAAATGTCCAACAACTCTTAAAATCACAATTAATGATACTCCACATTTTTTTAAGTTAATTTTCAGTGCCAAAGAGGTTGTTTGGCCGTCATTAAGACTTACCACGTCGTTAAATCTTAGTTTAGAGCTGATATTTTTGAGCATACCTTTTTTGTGGCAATATTACTTAGTTTCCAGCTGGGCAGGAGAGCAAGTTGGCGCTGGTCGATTGATTCCAGCCGGCGAGGTCCCTTTAACGCGAGTCTGTCACATCGCCGGCGAACCAGGAAGAGCAGGTTGCGGATTTCCGCAATTCGCTCCGCGTGTGCGGAGGCCGGAACTTGCTACTCGATTTCGCTGTTGAGCTCACCTTTATTTGAGAAGCAATTTCTGGGCCATAATTTTCTGAACGAAATCTCCTGTAATTTGTATTTGGATGAATCAATACTTGCAGCGTCTCCCTAGGGAGCCTGTTCCGCAGATTATAAATGGTTTTCACTGCAGTTGACTGACTTGTGATGCAATGACGTGTAAGGAGTAAATTACGCCGTTGGATTTTGCAGGGACTTGAAGCCATACTTCTGTTCCGAGGTTAATGAGTGTTACTCCTTCATCGACGTCTGCAAGGATTCAGAGTATGAGGTAATGTTGAATATTCAGCCCATGCTAATCAAACTAATCACACAGAGACATCAGTAGGCATCAATGCATCCTGAAACACACTGGGCTCCCACCTCCTTAATATTTTTACTTTAAACGATCAAATGTGGAGAGTTGAGATGCACAATTCCTCCTCCGTGGAGTGACAGCAAAGATAACAACAACTACTTGCATTTATATAGCGCCTTTAACATAGTGAAACGTCCCCAAGGCGCTTCACAGGAGCGATTATCAAACAAAATTTGACACCGAGCCACATAAGGAGATATTAGGACAGGTGACCAAAAGCTTGGTCAAAGAGGGAGGTTTTAAGGAGCGTCTTAAAGGAGGAGAGAGAGGCGGAGAGGTTTAGGGAGGGAATTCCAGAGTTTAGGGCTCAGGCAGCTGAAGGCACGGCCGCCAATGGTGGGGCGATTAAAATCGGGGGATGCGCAAGAGGTAAGAATTGGAGGAACGCAGAGATCTCGGAGGGTTGTAGGGCTGGAGGAGGTTACAGGGATAGGGAGGCGCGAGGGCCATGGAGGGATTTGAAAACAAGGATGAGAATTTTAAAATCGAGGCGTTCCCGGACCAGGAGCCAATGTAGGTCGGCGAGCACAGTGGGTGATGGGAGAACGGGACTTGGTGCGAGTTAGGATATGGGGCAGCCATTCAGCCCCTCGAGCCTGTTCTGCCATTCAACTAAATCATGGCTGGTCTGTGTACCTAAACTCCATTTACCTGCCTTTTCTCCATACCCCTCGATACAAAAAACAAAACTCCATCGATCTCAGTCTTGAAAGCTCTAACTGACCCCCAGCACCCACAGCCTTTTGGGGGAAGAGAGTTCCAGATTTCTACTACCCTTTGTGTGAAAAAGTGCTTCTGGTTTCCCTGCCGACGGGCCCAGCTCTAATTTATATGATTAAGACTCTCGGGACTCTTGCAGGGCTGGACGACTGTCCAGAGTGGGCCTGGACTCTGCTGTTAGTTGGTGTAAATAAGAAAAAGGGGGGAAATGAACAAAAGACCTTTTCTACTGAGTTAGGTAAATTTTTGATCAGCGAGGGAGTCAAAGGATATGGGGAAAGGGCGGGAAAGTGGAGTTGAGGTAAAAATCAGATCAGCCATGATCTCATTAAATGGCGGAGCAGGCTCGAGGGGCCGAATGGCCTACCCCTGCTCCTATCTCTTATGGGCTTATGGTCTACTCAAGCAGCCTGTATGTTGGCGGTGGCTCAGGGAAATAGTTGGAGCAATATGTTTCAGGTGATGCAACGACAAAGCAAAATAATGAGAGAGCAAATGGTGGACCAGTCATCACCAATGGGTCTATTGCTACAAACCACGTAGAGTGAAATCAGCTCCGAATTCTGTCTTTACCTGACCTTTGAGCGCTCAGTGCTGACTTTAGACGCTAGGTATTAACGGATGGAAGTTTGCCATGTTGGTCTGATCTTTGTTTTCCACCATTCTCACGGAGATTTCAGCTCGTTTATTTTATCATCTCAGTGTACCAGGCATTCTTCTGTTATTATTGCCAACAGTATTTTTATTTATTTATTCTTTCCCGGGAGGTGGGCATCGCTGGCAAGGCCGGCATTTGTTGCCCAACTCTGAGTGGCTTTGATACAACTGAATGGCTTGCTAGGCCACTCCGGAGGGCAGTTAAGAGTCGGCGTGGGGCCACATATAGGCCAGAACGGGTAAGGACGGCAGGTCTCCTTCCCCGAAGGACGTCACTGAACCAGTTGGGTTTTTACGACAATCCGACAGCTTCACGGTCACTTTTACTGAGACCAGATTTTTATTTCCAGATGTTAAAAATTGAATTTAAATTCTCATGCTGCCCCAGTGGGATTATGGACCCACATTCTCAGCGTTATTAGTCCGGTAACATAACTACTACACTGCCGTACCCTGAATTGCTATGCACAAAAATGCTGTATTGGCTTCACTGTACTTCTTTGGCTGTGATGCGCTTTGGGATGTCCTGAGGTTATGAAAGACGCTGTAGAAATACAAGTTTATTCTCTCTAAAAATGAATGAAACCAAGTCCATCTAGCACTGACATTTAGTATTTGGTGAGTGTAAAAAGAATTGTACAAATAACGAATGGAACTCTTTCATAAAGCTGCCAAAACTGGAGTGTCAGTCAGACGTGGGCCTCTGATATCTGGACTGGCTTGAGTGGTATCTGAGCAAATAAACCAGTGTTCACACTGTGCTTCTACCAACAGACACGTAGCTACGAACAGAGTACGTGGATCGGGTCTTATATTTTGCCCAGCGAGGGGAGGGAGCGTGCAGTTGCTCGCCTAGCAGAATACTTTAATAAGTACAATGGAGCAGGTAGGTCATGGCTGAACACCTGAGTTAAATTGATGAGAGCCCAGGAAGGCTTGACTTACATCTGAAACAATGCAAAAACAAGAAGGAAAAAGCAAACTCAGTACATGAAAGGAAAACAAATCAACCAAACCAAACCAAACCAACCCAAAGCAATCCAAGCCAAGCCAAACTAAACCAAACTAATTCAAACAACCCAAAGCAATGCAACCCAAGCCAAGGTGAATTAAGCCAAGATAAACTAAAGCACATCAAACAAAGAATAACTAAACCAAATGAAACTACGGCAAACTAAACCATGTCAAACAAAGGAAAGCAAAACCAAGTGAATGGATTTTTACCATAATGACAAAGTTCTGTTTACAATCAAAGTGCAAACAACTTAAAACAGTTTAATTTAATTTCTTTATTGGTGTAAAGTGCTGACTATCAGTGGTTTCTGGGATTGTACTGGTGTCGGTAGTGATCTGGTTAACTTGTTGTTTATCAGTAGTGATCTGGTTAACTCCCTGGCCACTGTCTGAGGCTAGACCAGACCGTTCGCAACCTTGGCGTCCTATTTGACCCTGAGATGAACTTCCGACCCCATGTCCGCTCCATCGCCAAGACCGCCTACTTCCACCTCCGTAATATCGGCCGTCTCCGCCCCCGCCTCAGCTCATCAGCTGCTGAAACCCTCATCCGTGCCTTTGTTACCTCCAGACTGGACTATTCCAATGCTCTCCTGGCCGGCCTCCCATCTTCCACCCTCCATAAATTTGAGCTCATCCAAAACTCTGCTGCCCGTATCCTAACTCGCACCAAGTCCCGTTCTCCCATCACCCCCCTGTGCTCGCTGACCCACATTGGCTCCCGGTCCGGGAACGCTGCAATTATAAAATTCTCATCCTTATTTTCAAATCCCTCCGTGACCTTACCCCCTCCCTAACTCTGTAACCTCCTCCAGCCCTACAACCCTCCGAGATCTCTGCGCTCCTCCAATTCTGGCCTCTTGCACATCCCTGATTTTAATCGCTCCACCATTGGCGGCCGTGCCTTCAGCTACCTGGGCCCTAAGCTCTGGAATTCCCTCCCTAAACCTCTCCGTCTCTCCACTCCTTTAAGACTCTCCTTAAAACCTCCCTCTTTGGCCGAGCTTTTGTTCACCTGTTCTAATCTCTGTATGTGGTTCGGTGTCAAATTTTGTTTGATAATCGCTCCTGTGAAGCACCTTGGGACGTTTTACTACGTTAAAGGCGCTATATAAATGCAAGATGTTGTTGATTAACTTGTTATCTATCAGTGGGTTACTGGGATTGTACTGGTGTCGGTAGTGATCTGGTTAAGGTGCTGTCTATCAGTGGGTTTCTGGTGTCGGTAGTGATCTGGTTAAGGGCTGTCTATCAGTGGGTTTCTGGTGTCGGTAGTGATCTGGTTAAGGTGCTGTCTATCAGTGGGTTTCTGTTGTCGGTAGTGATCTGGTTAAGGTGAGGTCTATCAGTGGGTTTCTGGTGTCGGTGGTGATCTGGCTAATATAGAGCTTCCTGTTTCCCCAGATATACAGATAGAGAGGACTGCTCCAATCCTCACCAAATTCCGGACCGTTAATGGTGTCCCCAGAGCGATCGTTGTCTATTCGATGCTCCCCAGAAGATTTTACAGCAATCCCCCATTTCCCAGGGATTACCAAGTGAGTGCGGGGCTTTCAAACCCTCTTCCAGCAATTGATCCCAGCAATTTTTCATCTCAGTGTTGACAGGGAGCCTTGCTGACCAAACTGAGATATTCCTGCCACTGAGTACCCTACACACCCTGTCAACACGTCAATTGGTAATCCATACCAGGGGATATGGAGCTGGAGTTCACTATCGGTGACAATAGCTGACAAACGCTCAACGTGTTCACCTTCACAGTTTCCTGTCCGCTGGTTTAGAGACATTGGCAGTGAATTCCCCTGGGCTTTCTGGCGTTATAACCGGACTGGAGGGGTGGGTGGGGATAGTTGGGGGCGGGGTGGATATTTCAGTGGGACCTGATTATAATTGGACTCTATCCCTATTACCCACCCACCAGAGGTTCTGCGGGCGGTGGGGCCACGCGTAAATGCAGGAATGGGATCGCACCAGATGATTCCTGCGTCCAGGACCCTTCAGCAACGCTGGGCGAAGGGATGCCTGACGTGTCCCTAATGTTCAGCGGTGCCGAGAGTGTCAGAGGCCGATCCATTGGTGAAGATCGGGGCTTTGCTCACCCTCCCATCGTTTGACCGGAGGGTGGAATCCAGCCCGTCACAAGGGTTTTCTTTTTGTGCCATTCCCGAGGGGCTCGGCGCACCAGCCCTGCTCTCACTTCCTGAGGCGAGTAGCCAGAGTTGCACTGATACTGGCTCGTGCAACCCCACTCAATGCGGGGGAGGGGGGGGAAGCACCCTGACCCCCCCCGGCAATTCCCAACGGGGTTGGGAGACGCTTGAGGCCAGTCTCACCTTGGGTACGAGGAGGTTTAGGGCCGTGGACCGTAAACTGCTTTAATCGGGTTGATGTCCCCACGGAGAATGGAACGTGACATGGACATACTAAGTTCCTGTCGGCTGTTAGCCGGACCCTCTTGACTATAATGAGAAGATCCCACCACATCAAGGCTTTCCCCCTCAATGAAGTGGAATGATAGAACCCAAGGATGACCCTGGTCCAGTTATTGAGTCATCCAACCCAAGTGTGGAGAACTGCAGAAGGCCCTCAGTGTGGGTACCTGTGACCCTCATCTGTACCGTGCTGTGTCCCCCAACATTGACCTGCCAAAGTGTGGAAACGTTTGGTACAAGACATCTGCCGTGGGCTTTGTGTTGGCCGCAGCTTCCAAGGCGGTGCAGGATGGGTTGTCACTGTACAGGAAGGGTGAAGTTGGGACGGCTTTTCCCACCAGTTCCACCCATTGGC
Source organism: Heptranchias perlo (assembly GCF_035084215.1). NCBI lineage: Eukaryota > Metazoa > Chordata > Chondrichthyes > Hexanchiformes > Hexanchidae > Heptranchias > Heptranchias perlo. Next base: position 1,628,836 of record NC_090363.1, read on the forward strand.
CCCGCTCTGCCTACCAGTTTGTGAAAATGGACCCAATCATACTGAGGGATGTTCTGGCGATTAGGGAGAGTTGAATCAGAACATAAGGCCTGGATTGTAACCCCCACCTCGCCCGGCGAGGATGCTGAGTGGGAGAGGGGGGGGTGGGGGAGAAGGCTGAGATTAAAGTCCGTTTACAGGCCCATGGCTGCTCCTTTCCTGCCCGGGGCCATTTCACCCCACGACGGACAGGCGGGGATCTGCTCTAAACTCATCAGTCGTGGCTCGCTGACGTCCTCAATGCTGCGACGTGAGCTTAACCTGGAGTCGGGAAATCCCGCACGTCGCAGAACCCGACCCCTGAACCCCACAAGGAGATACCCGGGCCTCACCCTCTCTCCGCTGGCGTCTGCTTCCGCAGCCCCTTTACCCACACGCTGAGGGGATGCCGAGGAACGTTCCCTTGGGTTTCCCCCCTCCGCGGCCTCCTGAGACTCCCGACCCGATTTCCCCGCTCCCGTCCTCCGGCCCTGACCTCAGCCCAGCCGGGAGACGGTGCTGGGATATTTACAAGAGGCCCCGGTGCTCACGCTGAGCTCCTCCCATTGGGGGCATTGCACCCCCACCCCCACCCATCCCCCAGCCCCCACCCATCCCCCATCCCCCACCCACCCCCACCCATTCCGCCCTCCCACCTCCCCTACCTCCACCCATCCCCCCCAACACCCCCCCCCGTCCCATCCCCCCCATCCCCAACCCCCCCACCCCCTGTCCCAACCCGCCCCGCCCCCCCCACCCCCACCCGTCCCCCACCCCCACCCATCCCCCATCCCCACCCGTCCCACCCTCACCTGTCCCAATCGCCCCCTCTCCCAGTTAAAATCCAGGCCTATGTTTCACTCAGCTCTCCCCGGCAATTTCACCACTTGGGCCACCTCTCAACGACTTCCATCTCCCCCCACCCCCCCACGCCCCTACTCCTTGTCTCAACTCTGGGCTGATCACCCTCTGCTCCCTGACAGACCAGGAAACCGTCCATCTCCTGCTTGACCCTCTGGCTGATTCCGCCTTCAACTCCCCAGGCCATGGTCGTCAATCTCTCTAGGTGGATATGGAATGTGGGAGGGGGATGTTTGATGGCTACCTGTTATGATGCTTGTGAAGGGCAAAGACCTTTCACACACCTGAAGGAGAGGCAGTACAGCGTAGAATTACATCTTGCCGGTGTAAGACAGAGTGTCAGAGCAAGACTTCCTTTTCTATTGCAGACATTCATAAAGTATTTCCCCCCAATGTTGATGTTTGTGAAGTCGTTCGGGGGCTGGTTCACCAACGTAGAGCGGAAATCGCAAGAACTGTTTGAGGATCTGCTTCGTCAACGGGAACACTTTTACCAGGATCGTTACTACACTGCGCGATACAACGGGTACGGGTATCAGACCGGGGCACGGGGTATCGGACCGGGGCACGGGGTATCGGACCGGGGCACGGGGTAACGGACCGGGGCACGGGGTAACGGAGCGGGGCACGGGGTATCGGACCGGGGCACGGGGTAACGGACCGGGGCACGGGGTATCGGACCGGGGCACGGGGTATCGGACCGGGGCACGGGGAAACGGACCGGGGCACGGGGTAACGGACCGGGGCACGGGGAAACGGACCGGGGCACGGGGAAACGGACCGGGGCACGGGGTAACGGACCGGGGCACGGGGTAACGGACCGGGGCACGGGGTATCGGACCGGGGCACGGGTAAACGGACCGGGGCACGGGGTATCGGACCGGGGCACGGGGAAACGGACCGGGGCACGGGGTAACGGACCGGGGCACGGGGTATCGGACCGGGGCACGGGGTATCGGACCGGGGCACGGGGTATCGGACCGGGGCACGGGGTATCGGACCGGGGCACGGGGTATCGGACCGGGGCACGGGGTATCGGACCGGGGCACGGGGTAACGGACCGGGGCACGGGGTATCGGACCGGGGCACGGGGTATCGGACCGGGGCACGGGGTATCGGACCGGGGCACGGGGTATCGGACCGGGGCACGGGGAAACGGACCGGGGCACGGGGAAACGGACCGGGGCACGGGGAAACGGACCGGGGCACGGGGTAACGGACCGGGGCACGGGGTATCGGACCGGGGCGCGGGTAAACGGACCGGGGCACGGGTAAACGGACCGGGGCACGGGTAAACGGACCGGGGCACGGGGAAACGGACCGGGGCACGGGGAAACGGACCGGGGCACGGGGTATCGGACCGGGGCACGGGGTATCGGACCGGGGCACGGGGTAACGGACCGGGGCACGGGGTATCGGACCGGGGCACGGGGTATCGGACCGGGGCACGGGGTATCGGACCGGGGCACGGGGTATCGGACCGGGGCACGGGGTATCGGACCGGGGCACGGGGTATCGGACCGGGGCACGGGGTATCGGACCGGGGCACGGGGTCACGGATCGGGGCACGGGGTCACGGACTTCGGTACGGGTCACAGACTGGGCAATGGGTCATGGACTCGGGTGCGTTACGGGTCACGGACTGGGGCATTGGTCACGGACTGGGGCACGGGCCCACGGACTGGGGCACGGGCCCACGGACTGGGGCACGGGCCCACGGACTGGGGCACGGGCCCACGGACTGGGGCTACGGGTCACGGACTGGGGCTACGGGTCACGGACTGGGGCTACGGGTCACGGACTGGGGCACGGGCCCACGGACTGGGGCTACGGGTCACGGACTGGGGCTACGGGTCACGGACTGGGGTACAGGTCATGGACTTGGGTGGGGTATGGGTCACAGACTGGGCTACGGGTCACAGACTGGTGTACGGGTCACGGACTAAGGTGGGGTACAGGTCACGGACTTGGGTATGGGTCATGGACTAAGGTGGGGTACAGGTCATGGACTGGGGTACGGGTCACGGATTCGGGTGGGGTACGGGTCACAGACTAAGGTGGGGTACGGGTCATGGGCTGGGGTATGGGTCATGGGCTAAAGTGGGGTACGGGTCACGGAATGGGGTACGGGTCATGAACTAAGGTTGGGTACAGGTCACGTACTGGGGTACGGGTCATGGACTGGGGTACGGTCACAGAGGGGAGATGAGGAAAATTCTTTTAACGCAGCGAGTTGTTCTGATCTGGAATGTGCTGCCTGAAAGGGCGGTGGAAGCAGATTCAATAATAACTTTCAAAAGGGAATTGGATAAATACTCAAAGGGAAAAAATTTCCTGGTAAGAGGCCAGGAGGAGGGGTCCAGGTGGAACGAGAATTCAGAAGACGGGAGGAAGGGGGAAGACTCCTGGCCAAAGAAGTGGTGTGGGAACAGTGTGTCCCACTCTCGCCTCTGAGTCAGAAGGTTGAGGGTTCGACCCCCCCACTCCAGAGACTTGAGCCCATAATCCAGGCTGACGCTCCCAGTACAGTACTGAGTACTGACTGGAGTCACATATAGGCCCAGACCGGGTAAGGACGGCAGGTTTCCTTTGTGAACCAGTCGGGTTTTTTACAACAATCCGACAGTTTCACGGTCACTTTTGCCGATACCAGCTTTTTATTTGCAAATTTTTTTTTAAAGCTGGTTTCAGATTCTCAAAGTGCCCCTGGTGACATTTGAACACGTGATCTCTAGATTATTAGTCCGGTAACAAAACCACTACATCACCCACTGCACCCATGTTACCAGTAATTTCCCTGCCTTCACCCCGCCTGGTGCTACACCCCATCTTATGACCACAGGTTTCATCTGGCAAAAGTTTCATTCCGTTTACACCCTCTCCCTTCTGTTGACCCGAGCCCAGGTGTGATCACGTTTGAAGAGGAAGCTGTTGAGTAAATGGTAAACGAGAGATTTTCTGTCGACTAAATGTGCTCTTTTATTTTGTTGGGGGCGGTGATTTACCTTCTACAGCCCCCTGACGATCTTCCGTCGACACAATGAGGTCTGGTACCTGGCCCTCGGAATGCCCAGGTGTTCATCCAGGAACAGGTGGTCAGTTGGCAGGATGGTGTCATCGAGTCGCAAGGGGATGGCAGATCAGATCAGGCCAATCCAGCGGGCCAGCAATGGGAGCGTCCTGTAACGAACAATTGTGCTTCTGATTCCTCGGTGCTTTTGTTGAACTCTCCTCTCTCGCACTGTTCACTGCTTCGTTTCTCGTCGTTATTTTAGTTTTTCTCTCCGGTTCCCTCCTATCCCCTGAGGTGGTTGCCCCCCGCGTACCTCATCCGAGGGGGTCGTTATTCGCGTGGCAGTGAGTCTCAGCAGCCTCGTCGAGTGCAAAGGGGACAATCCCCACAGCCCGGTCCTGTCCTCTCCTGGCATCCCATAAACCCACGCTTCCCGGGATAGTGGTCAGGAGAGGGGACCCTGACTGACTGACTGATTATTATTACTGGTCTTGTTTCATTTCTACCCCTGGGAAGCTGAGGTTAAATTGTAGTTGAGATTAGCGAACACAATAAAGATCGAGCCGGGTATCTCCCGACCTCTGCATGGCCCAGAGACATGAGGGGCCAAGTTTATCACAGATTTAGGCACCTGCAGACTCCAAAAAAAAATACGCCTTGGAATCCTTAACTCTCAGGTATCGGGTCCGGAAATGAAGGCAGATTGTGTGACACTCACCTCTGAGACAATGTACTTACTGACCCTCGATATTTACCTTATCAGACACACCGGGGCACAGTCCCCTCCAGCCCACGGGCCTGAGAGCTCGGCAGGATGGATGTGCTTGTTGCAAATTGGGGGTGAGCTGCTGACCCCTTCCCCTCCCTTAAAATTAAATGATGGACCGTCGCGAGCAGCTCCTGCCCGAATTTGCAGTGTTTCCATCCCGCTAATCCCCTAGTCCCGGACCGCGAGGGGGAAAAAGTGCACCTCCTCCTTGTGTTTGTGCATTAAAGGTAGGGATCTGTAGTGGGCTCTTATTCCATTCTGTGGTTTAAGGTGTCAGCCGGGGCTTAGGGGGCAGCACCCTCCCCTCTGAGTCAGAAGTAGATCTATGGGTTCAAACCCCACTGCAGAGACTTGAGCACAAAATCCAGGCCACACTCCCAATGTAGTACTGAGGGAGCGCTGCACTGTCGGAGGGTCAGTACTGAGGGAGCGCTGCACTGTCGGAGGGTCAGTACTGAGGGAGCGCCGGAGGGTCAGTACTGAGGGAGCGCCGCACTGTCGGAGGGTCAGTACTGAGGGAGGGCCGCACTGTCGTAGGGTCAGTACTGAGGGAGCGCCGCACTGTTGGAGGGTCAGTACTGAGGGAGTGCTGCACTGTCGGAGGGTCAGTACTGACAGAGCGCCGTGCTGTCGGAGGGTCAGTACTGAGGGAGGGCCGCACTGTTGGAGGGTCAGTACTGAGGTAGTGCCACACTGTCTGAGGGTCAGTACTGAGGGAGCACTGCACTGTCGGAGGGTCAATACTGAGGGAGCGCTGCACTGTTGGAGGGGCAGTACTGAGGGAGCGCTGCACTGTTGGAGGTGCTGTCTTTGGGATGTGACATTAAACTGAGGTCCTGTCTACCCTCTTGTGGATGTGAAAGACCCCACAGTACTATTCAATAGAAGAACAGGGGAGTTCTCCCAGTGTCCTGGGCCAATATTATCCCTCAATCAACACCTAAGGCAGATTCTCAGTCCATTTATCTCAATACTATTTGTGGTATCTTGTGTGCAATATTGGCTGCCCTGTTTCCCAACATTACAACAGTGACTATACTTCATAAAGAGCTTTGGGTCATGAAAGGCACTTTGGAAATGTGAGTTCTCTCTTTAAAACTGCTGCTGTTGCCTACACCAGACACACTCTCCAGGACCGCCTCGACAGTGACCTACTGAACATTAATGGCTGCAGATCCCAATTCTTGGTGCTGTCAGAACCTCACGCTGTCACTGAAGGGGGAGATTTTATATACAGATTGTCCACTGCCCATCAGGCCCTCCCCAGTAGTTTTATAACCAAGAACACAGAGACCAGACCTGACTGAGTGAGTGACCCCCGGGAAGTGTACAGGTATCCTGCTTTATAAGATGCAATGACCATCCAGTACAACATGGACGTGGCCCATCCTTCAATAAATGTATGAAACCAATCAACCAGTGGCTGCCAGCACTCCAGGGATTTTTTGCAGGATTGGGCCTGGGGACTCTCACTGTGGAAATACAGATTTTGATGCGTTTGGATTTAGAATGATATTTGCAACTTTTTTTCATCTGTTTCATATCAAGCCACTTTCAATTTTAATGCAATTTAATTAAAACATTACCAAAAAAAAAATTACTCCTTGCAAGTCTGATTTCCATTAATAGAGAACCATAGAAATGACAGCACAGAAGGCGGTTATTCGGCCCATTACACCTGTGCTGGGATCGTCTATTCTAATCCAATTTCCCTGCCCTTTCCTATCTCCTCTGATCCTCTTCATTTCCAAATATTTACCCAATTCCCTCATACAGTTCATTGGCTCGACAGACCCTTGCGGTAAAGGATTGCTGATCCAATAACCCTCTGTATGAAAACACAGATCAGGGGATTTCCACCAGAAAATCCCCAGCAGAAATCTGCTACTTGGCATCGTACCCCCTGGGCCGGGCTCATTCCAGCAGGAGGGAGAACCATTTTCAGCTGCAGTCGTCTTCTCTCCCTCCCTTCCCCATTTCCAGCACGGTGTAGATCCCAGGGGTTGGAGGAAGTGAAGCGGACCGGGTGTAGAGGTGGGTCTGGGCTGCTGGCCTGAGCTGAGTGAACTGTTCCTCCCCTGTCTCTCTCTCTCTCTCTCCTCCCTGCACTTGGTACAAGCTGTTCCGGGAAACAGAAATGAAAGTGAAATTGAGCTGCAGAAGACAGCGGATATTCGGGGATATTAATCGCCCCCATTGAAAGGCGCAGAGTCTCTGCTGGAGAATGGGGGAACTCAGCACAATATCCAAACTAGCGGTCATCCTCACCCTCTCCTTCGCTCCCGGTAAGTGGCACTCAGCTGCTTATTTAACCTTTTTGCGCCGAGGTCGAGGCAAAAGGCGCAAGTGTCTGTTCTCAGATCCTTTTGTGAAATCTGCCCTTCGCGCTCTCACTGGGCAAATTCTCATCTTTGACCCTTAGCAGTTAAGCGGTTAAGCCGCTGACTGTGGTCCAGTGGGGAGATGTGGCTTTAATAGCCCATCCTTTAAAGCGCAACTTTTTTATTTTTTAGTTGTGCAACTGAAAATACAGAGGCAACTTGCTCTGCTTTGAGTAGAATGGGCCTATACTCTCTGGAGTTTAGAAGAGTGAGAGGTGATCGCATTGAAACATGTAAGATTCTGAGGGGGCTTGACAGGGTAGATGCTAAGGGGTTGTTTCCCCTGGCTGGAGAGTCTAGAACCAGGGGGCATAGTCTCAGGATAAGGGGTCGGACATTTAAGACTGAGATGAGGAGGAATTTCTTCACTCAGAGGGTGGTGAATCTTTGGAATTCTCTACCCCAGAGGGCTGTGGATGCTCAGTCGTTGAGTATATTCAAGGCTGAGATCGATGGATTTTTTGGACTCTAAGGGAATCAAGGGATATGGGGATCGGGCGGGAAAGTGGAGTTGAGGTCAAAGATCAGCCATGATCTGATTGAATGGCGAAGCAGGCTCGAGGGGCCGAATGGCCTACTCCTGCTCCTATTTCTTATGTTCTTTTGATGTTTGTTGAGACAGGGTGAGGTTCGGATGTGTGATCTGATCACAGAGTACGAACTAACCTGGCGTTTTTAACCTACGAGATCGCCAAGTGGTCTGCCTTCTAATCTGCAGACAGATCACGGAAATCTGTAACCCTTTCACTGCTGGGGTGCTCATTCATTAAACTAACTTAACCCTGTCAGCACCACATAGGAACAGGAGGAGGACACTCAGCCCCTCGAGCCTGTTCTGCCATTCAGTTACAACATGGCTGATCTGTATCTTAACTTTCATTTATCCACCTTAGCTCCATATCCCTCAATACCCTTTGCCTAACAAAAATCTATCAATCTCAGACTTGAAAATTTCAATTGACCCCCAGCATTCACGGCCTTTTTTGGGGGAGAGAGTTCCAGATTTCCACTCCCCTTTGTGTGAAGAAATGCTTCCTGATTTCACCCCTGATTGGCCTGGCTCTAATATTACTACAGTATCCCCTTGGTCTGGACAGAGGAATTGGAAATGATCCACCCTATCAAATCCTTTAATCATCTTAAACACCTCAATCAGATCACCCCTCAATCTTCTGTACTCGAGGGAATACAAGCCTAGTCTATGCAACCTGTCCTCGTAATTTAACCCTTTAAGCCCCGGTATCACTCTGCTGAATCTGCCCTGCACCCCCCTCTAATATATCCTCCCTGAGGGGCGGTGCCCAGAACTGTTACTCCAGATGGGGACTGAAGCATAATTTTGTCCCTTCTGTATTCCAGCCCCCTTGAGATGAGGAGTACTGTAAATCCCAGTTTAAACATACATCGGCCCGAGTAGCTAATTTGCAGGGTCATGAAGCTGTTACAGAGCATTTATTTTTTATTCGTTCATGGGATGTGGGCGTCGCTGGCGAGGCCGGCATTTATTGCCCATCCCTAATTGCCCTTGAGAAGGTGGTGGTGAGCCCGCCTTCTTGAACCGCTGCAGTCCGTGTGGTGAAGGTTCTCCCACAGTGCTGTTAGGAAGGGAGTTCCAGGATTTTGACCCAGCGACAATGAAGGAACGGCGATATATTTCCAAGTCGGGATGGTGTGTGACTTGGAGGGGAATGTGCAGGTGGTGTTGTTCCCATGTACCTGCTGCTCTTGTCCTTCAAGGTGGTAGAGGTCGTGGGTTTGGGAGGTGCTGTCAAAGAAGCCTTGACGAGTTGCTGCAGTGCATCCTGTGGATGGTACACACTGCAGCCACTGTGCGCCGGTGGTGAAGGGAGTGAATGTTTAGGGTGGTGGATGGGGTGCCAATCAAGTGGGCTGCTTTGTCCTGGATGGTGTCGAGCTTCTTGAGTGTTGTTGGAGCTGCACTCATCCAAGCAAGTGGAGAGTATTCCATCACGCTCCTGACTTGTGCCTTGTAGATGGTGGAAAGGCTTTGGGGAGTCGGGAGGTGAGTCACTCGCCGCAGAATACCCAGCCTCTGACCTGCTCTTGTAGCCACAGTATTTATATGGCTGGACCAGTTAAGTTTCTGGTCAATGGTGACCTCCAGGATGTTGATGGTGGGGGATTCGGCGATGGTAATGCCGTTGAATGTTAAGGGGAGGCGGTTAGACTCTCTCTTATTGGAGATGGTCATTGTCTGGCATGAATGTTACTTGCCACTTATCAGCCCAAGCCTGGATGTTGTCCAGGTCTTGCTGTATGCAGGCTCGGACTGCTTAATTATTTGAGGGGTTGCGAATGGAACTGAACACTGTGCAATCATCAGCGCACATCCCCATTTCTGACGTTATGATGGAGGGAAGGTCATTGATGAAGCAGCTGAAGATGGTTGGGCCTAGGGCACTGTCCTGAGGAACTCCTGCAGCAATGTCCTGGGGCTGAGATGATTGGCCTCCAACAACCACTACCATCTTCCTTTGTGCTCGGTATGACTCCAGCCACTGGAGAGTTTTCCCCCTGATTCCCATTGACTTCAATTTTACTGGGGCATGAGAGAGAGAGAGAGAGAGAGAGGCGGAGGCCCATATACTGTTGCCTGTGGTTTGATGCCTGGATGTTTGCACACTGCTTGAGAGCAAAATGGAGGAAAGTGGTTGGCAGGAGATATTTTTCAGAGTTCCAAGACTACATTTACACAAACAATGCAAATAAATAACAGTCAGCATGCAGGTTACGGAAAATACCCATTGCCCCAACACATCCTGTATCCGACACGGACAAAAGGAGATTGAGACAATCTTCACACGAGCTGTACTTAGCAGCGATACCCTTAAAGGGGAGGGCAAGTTTAAAGGAGCGCTACACACAAGGGAGAGAGTTAAAGGGGAGGGTAAGTCATAGTTCAGCATGGACAGGCATACAACAGAACAGTTTACTTTAAAACAGCAATAAAGTCAATTATACACCCGTTCACCTGCGATCAATCTACCGACCGACAAGCAGTCCGTGACCAGCTCAGGGTCGTCTGAGGCAGTCAAGGGTTTTGTTGGCCAAGATTGCTGTGGATGTGTGGTTTATATCCCATTGTAATGTGATTTCCTTATTAAATTCGCTCAATCTTCTCCATATAAACCATCGTTTGCTTTCGACAGACTACAGCTTTCCATTTACAAATTCACTCCTGCTGTTACTCAGATACCACACTTCAGCGTGGCCACGACATTGCAGCCTCTAAAATCTAGTTAGACCAGGTCGGCGAGTATCTGTCTTTTCGTTATTTGTGGGTTTTGTTGTCAATGTCTGTAGAACATGGCTGATTGTGGTCAAACGGTTTCTTGCCAATTTAACGAGGAAAATCCCCGTTCAAAATCTGTCATTGCAGCTTTGGTCAGGTTCAAGACACACTCCCGGGGACCCCCTGTAAATACCGACACACTCGCGGGGACCCCCTCTAAATACCGACACACTCGCGGGGACCCCCTCTAAATACCGACACACTCCCGGGGACCCCCTGTAAATACCGACACACTCGCGGGGACCCCCTGTAAATACCGATACACTCCCGGGGACCCCCTGTAAATACCGACACACTCGCGGGGACCCCCTGTAAATACCGACACACTCGCGGGACCCCCAGTAAATACCGACACACTCCCGGGGACCCCCTGTAAATACTGACACACTCGCGGGACCCCCAGTAAATACCGACACACTCCCGGGGACCCCCTGTAAATACCGACACACTCGCGGGAACCCCCTGTAAATACCGATACACTCCCGGGGACCCCCTGTAAATACTGACACACTCCCGGGGACCCCCTGTAAATACCGACACACTCGCGGGGACCCCCTGTAAATACCGACACACTCGCGGGGACCCCCTGTAAATACCGACACACTCCCGGGGACCCCCTGTAAATACGGACACACTCCCGGGGACCCCCTGTAAATACGGACACACTCGCGGGGACCCCCTGTAAATACCGATACACTCCCGGGGACCCCCTGTAAATACGGACACACTCCCGGGGACCCCCTGTAAATACGGACACACTCCCGGGGACCCCCTGTAAATACCGACACACTCGCGGGGACCCCCTGTAAATACCGACACACTCGCGGGGACCCCCTGTAAATACCGACACACTCCCGGGGACCCCCTGTAAATACGGACACACTCCCGGGGACCCCCTGTAAATACGGACACACTCGCGGGGACCCCCCCTGTAAATACCGATACACTCCCGGGGACCCCCTGTAAATACCGACACACTCGCGGGGACCCCCTGTAAATAGCGACACACTCCCGGGGACCCCCTGTAAATACCGACACACTCGCGGGGACCCCCTGTAAATACCGACACACTCCCGGGGACCCCCTGTAAATACGGACACACTCCCGGGGACCCCCTGTAAATACGGACACACTCGCGGGGACCCCCTGTAAATACCGATACACTCCCGGGGACCCCCTGTAAATACCGACACACTCGCGGGGACCCCCTGTAAATACCGACACACTCCCGGGACCCTCTGTAAATACCGACACACTCCCGGGGACCCCCTGTAAATACGGACACACTCCCGGGGACCCCTTGTAAACACTGACACACTCCCGGGGACCCCCTGTAAATACCGACACACTCCCGGGGACCCCCTGTAAATACCGACACACTCCCGGGGACCCCCTGTAAATACTGACACACTCGCAGGGACCCCCTGTAAATACTGACACACTCGCGGGGACCCCCTGTAAATACTGACACACTCCCTGGGGACCCCCTGTAAATACCGACACACTCCCGGGGACCCCCTCTAAATACTGACACACTCCCGGGGACCCCTTGTAAACACTGACACACTCCCGGGGACCCCCTGTAAATACCGACACACTCGTGGGGACCCCCTGTAAATACCGACACACTCCCGGGGACCCCTGTAAATACCGACACACTCCCGGGGACCCCCTGTAAATACTGACACACTCGCGGGGACCCCCTGTAAATACTGACACACTCCCGGGGACCCCCTGTAAATACCGACACACTCCCGGGGAACCCCTGTAAATACCGACACACTCCCGGGGACCCCCTGAAAATACTGACACACTCCCGGGGACCCCCTGTAAATACGGACACACTCCCGGGGACCCCTTGTAAATACCGACACACTCCCGGGGACCCCCTGTAAGTAGCGACACACTCCCGGGGACCCCCTGTAAATACCAACACACTCCCGGGGACCCCCTGTAAATACCGACACACTCCCGGGGACCCCCTGTAAATACCGACACACTCGTGGGGACCCCCTTTAAATACCGACACACTCCCGGGGACCCCCTCTAAATGCCGACACACTCCCGGGGACCCCCTGTAAATACCGACACACTCCCGGGGACCCCCTGTAAATACCGACACACTCCCGGGGACCCCCTGTAAATACCGACACACTCCCGGGGACCCCCTGTAAATACCGACACACTCCCTGGGACCCCCTGTAAACACCGACACACTCCCGGGGACCCCCTGTAAATACGGACACACTCCCGGGGACCCCCTGTAAATACCGACACACTCCCTGGGACCCCCTGTAAACACCGACACATTCTCTGGGTGCTGCAATAAGTTCTGGCAAATCATCTAATCATACAGCAGTGGGCTGTGCCGATATAAGTGACAGGAGTCGGCAGTTGGAGGCTCACAGTTTCGCACCACGTGCTTTTGCTCTGCACTGGCAGCCTTGAAGTGAAAAGCATGTTCCCCCCACCACCCCCCGCCGACCTCCCTTGGCGTTGCACACAGTGCAGACTGTGTAACTGCTACACGCTGTTATGACACCCTCCCACCAGCGGTGGTGCTGCTGCTGCGCCTTCACAGGGGGAGGGAGTCATTCCAGTGTGACAAGTTTACATAGGCAGCTTCCATTATAAATGCAGGAACTTATAATGGAGAAAGCTGACAGGAAATGCCTTTTTAAATATATTGGTCTAGGTAGTAACTCGGTAGGAGCAAGCCTCCCATCGCCAACAATAGAGAGGAAACAATGCAATGAGCTTTCCTTCGAATCTCCCAACAAGATAAAAATGAGACTGTCACCCAGTTCACCTGTACTATGTTGATGGTAAAGCAGCGTCCCTTTCTGTCTACAGTGACAAGTCTCGATGGTTCATCGGATATTGGCATGGTGGTAGACTGCTGGTATGTAGAGGAAGGCGGTGGAAAGAAGGGCAGTTTTCCCACCTCCATTAACCAGGACCAGGCTGTGCTGCTGCTTCGCCACGTCTCGTATGATAAAGGGGAGGAACTCAAGTTACCCTCTGACCTGGCCCTGCCCTCGGACCTGAAGCCTGGCATGTTTTTTGATGTTACAGGTAAGGTCGTGGATTCCACAGTATTGCGACTCGTGTGCTCAGTGAGTATAAAATATTTATAATGTAAGAGTAATAATTCGTGCAATCTTACAGTTGTATGGTAAAGTTTCTATCTCACCAGCTGTGTCCGTAAACTGAACAGACTGAGAGTTACCAAGTCTGGGAGGCATCAGAAGGTGTCCCACCTTGACTGTCGCTCCCAGCCCTCGTGTCCCAGGGGCCACAGACTAGACTGCTCACTGCCCCTCTACTTAGGCTGTAGTTTCATTCCTTATGTGACTCTTGTCACAACTAATAAGTGAATCATTGTACCAAAGGAAAGTTACAGAACAACATCCTCAAGTGATCAAATTAATGGACTGACAAAGAGGCCCCCTGCCCACCTGAAGGATTATTACCTCCTCATTATTATGAGCTCCTTATCACCTAACTGCATTCCTTTCACAGATGTTGCCTTGTAGGATTGCTTTTGTTCGATGATATATTTTCTCCTCCCAAGTTGTGCCTCAGGAACTAACTGGGACATAGAAACATAGAAACTAGGAGCAGGAGTAGGCCATTCGGCCCTTCGAGCCTGCTCCGCCATTCAATATGATCATGGCTGATCCTCTATGTCAATACCATGTTCCCGCTCTCTCCCCATACCCCTTGATGCCTTTTGTGACTAGAAATCTATCCAGCTCCTTCTTAAATATATTCAGTGACTGGGCTCCTAAACTCTATAAAACCTCTTAAACTGATAGTTAAAACATATGACTTGTCTATAATTAGACAATGTTTATGTAGGTCCAAAACATTCCTTCCTGTGATAAGAATATCAGCTTGTTGCTTCATCAGCCTGTGATGGCACCCATCCATCCCGAGGATGTCACACCAGTCCTGTAAAGCTGGGGTAGGGCTGGGAGCATCTATTCTCTCTCTCTCTCTTCTCTCTCTGCTCTCTCTCCCTCTCTCTCTGCTCTCTCTCTCTCTCTGCTCTCTCTCTCTCTCTCTCTGCTCTCTCTTTGCTCTCTCTCTCTCTCTGCCCTCGCTCTCTCTCTGCCCTCGCTCTCTCTCTTCTCTCTGCTCTCTCTCTGCTCTCTCTCTCTCTCTGCTCTCTCTCTCTCTCTCTGCTCTCTCTCTCTCTCTCTGCTCTCTCTCTGCTCTCTCTCTCTCTCTGCCCTCGCTCTCTCTCTTCTCTCTCTCTCTCTCTCTCTCTGCTCTCTCTCTCTCTCTCTGCCCTCGCTCTCTCTCTGCCCTCGCTCTCTCTCTTCTCTCTCTCTCTCTCTGCTCTCTATCTCTCTCTACCCTCGCTCTCTCTCTCTCTCTCCAGTCTTCGACGGTTCCAGGGCCTTTGTATGTTTGTCAGGGGATTGTTTATATCAAAAAGGTAATTAAACTGCTGGTGTTATAAAGTCAGCTCCAATTCAAGAGTTGTGATGGACTTCCTGGTCTTTTAATTCAGATTCTAATAGCCTCTATTGTAAACATACACGTATATAAAATAAAACAGATTGGTCTTGTGATTACACTCTCATTCTAAGTCTAATTTACTAACAACACACTAACACACACAATACCTCACACACATGTGCATGTGCACACATACACCTGTAAACGTGTGCACGCATGCACACCAATACACACAATACCTCACACACACATGCATGTGCATTCACACCAATGCGTACAGACCCGTGCATCACACAAGAACACATGCACACACATGACACGCACAATAACACGTATGTGCGCACACATAGAGCAAGATAAAGTCCCTTCTTCTGCACGCCAGCAATTGAACCTAACCCCTGACCTTAGAGGACTTTGGTAGAGCACCAGCGTGAGGGTCTTGTCTTCCAGTGAGATTGATAATTTAGTGTGTGTTGGTGCTGAATTACGAAGGGTTTTGTGCTACAGACTTGCTCTCACAATGGGGGCTAACTGTCCCAATGTATTTCACATAAAGAACTCTTGCAGCCAAAAACTTTCTTCCCCATCAGCCTGTGCTCGATCGGAGAACGGGACCCAGAGGTCAAAAGGTGGGAGCTCCAATGGACCGTAATATCTGATGACCGTGCGAGCAGTGACAGGCGAATGATGGAGAAGAATTACCCAGTTATTTCATGTTTCCTTTTCTCTCCCCCAACCTTCTTTTCAAAAACAGATTATTCAAGAATCATCACTCACCCCGGTTTCAAAAAGCGCAGAAACCCGAGTGAAAAACCACGCTGCGAGGTCAACAGTTACGTCCCAGAAGAGGCCAACGTAAAATGGGCCATGCACCTGACTCAGGACGAAAGGACTCCTGCCTACCAGTCAGGCACTTGGTTTTCCAGCCACATCCAGACATCTGACCATTCGTTCAGCGTGGCCAGCGTCCATAGGGTCACCTCAGGCCCCAGCGGAGCAGAAGACACCTCCCCGCATAAGACATCAGGTATCGACAAGAAACTCGCCTGTGATAAAGGGGCTTGTGTTGACTGACTGACTCCTCAATGTCTAGCACGCTCTAACCCCATGTTAGAGTGATGACCTGATAGAGGTCTTTAAGATGATGAGAGGGTTTGATAGGGTAAACATAGAGAAAATGTTTCTACTTGTGGGGGAGACCAGAACTAGGGGCCATAAATATAAGATAGTCACTAATAAATCCAATAGGGAATTCAGGAGAAACTTCTTTACCCAGAGAGTGGTGAGAATGTGGAACTCGCTCCCACAAGGAGTAGTTGAGGTGAATAGTGTAGATGCATTTAAGGGGAAGCTGGATAAACACATGAGGGAGAAAGGAATAGAAGGATATGGTGATTGGGTGGGATGAAATTGGGAGGGAGGAGTCTCGTGTGGAGCATAAACACCGGCATCGACCAGTTGGGCCGAATGGCCTGTTCCTGCATTGTAGACTCGATGTAATGTCCTGTTCTGACTCTGTTTATGTCGTAAATGGGAGGAACAGGTGACTTTGGACCTATGGTTCCCATAGCTCTCCCCCACTGGGGGTTTTCCTCGCCTCATGTCTGGGACTGTTGGAGACTCATTGATAGAGATTGATTGCTGTGATTAGTCAATAACTCCATTATTGTTGTATTAAGTGACTACCAGGATGGTAGAAGGTGAACCAGATGGACCCTGGTCTGCCTTCGTCCAACGATTCCGATGTTCCGATGTAATCTGTTGGTATGCGATTCTGACCCCTGTTTGTTAAGACACAGGGTGTTATGAGGGGGTTTGAGAGAGTAAATAAGGAGAAACGGTTTCCAGTGGCAGGAGGGTCGGTAACCAGAGGACACAGATTTAAGGTAATTGACAAAAGAACCAGAGGGGAGATGAGGAACCATTTTTTTACGCAGCGAGTTGTGATGATCTGGAATGCGCTGCCTGAAAGGGCGGTGGAAGCAGATTCAATAATAACTTTCAAAAGGGAATTGGATAAATACATGAAGGGAACAAATTGCAGGGCTATGGGGAAAGGAGAAGGGGAGAGGGGACTAATTGGATGGCTTTTTCAAAGTGCCGGCACAGACACGACGGGCCAAACGGCCTCCTGTGCTGTATGATTCCATTCCAGATTTGTGCACAAAATCTAGGCTGACACTCCCAGTGCAGTACTGAGGGAGAGACATCAAACCGAGGTCCCGTCTGCCCTCTCAGGTGGATGTAAAAGATCCCATGGCCACTATTTGGAAAAAGAGTAGAAGAGTCCTCCCTGGTGTCCTGGGGCCAATATTTATCCCTCAACCAACATCACTAAAAAAACAGATTATCTGGTTGTTTGTGGGATCTTGCTGTGTGATTCGCTGCCATGTTTTCTACATTACAACAGTGTCTACGCTTCAACAAGTGCTTCATTGGCTGTAAATCACTTTGGGACGTCCTGAGGCACGATGTAAATGCATGTTGGTTCTTTCTATGCTTCTAAGTTCGCTTTGTTTCTTCTTGCAGTTGTCCTGAACGTTTTCAGCCGCACGCCGTCTGTTCGGACGAAACTGAAGCGCGACGTCCTGCTGGACTGCGGCTTCGCCATGGACAGGCAGACCGGCTTCGCGGTGGAGTGGCGCTACCAGTACAGGGGCAGCGGGCACCTGGTGTACGCCTACAACGGGGCGCAGGACCGGGTGGACATGGCGGAGGAGGGGACCGAAATGTTCTTCTACGAGCTCCACAGTCGCGGGAATGCCTCGCTCCTGATCCGTGACGTTGACATGAGGCACGAAGGAAGCTACATCTGCACAATTTACATGCCCAACCTGCACGCCCAACAGTCCATCGACCTCGAGATCTCAGGTAGGCAAAGATCCCTTCCTAAATAGGACAGTGTTAACGAATCGTTCTTATTGATGCTGCTGGGTCTTCTGTGGCATTGCTCGTTGCGAAGATACATTGTTCATAACAATAGGGGTTGTTGTCAACAAAGTGTGACAGGGAGAGTGTGACAGGGAGAGTGTGACAGGGAGAGTGTGACAGGGAGATGCATTTCAGGGACTAAAACCAAAGAAGTTGACAGTGCAGAGGGAGGCCTTTCAGTCTACCGTGTCTGTGCCAACTCTTTGCTAGAGCAATCCCAAAACATAGAAGCAGAGACAGTGTGATAACAATTACACTCCAGAAACCAGCCATGGATAAACGTGACAGTGCACACTTCCTGTAACCAGGTGCAAGAGAGTTGTCGAAAACTTAAACTTAATATTACCTATTCTATACAATGCATTAACTCCCAAACACTTAATTCAGACAAGCAAGAATTTATTATGAAAACTTGTACAAGTGGAAGTGTACTCCAAGCAATGGTTGGGGATACGTCTTCACTGAGTCCAAGAAACAGCTCACGTTTATACAGTTCATTAACAACGCCCACCTGTCATAGAATATGGGCATACACGGACATTCTTTATTGGTTCAGGTAGTTAGTCAATCAAAATAGGGAACCCACCCTCCAGCTCTCATGACCGTCTCGTGATGTTGGACACAGGCCTGGGAAAGTGCTTTTCCCTAAGAAACTGTCTTTATTATCAGTAAGTCTGTACCCAGTCTCAAGGCTATATGGTCATCCATTTCTGTTAGTCAGACAGTTATCAGACTGAGAGATCTTGAAGTAATTATACAATTGTGCTTCTGTGTGTCTTTCGTGAGAAACTAAAATGTGAGCTTTAAATTGAATTAGCTGGTCAGTTAATATGGTCAAATATCCATCATGCATTTCTACATTTATGGGTTAGGTGTATTAGAGAGAGTTAATATGGTCAGGTATCTCTTTATGCATTTCCACATTCCCCCCTTTTGTCCTTTATAACGGACAATACTCTAATAGAGCATTATTCCAGCTAGACGTTCAAACTCTTCCTGCACCTCATCTTTTGCCACCTCTACTTGCACCATCAAATTTGTGGATGCTATATGTGTACCCAGATTGGACATCATAACACAGCAACATTTGACAAAGCAATAGGCTATAAGAATTATAACAACGAATATGACTAGTCCCTGAACTAGAGAAGTCCCAATAGAACCCAGCCATCCTGTTGCCCAGCCCCAAAGAGTGAACGAAGGGGGCTGCTTGAGTATCTCAATTTCCCTTTGGATGTGATCGGCCAAATTAGTAATATTCTCTGAACTATCAGGTATGTAGGTACAACATTCAGATCCAATTAGTGCGCATGTTCCTCCTTTCTCTGCTAACAGGTAATCAAGGGCCATACGGTTCTGTAAGGTGACCGTACGAATGGCTATCATTTCTGCGCTTATTTCCTTTAAGGCTTCTGCTGTATCATTAGCAACTATTTCCCAGATATTGGCTAATTTAATAATTTCTCTGGTGGCCATGCTCACTCCCCACTGAGGGAAAGCAATGGCCCAGAATCGGTCGGCCTCAGTAATTACCCTCTTTACTCGTTGCCCAGTAGGATATTGAGGCAGGGACGATGAGTGTTGGTCATATGGGATCACATATCCCAAGTAACATGATCCTGTCCATTTTTGAGGCAACCATGGGTATGCCTTGTGACCACAAATAAAGTAAGTTTCATTATACGCAGTTATTGCAGGAGAATTTTTTACGTATATTCTATCTATGTAAATTTGGCCACCTGTGCAAGGCTTCCATCTGATGGTACGACTGATGCTGGTTTCTGACATATTTATATACTGAGTGCAATTACTCCATCCCATCATATCACCCCCTACTGAATTCTTACTCAAACATATTGCTCCATTAGTTCTTGGTGTATTTGTAAGGATTAGAAACGGAGGTTTCTGGGTCTGATCGTAATTGGGTTGGTACCACCCCCGAAATCTGGTTTCACATTTAGTTGTGATTGTATTCTCCTTCCATTGCTTTCTCACAAACATTGCCTTACTTGTCTTCGCGTTTATCCAGCCACTATCTCGCATTCTGTTCCCGTTAATTTCAATTTGATTTATTACCCACTCCGCTATTTCTTGGGAAGTTAGGGGTCTGGTCTGAGTGGAATGCCTCCCTTGGATTGAACTGGGATATGTAAGCACACCCAGCAACTAGAGATACCTTGACGTTTTACATACATATATGACATGTATAAGAAAGTATTGACATGCAGTTCCCTTGAAACACGATTGAGTCTACTTGCAGCAGGGGTTGTAGCAGGTTCTATGCCAATTCCCACCTACACGATCAGGCATGCCGAGCCAATTATTCCCAAATGATCTAACATTTTAGGGCATGCCATGCTGCAACGGTCACTTATAATAGTTTAATTAATCAGTCAGTTTTTATCGGCTGGTTCCCCACCGCCGGGGTCCTTGTATGGGGATTTTTTACAGTGGGACGTGTGTATCCACGAAGGTCGTTCCTTCACTTTTACAGCGGTGTTCGTTGTGAGGAGTACTTGAAAGGGTCCTTCAAACCGGGGCTGGAGTCCGTTCTTTCGCTTAAAGATCTTTATGTAGACAGAATCTCCTGGCTCGATACTGTGACACCTCTCTCCTGTGGGTTCAAGCTGTGCTTGTTTGACCTGTCGGTGAAAACTAGAAACACAGTTAGTTAACGCAACGCAATATTGTAACATGTCCTCCTCCATTGTGTGTATATCCATCTGTTTTATGGACAGAGGTGCTGAGAAAGGCAGACATTGTGGCCGTCCCATCACAATCTCGTGTGGTGACAGTCCTGTCACCCTGCTGGTTGAGGACCTCATGACCATGAGGGCTAAAGGCAATACATCTACCCATTTTAGTCCTGTTTCCTCACAAAGTTTGGACAATTTATTTTTTAACATGCCGTTATATCGCTCAACTGTACCTGATGACTGTGGGTGATAACTCCAGTGAAAGTGTTGATCGATCTGTGGTCCTTTACACAGTTCCTTTACAACAATCCCTGTGAAATGGGCCCCGTTGTCGCTCGACAATTTATGGGGTATCCCGAAGAGCGGGATAACTTCTCTAAGCAAACATTTAGCAACAGCTGTAGTATCATTCTTTCTACATGGAAAAGCTTCAATCGATCTAGAAAACATATCAATTATCACTAACACATATTTATATCCCATACGTGGGGATAATTCAATAAAATCCATTTGCAAGTGTGTAAAGGGTCCGTCAGGACCTGGATGCACAGAACGTACTGTCTTTTCAGTTTTACCAGGATTCATTCGGTGACAGACAGTACATTGGTCGCTGATTTGTGTGAGAGCCTTGGTTAAACTGGGTGCAAACCATGTTTGATTCACATAGTCGGCCATTCCGGTCTTACCGGCATGCGTAAAGGTATGAACACATCTAGCGAGCCAGGGTAAAAGTTGGCGAGGGGCCCACACGGCCATCGTGGTGGACCCATAAACCTTCCTGGTTCTTTGTACAATTCTGATTAACCCATTCCACCACCTCGTTTTTCCCCGCCCTGGACTGATGTTCAATGACATCTTTCAATGATGGGAGTACCGATCCTGGATCTTTCTCTCTGGAAACCATAAGGGAAACCAGAGGTCCTGTGTCAGAAAGTGCTGCCTGTTTTAATGCTGTATCAGCTCTTTCATCGCCCAGGGAGACTTGGTCTCGTCCTCCGGTATGGGCTTTACATTTTACTATAGCCACCTAAACAAGTTCCATTAGTGCTATCAAAAGATGATTGATCTGTTCAGCATTTTTAATAGTTGTTCCATTTGATGTCAAGAATCCACGTAATTTCCAAATCTGTCCATAATCATGTGCAACGCCGAATGCATATCGTGAGTCTGTGTAAATGGTGGCTGTTTTTCCCGTAGCAACAATTCAGGCTCGCGTTAGGGCGAATAGTTCTGCCTGTTGTGCTGAAAAGGTGGGTGGTAGTGAATAGGCTTCTATAGCAGAATGTTCATCAACAATCGCGGAGCCTGCACGAGGGGACCCTCCTCTGTCTCGCAATGCTGACCCATCGACATGGAGATTTAATTCACAGTTCAAAATAGGTTGTTCGAAAAGGTCAATTCGTGGATTGGTTACTGGCTGAGTTACTGCCTCGCAGCAGTGTGGTGAGCCGTCTTCTTCAGTAGGCAGTAGAGTAGCTGGATTCAGGGTAGTACAGCGTTGTATAGTAAGATTAGGATTTGACAACAGTTCAACCTCGTACCTGCTGCTTCTCGCAGTAGTGATGTGTTGGGTAGCGCATCGTGTTAACAGGATTTCCAGCGAATGGGTCACATACAAAGTGGTGCAATGATTGAGGGGAATAGTCTGTGCTTTCTGCACCGCATATGAGGCAGCAGCCAATGCCGGAAGGCAGCCGGGTAATCCCCCAGCGACTGGGTCCAGCTGGACGCTATAGTATGCTAACGGGGTCTCATGGTCACCGTGAGATTGGGTGAGGACTGCTTGTGCAAACCCAGCTTTATGATGGACATACAAGTGGAATGGTAATTCATAATTGGGGAGTCCAAGAGCAGGTGCAGATATTAATGCCTGTTTCATCTGTTTGAAATGATCTTGTGCTTTCTCATTCCATATAAGATAGACTGGCTTGTCGTCACCCATCATGTCCAGTAGAGGTCTCGTCATTTCAGAATAACTCATTATCCATTGCCTACAGTATCCTGTCATTCCAAGAAAATGTTTCAATTGTTGCTGGGTCTGTGGGACAGGAGCCTCACAAATAGCTGCGACTCTTTTCTTTGATAATCGTCGAGTGTCTTTATGTAATTCAGGTCTCAAATATTCTACAGTTTCCGAAACAAACTGGAGTTTAGACCTAGAGACTTTATGTCCTTTTTTAGCGAGGGCACATAACATGGTAATAGAGTCAGTCTGGCAAGCAGAAGAATTTGGTGAGGCTATTAACAGATCGTCTACATACTGGATCAGAGTGGATCCTGCTTCTAAGACAATGTCCTGCAAGTCTGCCTTTAAACACTGTGAAAATATGGTTGTGCTCTCAGTGTAGCCCTGAGGTAATCGTGTCCATGTATATTGTCTTCCCTTAAACGTGAAAGCAAAAGGAAATTGAGAGTCGTGATGAATTGGGAGACTGAGAAACGCTGAACATAAGTCAATCACTGTGTAATGGGTGGAGCTGCGAGGTTTACTGGTGAGAATTACAGCAGGGTTGGGCACAACAGGGCAAACAGGGAGAACAGAGCCATTCACTTCCCGTAAATCTTGTACGAGCTGCCTCTTTTGAACAGGTAAAATAGGAGTGTTGCAAGGACTTTTAATTGGTATAATGATTCCCTGATTTAACAAGTCCAAAATCACTATGGAGATGCCTTCTTCTGCCTCTGCTGACATGGGATATTGAGACAGTCTCGGGAAGGGCACTCCAGGTTTCATAGTAACCCTGTATGGCTGAGCAGTGAGCATTTTTCCCACTTCATTCGCATGTTGGGACCAGAGTTGCTCCAGGACCCTTTCTAACAGATTCGCTACTTCTGTATTACACACGTACTCACTTCGGTTTTCGAGCAGGTCTCTGTCTAACATCTTTCGTTTAAAGACTGCATGATTGTTTATAAAGGGATGTAAGAAAGTGGCAAAGCCAGCTCCTTCGTTTAGCCACATTACGGTACCTCCCTCGATACCTGCGATTTCGGTCCATGTTAAATGGTTTAAGTGTTTGACCATGGGTCCAAGATCCTGTTGACCATGGCCTTCCACAACTGCCAGGGTGCAGTGGGGGGCACTATTAGCTATTTTAAATTAAGGTTTTATCTCATCAGGGAGTATGATTGACACAGCTATGCCAGCCGGACCTATCAAAATCGTATCGCATGTGAGATCGAATTCTCGTCCTTCAATTGTTTGATAAAAACATTTTTTGCAATTATCGTGTCCAGTTTCATCAAAGTAGGCTGTACAATGTAAATTGTATTTCCAGGAGGTTAAGTTTAGGGATGCTAGGTAATCAGATGCCGCCTTAGATACGTATTGTAAACAATTCTACAACACCAAGTTATAGTCCAACAATTTTATTTTAAAATTCACAAGCTTTCGGAGGCTTCCTCCTTCCTCCTTGGACTATAACTTGGTGTTGTAAAATTGTTTACAATTGTTAACCCCAGTCCATCACCGGCATCTCCACATTATGGCCCTAGATACGGACTGCAGGGACCCCACCAATCTTCGAAGTTTTATGGCCCGAGAGTTACTGTTGTTCATTAACCATTTATAAATAACAGGTGTCTCAAATTCTCGAAGGGAGTACATTCCATAAGTTTCTTCAGGGATAGACACTTTTAATCCCTTATCCGTGCATATAATTGTGGCTCTCATTTTACATAAGAGATCTCGTCCGAGTAAATTAACGGGTGCGTCCTCTGATAGTAGGAATGCATGTTGTCCGTGGAATACTTCTGATTTTATGTCTAATGGTTCTGACCATTGCATAGTTTGTGTAACTCCTGACAGGCCAACACATTGTACACTTTTATCCATTTTGGGGGCTTCTTTTGCCATTTCTTTGGACAATAAAGAGTTAGTAGCACCCGTATCGACAAGGAAGGGCACTTGTTTTCCCCCCATGTGTAGATAGAGGCATGGTTCTTGGCCAGCGTTCACTGAGACTATCGGCATTTGACAATCAGGTTTCTGACACAGGGGGGTCCAAGGGCATCATGCGGGATAATTTCCGGGATTATTACAATTTGAATTACCCCATGGATTCCCAGTCGAAAATTGGGCTTGGGGTCGAGTGGTGGGCTGATCAGCACAATTTTGCGGTGGACCATTGGCAGATCCTCTGTCAAACTGAGGACAATTTGACCACAATTATAACACACACCATAGAAAGGTTTTTTTTGAATTTCCCGTACCGAGATATCTAAAACCTCCTGGTTGAGGTGGGCATAACCCGTGTCCGCGTTGTGGGCGTCCCCTCCCTCTATTATGTCCCATATAAGATAAGGTGACCGGGTCATTTGGGGTCACCTTTGTTTCTGCGTAGATGGAGGTTTTATTTTTATTTTCTTTGCTTTCTCTACTACGATCCTGGACATTCTTTAGAATGGATGTCAATTGGGGCACAGTTTTGTGTCTCCAAGCTAGGCATATCAGAGTCAGTGGGTCTTTTAATTCTGGTCTGAGTCCGTTAATGAGGGCGTTAACGAGTGGCACTTGGTATGGCTAAAGATGCTTACCAGAACACTGGTCAAAAATATTCTCCATTCTTTCTATATACTCCTCAACATCCTCATCCTTCCTTTGACTGGTTTCTGTATTCTTAGTCCAATTTGTTTTTTTTGGGAATTTTGTGTGCATTACTTCATACAAGTTTTGGCAGAATGCATCATCTGCCACTGTCTCATCTGATCCGTTGGCTGCCCTATGGTTCCGGATAGGGGCAAAACTTTCATCGCCCTCACACAGTCTTTTATATTTGTTATCTTTCAACCATGCGCGTAATAACTGATCCATATCCACTATGGTTGGATGGTGACAAATGACTATCGTTTTCAATTGATCAATAGATTTTTCTAAATCTTTGGAGGGGTCTGGTAAGTCCTGGATGATTCCTCTCAATTCAGTAGCTGTCCATCGACGGTGGACGGAAACAGGGTCTCCGCCTGCAGCATGGACATTGGGGAACCGTCTTAAGGGCAATTGGGTTCTGGCTGGGGTGGGCCAAGATTCCCCGTCGTCTCCCTCTCTCGCCTCTCTTCGTTTTATGGCACCCCGGATACTCTGACTTGGGGCCGCAGTCTGGGAGGGCGTCTGGGCAGCTATTGCACCAATAGTGCCGCCCTCGAAATTAAATGGAGGTTGGGGATTTAAAGGGTTACCGGGGTCCCCTTCGTTCTCAGGCTGTGCAGGTACCTGCTCCTGATAAGCCGGGGGGTTTCGTGGGGCTCGCATCTGTCCTATGAAATAATCATCGTCATTATCAGGGGCAGTGGGTAGGGCAGGATATAATGGCACAGCTACCGGCGACTGTTTCTTTATTAACATTTGCTTAATCTTTATATCTTGTTTAATATTTCTACTGGCCATTTTACTCTGTTCGTGTCTTGATTCTGCTTCTTTTTTCCAATCTAAAAATGCCGCCCACTTAACCCCTTTTTCACCTTTCTTTTTCGGGTCTCTATCTTCTAAAGATTTTTCTAAACACTTAATTCTATCCATATTAAATGTGCCGTCTTCGGGAAAAGGATATTTTCTAGTCCTGGTCCATTTGGACCAAACTATCAACTCGTCAGATGTTTCTTTCCCAAAGTTTCTGTACATATAAGCAGCAGGTGTTCCCTTTGGAGGGATTTTGCATGCGCTGGCACCCATAGCTTCTATTTACAATTCTTACAATATAGTACACAGCGATATAACGATCGCAATTCTGTACTTGATAATTCAGCTGATTGGACAAGACGTCATGTGTTCTCTACACTTACTTTAGGGTCCTGGCCTTCACGTGGGGTTAAAACCCTCTTAATAACCAGCTCAGGCTAGGTGCGTGAGAGAAACGTCTGCAATTAGTTGAATCAGCTGACTTATACAAGATTTTTTTTTAGTGTTTTTATATCTTAACACGATGCAGCAGGTAAACCAGAATTTCACACTTTTCCGAATAATGCGACATCAACACCAGCCTGCATTTGTCGCTACTACAGACTTGTAATTTCACACTTTTCCGAATTTTTACATGTTCAAATTACAATTTCACACTTTTCCGAATGTTAAAATTTTATTTTACACAAGTCCGTAACCCGGTTACCTCTCTCTTTTCCTGGCGCCTCCACTAGCAGCTGATCATCTGTTGGTCCCATACAGCAACCTCAACGTCACTCTAGTAATCTCACTGGTATCACAGATCCACTCCGTTATTGCTCTCTTTCAGCCCGTTACTATAACACCGCAGCTGACAATATCGAGTTACCTGTCGCGCGTCTCTCTCTCTTTTTTTTTCTTCCCCCCCTTTTTTTCTCCTTGTCTATACGAAACACATTTCCTATGATCGCCTTCCAATTCCTAAAGGCAAACAGAAGAATTAGTCACGTCAGTTAATGCATACATTTACCAATCGCAGTGCGTCTGCGGCTTGTACAGACAACGTGTCCATACTTACCGGGGATCACAAGCGATCTCGGTGGGACCTCCAAGAAACTGTTGAAAACTTAAACTTAATATTACCTATTCTATACAATGCATTAACTCCCAAACACTTAATTCAGACAAGCAAGAATTTATTATGAAAACTTGTACAAGTGGAAGTGTACCCCAAACAATGGTTGGGGATACGTCTTCGCTGAGTTCAAGAAACAGCTCACGTTTATATAGTTCATTAACAACGCCCACCTGTCATAGAAAATGGGCGTACACGTACATTCTTTATTGGTTCAGGTAGTTAGTCAATAAAAAATAGGGAACCCACCCTCCGGCTCGCCCCTCTATCAGATCTCCGCTTGATCTTCTTGTGTTCCAGTGAAAGGAGCCCCAGTGTCTATAGGTCTTGCCTCATAACTAAACCCTCTCATCACCCAACACACAGACACAGACACAGACACACACGGACACAGACACAGACACACACACACACACACACACACAGACACACACACACACACAAACACATTACAGCAGGGGGGCCACCAGATAACAATCAACGGCACTGAGGGCAATTATAGCAGGCGCCCCTGCTGCTGTCCCGGCTGAGAGTGGGTGTAACTGAACATTGGCCAGGGATCTGCGTGGTTCGGTTCTCCGGTGGGCAGTGAACCATCACCAAGGGAGCTCCTGGCGTCAGTTCCAATTCCGTGTTGACGTAATGTGAAATTATAGGATGTGGGTCTCCCTGGTGATTGCCCACAGCGTGGGGGGGATATTTTAACCTAACCTGCCCGTCGGGAAACTGCCGGGATCGGGTGCTGGTCCTACACCCCAACCGATTTTACTCTCTATTGAAGTCCAGGGGGTGTGAAACCAGCGATCCACCCCCAACTGGTGGGACTCCCACCCGGCGAGTTGGGTTAAAATGATTCCCAGTCCAACCCCGACTTTTGGATGAGGTTCGGAGAAGAGGCCAGAATGGGGCAAGAGGAGAAACAGAGGGTGTCCTGCTCTGCGGTGCGTGTACCATGGGGGTTAGATTGTGTTCAGGAGTGGGGACTTGAACCTCAGACTCGGAGGCGAGTGTACAACCCACTGAGCCGTGGTTGTTGAAGGCCCCGTGTGTAGGTCACCCACTCAGAGGGTGGCGCTTATCAGCTTTTGGTGATTTACTTATTTTAATTTGCAGAGACCCCGAGACTCACCGTGAGCCCAGAACTCCTGCACCTGACGCCCGGCCGGGAGCAGACGGTGCTGTGCGAGATCTGCTGCTATTACCCCCTGGACGTCAGTGTGAAGTGGACGAGAAAGAGATCCGGCAACAGCAGCACTGAACACATCAGCGAGAGCTGGCTGAGCGGCCACCGCGTGAACCCTGACGGCACGTACAACCTGACAAGTTCCATCACCATCAAACCCACTGCAGAGGATCACCACAACGTCTACACCTGTTATGTTGACCACGTGTCTGTGAAGGCAGGTCTCAGGGAGAGCGTAACCCTGAAGGTGGCAGGTAAAGACCACGCAAAAACCAGGCGATCACATAGAATTACATCGAATGCACAGCAAACAAACAGGCCATTCGGCCCAACTGGTCTATCCCAGTATTTATGCTCCACACGAGCCTCCTCCCTCCCTACTTCATCTCACCCTATCAGCACATCCTTCTATTCCTTTCTCCCTCATGTGTTTATCCAGCTTCCCCTTAAATCCATCTACACTATTCACCTCAACTACTCCTTGTGGGAGCGAGTTCCACATTCTCACCACTCTCTGGGTAAAGAAGTTTCTCCTGAATTCCCTATTGGATTTATTAGTGACTATCTTATATTTATGGCCCCCTCGTTCTGGTCTCCCCCACAAGTGGAAACATCTTCTCTACGTTTACCCTATCGAACCCTTCCATAATCTTAAAGACCTCTATCAGGTCACCTCTCAGCCTTCTCTTTTTCCAGAGGAAAGAACCCTAGCCTGTTCAATCTTTCCTGGTTGGTATAACTCTTTCCTGATAATGACTGGCGGACCTCCGCTGAAATCAAGACTCCAGGTGAAGGCACGAGGGCCGACTTTACGAGTTTGTCTGCAGATCGGCCACCAGCCTTCACACTTCAATATTGCAGTCCGCCCGTGCCAGGTGTGTGAGAGACTCTTCACCAGAATCACGAGCTCGGAAGGCAACCCTTCCCCCCCCCCAGCGTTTGACCCACTCTAATGACCAACATTCTTCACCTGCAGCCGTTTAAAGTAGGAGTCTTGCCCCCAGCTCCCCTTTTAAAGGATGTCACCACTTCAGGACCCCTTTTTAAAGAAGGGAGTGCACTGTTTACACTGCTATCAGCTGTGGTTGTGAGGAGTCCAGCTCCATAATACGAGCATTCCATCCGGACTGCTTCCTCCCCGTCTCTGCAACCTCCTCCAGCCCTGCAACCTTTCTCCAACTCTGTGTTCCTCCAACTCTGGCCTCCTGTCCATCCCCCACTCCTTTCACCCCACCATTGGCGGCCGTGCCTTCAGCTGCCGAGACCCTAAGCTCTGGAATTCCCTCCCTAAACCTCTCCGCCTCTCTCTCCTCCTTTAAGATGCTCCTTAAAACCTGTCTCTGTGACCAAGCTTTTGGTCACCTGTCCTAATATCTCCTTATGTGGCTCGGTGTCAAATTTTGTTTGATAATCACTCCTGTGAAGCGCCTTGGGGACGTTTCACTACGTTAAAGGCGCTATATAAATGCAAGTTGTTGTTGTTGTGCAGTTACCAATTGAAAGTGACCCCTTTTAAAAGGGGCTCTTGCCATCAGGGCCCCTTTTAAAGAGAGAATCTCGCCATCAAGAGAATGACAATTAACTGTAACCTGATTTTTAAAAATTTGTTGAATACTTTGGTTTGAAAGGAATATTCTGGAACAAGGCAATGACCTGGTCGATCTGTGAGCTTCCTTCTACCGATGCCAGGCTCACACTGTGTTTAACGCTCCCTTGTGGTTGCTATACTGCCTGAAGCTGCCATTTCCGGTTTGCCCACCTGCTCGGGCCTGCCTCGGTCCGTAGGAAAGTGGCCGAGCCCATCGGGGGGAACCGAGCTGACCCGGGGTGGCGGGGGCGCAGATTTTGGTCTTCACGGTGATCTGGCGGAGCGGGCCACTCGCCCATTATCCTCGCCCCATTTGCGTTCCATTGAGCAGCGGCTGGTTCTGTAAAGAGCGGGTCGTCTGAATACCTCCCAGACAGGAGGAAGAGCCAAAAACGACCTCAATATATCCGCAGCGGACCCCCTCCCACCCCGGGACGGCTGAATACTGATGGTGCTGGTGCCACCTCAGTGCTCCTGGTGCGTGCGGGGGAGCAGGTATCGCAAAGTTCCACACCCCCAGCCCGAGTTTCTCCATCCGTTACCTTTAAGGGGCCGGATAGTCCCAGGATGGGGTGTGCAACGATTCTGAGACCAGTCCCGTCACACTGCGGAGATCGGGACCTGTATCCCCCCCCCCCCTCCTCCCTCTCCCCCCAAAAAAACGCCCTCAGGTGACTCAGCTTTCAAGGGGCTCTGATCCCGATGACAAGACTCTCTCTGTAAATAGGGTTCGGGCCCAGGGCGATTCACGCTGGTGAGGTACCAGATTAGGATCTGCCTGTTTAGAGGGAGTGACGGTAACCAAGGAATGATTAACAGGGTTTCTCCTGATCTCCTTGCAGGAGCTTCTGGTCCTTCTATAGAAGATGCAATTGGGATGTTTATTTGTGCCTTTTTCCTGTACGGCACGTTGAGACTGCTCTACTGGTTATTCGCAGAAAAAGGTAATTCCCCTCAGTGCTTGCACGATAAACTGCTTTGCCGAACAGACCATGAGAGGTGGAGGCTGGCTGTATTCTCCCCATAGTCTTGTTAGTCTATGCCAGGGGTGCAGAAACACTCCATCGTCAGGGAGACTGTAAAAAGAGGCCATTCAGCCCAACAAGCTCAAAGGATGGGTTGGGGTGGGGGTCGGGTCAGGGCGGAGTCGGAGAGGTGGGTGGAAAATCCCGCCCTGCGTCTACGCTCCTCACTGGTGAGAGCCTCCAATCAGCCCGGAGGAGACGGGACCCTCCCTACCTGGAGGGGGAGCTCACAGCGCCAAGCTGCTTTGCCGAAGGCTCTTTCGGGGGGAACGCCGCAGCACGTGAGCACCCCGTTTCGATTGGATGGACCGATGGCTGTGCAGGTGGTCCCCGGGGAGGGAGCGGGTTGGGGATCGTTCAGATCCCTCCCTGACCCTCCTCCCCCACCCTCCCTATCTCTGTAACCTCCTCAAGCCCCTACCACCCTCCGAGATCTCTGCGCTCGTCCAATTCTGGCCTCTTGCGCATCCCCGATTTTAATCGCTCCACCATTGGCGGCCGTGCCTTCAGCTGCCTGGGCCCCAAACTCTGGAATTCCCTCCCTAAACCTCTCCGCCTCTCTCTCCTCCTTTAAGACGCTCCTTAAAACCTACCTCTTTGTCCAAGTCCCCTGACCTAATATCTCCTTATGTGGCTCGGTGTCAAATTTTGTTTGATAATAGCTCCTGTGAAGCGCCTTGGGACGTTTTACTACATTAAAGGCGCTATATAAATGCAGGTGGTTGTTGTTCTTGTTGTTAAGAGAAGGGAGGGAGGATTATTAACTTTATTTTTCTCTCTTTCAGTTTATCCTCTTGTGTCCGGCTCGATGGAGGAAACCAAGGTAAAAGGTCGACAAGAATTCCAAGTGTTTACATTGTGTGACCTGCGGCCTCAGTTAGTCACGGCCAAACACAGCTTCTTCCTACGTGCTGTTTGGAGGGAAAGGAGCTGAGCTTTTGAGGGGTGGTCCTCCTGTTGGGGCAATTCTGATGGTGATGGCCCCCTTTCAGGGCTGTGGTCCTGGTCAGAACGCCTGCTTTTGAGCACTCAGCCCTGAGGCCGGCAATCGCCAGAGCCAGGACCCAAGGGGGGTCAGTGTGGCTCAGTGAGTGACACTCTCGCCTCTTTGAGTCAGAAGGTCGTGGGTTCAAGTCCCACTCTGGAGACGTGAGCACGAAATCTAGGCAGTACTGAGAGAATGCTACACATCCTCCCTCTTCTCCCTCCCCTTTCTTCTCCTCCTCCTCCTTCCCATCCCAGACCGGGAAGCTCCCAGTTCTGATTCCTGAGCTGGCTGATCTCAGCCAGGGCTGATTTTGGTCTCACTGCCTCTGTTTTTGGGGAGGGTAGAAAGTAGAGCACGGTTCCCACCCCTGTGGGTGTTGACTGAAGAGCGGGTCAGAATCAGCTGCGATGCTGCCCCCCACGGTCGGATAGCCACTCACTGTCGAGGCTCCCACATGAATACTGCTCTTTCGGGTAAGGGGCAGAGAAAGCCTGTGGAATTGGAGCCCCCACCAATAAATCATTGGCTTCAGGAGACAAAGAGAGAAATTGGATCAGCGAAAGATTGGTGGGTCTGGTCGTTCTCGGGTCAACATAAGAAATAGGAGCAGGAGGAGGCCATTCGGCCCCTCGAGCCTGCTTCGTCATTCAATAAGATCATGACTGATCTTCAACCTCAACTCCACTTTCACACCCGATCCCCATATCCCTCGATGCAAAAAAACGGAAACAGACCCTTAGTGGCAGGGGGCGGGGTGGAAGTATTGTCTGTTACCAGTCGTTACATTCTGGTCTTTTTCCCCCCCCTTATTTCAGGAGAAAATGAATTAAACCTGTGGACTGCAGTCAGTGAGGAGCTGAAACATTGGTGGTATGTATAAGCTGGAACTCTTTCCCCGTCTCCATTGCCCGATGATAGCCCCTGTCGCCATTAGCCGCTCCGTTTCACTTTTGTGATGAGCTCACCGGCGCTGTCTTCACCATGACACCAAATCCCAACGATGCTCGACAACTGCGATGCCCCCCTGCCCCGATTACCTAGATCTCCACTTCAAATTTCAGCTGGGACAGAGAGAGAGGGAGACAGACAGAGACAGAGACAGACAGACAGAGGGAGAGAGAGAGAGACACACCTACACACACAGACACACCCACACACACGGAGAAAGAGAGAAAGACACACACAGCTAGAGAGAGACATGGAGTGAGACACACATACACAGACACACACACACACACACACACACACAGACACACAGAGAAAGAGAGAAAGACACACACAGCTAGAGAGAGACATGGAGCAAGGCACAAATACACAGACACACACGCACACACATACACAGACACACACACACAGATGCACACATACAGAGACTGAGGGAGACTGAGAAAGAGACAAAGAGACAGACAGGGAAAGAGCAAGAGAAACAGAGACAGAGGGAGCAAAGCAGTGCACAAGCAGAATTCTACACTAGACAGGGTTGCTGGGGGCATGCGGGACACCAGGAGGCAGACTGGGGAGTGCAGGTCAGTATAATGCTCACCTGCAATCTGCATTCTGCACTGTCAGTGACACAGCAGCAATGTAAATGCACCAACATTTTTATTATATATTCATTAATAGGTTAAGGGTGTCGCTGGCGAGGTCGGCATTTATTGCCCATCCCTAATTGCCCTTGAGAAGGTGGTGGTGAGCCGCCTTCTTGAACCGTTGCAGTCAGATATGTTTGTTCCTGTTACAGGTCCAGCTGGAGCAGTGAAGGGGCCACTCCACTCCACTCAGTCCTGGCCAGATGTGGATACAGAAGTGTACAGAAGCAAGACTTTGTGTTTCTCTGTTTTGTTTTATCCACTTGCTTTTGTGTGGCTTGCATTTATAGAACAGTTACAAGGGATACAGATGCTTTCTGATTGGGTCTTGTAAATAATTCTCTGAAGTTTGTGATGAAGTCTTTAAATAATTGTGATTCAAACTGCTCTGAGCCTTTGCACTCTGTACAGGTCTTAGGCTTATTTATTGAAAATTCAAAATGTTGGGAAGGAAATTCCCCTAGTCTGTGTGCGTTAGAGACACTGTAAACACAGTGGGAAGATTCTCTCTACTCTCTCTCTCTCTGTTAGAGACACTGTAAACACAGTGGGAAGATTCCCTCTCGTTTCTCTCTCTCTCTCTCTCTGTGTTAGAGACACTGTAAACACAGTGGGAAGATTCCCTCTAGTCTCTCTATCTCTCTCTCTCTGTGTTAGAGACACTGTAAACACAGTGGGAAGATTCTCTCTGGTCTCTCTCTCTCTGTGTTAGAGACACTGTAAACACAGTGGGAAGATTCCCTCTCGTTTCTCTCTCTCTCTCTCTCTGTGTTAGAGACACTGTAAACACAGTGGGAAGATTCTCTCTGGTCTCTCTCTCTCTGTGTTAGAGACACTGTAAACACAGTGGGAAGATTCCCTCTCGTTTCTCTCTCTCTCTCTCTCTGTGTTAGAGACACTGTAAACACAGTGGGAAGATTCCCTCTAGTCTCTCTCTCTCTCTCTCTGTGTTCGAGACACTGTAAACACAGCGGGAAAATTCCCCCAGTCTCTATGTGTTTGAGACACTGTACACATTTCTGATTTTGCTGGAGGTACAAAACAGAGGATACCTGTTGACGACTCTGTCTCTCATGTCAGTAACCAATGGTGACCAGAAACAATCCTCTCCCCCAATAGGATCTTGCACCAAAGATGATGAAGTAACCCACAGGTTGAGAGGAGATCAAGTAGACGTCATGTGTGCAGCCTGCACTCTCTCCCCTCCAAGAGACTGTGGATGCTGGGGGTCGACTCGAGCTTTCAAGACTGAGATCTGTAGATTTTTGTTGGGTGAGGGTATCAAGGAATACAGATTACCCACATCCCAAAAACAATTTCCATATATATATATATATATGAGAAAATCTCAGTCAGGCAGTGAAAGGAAATGAGGGGAACTTCTATATGGAAGGGATTGAAGGGGAGGGTGGACAAGGCTGGAGGCTGGTAGGACAGTGGGTCTGGCGATGGGTGAAATCGGTCCAATCTGAAGTTACTAAAGGCAGTGCTCAGATCTGAGGTTGCAGAGTGTGTCCAGGAGAAAAAAAGAGATCCTAGGAGTAATTTTCTTGTGGTCCACAACGCCTCAAATTTAAAATTCTCATCCTTGTTTTCAAATCCCTCCATGGCCTCGCCCCTCCCTATCTTTGTAACCTCCTCCAGCCCTCCAACCCTCCGAGATCTCTGCGCTCCTCCAATTCTGGCCTCTCGCCCCACCATTGGTGGCCATGCCTTCAGCTACCTAGGCCCTAAGCTGTGGAATTCCCTCCCTAAACTTCTCTGCCTCTCTCTCCTCCTTTTAAGACGCTCCTTAAAAACCTACCTCTTTGACCAATCTTTTGGTTAACCTTCTTTGGCTCAGTGAGGCTTTTCACCAGTTGTGTGAAATCGGAAAATTGCCCCTGCTGCTCACGAAGCTTGTCTTAAACTTGTTTGGAACCTGTTAGGCAACCAATGGCAAAGACATGAGCATGGGAATAGGAGAAGGCCATTCAGCCCCTTGAGTCTGTTCCAATCTCAGTATTGAAATTTTCAATTGACCCCCAGCCTCAACAGCTTTTTGGGGGAGAGAGTTCCAGATTTCCACTCCCCTTTGTGTGAAGAAGTGCTTCCTGACATCACCCCTGAACGGCCTGGCTCTAATTTTAAGGTCCTGCCCCCTTGTTCTGGACTCCCCCACCAGAGGATCTAGTTTCTCTCCATCTACCCTATCAAATCCTTTAATCATCTTACACACGTCAATTAGATCACCCCTTAATCTTATAAACTCACAGGAATACAATCCTACAAGGCAACGAACAGATCAGATGTAAAATCAGTGTCGTAAGCAGGATTTTTTTTTGGGGGTGGCGGGCAGTGCTTGGAGATGAACTTGCCAGACTGAACCAAAGGGGTTAATTCCCTTATGTGATTTCAGTGTTCGGATAAAATGGCAGTTCACTAGATATAGAAGCAGGTGGTGTTTCCCAAAGAGAGACTTGTTCTTTGGGACGAGTAGCCTTGGGCTTAGGTAAGAATAGGAACAAGTATCTTATGTCCGAGGACTCAAGTAAGAATTAGGAACTGGTAAATCTTATGACTCAGGCTTGGTTAAGAACTGGGGACCAGTTGATTGTATGACTGTGGGAATTATGTAATGAGAGTTCTTCAGTCTGTGTTATCAGTATAACGTACTATCTTGCTCAAGGTCCTTCGCCTGACAGTTACAAGTGTCGAAGACTTGTCTGTGTGCTTGAGAGAAACCTTCATAAGTGATTACATAATATCTTTTGTTAGGTGAAATGTAAAAATTGCACATTCACAGTCTCACCCTTCCTGTTTTCTTTTGAAATGTTGGATATGTTACCTTTCATACTTGTACATCTCTCTCTCGTCAGTCCTATTTAGGGGCCTTAATTATCTTCTAGCTTTCCAATGTTGATGAAGAGTCTGCACATGGTCCATTAACCTGCCCTGTTACAGATGTGGACGTCATTTTCTGTTTATTTCAGATTTCCAGCCTTTGCAGTGTTTCATTCTTTTCTGTCCATCTCTGGCGGCTGTTGAGAAATTTCAAACATGTAAACCAAGCAACAAGAATTGTTTTTAGAATAAAAGTCTGTTTCTCCCCCCACCTGCTTCTGTGTCTTATGACCTTCAGGCGACCAGTTGCTAAGACTCTTCAATGAATTTTCACCCTCAGCAGAGTGCAGAGAGAGAACCTAGACCAAAGATCTCACCATCTGTCCTGTCCCTCATCTGGTTGGACTCGGTGAAAGATGGCCACCCCTGATAAGGGAGCTGTGTAAGGGAGAGAATTAAAGCTGAGGGGAGGGGAGCGAAGGGGAAGAAACTGAAGGAGGCATAGGAATATAGGAATGGGAGTAGGCCATTCAGCCCCTCGAGCCTGTTCCGCTCTTCAATTAGATCATGGCTGATCTGTATCTTATCTCCATTTACCCGCCTTGGGTCTGGAACCCTTAATCCCCTTACCCAACAAAAATAGCTATCAATCTCAGTTTTGAATTTTTCAATTGACCCCCAGCCTCAACAGCTGTTTGGGGGAGAGAGTTCCAGATTTCCACTCCCCTTTGTGTGAAGAAATGCTTCCTGACATCACCCCTGAACGGCCTGGCTCTAATTTTAAGGTTATGCCCCCTTGTTCTGGGCTCCCCCACCAGAGGAAATAGTTTCTCTCTATCCACCCTATCAAATCCTTTAATCATCTTAAACACCTCAATCAGATTACCCCCTTAATCTTTAATACTTGAGGGAATTCAAGCTTAGTCTATGTAACGTGTCCGCATAATTTAACCCCATAAGTCCTAGTATCATTCCAGTGAATCTGAGCTGCACCCCCACCAAGGCCAATATATCCTTCCTGAGATGGGGTGCCCAGAACTGAACCCGGTCTCCATACAGGGTCTAACCAGAGCTCTGATGATTAATAACATGAGACTTCCTTCCCAAAGTTTCATGGTCTAATCCCATTGTTACTCTTTTCTTTCCCTTTCTTGATATGGAATCTATGACCCAAGGATCAATATTCCCCAGCTATTTCCCCACCTCAAATCCCACCATGTGGCCCCGTTGTTGGGCAGCATCGGGTAAAGTACCACAAACAATAACTTGCATTAATATAGTGCATTAAAAGTAGTAAAACGTCCCAGGGCGCTTCACAGAAACGATTATCAAACAAAAAAATAGATGCTGAGCCATAGGAGGAGATATTAGGACAGGTGACCAAAAGCTTGGTCAAAGAGGTAGGTTTTAAGGAGAGTCTTAAAGGAGGAGAGAGAGGTGGAGAGGCAGAGAGGTTTAGGGAGAAAATTCCAGAATTTGGGGTCTTGAAAGCTGAAAGTGCAGCTCCATTTTGTGGCCACGTAGCATGAATCATCAAATTATATTCGGTCCATCGTGCCTGTGCAGGAATAATAATCCCTTAACACCCCCAGAAATCATTGCCTGTTTCACAAACCCCATTCTCCCTCTGGACAGTGGACGTGTGCTTGGAACCTGACTTCAAATTACAAACATACCAAAGAGACGGACAGAGTAAGGTCCATCGAGCCTGTCCCATTCAGTCATGTTGCAATTAAGCTATGGGCCCCGACAACATCCTGGCTGTAGTGCAGAAGACTTGTGCTCCAGAACTAGCCGCGCCTCGAGCCAAACTGTTCCAGTACAGCTACAACACTGGCATCTACCCGACAATGTGGAAAATTGCCCAGGTATGTCCTGTCCACAAAAAGCAGGACAAATCCAATCCGGCCAATTACCATCCCATCAGTCCACTCTCAATCATCAGCAAAGTGATGGAAGGTGTTGTCGACAGTGCTATCAAGCGGCACTTACTCACCAACAACCTGCTCACCGATGTTCAGATTGGGTTCTGCCAGGACCACTCAGCTCTAGAGCTCATTACAGCCTTAGTTCAAACAAGGACAAAAGAGCTGAATTCCAGAGGTGAGGTGAGAGTGTCTGCCCTTGACATCAAGGCAGCATTTGACCGAGTGTGGCACCAAGGAGCCCTAGTAAAATTGAAGTCAATGGGAATCGGGGCATACTCTCCAGTGGCTGAAGTCATACCTAGCACAAAGGAAGACGGTCGTGATTGTTGGAGGCCAATTATCTCAGCCCCAGGACATTGCTGCAGGAGTTCCTCAGGGCAGTGTCCTCGGCCCAACCATCTTCAGTGCTTCATCAATGACCTTCCCTCCATCACAAGGTCAGAAATGCGGATGTTCGCTGATTGCACAGTGTTCAGTTCCATTCGCAACCCCTCAGATAATGAAGCAGCCTGTGCCCGCATGCAGCAAGACCTGGACAACATCCAGGTTTGGGCTGATAAGTGGCAAGTAACATTCGCACCAGACAAGTGCCAGGCAATGACCATCTCCAACAAGAGAGAGTCTAACCACCTCCCCTTGACATTCAACGGCATTACCATTGCCGAATCCCCCACCATCAACATCCTGGGGGTCACCATTGACCAGAAACTTAACTGGACCAGCCATAGAAATACTGTGGCTACAAGAGCAGGTCTGAGGCTGGGTATTCTGCGACAAGTGACTCACCTCCTGACTCCCCAAAGCCTTTCCACCATCTACAAGACACAAGTCAGGAGTGTGATGGAATACTCTCCATTTGCCTGGATGAATGCAGCTCCAACAACACAAAATATCCCGCTTGATTGGCACCCTATCCACCACCTTAATATTCACTCCCTTCAGCACCGGCGCACTGTGGCTGCAGTGTGTACCATCCACAGGATGCATTGCAGCAACTCGCCAAGGCTTCTTCGACAGCACCTCCCAAACCCACAACCTCTACCACCCAGAAGGACAAGAGCAGC
Organism: Heptranchias perlo; assembly: GCF_035084215.1. Classification (NCBI taxonomy): domain Eukaryota; kingdom Metazoa; phylum Chordata; class Chondrichthyes; order Hexanchiformes; family Hexanchidae; genus Heptranchias; species Heptranchias perlo. The sequence goes on from NC_090363.1 coordinate 1,667,985, forward strand.
AGGTACATGAGAACAACACAACCCGCACGTTCCCCTCCAAGTCACACAACATCCCGATTTGGAAATATATCGGCCATTCCTTCATCGTCACTGGGTCAAAATCCTGGAACTCCCTTCCCAACAGCACTGTGGGAGAACCGTCACCACACGGACTGCAGTGGTTCAAGAAGGCGGCTCATCACCACCTTCTCAAGGGCAATTAGGGATGGGCAATAAATGCTGGCCTCGCCAACGACGCCCACATCCCATGAACGAATAAAAAAATGCGCCAGGATCTGCAATGCTCCCCACCCATGCAATCTCCCATCTCCTTGTTCTTTCTAAGACTCTACCCCCTGGTTTTTAACCTAACCCGCCCTGCGAGAACGGCATGGTTTCAGGTGGATCTCTGATTTGCTCTGGATGTTACGCTCCGGTGATAACTGGAGCAGCAGTGGTGTAAAAAGTACAGTGATCAGGACGATGAACAGGTGCAAATCCCACTCCCGGGATCTCCCGCCCTCCCCACACAAGGAGAGCATTTCCTGGGAGTGAATTCAGTGCCTGTTCTCATGAGGATGGCCTCAACCGGGATCTTGGGTTCATGTCACGCTACACGTAACCCCACCAGCAAGGAAAAAATAGTTATCTGTTTTTAATACAACTGGAAATTATCTCTCTCTCTCTCTCTGCCTTTCGGGTCTCTTTCTCTCTGTCTGTGTAATTTGACACATTGTGTATTCAGTATACTGGGGCCTACTGTTTTCCGTGGCTAACCTGTCTGGACACAACGACAGCTTTGATTGGTGTGATGGTGTCCCAGCCTAATATAAGATATGCGATTTGAGAACCTCTCATTCACTACTCACCTGATGAAAGAGATCATCTCCGAAAGCTTGTGATTTTAAAATAAAATTGTTGGACCAAAACCTGGAGTTGTAAGATTCCTTACATTTGTTCTCTACCTGTTTAAATACTTGTTACTTAGACCTGAGAGTCGGGTGGGGAGCGAAGGTGAGAAACTCCCTGATCAAAACAGGAAACACAAGGAAGCTTGGCAATTGAAAATGTACAAAATAACTTCTGTTGGGAGATCCAAGCCATGATTTCTGATAAGAATATCTGGTGGCAAAGCTCTTTACAACGGTGGGGCCACTTCAAGTTAACCCGATATTTTGAGACCAGGTAGTTGTGGACGGAAACTCCCCCGATTAAATTGTGCACGTTTACAAAATACCACAGAAACCGTTTGCTGGTCAATGGCAAACACAAGGGACAATTGCAACCGTCTACTTTGCTGTTGGGAATCTCGCCCCACCAGCTGTGGGCCTCAGAAATGTCAGGGTGAGAGGTCTGTGATTTCCCTCCCCATCAAGTGGACAGTCAGATTCCTGACACTTGCGGCCATTGGGAATAGTCCTCCACTGACCATGTGGACTGCTGGAATTGTCCCGCTGATCTTGTGCAGTCGTGTTGGTGTACAGCGAGATAAAGTGTTAACGAGTGAACAGTGCAGGAGTAGCAGGCCTCCTCCTCCTCCCCATCCCAGACCGGGAAGCTCCCAGTTCTGATTCCTGAGCTGGCTGATCTCAGCCAGGGCTGATTTTGGTCTCACTGCCTCTGTTTTTGGGGAGGGTAGAAAGTAGAGCACGGTTCCCACCCCTGTGGATGTTGACTGAAGAGCGGGTCAGAATCAGCTGCGATGCTGCCCCCCACGGTCGGATAGCCACTCACTGTCGAGGCTCCCACATGAATACTGCTCTTTCGGGTAAGGGGCAGAGAAAGCCTGTGGAATTGGAGCCCCCACCAATAAATCATTGGCTTCAGGAGACAAAGAGAGAAATTGGATCAGCGAAAGATTGGTGGGTCTGGTCGTTCTCGGGTCAACATAAGAAATAGGAGCAGGAGTAGGCCATTCGGCCCCTCGAGCCTGCTTCGTCATTCAATAAGATCATGACTGATCTTCAACCTCAACTCCACTTTCACACCCGATCCCCATATCCCTCGATGCAAAAAAACGGAAACAGACCCTTAGTGGCAGGGGGCGGGGTGGAAGTATTGTCTGTTACCAGTCGTTACATTCTGGTCTTTTTCCCCCCCCTTATTTCAGGAGAAAATGAATTAAACCTGTGGACTGCAGTCAGTGAGGAGCTGAAACATTGGTGGTATGTATAAGCTGGAACTCTTTCCCCGTCTCCATTGCCCGATGATAGCCCCTGTCGCCATTAGCCGCTCCATTTCACTTTCGTGATGAGCTCACCGGCGCTGTCTTCACCATGACACCAAATCGCAACGATGCTCGACAACTGCGATGCCCCCCTGCCCCGATTACCTAGATCTCCACTTCAAATTTCAGCTGGGACAGAGAGAGAGGGAGACAGACAGAGACAGAGACAGACAGACAGAGGGAGAGAGAGAGACACACCTACACACACAGACACACCCACACACACGGAGAAAGAGAGAAAGACACACACAGCTGGAGAGAGACATGGAGTGAGACACACATACACAGACACACACACACACACACAGACAGACACACAGAGAAAGAGAGAAAGATACACACAGCTAGAGAGAGACATGGAGCAAGGCACAAATACACAGACACACACGCACACACATACACAGACACACACACACAGATGCACACATACAGAGACTGAGGGAGACTGAGAAAGAGACAAAGAGACAAACAGGGAAAGAGCAAGAGAAACAGAGACAGAGGGAGCAAAGCAGTGCACAAGCAGAATTCTACACTAGACAGGGTTGCTGGGGGCATGCGGGACACCAGGAGGCAGACTGGGGAGTGCAGGTCAGTATAATGCTCACCTGCAATCTGCATTCTGCACTGTCAGTGACACAGCAGCAATGTAAATGCACCAACATTTTTATTATATATTCATTAATAGGTTAAGGGTGTCGCTGGCGAGGCCGGCATTTATTGCCCATCCCTAATTGCCCTTGAGAAGGTGGTGGTGAGCCGCCTTCTTGAACCGTTGCAGTCAGATATGTTTGTTCCTGTTACAGGTCCAGCTGGAGCAGTGAAGGGGCCACTCCACTCCACTCAGTCCTGGCCAGATGTGGATACAGAAGTGTACAGAAGCAAGACTTTGTGTTTCTCTGTTTTGTTTTATCCACTTGCTTTTGTGTGGCTTGCATTTATAGAACAGTTACAAGGGATACAGATGCTTTCTGATTGGGTCTTGTAAATAATTCTCTGAAGTTTGTGATGAAGTCTTTAAATAATTGTGATTCAAACTGCTCTGAGCCTCTGCACTCTGTACAGGTCTTAGGCTTATTTATTGAAAATTCAAAATGTTGGGAAGGAAATTCCCCTAGTCTGTGTGCGTTAGAGACACTGTAAACACAGTGGGAAGATTCTCTCTACTCTCTCTCTCTGTGTTAGAGACACTGTAAACACAGTGGGCAGATTCCCTCTAGTCTCTCTCTCTCTCTCTGTGTGTTAGAGACACTGTAAACACAGTGGGAAGATTCCCTCCAGTCTCTCTCTCTCTCTCTCTCTGTGTTAGAGACACTGTAAACACAGTGGGAAGATTCTCTCTGGTCTCTCTCTCTCTCTCTCTGTGTTAGAGACACTGTAAACACAGTGGGAAGATTCCCTCTAGTCTCTCTCTCTCTCTCTCTGTGTTAGAGACACTGTAAACACAGTGGGAAGATTCCCTCCAGTCTCTCTCTCTCTCTCTCTGTATTAGAGACACTGTAAACACAGTGGGAAGATTCCCTCCAGTCTCTCTCTCTCTCTCTCTCTCTGTGTTAGAGACACTGTAAACACAGTGGGAAGATTCTCTCTGGTCTCTCTCTCTCTGTGTTAGAGACACTGTAAACACAGTGGGAAGATTCCCTCTCGTTTCTCTCTCTCTCTCTCTCTCTCTGTATTAGAGACACTGTAAACACAGTGGGAAGATTCCCTCTCGTTTCTCTCTCTCTCTCTCTCTGTGTTAGAGACACTGTAAACACAGTGGGAAGATTCCCTCTAGTCTCTCTCTCTCTCTCTGTGTTAGAGACACTGTAAACACAGTGGGAAGATTCCCTCTAGTCTCTCTCTCTCTCTCTGTGTTCGAGACACTGTAAACACAGCGGGAAAATTCCCCCAGTCTCTATGTGTTTGAGACACTGTACACATTTCTGATTTTGCTGGAGGTACAAAACAGAGGATACCTGTTGACGACTCTGTCTCTCATGTCAGTAACCAATGGTGACCAGAAACAATCCTCTCCCCCAATAGGATCTTGCACCAAAGATGATGAAGTAACCCATAGGTTGAGAGGAGATCAAGTAGACGTCATGTGTGTAGCCTGCACCCTCTCCCCTCCAAGAGACTGTGGATGCTGGGGGTCGACTCGAGCTTTCAAGACTGAGATCTGTAGATTTTTGTTGGGTGAGGGTATCAAGGAATACAGATTACCCACATCCCAAAAACAATTTCCATATATATATATATATATATATGAGAAAATCTCAGTCAGGCAGTGAAAGGAAATGAGGGGAACTTCTATATGGAAGGGATTGAAGGGGAGGGTGGACAAGGCTGGAGGCTGGTAGGACAGTGGGTATGGCGATGGGTGAAATCGGTCCAATCTGAAGTTACTAAAGGCAGTGCTCAGATCCGAGGTTGCAGAGTGTGTCCAGGAGAAAAAAGAGATCCTAGGAGTAATTTTCTTGTGGTCCACAACGCCTCAAATTTAAAATTCTCATCCTTGTTTACAGATCGCTCCATGGCCTCGCCCCTCCCTATCTTTGTAACCTCCTCCAGCCCTCCAACCCTCCGAGATCTCTGCGCTCCTCCAATTCTGGCCTCTCGCCCCACCATTGGCGGCCATGCCTTCAGCTACCTAGGCCCTAAGCTCTGGAATTCCCTCCCTAAACTTCTCTGCCTCTCTCTCCTCCTTTTAAGACGCTCCTTAAAAACCTACCTCTTTGACCAATCTTTTGGTTAACCTTCTTTGGCTCAGTGAGGCTTTTCACCAGTTGTGTGAAATCGGAAAATTGCCCCTGCTGCTCACGAAGCTTGTCTTAAACTTGTTTGGAACCTGTTAGGTGATCAATGGCAAAGACATGAGCATGGGAATAGGAGAAGGCCATTCAGCCCCTTGAGTCTGTTCCAATCTCAGTATTGAAATTTTCAATTGACCCCCAGCCTCAACAGCTTTTTGGGGGAGAGAGTTCCAGATTTCCACTCCCCTTTGTGTGAAGAAGTGCTTCCTGACATCACCCCTGAACGGCCTGGCTCTAATTTTAAGGTTATGCCCCCTTGTTCTGGACTCCCCCATCAGAGGAAATAGTTTCTCTCTATCTGCCCTATCAAATCCTTTAATCATCTTAAACACCTCAATTAGATCACCCCATAATCTTCTATACTTGAAGGAATCCTAGTCTCTAGTGGTTAAAAAAGCATTCGGGATCCTGGGCTTTATAAATAGAGGCATAGAGTACAAAAATATGGAAGTCATGATGAACCTTTATAAAATACTGGCTCAGCCACAACTAGAGTATTTTGTCCAGTTCTGGGCATCTTTAAGATGCACTTTAAGGTGTGAAGGCCTTAGAGAGGGTGCAGAAGAGATTTACTAGAGTGATTCCAGGGATGAGGGACTTTAGTACGTGGATAGACTGGAGAAGCTGGAGTTGTTCTCCTTGGAACAGAGAAGGTTGCGAGGAGATTTGATAGAGGTATTCAAAATCATGAAGGGTCTAGACAGAGTAGATAGAGAGAAACTGTTCCCATTGGTGGAAGGGTCAAGAATCAGAGGACATAGATTTAAGGTGATTGGCAAAAGAACCAAAGGTGACATGAGGAAAAACTTTTTTACTCAATGAGTGATTAGGATCTGGAATGCATTGCCCAAGGGAGTGGTGGAGGCAGATTCAATCATGGCCTTCAAAAGGGAACTGGATAAGTACTTGAAAGGAAAATATTTGCAGGGCTACGGTGATAGGGTGGGGCAGTAGGACTAGCTGGATTGCTCTTGCATAGAGCTGGCATGGACTCGATGGGCAGAATGCTGTCCTTCTGTGCTGTAATCTTCCTATGATTCTAATTTAACCCTTTTACCCCAGTTCCATTCTGGTGAATCTGAGCTGCGTCCCCTCCAAGGCCAATATTTCCTTCCTGAGATGGGGTGCCCAGAACTGAACGCAGTATCTCCGGATGGGGTCTAACCAGAGCTCAGTACAACTTGTGCGGATATTACACAGTGTGTGCGGATATTACACAGTGTGCTGAGAGTTCGGTACGTGTGGGAGTTAGGTGAAGTGGGGGAAGGAGGTGCTGCTTTGCCTTGCTTTTCCTGCAGAGCGGTAGTGGACCTGAGAGCGGTGAGCGGCGGGAGAGAGCGAGACCAGAGCGGGGATAAAAACAGCGCGGAGAGAGCGAGACCAGAGCGGAGATATAAACAGCGCAGAGAGAGCGAGAGTCCAGTCGGTGAGCGGCGGGAGAGAGCGAGACCAGAGCGGAGATATAAACAGCGCGGAGAGAGCGAGAGTCCAGTCGGTGAGCGGCGGGAGAGAGTGAGACCAGAGCGGGGATATAAACAGTGCGGAGAGAGTGAGACCAGAGCGGGGATATAAACAGTGTGGAGAGAGCGAGACCAGAGCGGGGATATAAACAGTGTGGAGAGAGCGAGACCAGAGCGGGGATATAAACAGTGTGGAGAGAGCGAGACCAGAGCGGGGATATAAACAGTGCGGAGAGAGCGAGACCAGAGCGGGGATATAAACAGTGTGGAGAGAGCGAGACCAGAGCTTACTCTGAGAGCGAGACTCTGAGACCAGCGGCAGTTCGGGGTGACGTCACCAGTCAGAAAGTGACGCGGCACAGGGGAGGCAGCTGATTGGTGAGTAGGTTCAGGTGAGTATTTCTACCATTTTACTGTAAGTAAAGTAATAAGAAAGGGAAGATCTGCAGGTTTTATAGCAGATAGTGTTTTTTTTTAGTGAACCTAGGTCCCTAGTATAGTTAACATTTTCTAATTTCAACGTAATTTAAAAGGGGTAACTCAGCTAAGGCAAGTCATGGCAGCAGACCTCGCACCCGTGATATGCTCCTCTTGCAAGATGTGGGAAGTCATGGACACTAGCAGTGTCCCTGCCGACCATGTGTGCGGGAAGTGTGTCCACCTGCAGCTACTGACCGATCGTATCTCGGAGCTGGAGCTGCGGGTGGACTCACTGTGGAGCATCCGCGATGCAGAGAAACTCGTGGATAGCACGTTTAGCGAGTTGGTCACACCGCAGGTAAAGGGTATACAGGCAGGAAGTGAATGGGTGACCACCAGGAAGAGTAAGAGATGCAGGCAGGTAGTGCAGGGGTCCCCTGTGTCCATCCCCCTCTCAAACAGATATGCCACTTTGGATGCTGTTGGGGGGGATGACTTATCAGGGGAAGGCAGCAGCAGCCAACTTCCTGGCACCACGGGTAGCTCTGCTGCACAGGCTGGGAGGAAAAAGAGTGGCAGAGCTATAGTGATAGGGGACTCAATTGTAAGGGGAATAGACAGGCGTTTCTGCGGCCGCAACCGAGACTCCAGGATGGTGTGTTGCCTCCCTGGTGCAAGGATCAAGGATGTCTCGGAGCGGCTACAGAACATTTTGGAGGGGGAGGGCGAACAGCCAGCTGTCGTGGTGCACATAGGCACCAACGATATAGGTAAAAAAGGGGATGAGGTCCTAAAAGCGGAATATAGGGAGTTAGGAGGTAAATTAAAAAATAGGACCTCAAAGGTAGTAATCTCAGGATTGCTGCCAGTGCCACGTGCTAGTCAGAGTAGAAATAGGAGGATATTTCAAATGAATACGTGGCTAGAGGAATGGTGCAAGGGGGAGGGATTCAAATTCCTGGGACACTGGAAACGGTTCTGGGGGAGGTGGGACCAGTACAAACCGGATGGTCTGCACCTGGGCAGGGCCGGGACCGCTGTCCTAGGAGGAGTGTTTGCTAGTGCTGTTGGGGAGGGTTTAAACTAAAGTGGCAGGGGGTTGGGAACCTGAGCAGGGAGAGAGAGGAAAGCGTAACAGGAAGGGACAGAAGGTATGGAGTAATAGGTAAAGTGTTAAAAAAGGAAAAAGCAGGAACTAAGCGTCACAAAACAGATTTGAAAGTTCTTTATCTGAATGCACGTAGCATTCGTAATAAAATGGACGAGTTAACGGCACAAATAACTACGTATGGGTATGATCTTGTGGCCATTACAGAAACATGGCTGCAGGGTGACAACGACTGGGAATTAAATATGCCAGGGTATTTAACAATCAGGAAGGACAGGCAGGAAGGAAGGGGAGGTGGGGTGGCTATGTTAATAAAGGAAGGAATCACTGTAATACAGAGAAATGATATTGGGACAAAGCATCAAGATAATGAAACAGTTTGGGTGGAGATAAGGAATAATAAGGGAAAAAAAACATTAGTGGGCGTAGTATATAGGCCTCCTAATAGTTGCAACTCTGCTGGAAGAAGTATTAATCAGGAGATAGTCGGGGCATGTAATAAGGGAACAGCCATAATTATGGGGGATTTTAATTATCATATTAACTGGACAAATCAAATTGGGCAGAGCAGCCTTGAGGACGAGTTCATTGAGTGCATCAGGGATGGATTTCTTGAGCAGTATGTAACTGATCCTACAAGGGGGCAGGCAACTTTGGACCTGGTCCTGAGTAATGAGTCAGGATTAATTAATAATGTCCTAGTTAAGGATCCCCTTGGAACGAGCGACCACAACATGGTTGAATTCCATATCCAATTAGAGGGTGAGAAGGTTGATTCTCAAACAAGCGTACTGAGCTTGAATAAAGGAGACTATGATGGTATGAGAGCGGAATTGATTAAAGTGGACTGGGAAAATAGATTAAAGGGTAAGACGGTACATGAGCAGTGGTGTTCATTTAGGGAGTTATTTTACAACTTTCAAAATAAATATATTCCACTGAGGAAAAAAGGGTGTAAAAGAAATGACAGCCACCCGTGGCTAAGTAAAGAAATCAAGGATAGTATCCGACTAAAAACAAGGACATATAAGGTAGCCAAACTTAGTGGGAGGATAGAAGATTGGGAATTCTTCAAAAGACAGCAAAAAGTAACTAAAGGATTGATTAAGAAAGGGAAGTTAGATTATGAAAAGAAATTAGCAAAAAATATAAAAACAGATAGCAAGAGTTTCTATAGTTATATAAAAAGAAAAAGGGTGGCTAAGGCAAACATAGGTCCCTTAGAGGATGAGACCGGGAAATTAATGGTGGGAAACATGGAGATGGCAAAAATGCTGAACAAATATTTTGTTTCAGTCTTTACAGTAGAGGACACTAAGAATATCCCAACACTGGACAAACAGGGGACTCTCGGGGGGGAGGAGCTAAATACGATTAAAATCACTCAAGAGATGGTACTCAGTAAAATAATGGGACTCAAGGCGGATAAATCCCCTGGACCTGATGGCTTCCATCCTAGGGTCTTGAGGGAAGTGGCAGTAGGGATTGTGGATGCTTTGGTGATAGTTTTCCAAAATTCCCTGGACTCAGGAGAGGTCCCGGCAGATTGGAAAACTGCTAATGTAACACCGTTATTTAAAAAGGGTAGTAGGCAGAAGGCTGGAAATTATAGGCCAGTTAGCTTAACATCTGTGGTGGGTAAAATTTTGGAGTCTATTATTAAGGAGACAGTAACGGAACATTTAGATAAGCATAATTTAATAGGACAAAGTCAGCATGGCTTTATGAAGGGGAAGTCATGTCTGACAAATTTGCTTGAGTTCTTCGAGGATATAACGTATAGGGTGGATAAAGGGGAACCAGTGGACGTAGTGTATTTAGACTTCCAGAAGGCATTCGACAAGGTGCCACATAAAAGATTATTACTTAAGATAAAAAATCACGGGATTGGGGGTAATATTCTGGCATGGGTGGAGGATTGGTTATCAAACAGGAAGCAGAGAGTTGGGATAAATGGTTCATTTTCGGACTGGCAACCAGTAACCAGTGGTGTTCCACAGGGGTCGGTGCTGGGTCCCCAACTCTTTACAATCTATATTAACGATTTGGAGGAGGGGACCGAGTGCAACATATCAAAATTTGCAGATGATACAAAGATGGGAGGGAAAGTAGAGAGTGAGGAGGACATAAAAAACCTGCAAGGGGATATAGACAGGCTGGGTGAGTGGGCGGAGATTTGGCAGATGCAATATAATATTGGAAAATGTGAGGTTATGCACTTTGGCAGGAAAAATCAGAGAGCAAGTTATTTTCTTAATGGCGAGAGACTGGAAAGTACTGCAGTACAAAGGGATCTGGGGGTCCTAGTGCAAGAAAATCAAAAAGTTGGTATGCAGGTGCAGCAGGTGATCAAGAAAGCCAACGGAATGTTGGCTTTTATTGCTAGGGGGATAGAATATAAAAACAAGGAGGTATTGCTGCAGTTATATAAGGTATTGGTGAGACCGCACCTGGAATACTGCATACAGTTTTGGTCTCCATACTTAAGAAAAGACATACTTGCTCTCGAGGCAGTACAAAGAAGGTTCACTCGGTTAATCCCGGGGATGAGGGGGCGGACATATGAGGAGAGGTTGAGTAGATTGGGACTCTACTCATTGGAGTTCAGAAGAATGAGAGGCGATCTTATTGAAACATATAAGATTGTGAAGGGTCTTGATCGGGTGGATGCAGTAAGGATGTTCCCAAAGATGGGTGAAACTAGAACTAGGGGGCATAATCTTAGAATAAGGGGCTGCTCTTTCAAAACTGAGATGAGGAGAAACTTCTTCACTCAGAGGGTGGTAGGTCTGTGGAATTTGCTGCCCCAGGAAGCTGTGGAAGCTACATCATTAGATAAATTTAAAACAGAAATAGACAGTTTCCTAGAAGTAAAGGGAATTAGGGGTTATGGCGTGCGCTGGCGACGTATTTTTTCCGCCAGCTGCATGGCCTGAACTACGACACGCAGCTCCTGTTCATCTTGCTGGTGGGCGGCCGCACGTCTTTGCAGGAGCTGCCTGTCTTTTACCAGGATCTGCTCAGGGTCTGGAACATGGTCGCCTCCGGTCGGAGCTCTCGCCCGTCAGGGGTAGCGGCCGTCCTGCAGGAGCCGCTGCTCGGGAAGCCGTTCCTCCGCGATATCGGCTTCGGCCACTCGCGGCTGTCGGTGCGGAGGGCCGTGGCCGGTCGGGTGACCAGAGTCAGGGACGTCCTGGATGGCGGTGGGTCGGGTTGGTTGGAGCCGTGGGCGCTCGCCGCACGGATGTCCTCGTGGCGTGCCGGGGACGCGGCCATCGCCATCCGGGCGTTGAAATCGGCGCTCGGCCCTGACTCCACTCGGGATGTGGAGGCGGCTCGGGCGTGCGGAGCCATCCCGTCCGACCTGACCCCCGTTCGGACGGAGTTCCTCCTCAGCGCCAAACCCCGGAACCTCCCTCGGGGGGCCGCGCCTCACAACTTGAGCCGTCTCTCGGAAATTCCCTCCGTGCCGTTTCACACCGCGCGGAGGGATTTCCTGTACGGGCTGCTCCTGCACACCATCCACTTCCTCGCCCTCGTCTCTCGGCCGGACACGCCCTGGCGTGCCATCCTGCCGTCCGGCGGAGACGGGGGTCCCCATTGGGAGGCTCTCTATACAGGGGTCCTCCCGTGTTACTTTGGGGATCTGGGGTGGAGGGTGGCGCACGGAGCAGTCACGTGCAACCGGCGGTTACGCCATTTCACGGACACCCAGGCCGCTTGTGATTTCTGCGGCCTGGAGGAGTCCGTGTTCCATCTGTACACTGGGTGTGCAAGACTGCAGCCCCTGTTCCATTATTTGAAGGGGCTGCTCCTCAAGTTCTGGCTGCACTTCAGTCCCACGCTCCTGATCTTTGGCCGCCCGGTGAGGAGGGGGGCGGGCAGGTCGGTGGACGTTCTCGTGGGCCTGCTCCTGGGCCTGTCCAAGGTGGCCATCCACAGGTCTAGGATGATCGTGGTCCGTGGGGGCGGTCGCTCGGCCTGTCTGCCTCTCTTCCGCGGAATGCTCCGCGCCCGGGTGGCCCTGGAGATGGAGCACGCGGTGTCTGCCGGTACGCTCGAGGCTTTCCACGACCGGTGGGCACCGCAGGGGCTGGAGTGTATCCTGGACGAGGAGAATAAAATTTTAATTTGAACACTTGGTTTTGGTTTATTTGGTTTTTAGTATTTAAGCACACCCCACACCCCCCCTTCTTATAAAAGGGGGGCCTAATTAAATAAAAAAAAAAAAAAAAAAATCCAGAGAAAAAAAAAAATTAGGGGTTATGGGGAGCGGGCAGGAAATTGGACATGAAGCTGAGTTCGGATCGGTCAATGCCCTGTGGGTGGCGGAGAGGGCCCAGGGGCTATGTGGCCGGGTCCTGCTCCGACTTCTTGTGTTCTTTAGATTTGTGGTTAGGATCAGATCAGCCATGATCTTATTGAATGGCGGAGCAGGCTCGAGGGGCCGATTGGCCTACTCCTGCTCCAATTTCTTATGTTCTTATGTTCTTATGTTCTTAACATAACTTCTTCCCTTTGTATTGCAGCGCTGTGAGATATAGGCTAACATCCCATTAGCCTTTTAAATAATTTTTGTGATGAATTATTATATGATGTGGTGGTCAGGACAAGGAAAGCGTGCGGTGCTTTCCCGGCACGTGACATGTACTTGCTGTGAAAGGTTTGGATTGAGAAACAATCAGTAAAACCAGTGAGGTGATTGAGGCGGTTCTTGGGAATCCGAAGGGCGAATGGGCGGACAACTCACACTAGAACAACAGGCAAGAAACCAGTTTGTTCACACCACAGATCGACTTGTCCACCATGGCTCTCTTCAGTCTCTTTCTCACAGACAGCACCTCGACCCTGTTGCTGTTCACCTTGTTTGTCATGTTGCTGTTTTTTTCGATTATTCGTTGCAAACCCAAAGCTGTGACCAACTTCCCTCCTGGACCAGCTCCGCTCCCACTGATCGGAAACCTGCATCAACTGGACCTGAAACGGATCGACAGGTCCCTCATGGAGGTAAAGTGAGAATCCTTCAGTGAATGTATCCAGCAGTTCTCAGAGATTGCGGTGGGTTAACCACATATGTGTTCTAGTCATCTGTGATCTGAAATCATAGCGCTAGCAGTCCCCGTGTAAAGTCCCGCCACTCCCATCCAGTTCAGATAATGCTTTTCACTCACACGAAGCCAACTGCAGAAGGTGATCGGGATTTGGGGGGAAATGCGTATCTGAACTGAGCAGAAGCGGCCCCGGTGCGCGAAGCTCTCAGGGTCGGACGATGAAGAGAAGGAGCGAGGTGTATCAGGACACGATGGGCCGAAGGGCCTCTATCCGTGCTGTATAACTCTATGACTCTATGACTGGAAAGGGGCCGCTCAGCAGATCTATCCGGGGAGTGGAGGGACCTGTGGGCTGGTGCCATTACACTAATGACTGGCTGGTGATTTGAACATGTAGCGTTGCTCTATTGAATCCACTTTAATTCTTTTCACAATGTTGCTGGTTTTCGTTCACCGTTCACACTAACCAGTTAAAATAAATCTGTGGAGAAAGAAAGAGTTAGCGTTTCAGGTCAATGACCTTTCGTCAGAACTGGAAGAAGTTGAAGATTGAAGAGTTTTGAAGCAAGTACAGAGTCGGGGAAAGTGTGTATGGGTGGTGGGGGGAATGGGGGATAGGGATAGTGGGGGAAAGAACAAAAGGGAAGGTCTGTGATAGGGTGCCAGGCTGGAGTGATGAAATGCAAGCCATTGGTGCAAGGCAAGGAGGGTGGAAATAGGACAAGTAAAGAAAGAAAAGATTGGTCTAGAGGAGCTGTAAACGGCAACAGCAGAACCATTACCAGCACCTGCTGACCGAAAAAATGGGAGCAGTGGTTCTGATCTGAAGTTATTGAAATCAGTGTTGAGTCCGGAAGGTTGGAAAGTGTCTAAATGAAAGATGAGGTGCTGTTCCTCGAGCTTACATTGAGCTTCATTAGAACAGTGTAAGAGGCGGAGGTCAGAGAGGACAGAGTGGGAATGGGAGGGGGAATTAAAATGGCAAGTGACCAGCAGGTCAGGGTCACACTTGTGGACTGAGCAGAGATGTTCAGCAAATCGATCACCCAATCTGCGTTTGGTCTGCTCAGTGTGGAGAGGAATTTAAGGAATCTTACAACACCAGGTTATAGTCCAACTGTTTCTTTTGAAAATCACAAGCTTTCGGAGGCTTTCTCCTTCGTCAGGAGGCTTTCTCTTTCACCTGACGAAGGAGAAAGCCTCCGAAAGCTTGTGATTTTCAAATAAAACAGTTGGACTATAACCTGGTGTTGTAAGATTTCTAACATTTGTCAACCCCAGTCCATCACCGGCATTTCCACATCAGTGTAGAGGAGACTGCATTGTGAGCAGTGAATACAGTTTAATAAATTGAAAGTACAAGTAAATCACTGTTTCACCTGGAAGGAGTGTTTGGGGCCCTGGACGGTGAGAAGGGAGGAGATGAAGGGGCAAAGAGAGACCAGTTTGAGGATCTATTCTTTCCCATTGAACTTTATTTGTTAATTTTTAAGGCCAATTTTCTGTTTTCCCTGGCATGTGTTTGGGAATGGCTCACTAAAAATTAAACTTAAATCTAATTAAACAAATCTTTCTTTGTTAGCTCTCAGAGAAATATGGAACTGTATTTTCAGTTCAGTTCGGGCCGCAGAAAGCTGTGATTCTGACCGGCTACGACACAGTGAGAGACGCTCTTGTGAATCATGCGGATCAATTCACCGGGAGGCCGCACGTACCGATATTTGACGAAATTACATTTCGACGCGGTAATTTGACATTTTAATCCACTTTCTCCTGTGTATGTTTGTCCTGTTCGTTTCCTTCCTGTTATTACTGAACATTGAAGAATGCGTCGTATGTCCCAGTCTTAAGTTACGCCTCAGCAGCGTCTCTCGGGGCCACCTGCGAGTTCGGAGCACCGATTCCAATCCAGCTGGAATTTCATCAATAACAGTTTTTTTTTTGATGTGGAGATGCCGGTGATGGACTGGGGTGGACAAATATAAGGAATCTTACAACACCAGGTTATAGTCCAACAATTTTATTTGAAAATCACCAGCTTTCGGAGATTATCCCCTTCGTCAGGTGAGTGAGTGAATGAGAGGTTCTCAAATCGCATATCTTATATTAGGCTGGGACACGATCACACCAATCAAAAGGTGTCATTGGTGTTCAGACTTCTTTTGACAGGAGCTCGGTTCCCCATTCCCAACATTCCTGGGCTAAGCCGCAATCCGTCTGCCACCCACTCCCTCTACAACCGGGCTCCACGTCAGCACCGGTTCAGTCGGTAACGCTCTCGCTCCTGGTCAATCCGGAGATTGTGAGCTGGAGCCTGTTACTGGAGTTAAGCCCTTCGCCGAGGTGCAGCACTGTGGGGGGTGTCACTTCACTGGACCTGCCGTCTTTGTTAAGATGTTAAACCCATTTGCTTGTTCAGTTGGCTGGGATTTGAAGAAGAGGTTCTCCCAATGTCTTTACCAATATTTCTCCTTCAAGAAATCAGACATCAAAAAGCTCGGGTCAATTGTCGAATATCATAGAATCATAGAATCATAGAATCATAGAAGTTACAACATGGAAACAGGCCCTTCGGCCCAACATGTCCATGTCGCCCAGTTTATACCACTAAGCTAGTCCCAATTGCCTGCACTTGGCCCATATCCCTCGATACCCATCTTCCCCATGTAACTGTCCAAATGCTTTTTAAAAGACAAAATTGTACCCGCCTCTACTACTGCCTCTGGCAGCTCGTTCCAGACACTCACCACCCTTTGAGTGAAAAAATTGCCCCTCTGGATCCTTTTGTATCTCTCCCCTCTCACCTTAAATCTGTGCCCCCTCGTTATAGACTCCCCTACCTTTGGGAAAAGATTTTGACTATCGACCTTATCTATGCCCCTCATTATTTTATAGACTTCTATAAGATCACCCCTTAACCTCCTACTCTCCAGGGAATAAAGTCCCAGTCTGTCTAACCTCTCCCTGTAAGTCAAACCATCAAGTCCCGGTAGCATCCTAGTAAATCTTTTCTGCACTCTTTCTAGTTTAATAATATCCTTTCTATAATAGGGTGACCAGAACTGTACACAGTACTCCAAGTGTGGCCTCACCAATGCCCTGTACAACTTCAACAAGACATCCCAACGCCTGCATTCAATGTTCTGACCAATGAAACCAAGCATGCTGAATGCCTTCTTCACCACCCTATCCACCTGTGACTCCACTTTCAAGGAGCTATGAATCTGTACTCCTAGATCTCTTTGTTCTATAACTCTCCCCAACGCCCTACCATTAACGGAGTAGGTCCTGGCCCGATTCGATCTACCAAAATGCATCACCTCACATTTATCTAAATTAAACTCCATCTGCCATTCATCGGCCCACTGGCCCAATTTATCAAGATCCCGTTGCAATCCTAGATAACCTTCTTCACTGTCCACAATGCCACCAATCTTGGTGTCATCTGCAAACTTACTAACCATGCCTCCTAAATTCTCATCCAAATCATTAATATAAATAACAAATAACAGCGGACCCAGCACCGATCCCTGAGGCACACCGCTGGACACAGGCATCCAGTTTGAAAAACAACCCTCGACAACCACCCTCTGTCTTCTGTCGTCAAGCCAATTTTGTATCCAATTGGCTACCTCACCTTGGATCCCATGAGATTTAACCTTATGTAACAACCTACCATGCGGTACCTTGTCAAATGCTTTGCTGAAGTCCATGTAGACCACGTCTACTGCACAGCCCTCATCTATCTTCTTGGTTACCCCTTCAAAAAACTCAATCAAATTCGTGAGACATGATTTTCCTCTCACAAAACCATGCTGACTGTTCCTAATTAGTCCCTGCCTCTCCAAATGCCTGTAGATCCTGTCCCTCAGAATACCCTCTAACAACTTACCCACTACAGATGTCAGGCTCACTGGTCTGTAGTTCCCAGGCTTTTCCCTGCCGCCCTTCTTAAACAAAGGCACAACATTTGCTACCCTCCAATCTTCAGGCACCTCACCTGTAGCGGTGGATGATTCAAATATCTCTGCTAGGGGACCCGCAATTTCCTCCCTAACCTCCCATAACCTCTCGCTGTTTGTGGGAGTTTCTGTGATCAGAATGTCTCCAATATTGGCCTAAAATAATAACAGTCACTGCTCTTCAATTGTCTTTCGTGCTGTGAGATGATTTGGGGCATAAAAAAATGCATTATCCAGTTGCACTGCTCTCCAATGATCTCAACTCTCAATGATCACCCGCCCCAGCCTCCAGTCTCTCCTTCCCGAATACTGAAACCAGATGAACCCCCTCTCCCTGTCATTCCAAACTCCCACTGGGCTTTCTCCTTTGATAGACAAGGCTTTAGCAACACAAACATTGAAAATTGAAGCAAAACATTAACCAAATCTATGCCAAGGGTGATGGTCGGGCCTCGGAGTATTATCTCTGGAGCACAATCAATCAGAGGTTAATGGCCTTATATCGATCACTTTGTGTTCTTTGCTTTGGAACTAAAGAGAAATCACAGCGATTTCTATCTTGTAGAATGTTCTTTCCTCAGCAGATTAAATACATTCGAGAGTACAATTTACGAGTAAATGGGAGTCATTTTAACTTTGGACGACAGTGTAAGCTTCAATGGAAAACTCGGGAGAGGTTACAAGGAGTGGCCAATTCGATATCGCCTGTTTTGCACTATTACAAAATGACTTTGAAATTCATAGTAAGACTACACACAAATCATTGGAAGGAGTGAGTGGACAAGTGAATTTCTTTGCACTGCACACCATACCTCCATTACCAGTATATAGTATCATGTCTGGTACAGCACAGGAGGAGGCCATTCGGCCCATCGTGCCTGTGCCGGCTCTTTGAAAATGAAATAAAAAGCTCTGAAAATTCAATTTATTGAAAAAACTGCCAATGATGGTGAAACACAAACACATCGACATAACACCAGTCTCTGAATACCAGACACCATGGAATAGTGATGGAAATGTAAAGTCTTGCAAACTTTCCATGGCCTTTATAAACCTAACACCACAGCACCAACAATTCTTGTAGGACTTTAAATATTAGTATTGCTCGAACATGAGAATTATTGTTAAAAAAAATTACAGTCATCTTCATGTGAAACATTCATGCTG
Organism: Heptranchias perlo; assembly: GCF_035084215.1. Taxonomy (NCBI): domain Eukaryota; kingdom Metazoa; phylum Chordata; class Chondrichthyes; order Hexanchiformes; family Hexanchidae; genus Heptranchias; species Heptranchias perlo. The sequence continues at coordinate 1,686,151 of NC_090363.1, forward strand.
GTCAGTGCTAGATTGTCAAACCTAGTTCCTTAGTGTGTTGCCTCATTCTATTCTGGGACCCTCTAACAAATGAACTGATAAAGCTCAAGTCAAGTTTTAAGGTAATTGGTAAAAGGGGAAATGAGGAGATTTTTTTTAAGGCAAGTTGTTATGATCTGGAATGTGCTGCCTGAGAGTGCGGTGGAAGCAGGCACAATAATAACTTTCAAAGGGAGAATTGGCCATACACTTGAAAAGGAAAAACATTCTCGTCAATGGGCCGAATGGCCTCCTTCTGTGCCTTGAGATCCTATCATTCCAAGTGATTTGTCTACTCCCTCCCTATATTCAACAAATGCCATTCGGAAGGGCAATGGAGATCTGGGGCCTGAACAATGTTGCAGCTGAAGAATGAAAATGACTTACATTTACTTAGACTGATTGATTGATTCCTGGGATGAGGGGGTTGTCCTATGAGGAGAGGTTGAGTAGAATGGGCCTATATTCTCTGGAGTTCAGAAGACTGAGAGGTGATCTCATTGAAATGTATAAAATTCTTAGAGGGCTTGACAGGGTAGATGCTGAGAGGCTGTTTCCCCTGCCTGGAGAGTCTAGAAGTAGGGGGTATAGTCTCAGGGTAAGGGGTGGGCAATTTAGGACTGAGATGATGTGAAATTTCTTCACTCAGAGGGTGGTGAATCTGAGGGCTGTAGATGCTAGCCGTTGAGTATATTCAAAGCTGAGATCGATAGATTTTGGACTCTAATGGTATCAAGGGATATGGGGATCAGGCGGGAAAGTGGAGTTGAGATCAAAGATCAGCCATGATCTTATTAAATTGCAGAGCAGGCTCGACAGGACATATGACCTACTCCTGCTCCTATTTCTTATGTTCTTATGTAGACGCCCATTAAATAAAATATTTGATCAGCTGTTTATGTGTCACTTTCAGGTGTTATATTCAGCGAGGGGAAGCAATGGCAAGACACACGAAAGTTTGTGATATCAACTCTCCGTGGCTTTGGGATGGGCAAGAAATCGATTGAAGACAAGATTATTGAAGAAGCCAATTTATTGGTAAATGTGTTTGAGAGTCATAAAGGTGAGAGCTTTGTATGTGAGACACAGGAAATATGATTAATAATTCAACTGAAATTCTCATGTGTGCTAATGATTCTCACTTGAATAAAATGGAACTTTCTTAAATTGCATTAAGACAAATAAGTTGATGGAGTAAACTTTTAACTTGCTGAAACCCTCATCCATGCCTTTGTTACCTCCAGGCTAGACTATTCCTGTCTGGCCTCCCGTCTTCCACCCTCCATAAACTTCAGCTCATCCAAATCTCTGCTGCCTGTATCCTAACTCACACCAAGTCCCATTCTCCCATCACCCCTGTGGTCGCTGACCTACATTGGCTCCTGGTCTGGGAATGACTTGATATTAAGATTCTCATCCTTCTGTTCAAATCCCTCCATGGGCTCGCCCCCTCCCGATCTCTGTAACCTCCTCCAGCCAACACAACCCTCTGAGATCTCTGCACTCCTCCAATTCTGGCCACTTGAGCATCCCCGATTTTAATCGCTCCACCACTGGCGGCCGTGCCTTCAGCTGCCTGGGCCCTAAGCTCTGGAATTCCCTCCCTAAACCTCTCCACCTCTCTATCTTCCTTTAAGACACTCCTTGAATCTTATCTCTTTGACTGAGCTTTTGGTCACCTGTCCTAATATCTCCTTATGTGGCTCAGTGTCAAATTTTGTATGACAATCGCTCCTGTGAAGCACCTTGGGATGTTTTACTACTTCAAAGGCGCTATATAAATGCAAGTTGTTGTTATCACCCCGATGTAACACTGATGTTACGGATCTACCAGCCATTATAGAAACCAACAGATTTTTATTTCCATCAATGTCAATGAAAATGAAAATCAGATCAGTTTCATGACGTGTGGTCAATCTGACAGGCAAGTTTCATGCCCATGCAGCAAATTGAAAAACTACCCCAAGATTTCTTGGATTCATCAAAATGGTAACAGGAATAGAAGGCTTTAGGTGTAAGGTAGACCAGAAAACATGGGGTTCTCTTTACTTGAACAAAGTAGGATAAGAGGAAAACAAATAGAGGTGTTCTAAATTCTGAGAGGTTTTGCAGCAGCAGCTCTTCTGCCCATTTTATACCGAGCATGATTTTCACTTCCATGGAAGTCAATGGAAACAATTATTGGGTGGTTTATGAAATGGTGTCTGATCCGAGACTGCCTGGTTTTTGCCACTTGGTAAATGTGAAAATTTACTATGGTTCTCTTCAATGCCCTTCTTATTATAGTATTATAATAGGTACAGCACAGGAGGAGGCCATTCGGCCCATCGTGCCTGTGCCGGCTCTTTGAAAGAGCCATCCAATTAGTCCCATTCCACTGCTCTTTCCCCATAGACCTGTAAATGTTTTCCCTTTAAGTATTTATCTAATTCCCTTTTGAAAGTTATTATTGAATCTGTTTCCACCACTCTTTTAGGCAGCGCATTCCAGATCATAACAACTCGCTGCATAAAAAAAAATGTTTCCTCATATAAAGGGCAAAGAGCGGGAGGAATCTTTTAAGTGTGTTCAGGAGAACTTTCTTGACCAGTACGTTTCCAGCCCAACGAGGAAGGAGACGTTGCTGGATCTGGTTTTGGGGAATGAAGCGGGCCAAGAGGAGCAAATGTCAGTGGGGGAGCATTTAGGGAACAGCGATCATAGTATCATAAGGTTTAGAATAGCTATGGAAAAGGACACAGACCACTCTAAAGTAAAAATACTCAGTTGGAGGAGGGCCAATTTCAATGGGATGAGAACAGATCTGGCCCGGGTAAATTGGAATCAAAGATTGGCAGGCAAAACTGTACTTGAACAGTGGGTGGCCTTTAAAAAGGAGATGGTTCAGGTACAGTCTAGGCACATTCCCAGGAGGGTGAAAGGTAAGGCAACTAAAGCCAGAGCTCCCTGGATGACAAAAGATAGAGAGAGTAAGATGAAGCAGAAAAAAGGTGCATATGACAGATGTCAGGTTGATTACACAAGTGAGAGCCAGGGTGAATATAGAAAATTCAGAGGGGAAGTGAAAAAGGAAATAAGAGGGGCAAAGAGAGAGTATGAGAATAGATTTTGCAACCAATATAAAAAGGAATCCAAAATTCTTCTATAGGCATGTAAACAGTAAACGGGTAGTAAGAGGAGGGGTGGGGCCGATCAGGGACCAAAAAGGAGATCTACTCATGGAGGCAGAGATATGACCGTGGTAAGAAATGAGTACTTTGCATCTGTCTTTATCAAGGAAAAAGATGCTGCCAGAGTCTCAGTGAAGGAAAATGTAGTTCAGATACTGGATGGGCTAAAAATTGATAAAGAGGAGGTACTAGACAGGCTAGCTGTACTTAAAGTAGATAAGTCACCCGGTCCGGATGGGATGCATCCTAGGTTGCTGAGGGAAGTAAGGATGGAAATTGCAGAGGTACTGGCCATAATCTTCCAAACATCCGTAGATACAGGGGTGGTGCCAGAGGTCTGGAGAATTGTGAATGTTACACCCTTGTTCAAAAAAGGGTGTAAGGATAAACCCAGCAACTACAGGCCAGTCAGTTTAACCTCGGTGGTGGGCAAACTTTTAGAAACAATAATCCAGGCCAGAATTTGCAGTCACTTGGACAAGTGTGGATTGATTAGGGAAAGCCAGCATGATTGTTAAAGGCAAATCGTGTTTAACTAACTTGATAAGAGTTTTTTGATGAAGTAACAGAGAAGGTAGATGAGGGCAATGCAGTTGATGTGGTGTATATGGACTTTCAAAAGGCATTTGATGCAGTGCCAGAATAAGCTTGTCATCAAGATTGAAGCCCATGGAATAAAAGGGGCAGTGACAGCTTGGATACAGAATTGGCTAAGGGACAGGAAACAGAGAGTAGTGGTGAACGGTTGTTTTTCGGACTGGAGGGAGGTATACAGTGGTGTTCCCCAGGGGTCGGTGCTGGGACCACTGCTTTTGTTGATATATATTAATGACTTGGACTTGGGAGTACAGGGCACAATTTCAAAATTTGCTGATGACATGAAACCTGAAGTGTAGTGAACAGTGAGGAGGATAGTGATAGATTTCAAGAGGATATAGACAGTCTGGTGGACACGTGGCAGATGAAATTTAACACAGAAAAATGCGAGGTGATACATTTTGGTAGGAAGAACGAGGACAGGCAATATAAACTCAAGGGCACAATTTTAAAAGGGGTAGAGGAACAGAAAGATCTGGGGGTATATGTACACAAATCATTGAACGTGGCGGGGCAGGTTGAGAAAGCAGTTAAAAAAGCATACGGGATCCTGGGCTTTTTAAATAGAGGCATAGAGTACAAAAGCAAGGAAGTCATGATGAACCTTTATAAAACACTGGTTCGGCCACAACTGGAGTATTGTGTCCAGTTCTGGGTACCGCACTTTAGGAAAGATGTGAAGGCCTTAGAGAGAGTGGAGAAGAGATTTACTGGAATGATACCAGGGATGAGGGACTTTAGTAACGTGGATAGACTGGAGAAGCTGGAGTTGTTCTCCTTGGAACAGAGAAGGTTGCGAGGAGATTTGATCGAGGTATTCAAAATCATGAAGGATCTAGACAGAGTAGATAGAGAGAAACTGTTCTCATTGGCGGAAGGGTGAAGAACCAGAGGACATGGATTTAAGGTGATTGGCAAAAGAACCAAAGGTGACATGAGGAAAAACTTTTTTACACAGCGAGTGGTTAGGATCTGGAATGCACTGCCCGAGGGGGTGGTGGAGGCAGATTCAATCATGGCCTTCAAAAGGGAACTGGATAAGTACTTGAAAGGAAAAAAATTGCAGGGCTATGGGGATAGGGCGGGGGAGTGGGACTAGCTGGATTGCTCTTGCGTAGAGCCAGCATGGACTCGATGGGCGGAATGGCTGTAACCTTTCTATGATTCTATGTCGCCTCTGGCTCTTTTGTCTCACACCTTCAATCTGTGTCCTCTGGTTACCCATCCTTTTGACTCTGGAAACAGTTTCTACTTATTTACTCGTTCAAAACCATTCATGATTTTGAACATCTGTATCAAATCACCCCTCAACCTTCTCTGCTTTAAGGGGAACAATCCCAGCTTCTCCAGTCTCTCCACATACACTGAAGTCCCTCATCCCTGGTACCATTCTAGTAAATCTCTTTTGCACCCTCTCTGAGGCCTTCACATCCTTCCTAAAGTGTGATGCATCCAGGTCATTAATATATACCAAAAAGAGCAGTGGTCCTAATACTCACCCCTGGGGAGCACAACTGTATATTTCCCTCCAGTCTGAAAAACAAACATTCACCAGTACTCTCTGCTTTCTGCCCCATAGTCAAATTCATATCCACGCTGCCACTGTCCCTTTAATCCAGTGCATTTTAAATTTGCTTGCATGTATATTATGTGGTACTTTATGAAATGCCTTTTGAAATTCCATATACAGAACATCAACCGCACTGCCCCCATCAACCCTCTCCGTTACTTCATCAATGAACTCAACGACTTTCGTTTAACGAACTGTGCTGACTTTCATTTATTAACCCATACATTTTCAAGTGCCAATTAATTTTGTCCTGGATTACTGGGCCAGAACATGCGCAGAGCAGCGAGGCAACAATCGCTGCAGCTCCTGCAAAATAAATTTATGAACGACTTACTGCGGGCTCTGTGGCGCGACTTGCGTGATTTTGAACTTCTAAAGAATTGTGCGCAATCAACCCAGCCCCTGAACAGCGTCGGTTGATTTGCATCGAACAGTCCGTGCGAATAGAAGACACGCCCACAAAAACTGTCAGGAAGAGAAGTCCCGCTCACAAGGAGACAAGCAGACTTCATTCATTTAAAGTTAGTATTCTGGAAGGCCTTGTAAACAAAAACTTTATTTTTTAAAAATAAAAAGCCAACGATAAATTAGAGACAGAAGGAAAAAAGTAAAAAAAATCATTTTTAATTTTTTTAAATGACCAAAAACTATTAAAATAAGGAGTAATATGAGACTCCATGTTTTTAAAGTTTAATTTTGAATTGTTTGGCAGTCATAAAGAGTTATATTGAGCTCTCCGTTATTTCAGGAACAATGTCTGCCCCATTATTTCTAAAAGTTTCCCCAACACCACTTATATTCCTTCGTCTTGGGCAGTAATGCAAAAACGGGCCGCACTGCTCGTTTTGCCCGACCGCCCAAAACAAATTTCACGCCCCTGGTCCGACATATTTTTCCTTTTCTATTGGATACGTCGAAATGAAAACTCACCACATTATCTTTCACTCTAAACCATTACTTCCAAGGACATTAAAACTGCTCTGCTCTCACCTGCCTGTTTCTTTTTCTTCCTCTTACAATCTTCAAGCTTTTAAACTCAAAAGTTTGCATCAGCGAATCGCTGCTTCCTGCTTTACCTCAGTTCTTCTCAAGTTTGGTGACATCCTGAGTTAGTAACCTTGCTGTTTGACTAACTTGTGAATTTTTTGAAAAATAAATAATGCTTTAAATATTATTGAAATTTATAGTCTTAGTTGTATGTTGTATGATGTGCTCATTAACAGGTCAGCCCTTTGATACAACACGTATCGTGAACTCCGCTACGAGCAACATCATCTGCTCAATCATGTTTGGAGACCGCTTTGATTATGATGATGAAACATTTATCGGCCTAACAAGCATGGTCAATGAAAACATTCGACTGTTTGGATCAGCTACCGTACAGGTCTTTATATATTACTGTAGTATGGTTGACTCTTTAGATCACTTGCATAAATCTCGTATACACAGAGATTCCCTCAACTGACCATTACAGGCTGAGAATATCTTTTTTAACATTGGCAAGGTGTGTTTTGGTGATATGTGTTAAGGTATGAGGGCGGGAGGGGGGCTCGCATGGATTGGATTCTTGTGAAAACATGTTCTCGGAGAAGATACACGTGGCAAAAGTCAACTTGGTGCAACGCTGAAATTGTTACAAGTGTTATTATGTTTCTGAACGTTTTTAGAATCAGGAATGTTATGGCAAAGAAAGAGGCCGCCCAGCCCATGGGGATAGAAATCTGTCCTGGATGGGAGTGCAAAGCAGGCGGGATTGTTTAGGCCGCCTGTTATATGCCCGCCCGTTATATGCCCGCCCGATATCCAATCCCATTGATTCACCAGCGCCCGTTTTGTGCTATTGTCCGAGACGGTTTTCACCGCCCTTCGTTCTTAAATTTGTTCCCTGTGGTTGCTGTCTCATTCAGCAAGAGAAACAAACTATCACAAATTTCTACATAATAACACTTTATAAAATACTGAGCTGTAATCCCTCATTTATGGCAACATTCTAATAAAAATTCAATTCACACACTGGCATCTGCCTGAGTAAATTTATGGAAGGAATGTACCAGGACCCTACAACACACCCGCTGCTCCATTTTGCCCCATTTTTAACATAAACCGCCCGGTGGGAACGGGGCAGGTTTGGGTCAGGTGCCCATTTTGCACCCCTCAATTTTAACCTTTGGTCATAGGAATATGGGGAATAGGAGCAGGAGTAGGCTATACGGCCCCTCGAGCCTGCTCCGCCATTCAATCAGATCATGGCTGATCTTTGACCTCAACTCCACTTTCCTGCCCGATCCCCATATCCCTTGATTCCCCTAGAGTCCAAAAATCTATTGATCTCAGCCTTGAATATATTCAATGAATCAGCATCCACAGCCCACTGGGGTAGAGAATTCCAAAGATTCACAACCCTCTGAGTGAAGGAATTCCTCCTCATCTCAGTCTTAAATGGCCGATCCCTTATCCTGAGATGATCCCTCCTAGTTTTAGACTCTCCAGCCATGGGGGAAATAATCTCTCAGCGTCTACCCTGTCAAGCCCCCTCAGAATCTTATATGTTTCAATGAAATCACCTCTCATCCTTCTAAACTCCAGAGAGTATGGGCCCATTCTACTCAACCTCTCTTCATTAAACAACCCTCTCATCCCAGGAATCAATCTAGTGAACCTTTATTGCACCGCCTCTGAGGCAAGTATATCCTTCCTTAGATAAGGAGACAAACTGTACGCAGTGCTCCAGGTGAGGTCTCACCAAAGCCCTGTACTATTGTAGTAAGTCTTCCTTACTCTTGTACTCCAACCCCCTTGCAATAAAGGCCAACATGCCATTTGCCATCCTAATTGCCTGTTGTACCTGCATGCTAACTTTCGGTGTTTTTTGTACCAGGACACCCAAATCTCTCTGAACACCAATATTTAATAGTTTCTCACCATTTAAAAAATATTCTGTTTTTCCATTCTTCCTACCAAAGTGAATAACCTCACATTTCCCCACATTATACTCCGTCTGTCACCTTATTACCCAATCACTTAATCTGTCGATATCCGTTTGCAGACTCTTTGTGTCCTCCTCACAGCTTACTTTCCCACCTAGCTTTGTATCGTCAGCAAACTTGGATACATTACAATCGGTCCCTTCATCCATGTCATTAATATAGATTGTAAATAGCTGAGGCCCAAGCACTGATCCTTGCGGCACCCCACTAGTACAAGCCTGACAATCTGAGAATGACGTGTTTATCCCCTACTCTCTGTTTTCTGTCTGTTAACCAATCTTCTATCCATGCTAATATATTACCCCCAACCCCATGAGCCCTTAACTTGCATAACAAGCATTTATGTGGCACCTTATCGAATACCTATTGGAAATCCAAATATACTACATCCACTGGTTCCCCTTTATCTACCCTGCCAGTTACATCCTCAAAAAGCTCTAATAAATTTGTCAAATATGATTTCCCTTTCATAAAATCATGTTGACTCTGCCTAATCATATTACGATTTTCTAGGTGCCCTGTTACCACTTCCTTTAATAATGGATTCCAGCATTTTCCCGATGGCCGATGTCAGGCTAACTGGCCTGCAGTTCCCTGTTTTCTCTCTCCCTCCTTTCTTGAATAGCGGGGTTACATTTGCTACCTTCCAATCCATTGGGACCATTCTAGAATCTAGAGAATTTTGGAAGATCACAACCAATGCAGCCACTATCTCTGCAGCCACCTCTTTTAGAACCCTAGGATGTCGGCCATCAGGTCCAGGGGATTTGTCTGACATTAATTTAGTCCCATTAATTTCTCCAGTACTTTTTCTTTACCAATATTAATTACTTTAAATTCCTCACTCTCATTAGCCCCTAGGTTCCCCACTATTTCTGGTATTTTTTTGTGTCTTCTACTGTGAAGACAGATAAAAAAATATTTGTTCAAAGTCTCTGCCATTTCCTGATTCCCCATTATAATTTCTCCTGTCTCAGCCTCTAAGGGACCAAAGTTTACTTTCGCTAATCTCTTCCTTTTTACATACTTGTAGAAACTCTTATAATCTGTTTTTATATTTCTTGGTAGTGATTGTGTAAAGCAGGCGATATCGGATAGGCTGCCCGTAATAGATTATTGCCAAAAATTAAAATATCCCCAGTGGAAAAGGGAAATCAGTCGGGGGCCTGATGGGTGGCCAATCGGTTATTGTCCGTTTTACACCATCACCGAAAGTTACTTGTTACAGGGATTGAATGTAAATGAATCCACCGCTAAGGAATTGAAGGCCTGAGCTTGTTGTTTTTCTTCCAATTCAGCTCCACAATTTTTACCCATTTCTGGGATTTCTGATTCCGAATCACAAAACAATTATTAAAAATCTACAGAAGATACACAACACCTTTAATGATTTGTTGAAAGCAACCAAAGAAACACTGAGTGAGAACTGCATCTGGAGCCTCAGCGAGGCATTAATAATGAGACAACAACAGGTACAGTGACTCACCTTTGCAGCAGTAAAGGGAACGTTGGTAGATTTCTGACCTTGCATGCGGAAGTTGGTTTGTAGAATAAAAAAATGACTTTCATCCAGAGTTCTGAAGTCTGTTATTATATCACGTAATCCTATCACTCGTTAATTAAAAAAATCACCGCTGTGCAGCACAAAACGCCCATTGTGACCAGTTAACAAAAGTACTAACCTGCTTTCAGTGTGTTAATTACATGGTGCAGATGTTGATTGTGTCCATTGCATAACATTGGTGGTGCTTGGGTGTAAAAATATGGTTTAAAGCCAAGATTGGGCAATATCTCATCTCGCATAGCTCACATAAAGTTCCCAAACATTTAATAAGAGGCCAGGTGTTAATAGGAGGGGAGCGAAGACCTGTCTCAGTGTGTGTGTGAACAAAGAGAGTTTATAAAAGACAAAGGCAATGCTGAAACTTCAGAACTAAGCACCCAAAGGTCATGAGGTAGCCGGTTTCTAGACGCCAGAATGTCAGAAGGTGGTTCATACCAAAATAAAATATGTGGTTGCTGAAGAAACCTCCCATTGTAAACAATAGACATCGCAGGAGCCATGTTCAAAGCTGGGTACAAACTGTTTCTGCAGCAGAGATAAAGGGATAACGTAGCCACACTAACATAGTATAAACCATCCTTGGTGGTTTCTGAGTTCGCAAAGTGGGATGGTTTACGACAATAAGACCATAAGAAATAGGAGCAGGAGTAGGCCATTCGGCCCCTCGAGCCTGCTCCGCCATTTAATGAGATCATGGCTGATCTGATTTTTACCTCAACTCCACTTTCCCGCCCTTTCCCCATATCCTTTGACTCCCTTGCTGATCAAAAATTTGTCTAACTCAGCCTTGAATGTATTCAATGACTCAGCCTCCACAGCTTTTTGGGGTAAAGAATTCCAAAGATTCACAACCTTCTGGGAGAAGAAATTCCTCCTCATTTCCATCTTAAACGGGCGACCCCTTATTCTGAGACTATGCCCCCTAGTTTTAGATTCCCCCATGAGGGGTAACATCCTCTCAGCATCTACCCTATCGAATCCCCTCAGAATCTTGTATGTTTCAATAACATCTCCTCTCATTCTTCTAAACTCCAATGAGTATAGACTCAACCCGTTCAATCTTTCCTCATAAGACAACCCTTCCATACCCGGAATCAACCTAGTGAACCTTCTCTGAACTGCCTCCAATGCAAGTACGTCCTTCCTTAAATAAGGGCACCAGAACTGTACCCAGTACTCCAGGTGTGGTCTCACCAGCATCCTGTACAGTTGTAGCATGACTTCTCTGCTTTTATACTCCATCATCCTAGAAATAAAGGCCAATATTCCGATTGCCTTCCAGATTACCTGCTGTACCTGTATGTTGACTTTTTGTGTTTCATGTACGAGGACACCCAGATCCCTCTGTACCGCAGCATTTTGTAGTATTTCTCCATTCAAATAATATTTTGCTTTTTTATTTTTCCTCCCAAAGTGGATGACTTCACATTTTCCCACATTATATTCCATCTGCCAAATTTTTGCCCATTTGCTTGACCTGTCAATATCCCTTTGCAGACACTTTGTGTCCTCATTGCAACTTGCTTTTCCACCTATCTTTGTATCATCAGCAAATTTTGGCCACAAGACACTCTGTTCCTTCATCCAAGTCATTGATATATATTGTAAATAGTTGAGGCCCCAGCACTGAGCCCTGCAGCACCCCACTAGTTACAGATTGCTATTTTGAAAATGACTCTTTTATCCTGACTCTTTGTTTTCTGTTAGTTAGCCAATCCTCTATCCATGCCAGTATATTACCCCCAACACCATGAGCTCTTATCTTGTGCAGTAATCTTTTATGTGGCACCTTATCAAATGTCTTTTGGAAATCCAAATATACTGCATCCATTGGTTCCCCTTTATCCACCCTGCCCGTTACTTCCTCAAAATACTCTAATAAATTTGTCAGACATGATTTCCCCTTCATAAGACCATGTTGACTCTCCTTGATTGTATTATGAGTCTCCAAATGTCCTGCTACTACTTCCTTAATAATGGATTCTAGCATTTTCCCAATGACAGATGTTAGGCTAACTGGTCTATAGTTACCTGATTTCTGTCTCACTCCCTTCTTGAATAGGGGTGTTACGTTTGAGGTTTTCCAATCCGCCGGGACCTTTCCAGAATCTGGTGAATTCTGGAATATTACAACCAATGCATCCACTATCTCTGTAGCCACTTCCTTTAAGACCCTCGGATGCAAGCCATCAGGTCCAGGGGACTTGTCAGCCTTTAGACCCATTAGTTTACCTAGTACTTTTTCTCTGGTGATAGTGATTGTTTTTAGTTCCTCCCTCCCCTTTGCCCCTTGATTTTCTACTATTATTGGTATGTTATTAGTGTCTTCTACTGTGAAGACAGATACAAAATATCTGTTCAATTCCTCTGCCATTTCCTTGTTTTCCATTATTATTTCCCCAGTCTCATCCTCTAAGGGACCAATGTTTACTTTAGCTACCCTCTCCCTTTTTATATACTTGTAGAAGCTTTTATTGTCAGTTTTTGTATTTCTTGCTAGTTTACTCTCATAATTTATTTTCTCTCTCTTTATTATTCTTTTAGTCATCCTTTGCTGGTTTTTAAGACCAGCATTTCTTATTTACCGAACAACGCAGTCAAATAGTATAAAGATGGGGCATGCTCCCTCCTAAACGTTAGAGCTCTCAAGAGGGGTCGGTCAGAAGTCCTTTGCCATAGGCAGTCTGTGGAGGCTAAGGCCTGATCTACCTATTAATTGCTTGTCATTAATGTAATCTGTAGACAGTTGTATTATAGCTATAGTACTTCTGGTTGTAATGTTGAAGACAGCTGAAGTGCAACTCTGGTGTAAGTCAATCTATTAAACTTGCTATTTTAGAATCACTGGGGCTAGAATCAAGCAGAAGTTATAGTTGCAACATATCTGCTAACAAATGCAGTCCCCGGGTGGGCACAAGTTTTAAAGGTTTGAGGTAGCTAGTCCGTGAGAGTACAAACCAAGGCGAGTGCACTGGATGGTATATGCTCGACAACCCACACGTACGTGGGGCTGTCGAGCATATACCAGTGGAGAATTGCAAATGTTACACCCTTGTTCAGAAAAGGGTGTAAGGATAAACCCAGCAACTACAGGACAGCCAATTTAACCTTGGCGGTGGGGAAACTTTTAGAAACATTAATCTGGGACACAATTAACAGTCACTTGGACAAGTGTGGATTAATTAAGGAAAGCCAACACGGATATGTTAAAGGCAAATCGTGTTTAAATAACTTGAGTTTTTTGATGAGGTAACAAGAAGGGATGTTGAGGGCAATGCAGTTGATATAGTGTATATGGACTTCCAAAAGGCATTTGATAAAGTGCCACATAATAGGCTTGTCATCAAAGTTGAAGCCCATGGAATAAAAGGAGCAGTGGCAGCATGGATACAGGAAACAGAGAGTAGTGGTGAATGGTTGTTTTTCGGACTGGAGGGAGGTATACAGTGGTGTTCCCCAGGGGTCGGTGCTAGGACCACTGCTTTTCTTGATATATATTAATGACTTGGACTTGGGTATATAGGGCACAATTTCAAAATTTGCGGATGACACGAAACATGGAAGTGTAGTGAGGAGGATAGTGATAGACTTCAAAAGGACATAGACAGGCTGGTGGAATGGGCGGACACATGGCAGATGAAATTTAATGCAGAGAAGTGGGAAGTGATACATTTTGGTAAGAAGAACGAGGAGAGGCAATATAAACTAAAAGGGGTGCAGGAACAGAGAGGTCTGGGGGTATATCTGCACAAATCATTGAAGGTGGCGGGGCAGGTTGAGCTAACGGTTAAAAAAGCATATTGGATCCTGGGCTTTATAAATAGAGGCATAGAGTACAAAAGCAAGGAAGTCATGATGAACCTTTATAAAACACTGGTTCGGCCACAACTGGAGCATTGTGTCCAATTCTGGGCTCCGCACTTTAGGAAGGATGTGAAGGCCTTAGAGAGGGTGCAGAAGAGATTTAGTAGAATGATTCCAGGGATGAGGGACTTCAGTTACGTGGATAGACTGGAGAAGCTGGAGTTGTTCTCCTTGGAACAGAGGAGATTTGATCGAGGTATTCAAAATCATGAAGGGTCTGGACAGAGTAGATAGGGAGAAACTGTTCCCATTGGCAGAAGGGTCAAGAACCAGAGGACATAGATTTAAAGTGATTGGCAAAAGAACCAAAGGTGACATGAGGAAAAACTTTTTTACACAGCGAGTGGTTGGGATCTGGAATGCACTGCCTGAGGGGGTGGTGGAGGCAGATTCAATCATGGCCTTCAAAAGTGAATTAGATAAGTACTTGAAGGGAAAAAATTTGCAGGATTATGGGGAAAGGGTGGGGCAGTGGGACCAGCTGGATTGCTCTTGCGGAGAGCCGGCATGGACTCGATGTCGAATGGCCTCCTTCCGTGCTGTAACCATTCTATGATCCTATATTATCAGTTCCAATTTCAGAAACAAATTATGTCCAGGTGTTGTCATTTTACAGTAGAGACAGAAGGGCCACCATTTCTTAATGGATTTCTCTCGTTACTGTCGCAACTATGGGTTGTTAATCCTTCAAAAATAACTTCCGCTTGATTATAGCCTGAGTGTTTATAAAATAGCCAGTTTAATAGGTTGAATTACAACAGACTGCACGACTGCTGTTTTCAACATTATATTAAACAGTATTACAATTATAATACAACGGTTTACAGATTACATTAATGACAAGCAATCAATACAACTTGATCTGTCTGCATATCCAGGTAGATCAGACCTTAGCCTTCATGGACTGCCTGTTGCAATGGACTTCCGACCATCCCCTGTTGAGAGCTCTAACTCTAATGCAGAGGGTGCACTAGTTATTATCTTCCAAAATTCTATAGATTATGGAACAGTTCCTGCAGATTGGAGGGTGGCAAATGTAACCCCACTAAACAGGGAACTACAGACCAGTTAGCCTAACATCAGTAGTAGGGAAAATGCTAGGGTCTATTATAAAGGATGTGATAATAGGACATTTAGAAAATATCAACGGGATTAGACAAAGTCAACATGGATTTATGAAAGGGAAATCATGTTTGACAAACCTACTGGAGTTTTTTGAGGATGTAACTGGTAGAATAGGTAAGGGAGAACCAGTGGATGTGGTTTATTTGGATTTTCAGAAGGCCTTTGATAAAGTCCCACATAAGAGGTTAGTGTGCAAAATTAAAGCACATGGGATTGGGGGGAATATACTGGCATGGATTGAAAATTGGTTGACAGACAGGAAACAGGGAGTAGGAATAAATGGGTCTTTTTCCGGGTGGCAGGCAGTGACTAGTGGGGTACCGCAGGGATCAGTGCTTGGGCCCCAGCTATTCACAATATACATCAATGATTTGGATGAGGCAACCAAATGTAATATTTTCAAGTTTGCTGACGACACAAAACTAGGTGGGATTGTGAGTTGTGAGGAGGATGCAAAGAGGCTTCAAGGCGATTTAGACAAGTTGAGTGAGTACGTGGCAGATGCAGTATAATGTGGATAAATGTGAAGTTATCCACTTTGAAAGGAAAAACAGAAAGGCAGAGTTTTATTTAAATGGTGATAGATTGGGGAACGTTGATGTACAAAGAGACCTGGGTGTCCTTGTACACCAGTCACTGAAAGCAAACATGCAGATGCAGCAAGCAGTTAGGAAGGCAAATGGTATGTTGGCCTTCATTGCAAGAGGATTTGAGTATAGGAGCAAGGATGTCTTACTGCAGTTATACAGGGCCTTGGTGAGACCACACCTGGAGTATTGTGTGTAGTTTTGGTCTCCTTACCTAAGAAAGGATATACTTGCCATAGAGGGAGTGCAGCGAAGGTTCACCAGACTGATTCCTGGGATGGCAGGTCTGTCGTATGAGGAGAGATTGGGTCGACTCGGCCTGAATTCACTCGAGTTTAGAAGAATGAGAGGGGATCTCATTGAAACATATAAAATTCTGACAGGGCTCGACAGACTGGATGCAGGGAGGATGTTTCCCCTGGCTGGGGGGGTCCAGAACGAGGGGTCACAGTCTCAGGATACGGAGTAGGACATTTAGGACTGAGATGAGGAGAAATTTCTTCACTCAGAGTGTGGTGAACCTGTGGAATTCTCTACCACAGAAGGCTGTGGAGGCCAAGTCACTGAATATATTTAAGAAGGAGCTGGATAGATTTCTAGACACAAAAGGCATCAAGGGGTATGGGGAGAGAGCAGGAATATGATATTGAGATAAAGGATCAGCCATGATCATATTGAATGGCGGAGCAGGCTCGAAGGGCCGAATGGCCTACTCCTGTTCCTATTTTCTATGTTTCTATCTTTTGGGAGGGAGCATGCCCTATCTTTATAGCTTTTCGGCTGCGTTGTTTTGTACATAAGTACTGCTGGTCTTATTTCATGGTCGTAACCCACTTTGCTAACTCTTGGAAACCACCAAGGATTGTTTATACTATGTAAGTGTGGCTACCTTGCACCTTATCTCTGCTGCATAAACACTTTATTCCATGTCAGCCTTGAACATTGCTCCTGCGATGTCTATTGTTTACAGTATCTTTAGCAACCACATCTCTTATTTTGGAACCACCTTCTGACATTATAGCATCTAGGAACAGGCCACCTCCTGACCTTTTGGGTATTTAATTCTGAAGTTTCAGCATGGCCTTTGTCTTTTACAAACTGTTTTTGTTCACACACACTGAGATAAACTTTGTCCCCCTCCTATTAACACCACCCTGTTGCTAAATGTTTGGGAGCTTTATGTGACCTATACAAGATGTGATATTGACCATGCTTGGCTGTAAACGATATTCTTACAGTGAGTTTTAATCTTGCACTATATAACATGGAATGCCTTGCCATTATTTAATTGTTGAAAAGTTTTTATCTCACAGCCTCCTTAAGCCATATATGATTTTACCTTAAAAAATGATCTTAAAATTTTACTCTGATATATTGGCTAGTGCTTAATGCTTTGGTCTCACATTCTCCTCTCATTTTATCGGAGATTGTAAACAATTTTACAACACCAAGTTATAGTCCAGCAATTTTATTTTAAATTCACAAGCTTTCGGAGGCTTCCTCCTTCCTCAGGCGAACGTTGTTGGAAATGAAATCCTCAAAATGAAATTGCATTTATAAATCACAGAACAATGCTTGGTGATTACAGACAGTTTTTTCAACTGCCCGTTGCCAAGGCAATCAATGTGCAGACAGACAGGTGTTACCTGCAAGGTCTCCGAATATACAAATCACCAAAAAAAAACCCCAAAAAAACAGAGATAGAGAGGTAGAAACATAGAAAAGACAGCAACTGACCCGTTATATTAAAAACAGATAACATTTGTTCGCTGGTGGGGTAACGTGTAGCGTGACATGAACCCAAGATCCCGGTTGAGGCCGTCCTCATGGGTGCGGAACTTGGCTATCAATTTCTGCTCGACGATTTTGCGTTGTCGTGTGTCTCGAAGGCCGCCTTGGAGTACGCTTACCCGAAGGTCGGTGGCTGAATGTCCTTGACTGCTGAAGTGTTCCCCGACTGGGAGGGAACCCTCCTGTTTGGTGATTGTTGCGCGGTGTCCGTTCATCCGTTGTCGCAGCGTCTGCATGGTCTCGCCAATGTACCATGCTCTGGGGCATCCTTTCCTGCAACGTATGAGGTAGACAACGTTGGCCGAGTCACAGGAGTATGAACCATGCACCTGGTGGCTGGTGTCCTCTCGTGTGATGGTGGTATCTGTGTCGATGATCTGGCATGTCTTGCAGAGGTTACCGTGGCAGGGTTGTGTGGTGTTGTGGACGCTGTTCTCTTGAAAGCTAGGTAATTTGCTGCGAACGATGGTCTGTTTGAGGTTGGGTGGCTGTTTAAAGGCGAGTAGTGGAGGTGTGGGGATGGCCTTAGCGAGGTGTTCGTCGTCATTGATGACATGTTGAAGGCTGCGGAGAACATGGCGTAGTTTCTCCGCTCCGGGGAAGTACTGGACGACAAAGGGTACTCTGTTGGTTGTGTCCCATGTTAGTCTCCTGAGGAGGTCTAGGCGATTTTTCGCTGTGGCCCGTCGGAACTGTTGATCGATGAGTCGAGCATCATATCCCGTTCTTACTAGGGCGTCTTTCAGCGTCTGTAGGTGTCCATCGCGTTCTTCCTCGTCTGAGCAGACCCTGTGTATTCGCAGGGCCTGTCCATAGGGGATGGCCTCTTTGACGTGGTTAGGGTGGAAGCTGGAAAAGTGGAGCATCGTGAGGTTGTCCGTGGGCTTGCGGTAGAGTGAGGTGCTGAGGTGCCCGTCTTTGATGGAGATTCGTGTGTCCAAGAAAGAAACTGATTCTGAGGAGTAGTCCATGGTGAGCTTGATGGTGGGATGGAACTTGTTGATGTTATCGTGTCGTCTCTTTAGTGATTCCTCGCCGTGGGTCCATAGAAAGAAAATGTCGTCGATGTATCTGGTGTATAGTGTTGGTTGGAGGTCCTGTGCAGTGAAGAAGTCCTGCTCGAACTTGTGCATGAAAATGTTGGCGTATTGGGGTGCGAATTTGGTCCCCATGGCTGTTCCGTGTGTTTGGGTAAAGAACTGGTTATCGAAGGTGAAGACATTGTGATCCAGGATGAAGCGGATGAGTTGTAGGATGGCGTCTGGAGATTGGCTGTTGTTGGTGTTGAGTATTGATGCTGTTGCAGCGATGCCGTCATCGTGGGGGATACTGGTGTAGAGTGCCGAGACGTCCATCGTGGTGAGAAGTGTTCCTGGTTCAACTGGTCCGTGTGTACTGAGTTTTTGTAGGAAGTCTGTAGTGTCGCGACAGAAGCTGGGGGTTCCCTGTACGATGGGTTTCAGGATGCCCTCGATGTATCCAGAGAGGTTCTCACACAGGGTTCCGTTGCCTGATACGATAGGACGTCCGGGTGTGTTGGCTTTGTGTATCTTTGGGAGGCAGTAGAAGTCTCCCACGCGGGGAGTATGTGGGATGAGAGTGCGTAGGATGCTTTGAAAGTCTGGATCGAAGGTCTTGATCAGTTTGTAGAGCTGGTGGGTGTGTTCTTTGGTCGGATCTGCGGGTAACCGTCTGTAGTGTTCCTGGTTGTCCAGTTGTCGGTATGCTTCTTTGCAATAGTCCGTTCTGTTCTGTATGACTATGGCTCCTCCTTTGTCCGCTGGTTTGATGACGATGTTGCGGTTGGTCTTGAGAGCGTTATCGGAGATGTTAACCTCTTTAAGATAAATGGATTTATACCTAAAGTTAATTCAGACCAATCCTTTAAGTGTCGTTTTGCTACCAGAATATATGAAAGGCTAATGGTGAATTAAGAAAGGGGAAAGAACTTTCACTGATATCTCAGGGTGTCCCAAATCGCTTTACAGCCAATGATGTATGTTTGAAGTGTAGTAACTGTGGTAATGTAGGGAAATGCAGCTTCCCTGCACTTCGTCAAATAGTGCCACCTGAGAGGGCAGATGGGGCCTCGATATAACATCTGATCCAAAAGACGGCACCTCTGACAGTGCAGCACTCCCTCAGTACTGGACTGAAATATCAGCCTAAATTATGTGCTCAAGTTTCTGAAGTGGGGAGTGAACCTACTGACTCAGAGGCCAGAGTGCTACCAGTCTCAATTACATAGATTAGCCCAGCAACGTATGTGTACAAATATTGGCTGAAAAATGTGATACATTCTCTTTTATTTTACTTTGTTTTGAAGGAATTCGGAGACCAAGATTTAGAACTTCAGAAAAGGAACGTGGTAATTACAGTAACTGACCTGTTTTCTGCTGGCACAGAGACCACCTCCAGTACCATCTGCTGGGGGCTTCTTATAATGATGAAATATCCAGAAATCCAGAGTAAGAAATCGTTAGCATCACTTCTAGTACTTTTTGTGTTGCTGTTAAAAGCATTACCTGGTCAGTCCTTTATACATGACCTCTGAGGGACATGTGATGAAGATCTGTAGTTGACATCAATATATTGGTGTAGAGTGTTGAACAATGGTCTTTCATATCTGGGACCAGTGCTCAAATCCAGCCCTCACTAATGGAGAAAATCCTCCTGTGTCCGATCGCTGTAAGAATCTGCCTTAAAATAAAATGCGTCAGCCTCAATCTGGCTCCTAGTGACCCTGGAGCCTAGTACTCAAATAACCCCAAGATTAGCACCAAATTGGTCACATCAAAGAATGAATTTTTTGAGGCGGTAACAAGGAGGGTCGATGAGGGTAGCGCGTCTGATTTAGTCCACATGGATTTTAGCAAGGCTTTTGATAAGGTCCCACATGGCAGTCTGGAAAAAATGTAAAAGCCCAAGGGATCCAAGGGGAAGTGGCTAGTTGAATCCAAAACTGGCTTAGTGGCAAGAAGCAAAGGGTAATGGTCAACAGGTGTTTTTATGACTGGAAGGCTGTTTCTAGTGGGGTTCTGCAGAGCTCAGTACTCGGTCCCTTGCTTATTGTGGTATATATCAATGGTTTAGACTTAAATGTAGGGAGGTATGATTAAGAATTTTGCAGAGGATACAAAAATTGGCCATGTGGTTGATAGTGAGGAGGAAGGCTATAGACTGCAGGAAGATATCAATGGACTGGTCAGGTGGGCAGAAAGGTGGCAAATGGAATTCAATCCAGGGAAGTGTTAAGTAATGCATTTGGGGAGGGCAAACAAGGCAAAGGAATTCACAATAAGTGGGAGGATACTGATAGGTGTAGAGGAACAGAGGAACCTTGGAGTGCGTGTCCACAGATCCCTGAAGGTAGCAGGACAGGTAGATAAGGTGTTAAGAAGGTGTATGGGATACTTGCCTTTATTAGCTGAGGCATAGAATATAAGAGCAGGGAGGTTATGCTAGAACTGTATAAAACACTAGTTAGCCCACAACTTGAGTACTGTATACAGTTCTGGTCACTACATTACAGGAAAGATGTGATTGCACTCGAGAGGGTACAGCGGAGATTTACGAGGATGTTGCCAGGACTGGAGAATTTTAGCTATGAGGAAAGATTGGATTGGCTGAGATAGTTTTCTTTGGAACGGAGGAGGCTGAGAGGAGATTTAATTGAGGTGTATAAAATTATGAGGGGCCGAAATAGAGTGGATAGGAAGGACCTATTTCCCTTAGCAGAGAGGTCAATAACCAAGAGGCATAGATATAAAGTAATTGGTAGAAGGATTAGAGGGGAAATGAGGAGAATTTTTTCACCCAGAGGGTGGTGGGGGTCTGGAACTCACTGCCTGAAAGGGTGATAGGGGCAGAAAGCCTCATTGCATTTAAGAAGTACGTGGATATGCATTTGAAGTGCCGTAACCTACAAGGCTACAGACCAAGTGCTGGAAAAGGGGATTAGGCTGGATTGCTCTTTTTCAGCTGGCACAGACACGATGGGCTGAATGGCCTCTTTCTATGCTGTGCAAGAAAATCAAAAAGTTAGTATGCAGGTGCAGCAGGTGATCAAGAAGGCCAACGGAATGTTGGCTTTTATTGCTAGGGGGATAGAATATAAAAACAGGGAGGTATTGCTGCAGTTATATAAGGTATTGGTGAGACCGCACCTGGAATACTGCATACAGTTTTGGTGTCCATACTTAAGAAAAGACATACTTGCTCTCGAGGCAGTACAAAGAAGGTTCACTCGGTTAATCCCGGGGATGAGGGGGCGGACATATGAGGAGAGGTTGAGTAGATTGGGACTCTACTCATTGGAGTTCAGAAGAATGAGAGGCAATCTTATTGAAACATATAAGATTGTGAAGGGGCTTGATCGGGTGGATGCGGTAAGGATGTTCCCAAGGATGGGTGAAACTAGAACTAGGGGGCATAATCTTAGAATAAGGGGCTGCTCTTTCAAAACTGAGATGAGGAGAAACTTCTTCACTCAGAGGGTGGTGGGTCTGTGGAATTTGCTGCCCCAGGAAGCTGTGGAAGCTACATCATTAAATAAATTTAAAACAGAAATAGACAGTTTCCTAGAAGTAAAGGGAATTAGGGGTTAAAGGGAGCGGGCAGGAAATTGGACATGAATTTAGATTTGAGGTTAGGATCAGATCAGCCATGATCTTATTGAATGGCGGAGCAGGCTCGAGGGGCCGATTGGCCTACTCCTGCTCCTATTTCTTTTGTTCTTATGTTCTTATGTAATAGAGGGAAATTAGAGTTAGAAGGGACACCATGGTTACCTTTAAAGGTGGCTGCTGTGTGGTATGGAGCAGGTTGCTGACCTATCTACTACGTTTGGCGCCCACTCCTGATTTGCAGTGTTACCCATGCAGCTGGACACCTCTATCACTAGCTGGAGCTCCTAAACCCCAGAACCTGCAGATCCAAACCCCTATAACTGCAGCATCACACAACTGCTTTGGGAGCAATTTGGTTGTCAGTGAAATCCCCTATTGCTGCATGGAATATCCTTGGATATGATAAATCAATGAGGTAAAAGTGAACTAACAGCACAGAACGAGAAGACAGGTGCAAAATCAATATGCCTCAAGTGATTGGAGTTCCGAAGAAAGCTTCTCTTGCCCACATACACAAAGCGTTCCGTGTATAAATCAGCAATCCAACAGAACCAATTAATGCTGTGTCGATCCAATTCACTCAGTAAATAATTGGCTCCATATCTGCTTCGGAATTGGACTGAAGGTTATAAAGATTTGTGTAGATGGAAATGATTCATTATTCCAATTAACACATTTCACATTCAGAGAGCGCTCCTTTAGGAAGTGTAATTAAAATGTTCTCCTTCATCTGAATCTCGCTCTAACGAATGTAAACGTGCTTATTACAATGGTGCAAAAAAGTGGGTCTGGACTTCCAGACAAAACTGATGTCTCTTATAATCAAAATAATATTGACCTCTCGTAGACACAAATTCAACAGGATACTTCCCGCAATATCGATGGTGTTGGAATACTATCCTTAAGAAATTCTCTGATTTAGATTAGTTAATCATACACTTTCAATCAAATTCTTCTGAACATTTATAAACAATAGTAGTTACAGTAAAGTATTTAGCACTATTATTACAGCAGTGTCCTGCAATTTTTCGTGCATTCGGTGTCTTCACTGGCAAGTCATAAAGTTTCTCTTGGATCGTAACGCTTATCGCCTCGGCCGCCTGTTTTACGCCTGGCCTGATATTCGGTTCTATTGAAGTTTGTAGGCGACTGAATCGTTTTCCCCGAACAAGCATAACGGGCCCCATTATAAGCATTTTCTATTTCAGAGAAAGTTCAGGAAGAAATTGATCGCATGATCGGAGCCGGGAGATTCCCTCAAACAGAAGACCGGAAACTCATGCCCTACACTGACGCAGTGATACACGAAATCCAGAGGTTTGCCAACATTGTCCCGATGAACATGCCTCATTCAACAACCGTGGACACACATTTCAGAGGATATTTCATTCCGAAGGTAGATTTAAAAAGACAAATGAGGATTAAATTTGACAACTTGTGCGTGGAGTTATTATTGCAATGTAATATTAAGTACCTTCTAAATAGAAACAGTCACAGTATTTGAAGAGAAACTAATTAGAAGGAGTAATTTGGACATTCTCAATTAGGAAATCTGGAACCGTAATTTTAATAGTGGGGGGTGACCCATTACAACCTTTTAACAACAATGTGGGGGCAATTTTAACCTAACTCGCCCGCTGGAGCCTGACAGGATCAGGTGCAACACTGGTTTTACACCCGGCCCGATTTCACTCTCCATCGAAGTCAGAAACATGCACAAAGTCAGATTTTTTTTGTTTGTTTTCAGGGAACTCACGTGATTCCCTTACTGACCTCGGTGCTGTACGATAAAACTCAGTGGGAAAAACCGAACGAATTCAACCCGTCTCACTTCCTGGATGCTGAGGGGCAGTTTGTGAAGAGAAATGCCTTCATGCCTTTCTCTGCAGGTAACGGATGGGAGAATTATGGATTCCTTTTGTAAAATATTTTCACTTGTCAAGATGACAGTAGCCACTGTTGAGAACAATGTTTCGTTGCGACCAGCAGCAACCTCAAAAATGCCATAATGAGATGTCATTTGGCCCAGAATACAAATATTCTAATCAAAGCTCCCTGTGGATGAGTTTCCCACTTTGACACCAGTGAAAACATTTCACCTCCCTGTAATAATCTTTCCTGCTGCCTTTTTGACTGAGCCAATCAAATGATGAGCCTTTCTGTGCTACGACCGTACAGATACAGGAAGCCAATTTCACTTTCGAACATGTCCTCACGTCCTCCCCTGGAGGTGCTGACTGTTGCTAGGGTTACAGTTCTAGGGCTGCTATCCGCACTCTTGCTTGGATTAGTTGCCATGCTTCGTATGTGAGTCCAGACGGTCAATTTTAGTGGACTACTTTGTTTATGGAGCCATGATGTGGAGATGCCGGTGATGGACTGGGGTGGACAAATGTAAGGAATCTTACAACACCAGGTTATAGTCCAACAGTTTTATTTGACTATAACCTGGTGTTGTAAGATTCCTTACATTTGTTTATGGAGGGCATTATCGCCAATCCAGAAGGAGTCCTGATCCGACCTCCGTGTACAAGCATTTCTCAACAGAATTCGCAGGGCAGCGATTTAGGACGGGAACCATTGATAGCGCTAATAGTAACACACCACTCTGCTGCCTTGCGTAGGATTTACTCACTAAGGGCAGATCAAGCATCAAACGTAATATCATCATGGTCTTCAACCAGATCATTTCTCCTCGAAGTGAAATAGAAATGTGATGGCGTTTCTCAATTTATTTTACTTTTCTTCCTTTATGCCATTACTAAAACTGTCATCACTTCACAACAGGCTGGTAACTGTATGTGGTCACATTGATTCATTGTTTAAATGGAGCTTCAGATTGGAGGGTGAGAGGAAACAATTGTTGTCCGATGATCTTTGTGTCAACAGCAGTCCAGAAATCAACATAAAAAGTCTATTACATGTAATGTCAAGTAATAGAATTAAAATTAGCAAGTGCCACAGAGAGAGAACAATTGATAAAGTACTGCGAATGAAACTGCCTATCATTGCTGGTGTGAGGGATCATTTGCAGTCAATGAATGGAAAGCGCAGCTCTCTGTGTCCGTGGGACTGATCACACCCCTGTTCTTTTTCAGGTGGGAGGACGTGTGCCGGTGAGACATTGGCCAAGGTGGAACTCTTCCTGTTCTTCACAACTCTGCTGCAGAAGTTTCACTTCCAAGCCCCGCCCGGGGTTACTGACCTGGACCTCACACCACGAGTGGGACTTACACTGGTCCCAAAGCCTCACAAAGTTTGTGCTGTGCCCCGCTGATGGCCAGCACGGTTCCGACAGGTCACTCACTGGTCAATGATTATAGGTGTGTACCCCCACCTGGCTTGCATCATAACCGCTTTGCCCTTACCTTTAGTGTAGATGTTACAAAATTGTTCATTCTTTGCACAGTATGTCGTGTCATTTCACAACAGCGATAACAGCAACGAATCAACTGAGAATTTTCTCCAATTGTAAAAAATCTTGAATTCCATCCAGCGCTGCGATTCTATGTGCAAATTAATTAAGTCTCCATTCCAGATATTTTACTTGTAACCCAACCTGTACGAATTATTAATTTTTAAAATAAAAATCTGCCCTTTATGTAGAGCATTAAGGTCACCGGGACGTCGAAAATACTTTTTTAACTAATGGATTACATCTGATCAAAGGTTAAGCCATTATGAACTAATCATACAATAAATAACACTTCTCTCTGATTCTTACTATCTCACCGGCCCACTTACTGCACGCTTTGCTCGGACTCCAAACTAATCGCACAGCTGCGCACAGGCACTCGTTACATGTTCCTGAAAACATATCTGCTGTAAGATTAATATCAACATGGTGTTGTGGGAAAATCACCACTCGGAGTCAGACTTAAAGATTCAACATGCAGTTTATTGGACAAAGCTTTGGGAGAAGAGCTTGACACTCCGCAGTGTACGCAGTCACCTTCTCAACTTTAAAATGGTTGTTGAGCTTCTTTTATACATTACAAGTACAGACATTTAGCAGCTATTACATTATTAGCCTTGCTTAGTTACACATTAGCCAATTAGGCCCCGACAGCAACAATTGACCTCCAATCACATTAAAACAACTGTTATCAACTTAAGACAGTCTGGTCTTTGTCTATTCTGTAGTTTTTATCAGTTCGTTGTGAAATGTCAGCATTTTTTAATGTATTTTCACAGAGTCCATTTTGTTTAGCAGAGTCCATTTTGTTTAGCAGTACACTAATTTGTTAATCATCATATGTTATGTTTAAGCTTTTAATTATGGTTAGTCTGGTCCGCGCAAGGTGCATTTCAGTGTGGCCTCGAGGCAGTGACCGCAGACACGCACACACTAGTCGCCTAAGGTCATCTTTGCCTTCAACCCAACAGCTTAAATTTTACTTTAACAGTCCCCCCTTTTGGTCATGATTATGGCTTAATAATCATTTCGACCAATAACGATAGAGTCCATGCAACATTGGTCCGGCACTTAATACACAGCCTTTTCGGGTATTTACCTTCCGTGATGTTCCGTGCATATGCCTAACCCGTAACTCACAGGTTACATGTTACAGACTTTACAGCAGACATTAAAACATCCGATAACCAAGCATAATAAACTTTCAAATAACTCCCTTGTACATTCCTCCAGTGATACTGCCACCTCCCTAATGATTAATGGCCTCTCGGTGCTTATCAGCCACAGAGGCCTGCTCTTTTACAAGGTCGTAAAAAGCTTGTTTGATAAAGACAGCAAGCCCTTTATTCACAGCTAACTAACGTATATTTTACTTTAACATAAGGTTTAGAAAGCTTATATAGTGCTAAGGTTAATAATCAGACTTTTCTCACATTCCCTCCTGTTCAGCCTACAGGAAAATTCCCAGGGATGTTGTCCTTCATTTTATACTGTTTCCATGCATGATTCGAAAGGGTAGATGTCCCTTTTTCAATGTTAGCATTGCATTGTTTCATTTCAGTCTTTCAATCTTAACCTCCAACTACCTCGGGTGACCTCACATGGCCTTATCTAATGTCCTGATTTTGTCGGCATCACCTACCTATCTGAGCCATTTGCTCTTTTGGTCTCAGTGGGCTGTGGACTTCCGACTGTCCCCAGAGGTTCTAATTTTGGGTGCAAAGTGCCCTATCTTTATGCTATTCGGCTGTTGGGGCTGCACATATGCATTTCTGTTGTAAATTATCCCACCCTGTGCTTCTGGGCTGTGTCCAACACTATGTGGACATACAGTGACAGCATGTCTAGTCTGGGCCCCTCATAATTTTGTAATTTTGTATCCATCGTGTGGATATCTTCTAAGTATTGTTTCTCTCAATTTCATTGTTAACTGATGGGAACCTAACCCTGGATTTTGGAAATCCAAATTACTATGTCCCTCTTTCCTTTAATTTCAGTCCTTCTGATTTGTACCAGTGTTTCCTGACTGTTTCATTAATTAGTCGGTTTCTCTATGGACCATGTGTCAGTGCCTTGTTTAAAAGGATTTCTCACTCACCTGGACCACATTAACCATTTCATGTTGTGCTGTTGTCAAGTAACTGAGCCTGTCTTGGATATTAACTTTCTGCTGGCCAGTCTCTTTTTCCTCATGGTATTTCTGAACGTGTTTTCCATGGCACACATCATATGTCCAGTAGGATTCAGTCCTGTAAAAGCAACTGGTTTGTTTAAAGAGTGGTTGCAATAGCTCACCAGGCCATAGGCCTTTGTAATCATGTTCTTCATCCTGGTCTCCGTTTCAGATGATGGCAACATACATTTGTATCTTTTATGTCCACTGTAGCCATTCTTAGGTTTTCAGGTTATCTTATCAAAAAGATCAGGGGTGCCTAGAGTGCTTATCTCCCCCGCATGGTCCCGATGTCAGGGTAGTGGCCAGGCTATTGAATGTAGCTTTCTCATTGTTCATTATAGGCAAGGACACAAATATCTCCACGAGAAAGCTATCAATTTACTATTCTCAACTACACTTTCCTGACTTTCACTAGATTGTATATTTATGCCAGATTGATTTTTTTTTGTAAATCATGCCCAGTTCAATGACTTTAGAGAAATTCCCATTTGGTGTAATTTCTCTGTTTCTTTACTTTAATTCTCAATCACTTCCTCTCATCCAATTTTACATAACCCATTATATTACCTATCATGATCCCTGGAGGAACGTTACTGTCCGATACAATATTTACAGTCAGCTCCAATATCCCAAAATTTGTTTAGTTTACGTAATTTCTTCTTGAACCGCTTTTCATTTCCCAAAATATCCCACTACATTGTGCCCGAGTCCCTTCTATCATTTCACAATTATCCCAACTTGAGAGCAGTATTGTTGGACTGACAGGACTTGTCAATGTAAAATTTTCTTCCCTCTCGAAAAGAATTCTTCCTTGATACACAGCATTCAATAGGAACCATTTAGACTGGACTTCTTTTATTTTAAAATATAATTTGATTATCCCCTTCAATTCCAAGTAAATTTTTCTTTCTCGAGTGCTTGAATAGCAACTCATATAAATTTTTCATATCAATTCCAATTTCAGAAACAAATTATGTCCAGGCTTTATGGTTTTACAGTAGAGATGAAGTGCTCGTAATTACTTTTGGATGTAACTCCCATATCTCCCCACCTCGAGCACTCTGTCTCGGAAGACAATAAATGGGTTAAAACAAAACAAATCAAAATGTTTTCAAAAGAAGAGAATCAGGTTGATAGCACCACGCTGTGACATTTGGTATCTGCTGATGTCTGCAGCTAAAGTCTTAAATTTTTAACACCACTGGATCGTTTCCTGCACCAAATTTCTCCAGCAAAGGTTGCACCGTCACTTTGTAAAGCCATTTTATGTCAAAGAACTACTCTTGGTAATCCTGCACCATCAACACTCACGTGGTCCCAAAAACCAGGGTCACCTGTTTTAAAAGAAACACAGAAAATCCATTGCGGCTCTTCTTGAGAGCCCAAGGGGTTAATTTGTCAAATCATCATTTATTATTTATTTTGTCCAAAGGAATAATCCCTTTACCCGAAACAAATCCAGAAAACAAAACAGGAGAGAGAAATTGCCTAGTCCCTCTTTCTCTCTGGAGCTCGCAACCTGTCTGAAATAAACACGGTCTCTCCCACATACAGATGTACGTAGGACTGCAGACTGGAATTTCCAACTCCAAGTCCTAATCTCCGTGTTTTCAAGATGTAACCACATTAAGAATTTATTAATGGTTTGGGCATGTGTTTCTAGCACTGTAGCTATCCTTTGCAAATGTATGGTCAGCATTTGATCCTCAGACAATTCCTTATCTGTATTTTCATTTATTTTTAAATATATCTTTAATGCGAGACCCTAAATCTCCGACCTTTTGATCTAATGTTGCCAAATCAATGGTGTTAACAACTGAGGCTCCCGTATTAAAGGCAGTTGCTATATCACTTATCACAGATCTTTACGTCTCCATATTTGTCTATCTCTTTTACGATGTCCACCTCCATTCCATGTCGTGCTTTGTTTTAACACTTGAGTTAGGAGGTGTTGATATAATTGTTGAGTTTTCTTAGCATTCTCAATGCGAGTTATATAATTTGTCTTCCCTCTTTGGTCAGATCTTGTATTGGAGCTACTATTCGTGAATAGTTTCAAATAAAATTGAATAGCCCCAGAACTTGTCGAACTTCCTTATCATACTGTGGCGGGGTAAAACTGATAGGCGTTTAGTACCCTGTGTCAGTACATAGCTCAAGTAATGGACTTCCAATTGTCCAACCTATGCTTTCTCTTCATACGATTTGTTTTACATTCCTTTCTTATCAATTTTTTTCACTGTAGCATTGTCTGTGTGGAAACTTATATCTCAGTCAATTGTAGCCTTTGGCATTTCCGAGTAATTGGGTCAATTTTAATAATATAACCTATACCAATTGTTACCTCATGTTCACCTGTGTTCTGGGCAAGCCTCAGACAGTTCTCAACCGACTGGGTCATTTCTATCTGTTTGAACTGCTCTTGGCATGACAGTCTGGCTTCTTGGGATGGAAGGGGTTAACATTAACTGGCTCTCGTGATAGCA
Organism: Heptranchias perlo; assembly: GCF_035084215.1. Taxonomy (NCBI): domain Eukaryota; kingdom Metazoa; phylum Chordata; class Chondrichthyes; order Hexanchiformes; family Hexanchidae; genus Heptranchias; species Heptranchias perlo. The sequence continues at coordinate 1,716,129 of NC_090363.1, forward strand.
GTAATTTGATACCTCTCCCTCTGAGATTAAGTTTCCACATTCCATCTTCAAAATTTCTCTTCACACAGGTTTGACTGATTTTTTTTTCACTTCTCACATTTGTGGATTGCTTTACACTATATATTTTGAATCACAGTGTTTAATCAATCACAATAGCACAAAATGCTTCGAAGATCAGTTTAATTTATAACCAGAGATCATCCTGCAACTGTAACTTGTAATTCTTTAAATCTGCACTTTATCTTTTCTTTTACAATTAAACCTCATTTTGTCTTGGTGAATTGAAAACAGGTGTCGGTGTCCTTGGAAGGGGTTAACTTTTTTTTTCAGTATCAAAACGACGGAGTCAGATATCAGATTCACGCAGCGTTCTCAGCATACGTCAATGTAAAAAATTCATACCGGGAAATAACATCTCCCATCGTACATTTTAGTTTATATCACCTTTTGTTTAGGTACCCCTCAATTTTCACATTGCTTCGTAAGTTTGATAATTTGCTGTCCAATTCATTTTTTTTTTACATACTTTTCGTGGGTATGATTATAACCAACTCTCCGAGCTGTTCCAGCTTTCCAACTTTTCCTATCACGGTGATACCAGATAGCTTTTTTATCTGTCCCGTTAATTTTTCTTTCACCTCTTTTTTTACCACAGTCAATCACAAAATAAAAATTCAAAATGCCAATTTTTAGAAGATCCCATGTTTGGAATTGGACATGCTCACATTTTATAAGAACCAGAATTTAATAGGTCACTTAACCTCAATAACTCCAATTTTAATTCAGCAATATCAGAATTAAACACAAGACAAAACAGATACATTACACAAAAGAAGAAAACATGTAAGACGCAGTAAGAAGAGGGCGTGGCCCACAACACCGACAGAAAACACTCACAATAAGGACAGGCTTTTTAAAGAGACAATACACTGAAAACAAAGAACCTTTCTTTTCCGAGTCTCTGTCTTTTCAACATTTTAATTGATTCCTTTCTTCTAATTCCCTTACCCTAGATTCTAATTCCCTAATTTTATCCTTATCTTTGCTCCACTTTCTAGTGGAAGCGCCTACTTGTCCCATTAGTCCAGTTAGTTGGTGGACGAGTAATACCCCTGCCTTTTTTGTTCTGTCTTTCTTTTCCCCATCTACCCACTTTCTGTGTTGTTCTAAGGTCTGAGAAACATCCCAGTCGTCCTTTTGCATCTGCTTAATCAACGAGTGTCTGTCTGTCATATATTTATCAATAAGGGAACCCGCAGGTCCCCACCTAGTTTCCCCACTTGTCATCTTTACTTAAATCACCCTTTGCTTAAATCACCGGAGGATTACTCAACTTAACTCCCGGCCACTCACCGGATTACTCAACTTAACTCCCGGCCACTCACCGGATTACTCAACTTAACTCCCGGCCACTCACCGGATTACTCAACTTAACTCCCGGCCACTCACCGGATTACTCAACTTAACTCCCGGCCACTCACCGGATTACTCAACTTAACTCCCGGCCACTCACCGGATTACTCAACTTAACTCCCGGCCACTCACCGGATTACTCAACTTAACTCCCGGCCACTCACCGGAGGATTACTCAACTTAACTCCCAGCCACTCACCGGATTACTCAACTTAACTCCTGGCCACTCACCGGATTACTCAACTTAACTCCTGGCCACTCACCGGATTACTCACCTTAACTCTCGGCCACTCACCGGATTACTCAACTTAACTCCCGGCCACTCACCGGATTACTCAATTTAACTCCCGGCCACTCACCGGATTACTCAACTTAACTCCCGGCCACTCACCGGATTACTCAACTTAACTCCCGGCCACTCACCGGATTACTCAACTTAACTCCCGGCCACTCACCGGATTACTCAACTTAACTCCCAGCCACTCACCGGATTAACTCAACTTAACTCCCGGCCACTTACTGGATTACTCAACTTAACTCCCGGCCACTTACCGGATTACTCAACTTAACTCCCGGCCACTCACCGGATTAACTCAACTGAACTCCCGGCCACTCACCGGATTACTCAACTTAACTCCCGGCCACTCACCGGATTACTCAACTTAACTCCCGGCCACTCACCGGATTACTCAACTTAACTCCACTTAACTTACTCCGGCCACGAATACCGACTCCGCAACTTATGCTCTACTTATACTCATGGCCACGATTACCGTTTTGGTAACGTGTTTCCTCCACCAGAGTCCGGCTCTAGGTCAGGGTGATCAGCTCCTTAACGCATTCTTAAAACTTCAGACATTAAAACTTCAGACAGTACACATCGTGAATTAACTTATGCTCTAATTGTCTCTGTGTTTGTTCGCCACGACAGAGTTTGATGCCGGATGGTCCTGACTACTTGTGCTTCACGATCCTAAGTGCCCTTGTGCCTCTACGTCCACTTCATGGTCCTGACCATCGCGTGGGGGATCTCCCCTCTTAACAACCGGTCTAAGGCTGCGCGTTTGAGACGGGCACTTCCTTGTCCTTCGTCAATCAGCACAAGCAATCAGTTCCTGTTTTTACCCAACAGTCCCATAACTTCCCCTAACTTTCCCCCATTTTTAACTGCATTGTTGGCTCAGTCTGACTTCCACAGTTCAATAATCTCTACTCCAGTTCGCCGATCGAGGCCAACCGATCAACTCACCAGCAGTGAGATCCTGCCGACTACGCCAATTTGTTGTGGGAAAATCACCACTCGGAGTCAGACTTAAAGATTCAACATGCAGTTTATTGGACAAAGCTTTGGGAGAATAGCTGGACACCCCGCAGTGTACGCAGTCACCTTCTCAATTTTAAAATGGTCATTGAGTCTTTTATACATTACAAGTACAGACATTCAGCAGTTTATTACATTATTAGCCTTGCTTAGTTACACATTAGCCAATTAGGCCCCGACAGCAACAATTGACCTCCAATCACATTAAAACAACTGTTATCAACTTAAGACAGTCTGGTCTTTGTCTATTCAGTCTGGTTCTGTAGTTTTATCCGTTTGTTGTGCTAAGTCAGCATTTTTAAATGTAGTTTCACAGAGTCCATTTTGTTTAGCAGTACACTAATTTGTTAATTATCATATGTTATGTTTAAGCTTTTAATTATGTTTAGTCTGGTCCGCGCAAGGTGCATTTCAGTGTGGTCTCGGGGCAGTGACCGCAGCCATGCACACACTAGGCGCCTAAAGGTCATCTTTACCTTTAACCCAACAGCTTAAATTTTACTTTAAACCAGCAGCTTAGATTTTACTTCAACACCTTCCTGGTTCTTTGTACAATTCTGATTAATCCATTCCACCACCTCGTTTTTCCCCGCCTTTGACTGATGTTCAATGACATCTTTTAATGATGGGAGTACCGATCCTGGATCTTTCTCTCTGGAAACCATAAGGGAAACCAGAGGTCCTGTGTCAGAAAGTGCTGCCTGTTTTGCTGCCGAATCAGCTCTTTCATCGCATAGGGAGACTTGGTCTCGTCCTCCGGTATGGGCTTTACATTTTACTATAGCCACCGAAACAAGTTCCATTAGTGATATCAAAAGATGATTGATCTGTTCAGCATTTTTAATAGTTGTTCCATTTGATGTCAAGAATCCACGTAATTTCCAAATCTGTCCATAATCATGTGCAACGCCGAATGCATATCGTGAGTCTGTGTAAATGGTGGCTGTTTTTCCCGTAGCAACAATTCAGGCTCGCGTTAGGGCGAATAGTTCTGCCTGTTGTGCTGAAAAGGTGGGTGGTAGTGAATAGGCTTCTATAGCAGAATGTTCATCAACAATCGCGGAGCCTGCACGAGGGGACCCTCCTCTGTCTCGCAATGCTGACCCATCGACATGGAGATTTAATTCACAGTTCAAAATAGGTTGTTCGAAAAGGTCAATTCGTGGATTGGTTACTGGCTGAGTTACTGCCTCGCAGCAGTGTGGTGAGCCGTCTTCTTCAGTAGGCAGTAGAGTAGCTGGATTCAGGGTAGTACAGCGTTGTATAGTAAGATTAGGATTTGACAACAGTTCAACCTCGTACCTGCTGCTTCTCGCAGTAGTGATGTGTTGGGTAGCGCATCGTGTTAACAGGATTTCCAGCGAATGGGTCACATACAAAGTGGTGCAATGATTGAGGGTAATAGTCTGTGCTTTCTGCACCGCATATGAGGCAGCAGCCAATGCCGGAAGGCAGCCGGGTAATCCCCTAGCGACTGGGTCCAGCTGGACGCTATAGTATGCTAACGGGGTCTCATGGTCACCGTGAGATTGGGTGAGGACTGCTTGAGCAAACCCAGCTTTATGATGGACATACAAGTGGAATGGTAGTTCATAATTGGGGAGTCCAAGAGCAGGTGCAGATATTAATGCCTGTTTCATCTGTCTGAAATGATCTTGTGCTTTCTCATTCCATATAAGATAGACTGGCTTGTCGTCACCCATCATGTCCAGTAGAGGTCTCGTCATTTCAGAATAACTCATTATCCATTGCCTACAGTATCCTGTCATTCCAAGAAAATGTTTCAATTGTTGCTGGGTCTGTGGGACAGGAGCCTCACAAATAGCTGCGACTCTTTTCTTTGATAATCGTCGAGTGTCTTTATGTAATTCAGGTCCCAAATATTCTACAGTTTCCGAAACAAACTGGAGTTTAGACCTAGAGACTTTATGTCCTTTTTTAGCGAGGGCACATAACATGGTAATAGAGTCAGTCTGGCAAGCAGAAGAATTTGGTGAGGCTATTAACAGATCGTCTACATACTGGATCAGAGTGCATCCTGCTTCTAAAACAATGTCCTGCAAGTCTGCCTTTAAACACTGTGAAAATATGGTTGGGCTCTCAGTGCAGCAATCTCTTGACATTCACCTGAGGAAGGAGGAAGCCTCCGAAAGCTTGTGAATTTTAAAATAAAATTGTTGGACTATAACTTGGTGTTGTAAAATTGTTTACAATTGTCAACCCCAGTCCATCACCGGCATCTCCACATTATGGCCCTAGATACGGACTGCAGGGACCCCACCAATCTTCGAAGTTTTATGGCCCGAGAGTTACTGTTGTTCATTAACCATTTATAAATAACAGGTGTCTCAAATTCTCGAAGGGAGTACATTCCATAAGTTTCTTCAGGGATAGACACTTTTAATCCCTTATCCGTGCATATAATGGTGGCTCTCATTTTACATAAGAGATCTCGTCCGAGTAAATTAACGGGTGCGTCCTCTGATAGTAGGAATGCATGTTGTCCGTGGAATACTTCTGATTTTATGTCTAATGGTTCTGACCATTGCATAGTTTGTGTAACTCCTGACAGGCCAACACATTGTATACTTTTATCCGTTTTGGGGGCTTCTTTTGCCATTTCTTTGGACAATAAAGAGTTAGTAGCACCCGTATCGACAAGGAAGGGCACTTGTTTTCCCCCCATGTGTAGATAGAGGCATGGTTCTTGGCCAGCGTTCACTGAGACTATCGGCATTTGACAATCAGGTTTCTGACACAGGGGGGTCCAAGGGCATCATGCGGGATAATTTCCGGGATTATTACAATTTGAATTACCCCATGGATTCCCAGTCGAAAATTGGGCTTGGGGTCGAGTGGTGGGCTGATCAGCACAATTTTGCGGTGGACCATTGGCAGATCCTCTGTCAAACTGAGGACAATTCGATCGCCAATGTCCATCTTTTCCACAATTATAACACACACCATAGAAAGGTTTTTTAGAATTTCCCATACCGAGATATCTAAAACCTCCTGGTTGAGGTGGGCATAACCCGTGTCCGCGTTGTGGGCGTCCCCTCCCTCTATTATGTCCCATATAAGATAAGGTGACCGGGTCATTTGGGGTCACCTTTGTTTCTGCATAGATGGAGGTTTTATTTTTATTTTCTTTGCTTTCTCTACTTCGATCCTGGACATTCTTTAGAATGGATGTCAATTGGGGCACAGTTTTGTGTCTCCAAGCTAGGCATATCAGAGTCAGTGGGTCTTTTAATTCTGGTCTGAGTCCGTTAATGAGGGCGTTAACGAGTGGCACTGTAAACACAGTGGGAAGATTCCCTCTAGTCTCTCTCTAACTCTCTCTATTTTTATCTCCCTCTCCATGTGTTAGCGACACTGTAAACACAGAGGGAAGATTCTCTCTGCTCTCTCTCTCTCCCTCTATCTGTGTGTTAGAGACACTGAAAACACCGTGGGAAGATTCCCTCCAGTCTCTCTCTCTCTCTCTCTCGCTCTGTGATAGAGACACTGCAAACACAGTGGGAAGATTCTCTCTGGTCTCTCTCTCTCTCTCTATCTATCTCTCTCCCTATGTGTTAGAGACACTTTACACACAGTGGGAAGATTCTCTCTAGTCTCTCTCTCTCTCTCTCTCTGTGTTAGAGACACTGTAAACACCGTGGGAAGGTTCCCTCTTGTCTCTCTCTCTCTCCTTCTCTATCTTTCTCGAAATGTGCAAGAGACACTGTAAAAACAGTGGGAAAATTCTCTCTCTCTCTCTTTCTCTGTGTTAGAGACACTGTAAACACCGTGGGAAGATTCCCTCCAGTCTCTCTCTCTCTTTCTCGATCTCTCTCTCTATGTGTTGGAGACATTGCAAACACATTGGGAAGATTCCCTCTTGTCTCTGTCTCTCTCTCTCTCTCAGTGTTAGAGACACTGTAAACACAGTGGGAAGATTCACTCTAGTCTCTCTCTCTCTCTCTATCTCTCTCTCCATGTGTTAGAGACACTGTAAACACAGTGGGAAGATTCCCTCTAGTCTCTCTCTCTCTCTCTCTCTATCTCTCTCTCCATGTGTTAGAGACACTTTACACACAGTGGGAAGATTCTCTCTAGTCTCTCTCTCTCTCTGTGTTAGAGACACTGTAAACACAACGGGAAGATTCCCTCGAGTCTCTCACTCTCTATATATATATCTCTCCATGTGTTAGAGACACTGTAAACACCGTGGGAAGATTCCCTCTTGTCTCTCTCTCTCTCCTTCTCGATCTTTCTCGAAATGTGCAAGAGACACTGTAAAAACAGTGGGAAAATTCTCTCTCTCTCTCTCTCTCTCTCTGTGTTAGAGACACTGTAAACACCGTGGGAAGATTCCCTCCAGTCTCTCTCTCTCTTTCTCTATCTCTCTCTCGATGTGTTGGAGACATTGTAAACACAGTGGCAAGATTCCCTCTGGTCTCTCTCTCTCTCGATCGATCTCTCTCTCTATGTGTTAGAGACACTGTAAACACCGTGGGAAGATTCCCTCTGGTCCCTCTCTCTCTCTCGATCTCTCTCTCTCTGTGTTAGAGACACTGTAAACACCGTGGGAAGTTTCCCTCTGGTCCCTCTCTCTCTATCTCTCAATGTTAGAGACACTGTAAACACAGTGTGAAGATTCGTTCTGGTCTCTCTCTCTTTCTCTCTGTGTTAGAGACACTGTAAACACAGTGGGAAGATTCCCTCTCGTCTCTCTCTCTCTCTCTGTGTGTAAGAGACAATGTAAACACAGTGGGAAGATTCCTTCTAGTCTCTCTGTCTCTCTCTCTCTCTATCACACTCTCTATGTGTTAGAGACACTGTAAACACAGTGGGAAGATTCACTCTAGTCTCTCTCTCTCTCTCGATCTCTCTCTCTATGTGTTAGAGACACTTTACACACAGTGGGAAGATTCTGTCTTGTCTCTCTCTCTCTCTGTGTTGGAGACACTGCAAACACAGTGGGAAGATTCCCTCCAGTCTCTCTCTCTCTCTCTCTCAGTGTTAGAGACACTGTAAACACAGTGGGAAGATTCACTCTGGTCTCTCTCTCTCTCTCTGTGTAAGAGACATTGTAAACACAGTGGGAAGATTCGCTCTAGTCTCTCTCTCTCTCTCTATCTCTCTCTCCATGTGTTAGAGACACTGTAAACACAGTGGGAAGATTCCCTCTAATCTCTCTCTCTCTCTCTCTATCTCTCTCTATGTGTTAGAGACACTTTACACACAGTGGGAAGATTCTCTCTGGTCTCTATCTCTCTCTCTCTCTGTGTTAGAGACACTGTAAACACAACGGGAAGATTCCCTCGAGTCTCTCTCTCTCACTCTCTATATATATATCTCTCCATGTGTTAGAGACACTGTAAACAGCGTTGGAAGATTCCCTCTTGTCTCTCTCTCTCTCCTTCTCTATATTTCTCGAAATGTGCAAGAGACACAGTAAACACAGTGGGAAGATTCCCTCTAGTCTCTCTCTAACTCTCTCTATTTTTATCTCCCTCTCCATGTGTTAGCGACACTGTAAACACAGAGGGAAGATTCTCTCTGCTCTCTCTCTCTCCCTCTATCTGTGTGTTAGAGACACTGAAAACACCGTGGGAAGATTCCCTCCAGTCTCTCTCTCCCTATCTCTCTCTATTTTTATCTCCCTCTCCATGTGTTAGCGACACTGTAAACACAGAGGGAAGATTCTCTCTGCTCTCTCTCTCTCCCTCTATCTGTGTGTTAGAGACACTGTAAACACCGTGGGAAGATTCCCTCGAGTCTCTCTCGCTTTCTCTCTGTGTGTGTTGGAGACACTGTAAACACCGTGGGAAGATTCCCTCGAGTCTCTCTCGCTTTCTCTCTGTGTGTGTTGGAGACACTGTAAACACAGTGGGAAGATTCCCTCCAGTCTCTCTCTCTCTCTCTGTTAAAGACACTTTAAACACAGTGGGAACATTCCCTCTAGTCTCTCTCTCTCTCTGTGTTAGAGACACTGTAATCACAGTGTGAAGATTCTCTCTGGTCTCTCTCCCTCTCTGTGTGAGAGACACTGTAAACACAGTGGGAAGATTCCCTCTCGTCTGTCTCTCTCTCTCTCTCTCTCGATCTTTCTCTCCATGTGTTAGAGACATTGTAAACACAGTGGGAAGATTCCCTCTCGTCTCTCTCTCTCTCTCTCTCTCTGTTGGAGCCACTGTAAACACAGTGGGAAGATTCTCTCTCTCTCTTTCTCTCTGTTAGAGACACTGTAAACACAGTGGGAAGATTCCCTCTGGTCTCTCTCTCTCTCTGTGTCAGAGACAATGTTAACACAGGGGGAAGATTCCCTCTAGTCTCTCTCTCTCTCTCTCCGTGTTAGAGACAATGTAAACACAGTGGGAAGATTCTTTCTCGTCTCTCTCTCTTTCTCTCTGTGTTAGAGACACTGTGAACACAGTGGGAAGATTCTCTCTGGTCTCTTTCTCTCTCCCTCTGTGTTGGAGACACTGTAACCACAGTGGGAAGATTCTCTCTCTCTCTCCCTCTCTCTCTCCGTGTTAGAGACACTGCAAACACAGTGGGAAGATTCTTTCTGGTCTCTCTCTCTTTCTCTCTGTGTTGGAGACACTGTAAACACAGTGGGAAGATTCTCTCTGGTCTCTCTCTCTCTCTCCGTTCGAGACACTGTAAACACAGTGGGAAGATTCCCTCTAGTCTCTCTCTCTCTCTCTGTGTTAGAGACACTGTAAACACAGTGGGAAGATTCCCTCCAATCTCTCTCTCTCTCTCTCTGTTGGAGACACTGTAAACACAGTGGGAAGATTCCCTCCAGTCTCTCTCTCTCTCTCTCTCTCTCTGTGTTAGAGACACTGTAAACACAGTGGGAAGATTCCCTCCAGTCTCTCTCTCTCTCTGTGTTAGAGACACTGTCAACACAGTGGGAAGATTCTCTCTCATCTCTCTCTCTCTATCTCTCTCTATATCTGTTAGAGACACTTAAACACAGTGGGAAGATTCCTTCTAGTCTCTCTCTCTCTCTCTCTCTCTCTGTTAGAGATGCATAAACACAGTGGGAAGATTCTCTCTGGTCTCTCTCTCTCTCTCTCTGTGTTAGAGACACTGTAAACACCGTGGGAAGGTTCCCTCTCGTCTCTCTCTCTCTCTCTCTCTGTGTTAGAGACACTGTAAACACAGTGGGAAGATTCCCTCCAGTCTCTCTCTCTCTATCTCTCTCTATATATATCTCTCACTCTATGTGTTAGAGACACTGTAAACACAGTGGGAAGGTTCCCTCCAGTCTCTCTCTCTCTCTCTCTGTGTCAGAGACACTGTAAACACAGTGGGAAAATTCTCTCTGGTCTCTCTCTCTCACTCTCTGTGTTCGAGACACTGCAAACACAGTGGGAAGATTCTCTCTGGTCTCTCTCTCTCTCTCTTTGTTCGAGACACTGTGAACACAGTGGGAAGATTCTCTCTGGTCTCTCTCTCTTTCTCTCTGTGTCAGAGACACTGTAAGCACAGTGGGAAGATGCCCTCTAGTCTCTCTCTCTCTCTCTCTGTTAGAGACACTGTAAACACAGTGGGAAGATGCTCTCTGGTCTCTCTCTCTCTCTCTCTCTCTGTTAGAGACACTGTAAACACAGTGGGAAGATTCTCTCTGGTCTCTCTCTCTCTCTCTCTGTTAGAGACACTGTAAACACAGTGGGAAGATTCTCTCTGGTCTCTCTCTCTCTCTCTCTGTTAGAGACACTGTAAACACAGTGGGAAGATTCTCTCTGGTCTCTCTCTCTCTCTGTGTCAGAGACACTGTAAACACAGTGGGAAGATTCTCTCTCTCTCTCTGTGTCAGAGACACTGTAAACACAGTGGGAAGATTCCCTCTGGTCTCTCTCTCTCTCCGTGTCAGAGACAATGTTAACACAGGGGGAAGATTCCCTCTAGTCTCTCTCTCTCTCTCTCAGTGTTAGAGACAATGTAAACACAGTGGGAAGATTCTTTCTCGTCTCTCTCTCTTTCTCTCTGTGTTAGAGACACTGTAAACACAGTGGGAAGATTCTCTCTGGTCTCTTTCTCTCTCCCTCTGTGTTGGAGACACTGTAACCACAGTGGGAAGATTCTCTCTCTCTCTCCCTCTCTCTCTCCGTGTTAGAGACACTGCAAACACAGTGGGAAGATTCTTTCTGGTCTCTCTCTTTCTCTCTGTGTTGGAGACACTGTAAACACAGTGGGAAGATTCTCTCTGGTCTCTCTCTCTCTCTCCGTTCGAGACACTGTAAACACAGTGGGAAGATTCCCTCTAGTCTCTCTCTCTCTCTCTGTGTTAGAGACACTGTAAACACAGTGGGAAGATTCCCTCCAGTCTCTCTCTCTCTCTCTGTGTTAGAGACACTGTAAACACAGTGGGAAGATTCCCTCTAGTCTCTCTCTCTCTCTCTGTGTTAGAGACACTGTAAACACAGTGGGAAGATTCCCTCTGGTCTCTCTCTCACTCTCTGTTGGAGACACTATAAACACAGTGGGAAGATTCCCTCCAGTCTCTCTCTCTCTCTCTGTTCGAGACACTATAAACACAGTGGGAAGATTCTCTCTGGTCCCTCTCTCTATCTCTCCGTGTTAGTGACACTGTAAGCACAGTGGGAAGATTCCCTCCAGTCTCTCTCTCTCTCTCTCTGTGATAGAGACACTGTAAACACAGTGGGAAGATTCCCTCCAGTCTCTCTCTCTCTCTGTGTTAGAGACACTGTCAACACAGTGGGAAGATTCTCTCTCATCTCTCTCTCTCTATCTCTCTCTATATCTGTTAGAGACACTTAAACACAGTGGGAAGATTCCTTCTAGTCTCTCTCTCTCTCTCTCTCTGTTAGAGATGCATAAACACAGTGGGAAGATTCTCTCTGGTCTCTCTCTCTCTCTCTCTCTGTGTTAGAGACACTGTAAACACCGTGGGAAGGTTCCCTCTCGTCTCTCTCTCTCTCTCTCTCTGTGTTAGAGACACTGTAAACACAGTGGGAAGATTCCCTCCAGTCTCTCTCTCTCTATCTCTCTCTATATATATCTCTCACTCTATGTGTTAGAGACACTGTAAACACAGTGGGAAGGTTCCCTCCAGTCTCTCTCTCTCTCTCTCTGTGTCAGAGACACTGTAAACACAGTGGGAAAATTCTCTCTGGTCTCTCTCTCTCACTCTCTGTGTTCGAGACACTGCAAACACAGTGGGAAGATTCTCTCTGGTCTCTCTCTCTCTCTCTGTGTTCGAGACACTGTAAACACAGTGGGAAGATTCTCTCTGGTCTCTCTCTCTCTCTCTCTCTCTGTTAGAGACACTGTAAACACAGTGGGAAGATGCTCTCTGGTCTCTCTCTCTCTCTCTCTCTCTCTGTTAGAGACACTGTAAACACAGTGGGAAGATTATCTCTGGTCTCTCTCTCTCTCTGTGTCAGAGACACTGTAAACACAGTGGGAAGATTCTCTCTCTCTCTTTCTGTCTGTGTTAGAGACACTGTGAACAGAGTGGGAAGATTCTCTCTGGTCTCTCTCTCTTTCTCTGTGTGTTAGAGACACTGTAAACACAGTGGGAAGATTCCCTCCAGTCTCTCACTCTCTCTCTCTCTGTGTTAGAGACACTGCAAACACAGTGGGAAGATTCTCTTTCTCTCTTTCTGTCTGTGTTAGAGACACTGTGAACAGAGTGGGAAGATTCTCTCTGGTCTCTCTCTCTTTCTCTGTGTGTTAGAGACACTGTAAACACAGTGGGAAGATTCCCTCCAGTCTCTCTCTCTCTCTCTCTATCTCTCCCTCTATGTGTTAGAGACACTGGAAACACAGTGGGAAGATTCCCTCCAGTCTCTCTCCCTCTCTCTGTGTATTAGAGACACTATAAACATCGTGGAAAGATTCCCTCCAGCTCTCTCTCTCTAACTCTGTCTCTCTCTCTCTCTCTCTGTGTTAGAGACACTTTAAACACAGTGGGAAGATTCTCTCTGGTCTCTCTCTCTCTCTCTCTCTTTCTGTGTTCGAGACACTGTTGACACAGTAGGAAGATTCCCTCCAGTCTCTCTCTCTCTCTCCATGTGTTAGAGACACTGTAAACACAGTGGGAAGATGCTCTCTGGGCTCTCTCTCTCTCTCTCTCTGTGTAAGAGGCACTGTAAACACAGTGGGAAGATTCCCTCCAGTCTCTCTCGCTCTCTCTCTCTCTGTGTTAGAGACACTGTAAACACAGTGGGAAGATTCTCTCTGGTCTCTCTCTCTTTCTCTAAGTGTTTGAGACACTGTAAGCACAGTAGGAAGATGCTCTCTGGTCTCTCTCTCTCTCTCTCTGTTAGAGACACTGTAAACACAGTGGGAAGATTCCCTCCAGTCTCTCTCTCTCTTTGTTAGAGACATTGTAAACACAGTGGGAAGATTCCCTCTAGTCTCTCTCTCTATCTCTCTCTCAATGTGTTAGAGACACTATAAACACAGCGGGACGATTCCCCCAGTCTCTATGTGTATCAGACACTGTAAACATTTCTGATTTTGCTGGAGGTATAAAACAGAGGATACCTGTTGACGACTGTGCCTCTAATGTCAGTAACCAATGGTGACCAGAAACAATCCTCTCCCCCAATAGGATCTTGCACCAAAGATGATGAAGTAACCCATAGGTTGAGAGGAGATCAAGTAGACGTCATGTGTGCAGCCTGCACTCTCTCCCCTCCAAGAGACTGTGGATGCTGGGGGTTGACTCGAGCTTTCAAGACTGAGATCATATATATATGTATATATATATGAGAAAATCTCAGTCAGGCAGTGAAAGGAAATGAGGGGAACTTCTATATGGAAGGGATTGAAGGGGAGGGTGGACAAGGCTGGAGGCCAGCAGGACAGTGGGTCAGGCGATGGGTGAAATCGGTCCAATCTGAAGTTACTAAAGGCAGTGCTCAGATCCGAGGTTGCAGAGTGTGTCCAGGAGAAAAAAGAGATCCTAGGAGTCATTTTCTTGTGGTCCACAATGCCTCAAATTTAAAATTCTCATCCTTGTTTTCAGATCGCTCCATGCCCTCGCCCCTCACTGTCTCTGTAACCTCCTCCAGCCCTCCAACCCTCCGAGATCTCTGCGCTCCTCCAATTCTGGCCTCTCGCCCTACCATTGGCGGCCATGTCTTCAGCTACCTAGGCCCTAAGCTCTGGAATTCCCTCCCTAAACTTCTCTGCCTCTCTCTCCTCCTTTTAAGATGCTCCTTAAAACCTACCTCTTTGACCAATCTTTTGGTTAACCTTCTTTGGCTCAGTGAGGCTTTTCACCAGTTGTGTGAAATCGGAAAATTGCCCCTGCTGCTCACGAAGCTTGTCTTAAACTTGTTTGGAACCTAGTAGGCGACCAATGGCAAAGACATGAGCATGGGAATAGGAGAAGGCCATTCAGCCCCTTGAGTCTGTTCCAATCTCAGTATTGAAATTTTCAATTGACTCCCAGCCTCAACAGCTTTTTGGGGGAGAGAGTTCCAGATTTCCACTCCCCTTTGTGTGAAGAAGTGCTTCCTGACATCACCCCTGAACGGCCTGGCTCTAATTTTAAGGTTATGCCCCCTTCTTCTGGACTACCCCCACCAGAGAAAATGGTTTCTCTCCATCTATCCTATCAAATCCTTTAATCATCTTATGCACGTCAATTAGATCACCCCGTAATCTTATAAACTCACAGGAATACAATCCTACGAGCCAACAAACAGATCAGATGTAAAATCAGTGTCGTAGGCAGGATTTTTTTTTGGGGGTGGTGGGCAGTGCTTGGAGATGAACTTGCCAGACTGAACCAAAGGGGTTAATTCCCTTATGTGATTTCAGTGTTCGGATAAAATGGCAGTTCACTAGATATAGAAGCAGGTGGTGTTTCCCAAAGAGAGACTTGTTCTTTGGGACGAGTTGCCTTGGGCTTAGGTAAGAATAGGAACAAGTATCTTATGTCCGAGGACTCAAGTAAGAATTAGGAACTGGTAAATCTTATGACTCAGGCTTGGTTAAGAACTGGGGACCAGTTGATTGTATGACTGTGGGAATTGTGTGATGAGAGTTCTTCAGTCTGTGTTATCAGTATAACGTACTATCTTGCTCAAGGTCCTTCGCCTGACAGTTACAAGTGTCGAAGACTTGTCTGTGTGCTTGAGAGAAACCTTCACAAGTGATTACATAATATCTTTTGTTAGGTGAAATGTAAAAATTGCACATTCACAGTCTCACCCTTCCTGTTTTCTTTTGAAATGTTGGATATGTTACCTTTCATACTTGTACATCTCTCTCTCGTCAGTCCTATTTAGGGGCCTTAATTATCTTCTAGCTTTCCAATGTTGATGAAGAGTCTGCACATGGTCCATTAACCTGCCTTGTTACAGATGTGGACGTCATTTTCTGTTTATTTCAGATTTCCAGCCTTTGCAGTGTTTCATTCTTTTCTGTCCATCTCTGGCGGCTGTTGAGAAATTTCAAACATGTAAACCAAGCAACAAGAATTGTTTTTAGAATAAAAGTCTGTTTCTCCCCCCACCTGCTTCTGTGTCTTATGACCTTCAGGCGACCAGTTGCTAAGACTCTTCAATGAATTTTCACCCTCAGCAGAGTGCAGAGAGAGAACCTAGACCAAAGATCTCACCATCTGTCCTGTCCCTCATCTGGTTGGACTCGGTGAAAGATGGCCACCCCTGATAAGGGAGCTGTGTAAGGGAGAGAATTAAAGCTGAGGGGAGGGGAGCGAAGGGGAAGAAACTGAAGGAGGCATAGGAATATAGGAATGGGAGTAGGCCATTCAGCCCCTCGAGCCTGTTCCGCTCTTCAATTAGATCATGGCTGATCTGTATCTTATCTCCATTTACCCGCCTTGGGTCTGGAACCCTTAATCCCCTTACCCAACAAAAATAGCTATCAATCTCAGTTTTGAATTTTTCAATTGACCCCCAGCCTCAACAGCTGTTTGGGGGAGAGAGTTCCAGATTTCCACTCCCCTTTGTGTGAAGAAATGCTTCCTGACATCACCCCTGAACGGCCTGGCTCTAATTTTAAGGTTATGCCCCCTTGTTCTGGGCTCCCCCACCAGAGGAAATAGTTTCTCTCTATCCACCCTATCAAATCCTTTAATCATCTTAAACACCTCAATCAGATCACCCCCTTAATCTTTAATACTTGAGGGAATTCAAGCTTAGTCTATGTAACGTGTCCGCATAATTTAACCCCATAAGTCCTAGTATCATTCTAGTGAATCTGAGCTGCACCCCCACCAAGACCAATATATCCTTCCTGAGATGGGGTGCCCCGAACTGAACCCGGTCTCCATACAGGGTCTAACCAGAGCTCTGATGATTAATTACATGAGACTTCCTTCCCAAAGTTTCATGGTCTAATCCCATTGTTACTCTTTTCTTTCCCTTTCTTGATATGGAATCTATGACCCAAGGATCAATATTCCCCAGCTATTTCCCCACCTCAAATCCCACCATGTGGCCCCGTTGTTGGGCAGCATCGGGTAAAGTACCACAAACAATAACTTGCATTAATATAGTGCATTAAAGGTAGTAAAACGTCCCAGGGCACTTCACAGAAACGATTATCAAACAAAAAAATAGATGCTGAGCCATAGGAGGAGATATTAGGACAGGTGACCAAAAGCTTGGTCAAAGAGGTAGGTTTTAAGGAGAGTCTTAAAGGAGGAGAGAGAGGTGGAGAGGCAGAGAGGTTTAGGGAGAAAATTCCAGAATTTGGGGTCTTGAAAGCTGAAAGTGCAGCTCCATTTTGTGGCCACGTAGCATGAATCATCAAATTATATTCGGTCCATCGTGCCTGTGCAGGAATAATAATCCCTTCACACCCCCAGAAATCATTGCCTGTTTCACAAACCCCATTCTCACTCTGGACAGTGGACGTGTGCTTGGAACCTGACTTCAAATTACAAACATACCAAAGAGGCGGACAGAGTAAGGTCCATCGAGCCTGTCCCATTCAGTCATGTTGCAATTAAGCTATGGGCCCCGACAACATCCTGGCTGTAGTGCAGAAGTCTTGTGCTCCAGAACTAGCCGCGCCTCTAGCCAAACTGTTCCAGTACAGCTACAACACTGGCATCTACCCGACAATGTGGAAAATTGCCCAGGTATGTCCTGTCCACAAAAAGCAGGACAAATCCAATCCGGCCAATTACCATCCCATCAGTCCACTCTCAATCATCAGCAAAGTGATGGAAGGTGTCGTCGACAGTGCTATCAAGCGGCACTTACTCACCAACAACCTGCTCACCGATGTTCAGTTTGGGTTCTGCCAGGACCACTCAGCTCTAGAGCTCATTACAGCCTTGGTTCAAACAAGGACAAAAGAGCTGAATTCCAGAGGTGAGGTGAGAGTGTCTGCCCTTGACATCAAGGCAGCATTTGACCGAGTGTGGCACCAAGGAGCCCTCGTAAAATTGAAGTCAATGGGAATCAGGGGGAAAACTCTCCAGTGGCTGGAGTCATACCTAGCACAAAGGAAGACGGTAGTGATTGTTGGAGGCCAATTATCTCAGCCCCAGGACATTGCTGCAGGAGTTCCTCAGGGCAGTGTCCTAGGCCCAACCATCTTCAGTTGCTTCATCAATGACCTTCCCTCCATCACAAGGTCAGAAATGCGGATGTTCGCTGATTGCACAGTGTTCAGTTCCATTCGCAACCCCTCAGATAATGAAGCAGCCTGTGCCCGCATGCAGCAAGTCCTGGACAACATCCAGGTTTGGGCTGATAAGTGGCAAGTAACATTCGCACCAGACAAGTGCCAGGCAATGACCATCTCCAACAAGAGAGAGTCTAACCACCTCCCCTTGACATTCAACGGCATTACCATTGCCAAATCCCCCACCATCAACATCCTGGGGGTCACCATTGACCAGAAACTTAACTGGACCAGCCATAGAAATACTGTGGCTACAAGAGCAGGTCTGAGGCTGGGTATTCTGTGACAAGTGACTCACCTCCTGACTCCCCAAAGCCTTTCCACCATCTACAAGACACAAGTCAGGAGTGTGATGGAATACTCTCCATTTGCCTGGATGAATGCAGCTCCAACAACACAAAACATCCCGCTTGATTGGCACCCTATCCACCACCTTAATATTCACTCCCTTCAGCACCGGCGCACTGTGGCTGCAGTGTGTACCATCCACAGGATGCATTGCAGCAACTCGCCAAGGCTTCTTCGACAGCACCTCCCAAACCCACAACCTCTACCACCCAGAAGGACAAGAGCAGCAGGTACATGAGAACAACACAACCTGCACGTTCCCCTCCAAGTCACACAACATCCCGATTTGGAAATATATCGGCCATTCCTTCATCGTCACTGGGTCAAAATCCTGGAACTCCCTTCCCAACAGCACTGTGGGAGAACCGTCACCACACGGACTGCAGCGGTTCAAGAAGGCGGCTCATCACCACCTTCTCAAGGGCAATTAGGGATGGGCAATAAATGCTGGCCTCGCCAACGACGCCCACATCCCATGAACGAATAAAAAAATGCGCCAGGATCTGCAATGCTCCCCACCCATGCAATCTCCCATCTCCTTGTTCTTTCTAAGACTCTACCCCCTGGTTTTTAACCTAACCCGCCCTGCGAGAACGGCATGGTTTCAGGTGGATCTCTGATTTGCTCTGGATGTTACGCTCCGGTGATAACTGGAGCAGCAGTGGTGTAAAAAGTACAGTGATCAGGACGATGAACAGGTGCAAATCCCACTCCCGGGATCTCCCGCCCTCCCCACACAAGGAGAGCATTTCCTGGGAGTGAATTCAGTGCCTGTTCTCATGAGGACAGCCTCAACCGGGATCTTGGGTTCATGTCACGCTACACATAACCCCACCAGCAAGGAAAAAATAGTTATCTGTTTTTAATACAACTGGAAATTCTCTCTCTCTCTCTGCCTTTCGGGTCTCTTTCTCTCTGTCTGTGTAATTTGACACATTGTGTATTCAGTATACTGGGGCCTCCTGTTTTCCGTGGCTAACCTGTCTGGACACAACGACAGCTTTGATTGGTGTGATGGTGTCCCAGCCTAATATAAGATATGCGATTTGAGAACCTCTCATTCACTACTCACCTGATGAAAGAGATCATCTCCGAAAGCTTGTGATTTTAAAATAAAATTGTTGGACCAAAACCTGGAGTTGTAAGATTCCTTACATTTGTTCTCTACCTGTTTAAATACTTGTTACTTAGACCTGAGAGTCGGGTGGGGAGCGAAGGTGAGAAACTCCCTGATCAAAACAGGAAACACAAGGAAGCTTGGCAATTGAAAATATACAAAATAACTTCTGTTGGGAGATCCAAGCCATGATTTCTGATAAGAATATCTGGTGGCAAAGCTCTTTACAACGGTGGGGCCACTTCAAGTTAACCCGATATTTTGAGACCAGGTAGTTGTGGACGGAAACTCCCCCGATTAAATTGTGCACGTTTACAAAATACCACAGAAACCGTTTGCTGGTCAATGGCAAACACAAGGGACAATTGCAACCGTCTACTTTGCTGTTGGGAATCTCGCCCCACCAGCTGTGGGCCTCAGAAATGTCAGGGTGAGAGGTCTGTGATTTCCCTCCCCATCAAGTGGACAGTCAGATTCCTGACACTTGCGGCCATTGGGAACAGTCCTCCACTGACCATGTGGACTGCTGGAATTGTCCCGCTGATCTTGTGCAGTCGTGTTGGTGTACAGCGAGATAAAGTGTTAACGAGTGAACAGTGCAGGAGTAGCAGGCCTCCTCCTCCTCCTTCCCATCCCAGACCGGGAAGCTCCCAGTTCTGATTCCTGAGCTGGCTGATCTCAGCCAGGGCTGATTTTGGTCTCACTGCCTCTGTTTTTGGGGAGGGTAGAAAGTAGAGCACGTTTCCCACCCCTGTGGATGTTGACTGAAGAGCGGGTCAGAATCAGCTGCGATGCTGCCCCCCACGGTCGGATAGCCACTCACTGTCGAGGCTCCCACATGAATACTGCTCTTTCGGGTAAGGGGCAGAGAAAGCCTGTGGAATTGGAGCCCCCACCAATAAATCATTGGCTTCAGGAGACAAAGAGAGAAATTGGATCAGCGAAAGATTGGTGGGTCTGGTCGTTCTCGGGTCAACATAAGAAATAGGAGCAGGAGTAGGCCATTCGGCCCCTCGAGCCTGCTTCGTCATTCAATAAGATCATGACTGATCTTCAACCTCAACTCCACTTTCACACCCGATCCCCATATCCCTCGATGCAAAAAAACGGAAACAGACCCTTAGTGGCAGGGGGCGGGGTGGAAGTATTGTCTGTTACCAGTCGTTACATTCTGGTCTTTTTCCCCCCCCTTATTTCAGGAGAAAATGAATTAAACCTGTGGACTGCAGTCAGTGAGGAGCTGAAACATTGGTGGTATGTATAAGCTGGAACTCTTTCCCCGTCTCCATTGCCCGATGATAGCCCCTGTCGCCATTAGCCGCTCCATTTCACTTTCGTGATGAGCTCACCGGCGCTGTCTTCACCATGACACCAAATCCCAACGATGCTCGACAACTGCGATGCCCCCCTGCCCCGATTACCTAGATCTCCACTTCAAATTTCAGCTGGGACAGAGAGAGAGGGAGACAGACAGAGACAGAGACAGACAGACAGAGGGAGAGAGAGAGAGACACACCTACACACACAGACACACCCACACACACGGAGAAAGAGAGAAAGACACACACAGCTAGAGAGAGACATGGAGTGAGACACACATACACAGACACACACACACACACACAGACAGACACACAGAGAAAGAGAGAAAGATACACACAGCTAGAGAGAGACATGGAGCAAGGCACAAATACACAGACACACACGCACACACATACACAGACACACACACACAGATGCACACATACAGAGACTGAGGGAGACTGAGAAAGAGACAAAGAGACAGACAGGGAAAGAGCAAGAGAAACAGAGACAGAGGGAGCAAAGCAGTGCACAAGCAGAATTCTACACTAGACAGGGTTGCTGGGGGCATGCGGGACACCAGGAGGCAGACTGGGGAGTGCAGGTCAGTATAATGCTCACCTGCAATCTGCATTCTGCACTGTCAGTGACACAGCAGCAATGTAAATGCACCAACATTTTTATTATATATTCATTAATAGGTTAAGGGTGTCGCTGGCGAGGCCGGCATTTATTGCCCATCCCTAATTGCCCTTGAGAAGGTGGTGGTGAGCCGCCTTCTTGAACCGTTGCAGTCAGATATGTTTGTTCCTGTTACAGGTCCAGCTGGAGCAGTGAAGGGGCCACTCCACTCCACTCAGTCCTGGCCAGATGTGGATACAGAAGTGTACAGAAGCAAGACTTTGTGTTTCTCTGTTTTGTTTTATCCACTTGCTTTTGTGTGGCTTGCATTTATAGAACAGTTACAAGGGATACAGATGCTTTCTGATTGGGTCTTGTAAATAATTCTCTGAAGTTTGTGATGAAGACTTTAAATAATTGTGATTCAAACTGCTCTGAGCCTCTGCACTCTGTACAGGTCTTAGGCTTATTTATTGAAAATTCAAAATGTTGGGAAGGAAATTCCCCCAGTCTGTGTGCGTTAGAGACACTGTAAACACAGTGGGAAGATTCTCTCTACTCTCTCTCTCTGTGTTAGAGACACTGTAAACACAGTGGGAAGATTCTCTCTACTCTCTCTCTCTGTCATGATGTGGAGATGCCGGTGATGGACTGGGGTTGACAATTGTAAACAATTTTACAACACCAAGTTATAGTCCAGCAATTTTATTTTAAATTCACAAGCTTTCGGAGGCTTCCTCCTTCGTCAGGTAAATGTTCAGGAGCTCCTTGAAGCCTACGCATTTATACATCACAGAACAATACATGGTGTTTACAGACTGCCCCTGCAACTGCCCGTTGCCAATGCAATCACCGTGTTCAGACAGAGAGGTGTCACCTGCAGAACCCCCGAATACACATTCAACAAAAAAACAAACAGGAAAAAAAAAACAGAGAGAGGCAGAAACATCCGGAAGGCAGAGAAAGCCAGCAAATGACCCATTATATTAAAAACAGATAACATTTGTTCGCTGGTGGGGTAACGTGTAGCGTGACATGAACCCAAGATCCCGGTTGAGGCCGTCCTCATGGGTGCGGAACTTGGCTATCAATTTCTGCTCGACGATTTTGCGTTGTCGTGTGTCTCGAAGGCCGCCTTGGAGTACGCTTACCCGAAGGTCGGTGGATGAATGTCCATGACTGCTGAAGTGTTCCCCGACTGGGAGGGAACCCTCCTGTTTGGCGATTGTTGCGCGGTGTCCGTTCATCCGTTGTCGCAGCGTCTGCATGGTCTCGCCAATGTACCATGCTCTGGGGCATCCTTTCCTGCAACGTATGAGGTAGACAACGTTGGCCGAGTCACAGGAGTATGAACCATGCACCTGGTGGGTGGTGTCCTCTCGTGTGATGGTGGTATCTGTGTCGATGATCTGGCATGTCTTGCAGAGGTTACCGTGGCAGGGTTGTGTGGTGTCGTGGACGCTGTTCTCTTGAAAGCTAGGTAATTTGCTGCGAACGATGGTCTGTTTGAGGTTGGGTGGCTGTTTAAAGGCGAGTAGTGGAGGTGTGGGGATGGCCATAGCGAGGTGTTTGTCCTCATTGATGACATGTTGAAGGCTGCGGAGAACATGGCGTAGTTTCTCCGCTCCGGGGAAGTACTGGATGACAAAGGGTACTCTGTTGGTTGCGTCCCGTGTTGGTCTCCTGAGGAGGTCTATGCGATTTTTTGCTGTGGCCCGTCGGAACTGTCGATCGATGAGTCGAGCGTCATATCCCGTTCTTACTAGGGCGTCTTTAAGCGTCTGTAGGTGTCCATCGCGTTCCTCCTCGTCTGAGCAGACCCTGTGTATTCGCAGGGCCTGTCCATAGGGGATGGCCTCTTTGACGTGGTTAGGGTGGAAGCTGGAAAAGTGGAGCATTGTGAGGTTGTCCGTGGGCTTGCGGTAGAGTGAGGTGCTGAGGTGCCCGTCTCTCTCTGTGTTAGAGACACTGTAAACACAGTGGGAAGATTCCCCCTAGTCTCTCTCTCTCTCTCTGTGTTAGAGACACTGTAAACACAGTGGGAAGATTCCCTCTAGTCTCTCTCTCTCTCTCTCTATGTGTTAGAGACACTGTAAACACAATGGGAAGATTCCCTCTAGTCTCTCTCTCTCTCTCTCTCTGTGTTAGAGACACTGTAAACACAGTGGGAAGATTCCCTCCAGTCTCTCTCTCTCTCTGTGTTAGAGACACTGTAAACACAGTGGGAAGATTCCCTCTAGTCTCTCTCTCTCTCTCTGTGTTAGAGACACTGTAAACACAGTGGGAAGATTCCCTCTAGTCTCTCTCTCTCTCTCTCTGTGTTAGAGACACTGTAAACACCGTGGGAAGATTCCCTCCAGTCTCTCTCTCTCTCTCTCTGTGTTAGAGACACTGTAAACACAGTGGGAAGATTCCCTCCAGTCTCTCTCTCTCTCTCTCTGTGTTAGAGACACTGTAAACACAGTGGGAAGATTCCCTCTAGTCTCTCTATCTCTCTCTCTCTGTGTTAGAGACACTGTAAACACAGTGGGAAGATTCCCTCTAGTCTCTCTATCTCTCTCTCTCTGTGTTAGAGACACTGTAAACACAGTGGGAAGATTCTCTCTGGTCTCTCTCTCTCTGTGTTAGAGTCACTGTAAACACAGTGGGAAGATTCCCTCTCGTTTCTCTCTCTCTCTCTCTCTCTGTGTTAGAGACACTGTAAACACAGTGGGAAGATTCCCTCTAGTCTCTCTCTCTCTCTCTTTGTTCGAGACACTGTAAACACAGCGGGAAAATTCCCCCAGTCTCCATGTGTTTGAGACACTGTACACATTTCTGATTTTGCTGGAGGTACAAAACAGAGGATACCTTTTGACGACTCTGTCTCTCATGTCAGTAACCAATGGTGACCAGAAACAATCCTCTCCCCCAATAGGATCTTGCACCAAAGATGATGAAGTAACCCATAGTTTGAGAGCAGATCAAGTAGACGTCATGTGTGTAGCCTGCACTCTCTCCCCTCCAAGAGACTGTGGATGCTGGGGGTCGACTCGAGCTTTCAAGACTGAGATCTGTAGATTTTTGTTGGGTGAGGGTATCAAGGAATACAGATTACCCACATCCCAAAAACAATTTCCATATATATATATATATATATATATATGAGAAAATCTCAGTCAGGCAGTGAAAGGAAATGAGGGGAACTTCTATATGGAAGGGATTGAAGGGGAGGGTGGACAAGGCTGGAGGCTGGTAGGACAGTGGGTCTGGCGATGGGTGAAATCGGTCCAATCTGAAGTTACTAAAGGCAGTGCTCAGATCTGAGGTTGCAGAGTGTGTCCAGGAGAAAAAAGAGATCCTAGGAGTAATTTTCTTGTGGTCCACAACGCCTCAAATTTAAAATTCTCATCCTTGTTTTCAAATCCCTCCATGGCCTCGCCCCTCCCTATCTTTGTAACCTCCTCCAGCCCTCCAACCCTCCGAGATCTCTGCGCTCCTCCAATTCTGGCCTCTCGCCCCACCATTGGCGGCCATGCCTTCAGCTACCTCGGCCCTAAGCTCTGGAATTCCCTCCCTAAACTTCTCTGCCTCTCTCTCCTCCTTTTAAGACGCTCCTTAAAAACCTACCTCTTTGACCAATCTTTTGGTTAACCTTCTTTGGCTCAGTGAGGCTTTTCACCAGTTGTGTGAAATCGGAAAATTGCCCCTGCTGCTCACGAAGCTTGTCTTAAACTTGTTTGGAACCTGTTAGGCGACCAATGGCAAAGACATGAGCATGGGAATAGGAGAAGGCCATTCAGCCCCTTGAGTCTGTTCCAATCTCAGTATTGAAATTTTCAATTGACCCCCAGCCTCAACAGCTTTTTGGGGGAGAGAGTTCCAGATTTCCACTCCCCTTTGTGTGAAGAAGTGCTTCCTGACATCACCCCTGAACGGCCTGGCTCTAATTTTAAGGTTATGCCCCCTTGTTCTGGACTCCCCCATCAGAGGAAATAGTTTCTCTCTATCTGCCCTATCAAATCCTTTAATCATCTTAAACACCTCAATTAGATCACCCCATAATCTTCTATACTTGAAGGAATCCTAGTCTCTAGTGGTTAAAAAAGCATTCGGGATCCTGGGCTTTATAAATAGAGGCATAGAGTACAAAAGTATGAAAGTCATGATGAACCTTTATAAAATACTGGCTCAGCCACAACTAGAGTATTGTGTCCAGTTCTGGGCATCTTTAAGATGCACTTTAAGGTGTGAAGGCCTTAGAGAGGGTGCAGAAGAGATTTACTAGAGTGATTCCAGGGATGAGGGACTTTAGTACGTGGATAGACTGGAGAAGCTGGAGTTGTTCTCCTTGGAACAGAGAAGGTTGCGAGGAGATTTGATCGAGGTATTCAAAATCATGAAGGGTCTAGACAGAGTAGATAGAGAGAAACTGTTCCCATTGGTGGAAGGGTCAAGAATCAGAGGACATAGATTTAAGGTGACTGTCAAAAGAACCAAAGGTGACATGAGAAAAAACTTTTTTACTCAGTGAGTGATTAGGATCTGGAATGCATTGCCCAAGGGAGTGGTGGAGGCAGATTCAATCATGGCCTTCAAAAGGGAACTGGATAAGTACTTGAAAGGAAAATATTTGCAGGGCTACGGTGATAGGGTGGGGCAGTAGGACTAGCTGGATTGCTCTTGCATAGAGCTGGCATGGACTCGATGGGCAGAATGCTGTCCTTCTGTGCTGTAATCTTCCTATGATTCTAATTTAACCCTTTTACCCCAGTTCCATTCTGGTGAATCTGAGCTGCGTCCCCTCCAAGGCCAATATTTCCTTCCTGAGATGGGGTGCCCAGAACTGAACGCAGTATCTCCGGATGGGGTCTAACCAGAGCTCAGTACAACTTTAACATAACTTCTTCCCTTTGTATTGCAGCGCTGTGAGATATAGGCTAACATCCCATTAGCCTTTTAAATAATTTTTGTGATGAATTATTATATGATGTGGTGGTCAGGACAAGGAAAGCGTGCGGTGCTTTCCCGGCACGTGACATGTACTTGCTGTGAAAGGTTTGGATTGAGAAACAATCAGTAAAACCAGTGAGGTGATTGAGGCGGTTCTTGGGAATCCGAAGGGCGAATGGGCGGACAACTCACACTAGAACAACAGGCAAGAAACCAGTTTGTTCACACCACAGATCGACTTGTCCACGATGGCTCTCTTCAGTCTCTTTCTCACAGACAGCACCTCGACCCTGTTGCTGTTCACCTTGTTTGTCATGTTGCTGTTTTTTTCGATTATTCGTTGCAAACCCAAAGCTGTGACCAACTTCCCTCCTGGACCAGCTCCGCTCCCACTGATCGGAAACCTGCATCAACTGGACCTGAAACGGATCGACAGGTCCCTCATGGAGGTAAAGTGAGAATCCTTCAGTGAATGTATCCAGCAGTTCTCAGAGATTGCGGTGGGTTAACCACATATGTGTTCTAGTCATCTGTGATCTGAAATCATAGCGCTAGCAGTCCCCGTGTAAAGTCCCGCCACTCCCATCCAGTTCAGATAATGCTTTTCACTCACACGAAGCCAACTGCAGAAGGTGATCGGGATTTGGGGGGAAATGCGTATCTGAACTGAGCAGAAGCGGCCCCGGTGCGCGAAGCTCTCAGGGTCGGACGATGAAGAGAAGGAGCGAGGTGTATCAGGACACGATGGGCCGAAGGGCCTCTATCCGTGCTGTATAACTCTATGACTCTATGACTGGAAAGGGGCCGCTCAGCAGATCTATCCGGGGAGTGGAGGGACCTGTGGGCTGGTGCCATTACACTAATGACTGGCTGGTGATTTGAACATGTAGCGTTGCTCTATTGAATCCACTTTAATTCTTTTCACAATGTTGCTGGTTTTCGTTCACCGTTCACACTAACCAGTTAAAATAAATCTGTGGAGAAAGAAAGAGTTAGCGTTTCAGGTCAATGACCTTTCGTCAGAACTGGAAGAAGTTGAAGATTGAAGAGTTTTGAAGCAAGTACAGAGTCGGGGAAAGTGTGTATGGGTGGTGGGGGGAATGGGGGATAGGGATAGTGGGGGAAAGAACAAAAGGGAAGGTCTGTGATAGGGTGCCAGGCTGGAGTGATGAAATGCAAGCCATTGGTGCAAGGCAAGGAGGGTGGAAATAGGACAAGTAAAGAAAGAAAAGATTGGTCTAGAGGAGCTGTAAACGGCAACAGCAGAACCATTACCAGCACCTGCTGACCGAAAAAATGGGAGCAGTGGTTCTGATCTGAAGTTATTGAAATCAGTGTTGAGTCCGGAAGGTTGGAAAGTGTCTAAATGAAAGATGAGGTGCTGTTCCTCGAGCTTACATTGAGCTTCATTAGAACAGTGTAAGAGGCCGAGGTCAGAGAGGACAGAGTGGGGATGGGAGGGGGAATTAAAATGGCAAGTGACCGGCAGGTCAGGGTCACACTTGTGGACTGAGCAGAGATGTTCAGCAAATCGATCACCCAATCTGCGTTTGGTCTGCTCAGTGTGGAGAGGAATTTAAGGAATCTTACAACACCAGGTTATAGTCCAACTGTTTCTTTTGAAAATCACAAGCTTTCGGAGGCTTTCTCCTTCGTCAGGAGGCTTTCTCTTTCACCTGACGAAGGAGAAAGCCTCCGAAAGCTTGTGATTTTCAAATAAAACAGTTGGACTATAACCTGGTGTTGTAAGATTTCTAACATTTGTCAACCCCAGTCCATCACCGGCATTTCCACATCAGTGTAGAGGAGACTGCATTGTGAGCAGTGAATACAGTTTAATAAATTGAAAGTACAAGTAAATCACTGTTTCACCTGGAAGGAGTGTTTGGGGCCCTGGACGGTGAGAAGGGAGGAGATGAAGGGGCAAAGAGAGACCAGTTTGAGGATCTATTCTTTCCCATTGAACTTTATTTGTTAATTTTTAAGGCCAATTTTCTGTTTTCCCTGGCATGTGTTTGGGAATGGCTCACTAAAAATTAAACTTAAATCTAATTAAACAAATCTTTCTTTGTTAGCTCTCAGAGAAATATGGAACTGTATTTTCAGTTCAGTTCGGGCCGCAGAAAGCTGTGATTCTGACCGGCTACGACACAGTGAGAGACGCTCTTGTGAATCATGCGGATCAATTCACCGGGAGGCCGCACGTACCGATATTTGACGAAATTACATTTCGACGCGGTAATTTGACATTTTAATCCACTTTCTCCTGTGTATGTTTGTCCTGTTCGTTTCCTTCCTGTTATTACTGAACATTGAAGAATGCGTCGTATGTCCCAGTCTTAAGTTACGCCTCAGCAGCGTCTCTCGGGGCCACCTGCGAGTTCGGAGCACCGATTCCAATCCAGCTGGAATTTCATCAATAACAGTTTTTTTTTTGATGTGGAGATGCCGGTGATGGACTGGGGTGGACAAATATAAGGAATCTTACAACACCAGGTTATAGTCCAACAATTTTATTTGAAAATCACCAGCTTTCGGAGATTATCCCCTTCGTCAGGTGAGTGAGTGAATGAGAGGTTCTCAAATCGCATATCTTATATTAGGCTGGGACACGATCACACCAATCAAAAGGTGTCATTGGTGTTCAGACTTCTTTTGACAGGAGCTCGGTTCCCCATTCCCAACATTCCTGGGCTAAGCCGCAATCCGTCTGCCACCCACTCCCTCTACAACCGGGCTCCACATCAGCACCGGTTCAGTCGGTAACGCTCTCGCTCCTGGTCAATCCGGAGATTGTGAGCTGGAGCCTGTTACTGGAGTTCAGCCCTTCGCCGAGGTGCAGCACTGTGGGGGGTGTCACTTCACTGGACCTGCCGTCTTTGTTAAGATGTTAAACCCATTTGCTTGTTCAGTTGGCTGGGATTTGAAGAAGAGGTTCTCCCAATGTCTTTACCAATATTTCTCCTTCAAGAAATCAGACATCAAAAAGCTCGGGTCAATTGTCGAATATCAATTAACCTCTCGCTGTTTGTGGGAGTTTCTGTGATCAGAATGTCTCCAATATTGGCCTAAAATAATAACAGTCACTGCTCTTCAATTGTCTTTCGTGCTGTGAGATGATTTGGGGCATGAAAAAAATGCATTATCCAGTTGCACTGCTCTCCAATGATCTCAACTCTCAATGATCACCCGCCCCAGCCTCCAGTCTCTCCTTCCCGAATACTGAAACCAGATGAACCCCCTCTCCCTGTCATTCCAAACTCCCACTGGGCTTTCTCCTTTGATAGACAAGGCTTTAGCAACACAAACATTGAAAATTGAAGCAAAACATTAACCAAATCTATGCCAAGGGTGATGGTCGGGCCTCGGAGTATTATCTCTGGAGCACAATCAATCAGAGGTTAATGGCCTTATATCGATCACTTTGTGTTCTTTGCTTTGGAACTAAAGAGAAATCACAGCGATTTCTATCTTGTAGAATGTTCTTTCCTCAGCAGATTAAATACATTCGAGAGTACAATTTACGAGTAAATGGGAGTCATTTTAACTTTGGACGACAGTGTAAGCTTCAATGGAAAACTCGGGAGAGGTTACAAGGAGTGGCCAATTCGATATCGCCTGTTTTGCACTATTACAAAATGACTTTGAAATTCATAGTAAGACTACACACAAATCATTGGAAGGAGTGAGTGGACAAGTGAATTTCTTTGCACTGCACACCATACCTCCATTACCAGTATATAGTATCATGTCTGGTACAGCACAGGAGGAGGCCATTCGGCCCATCGTGCCTGTGCCGGCTCTTTGAAAATGAAATAAAAAGCTCCGAAAATTCAATTTATTGAAAAAACTGCCAATGATGGTGAAACACAAACACATCGACATAACACCAGTCTCTGAATACCAGACACCATGGAATAGTGATGGAAATGTAAAGTCTTGCAAACTTTCCATGGCCTTTATAAACCTAACACCACAGCACCAACAATTCTTGTAGGACTTTAAATATTAGTATTGCTCGAACATGAGAATTATTGTTAAAAAAAATTACAGTCATCTTCATGTGAAACATTCATGCTGGTCAGTGCTAGATTGTCAAACCTAGTTCCTTAGTGTGTTGCCTCATTCTATTCTGGGACCCTCTAACAAATGAACTGATAAAGCTCAAGTCAAGTTTTAAGGTAATTGGTAAAAGGGGAAATGAGGAGATTTTTTTTAAGGCAAGTTGTTATGATCTGGAATGTGCTGCCTGAGAGTGCGGTGGAAGCAGGCACAATAATAACTTTCAAAGGGAGAATTGGCCATACACTTGAAAAGGAAAAACATTCTCGTCAATGGGCCGAATGGCCTCCTTCTGTGCCTTGAGATCCTATCATTCCAAGTGATTTGTCTACTCCCTCCCTATATTCAACAAATGCCATTCGGAAGGGCAATGGAGATCTGGGGCCTGAACAATGTTGCAGCTGAAGAATGAAAATGACTTACATTTACTTAGACTGATTGATTGATTCCTGGGATGAGGGGGTTGTCCTATGAGGAGAGGTTGAGTAGAATGGGCCTATATTCTCTGGAGTTCAGAAGACTGAGAGGTGATCTCATTGAAATGTATAAAATTCTTAGAGGGCTTGACAGGGTAGATGCTGAGAGGCTGTTTCCCCTGCCTGGAGAGTCTAGAAGTAGGGGGTATAGTCTCAGGGTAAGGGGTGGGCAATTTAGGACTGAGATGATGTGAAATTTCTTCACTCAGAGGGTGGTGAATCTGAGGGCTGTAGATGCTAGCCGTTGAGTATATTCAAAGCTGAGATCGATAGATTTTGGACTCTAATGGTATCAAGGGATATGGGGATCAGGCGGGAAAGTGGAGTTGAGATCAAAGATCAGCCATGATCTTATTAAATTGCAGAGCAGGCTCGACAGGACATATGACCTACTCCTGCTCCTATTTCTTATGTTCTTATGTAGACGCCCATTAAATAAAATATTTGATCAGCTGTTTATGTGTCACTTTCAGGTGTTATATTCAGCGAGGGGAAGCAATGGCAAGACACACGAAAGTTTGTGATATCAACTCTCCGTGGCTTTGGGATGGGCAAGAAATCGATTGAAGACAAGATTATTGAAGAAGCCAATTTATTGGTAAATGTGTTTGAGAGTCATAAAGGTGAGAGCTTTGTATGTGAGACACAGGAAATATGATTAATAATTCAACTGAAATTCTCATGTGTGCTAATGATTCTCACTTGAATAAAATGGAACTTTCTTAAATTGCATTAAGACAAATAAGTTGATGGAGTAAACTTTTAACTTGCTGAAACCCTCATCCATGCCTTTGTTACCTCCAGGCTAGACTGTTCCTGTCTG
The DNA here is from genome assembly GCF_035084215.1 of Heptranchias perlo. Lineage (NCBI taxonomy): Eukaryota > Metazoa > Chordata > Chondrichthyes > Hexanchiformes > Hexanchidae > Heptranchias > Heptranchias perlo. The sequence goes on from NC_090363.1 coordinate 1,747,181, forward strand.
GCCTCCCGTCTTCCACCCTCCATAAACTTCAGCTCATCCAAATCTCTGCTGCCTGTATCCTAACTCACACCAAGTCCCATTCTCCCATCACCCCTGTGGTCGCTGACCTACATTGGCTCCTGGTCTGGGAATGACTTGATATTAAGATTCTCATCCTTCTGTTCAAATCCCTCCATGGGCTCGCCCCCTCCCGATCTCTGTAACCTCCTCCAGCCAACACAACCCTCTGAGATCTCTGCACTCCTCCAATTCTGGCCACTTGAGCATCCCCGATTTTAATCGCTCCACCACTGGCGGCCGTGCCTTCAGCTGCCTGGGCCCTAAGCTCTGGAATTCCCTCCCTAAACCTCTCCACCTCTCTATCTTCCTTTAAGACACTCCTTGAATCTTATCTCTTTGACTGAGCTTTTGGTCACCTGTCCTAATATCTCCTTATGTGGCTCAGTGTCAAATTTTGTATGACAATCGCTCCTGTGAAGCACCTTGGGATGTTTTACTACTTCAAAGGCGCTATATAAATGCAAGTTGTTGTTATCACCCCGATGTAACACTGATGTTACGGATCTACCAGCCATTATAGAAACCAACGGATTTTTATTTCCATCAATGTCAATGAAAATGAAAATCAGATCAGTTTCATGACGTGTGGTCAATCTGACAGGCAAGTTTCATGCCCATGCAGCAAATTGAAAAACTACCCCAAGATTTCTTGGATTCATCAAAATGGTAACAGGAATAGAAGGCTTTAGGTGTAAGGTAGACCAGAAAACATGGGGTTCTCTTTACTTGAACAAAGTAGGATAAGAGGAAAACAAATAGAGGTGTTCTAAATTCTGAGAGGTTTTGCAGCAGCAGCTCTTCTGCCCATTTTATACCGAGCATGATTTTCACTTCCATGGAAGTCAATGGAAACAATTATTGGGTGGTTTATGAAATGGTGTCTGATCCGAGACTGCCTGGTTTTTGCCACTTGGTAAATGTGAAAATTTACTATGGTTCTCTTCAATGCCCTTCTTATTATAGTATTATAATAGGTACAGCACAGGAGGAGGCCATTCGGCCCATCGTGCCTGTGCCGGCTCTTTGAAAGAGCCATCCAATTAGTCCCATTCCACTGCTCTTTCCCCATAGACCTGTAAATGTTTTCCCTTTAAGTATTTATCTAATTCCCTTTTGAAAGTTATTATTGAATCTGTTTCCACCACTCTTTTAGGCAGCGCATTCCAGATCATAACAACTCGCTGCATAAAAAAAAATGTTTCCTCATATAAAGGGCAAAGAGCGGGAGGAATCTTTTAAGTGTGTTCAGGAGAACTTTCTTGACCAGTACGTTTCCAGCCCAACGAGGAAGGAGACGTTGCTGGATCTGGTTTTGGGGAATGAAGCGGGCCAAGAGGAGCAAATGTCAGTGGGGGAGCATTTAGGGAACAGCGATCATAGTATCATAAGGTTTAGAATAGCTATGGAAAAGGACACAGACCACTCTAAAGTAAAAATACTCAGTTGGAGGAGGGCCAATTTCAATGGGATGAGAACAGATCTGGCCCGGGTAAATTGGAATCAAAGATTGGCAGGCAAAACTGTACTTGAACAGTGGGTGGCCTTTAAAAAGGAGATGGTTCAGGTACAGTCTAGGCACATTCCCAGGAGGGTGAAAGGTAAGGCAACTAAAGCCAGAGCTCCCTGGATGACAAAAGATAGAGAGAGTAAGATGAAGCAGAAAAAAGGTGCATATGACAGATGTCAGGTTGATTACACAAGTGAGAGCCAGGGTGAATATAGAAAATTCAGAGGGGAAGTGAAAAAGGAAATAAGAGGGGCAAAGAGAGAGTATGAGAATAGATTTTGCAACCAATATAAAAAGGAATCCAAAATTCTTCTATAGGCATGTAAACAGTAAACGGGTAGTAAGAGGAGGGGTGGGGCCGATCAGGGACCAAAAAGGAGATCTACTCATGGAGGCAGAGATATGACCGTGGTAAGAAATGAGTACTTTGCATCTGTCTTTATCAAGGAAAAAGATGCTGCCAGAGTCTCAGTGAAGGAAAATGTAGTTCAGATACTGGATGGGCTAAAAATTGATAAAGAGGAGGTACTAGACAGGCTAGCTGTACTTAAAGTAGATAAGTCACCCGGTCCGGATGGGATGCATCCTAGGTTGCTGAGGGAAGTAAGGATGGAAATTGCAGAGGTACTGGCCATAATCTTCCAAACATCCGTAGATACAGGGGTGGTGCCAGAGGTCTGGAGAATTGTGAATGTTACACCCTTGTTCAAAAAAGGGTGTAAGGATAAACCCAGCAACTACAGGCCAGTCAGTTTAACCTCGGTGGTGGGCAAACTTTTAGAAACAATAATCCAGGACAGAATTTGCAGTCACTTGGACAAGTGTGAATTGATTAGGGAAAGCCAGCATGATTGTTAAAGGCAAATCGTGTTTAACTAACTTGATAAGAGTTTTTTGATGAAGTAACAGAGAAGGTAGATGAGGGCAATGCAGTTGATGTGGTGTATATGGACTTTCAAAAGGCATTTGATGCAGTGCCAGAATAAGCTTGTCATCAAGATTGAAGCCCATGGAATAAAAGGGGCAGTGACAGCTTGGATACAGAATTGGCTAAGGGACAGGAAACAGAGAGTAGTGGTGAACGGTTGTTTTTCGGACTGGAGGGAGGTGTACAGTGGTGTTCCCCAGGGGTCGGTGCTGGGACCACTGCTTTTGTTGATATATATTAATGACTTGGACTTGGGAGTACAGGGCACAATTTCAAAATTTGCTGATGACATGAAACCTGAAGTGTAGTGAACAGTGAGGAGGATAGTGATAGATTTCAAGAGGATATAGACAGTCTGGTGGACACGTGGCAGATGAAATTTAACACAGAAAAATGCGAGGTGATACATTTTGGTAGGAAGAACGAGGACAGGCAATATAAACTCAAGGGCACAATTTTAAAAGGGGTAGAGGAACAGAAAGATCTGGGGGTATATGTACACAAATCATTGAACGTGGCGGGGCAGGTTGAGAAAGCAGTTAAAAAAGCATACGGGATCCTGGGCTTTTTAAATAGAGGCATAGAGTACAAAAGCAAGGAAGTCATGATGAACCTTTATAAAACACTGGTTCGGCCACAACTGGAGTATTGTGTCCAGTTCTGGGTACCGCACTTTAGGAAAGATGTGAAGGCCTTAGAGAGAGTGGAGAAGAGATTTACTGGAATGATACCAGGGATGAGGGACTTTAGTAACGTGGATAGACTGGAGAAGCTGGAGTTGTTCTCCTTGGAACAGAGAAGGTTGCGAGGAGATTTGATCGAGGTATTCAAAATCATGAAGGATCTAGACAGAGTAGATAGGGAGAAACTGTTCTCATTGGCGGAAGGGTGAAGAACCAGAGGACATGGATTTAAGGTGATTGGCAAAAGAACCAAAGGTGACATGAGGAAAAACTTTTTTACACAGCGAGTGGTTAGGATCTGGAATGCACTGCCCGAGGGGGTGGTGGAGGCAGATTCAATCATGGCCTTCAAAAGGGAACTGGATAAGTACTTGAAAGGAAAAAAATTGCAGGGCTATGGGGATAGGGCGGGGGAGTGGGACTAGCTGGATTGCTCTTGCGTAGAGCCAGCATGGACTCGATGGGCGGAATGGCTGTAACCTTTCTATGATTCTATGTCGCCTCTGGCTCTTTTGTCTCACACCTTCAATCTGTGTCCTCTGGTTACCCATCCTTTTGACTCTGGAAACAGTTTCTACTTATTTACTCGTTCAAAACCATTCATGATTTTGAACATCTGTATCAAATCACCCCTCAACCTTCTCTGCTTTAAGGGGAACAATCCCAGCTTCTCCAGTCTCTCCACATACACTGAAGTCCCTCATCCCTGGTACCATTCTAGTAAATCTCTTTTGCACCCTCTCTGAGGCCTTCACATCCTTCCTAAAGTGTGATGCATCCAGGTCATTAATATATACCAAAAAGAGCAGTGGTCCTAATACTCACCCCTGGGGAGCACAACTGTATATTTCCCTCCAGTCTGAAAAACAAACATTCACCAGTACTCTCTGCTTTCTGCCCCATAGTCAAATTCATATCCACGCTGCCACTGTCCCTTTAATCCAGTGCATTTTAAATTTGCTTGCATGTATATTATGTGGTACTTTATGAAATGCCTTTTGAAATTCCATATACAGAACATCAACCGCACTGCCCCCATCAACCCTCTCCGTTACTTCATCAATGAACTCAACGACTTTCGTTTAACGAACCGTGCTGACTTTCATTTATTAACCCATACATTTTCAAGTGCCAATTAATTTTGTCCTGGATTACTGGGCCAGAACATGCGCAGAGCAGCGAGGCAACAATCGCTGCAGCTCCTGCAAAATAAATTTATGAACGACTTACTGCGGGCTCTGTGGCGCGACTTGCGTGATTTTGAACTTCTAAAGAATTGTGCGCAATCAACCCAGCCCCTGAACAGCGTCGGTTGATTTGCATCGAACAGTCCGTGCGAATAGAAGACACGCCCACAAAAACTGTCAGGAAGAGAAGTCCCGCTCACAAGGAGACAAGCAGACTTCATTCATTTAAAGTTAGTATTCTGGAAGGCCTTGTAAACAAAAACTTTATTTTTTTAAAATAAAAAGCCAACGATAAATTAGAGACAGAAGGAAAAAAGTAAAAAAAATCATTTTTAATTTTTTTAAATGACCAAAAACTATTAAAATAAGGAGTAATATGAGACTCCATGTTTTTAAAGTTTAATTTTGAATTGTTTGGCAGTCATAAAGAGTTATATTGAGCTCTCCGTTATTTCAGGAACAATGTCTGCCCCATTATTTCTAAAAGTTTCCCCAACACCACTTATATTCCTTCGTCTTGGGCAGTAATGCAAAAACGGGCCGCACTGCTCGTTTTGCCCGACCGCCCAAAACAAATTTCACGCCCCTGGTCCGACATATTTTTCCTTTTCTATTGGATACGTCGAAATGAAAACTCACCACATTATCTTTCACTCTAAACCATTACTTCCAAGGACATTAAAACTGCTCTGCTCTCACCTGCCTGTTTCTTTTTCTTCCTCTTACAATCTTCAAGCTTTTAAACTCAAAAGTTTGCATCAGCGAATCGCTGCTTCCTGCTTTACCTCAGTTCTTCTCAAGTTTGGTGACATCCTGAGTTAGTAACCTTGCTGTTTGACTAACTTGTGAATTTTTTGAAAAATAAATAATGCTTTAAATATTATTGAAATTTATAGTCTTAGTTGTATGTTGTATGATGTGCTCATTAACAGGTCAGCCCTTTGATACAACACGTATCGTGAACTCCGCTACGAGCAACATCATCTGCTCAATCATGTTTGGAGACCGCTTTGATTATGATGATGAAACATTTATCGGCCTAACAGGCATGGTCAATGAAAACATTCGACTGTTTGGATCAGCTACCGTACAGGTCTTTATATATTACTGTAGTATGGTTGACTCTTTAGATCACTTGCATAAATCTCGTATACACAGAGATTCCCTCAACTGACCATTACAGGCTGAGAATATCTTTTTTAACATTGGCAAGGTGTGTTTTGGTGATATGTGTTAAGGTATGAGGGCGGGAGGGGGGCTCGCATGGATTGGATTCTTGTGAAAACATGTTCTCGGAGAAGATACACGTGGCAAAAGTCAACTTGGTGCAACGCTGAAATTGTTACAAGTGTTATTATGTTTCTGAACGTTTTTAGAATCAGGAATGTTATGGCAAAGAAAGAGGCCGCCCAGCCCATGGGGATAGAAATCTGTCCTGGATGGGAGTGCAAAGCAGGCGGGATTGTTTAGGCCGCCTGTTATATGCCCGCCCGATATCCAATCCCATTGATTCACCAGCGCCCGTTTTGTGCTATTGTCCGAGACGGTTTTCACCGCCCTTCGTTCTTAAATTTGTTCCCTGTGGTTGCTGTCTCATTCAGCAAGAGAAACAAACTATCACAAATTTCTACATAATAACACTTTATAAAATACTGAGCTGTAATCCCTCATTTATGGCAACATTCTAATAAAAATTCAATTCACACACTGGCATCTGCCTGAGTAAATTTATGGAAGGAATGTACCAGGACCCTACAACACACCCGCTGCTCCATTTTGCCCCATTTTTAACATAAACCGCCTGGTGGGAACGGGGCAGGTTTGGGTCAGGTGCCCATTTTGCACCCCTCAATTTTAACCTTTGGTCATAGGAATATGGGGAATAGGAGCAGGAGTAGGCTATACGGCCCCTCGAGCCTGCTCCGCCATTCAATCAGATCATGGCTGATCTTTGACCTCAACTCCACTTTCCTGCCCGATCCCCATATCCCTTGATTCCCCTAGAGTCCAAAAATCTATTGATCTCAGCCTTGAATATATTCAATGAATCAGCATCCACAGCCCACTGGGGTAGAGAATTCCAAAGATTCACAACCCTCTGAGTGAAGGAATTCCTCCTCATCTCAGTCTTAAATGGCCGATCCCTTATCCTGAGATGATCCCTCCTAGTTTTAGACTCTCCAGCCATGGGGGAAATAATCTCTCAGCGTCTACCCTGTCAAGCCCCCTCAGAATCTTATATGTTTCAATGAAATCACCTCTCATCCTTCTAAACTCCAGAGAGTATGGGCCCATTCTACTCAACCTCTCTTCATTAAACAACCCTCTCATCCCAGGAATCAATCTAGTGAACCTTTATTGCACCGCCTCTGAGGCAAGTATATCCTTCCTTAAATAAGGAGACAAACTGTACGCAGTGCTCCAGGTGAGGTCTCACCAAAGCCCTGTACTATTGTAGTAAGTCTTCCTTACTCTTGTACTCCAACCCCCTTGCAATAAAGGCCAACATGCCATTTGCCATCCTAATTGCCTGTTGTACCTGCATGCTAACTTTCGGTGTTTTTTGTACCAGGACACCCAAATCTCTCTGAACACCAATATTTAATAGTTTCTCACCATTTAAAAAATATTCTGTTTTTCCATTCTTCCTACCAAAGTGAATAACCTCACATTTCCCCACATTATACTCCGTCTGTCACCTTATTACCCAATCACTTAATCTGTCGATATCCGTTTGCAGACTCTTTGTGTCCTCCTCACAGCTTACTTTCCCACCTAGCTTTGTATCGTCAGCAAACTTGGATACATTACAATCGGTCCCTTCATCCATGTCATTAATATAGATTGTAAATAGCTGAGGCCCAAGCACCGATCCTTGCGGCACCCCACTAGTACAAGCCTGACAATCTGAGAATGACGTGTTTATCCCCTACTCTCTGTTTTCTGTCTGTTAACCAATCTTCTATCCATGCTAATATATTACCCCCAACCCCATGAGCCCTTAACTTGCATAACAAGCATTTATGTGGCACCTTATCGAATACCTATTGGAAATCCAAATATACTACATCCACTGGTTCCCCTTTATCTACCCTGCCAGTTACATCCTCAAAAAGCTCTAATAAATTTGTCAAATATGATTTCCCTTTCATAAAATCATGTTGACTCTGCCTAATCATATTACGATTTTCTAGGTGCCCTGTTACCACTTCCTTTAATAATGGATTCCAGCATTTTCCCGATGGCCGATGTCAGGCTAACTGGCCTGCAGTTCCCTGTTTTCTCTCTCCCTCCTTTCTTGAATAGCGGGGTTACATTTGCTACCTTCCAATCCATTGGGACCATTCTAGAATCTAGAGAATTTTGGAAGATCACAACCAATGCAGCCACTATCTCTGCAGCCACCTCTTTTAGAACCCTAGGATGTCGGCCATCAGGTCCAGGGGATTTGTCTGACATTAATTTAGTCCCATTAGTTTCTCCAGTACTTTTTCTTTACCAATATTAATTACTTTAAGTTCCTCACTCTCATTAGCCCCTAGGTTCCCCACTATTTCTGGTATTTTTTTGTGTCTTCTACTGTGAAGACAGATAAAAAAATATTTGTTCAAAGTCTCTGCCATTTCCTGATTCCCCATTATAATTTCTCCTGTCTCAGCCTCTAAGGGACCAAAGTTTACTTTCGCTAATCTCTTCCTTTTTACATACTTGTAGAAACTCTTACAATCTGTTTTTATATTTCTTGGTAGTGATTGTGTAAAGCAGGCGATATCGGATAGGCTGCCCGTAATAGATTATTGCCAAAAATTAAAATATCCCCAGTGGAAAAGGGAAATCAGTCGGGGGCCTGATGGGTGGCCAATCGGTTATCGTCCGTTTTACACCATCACCGAAAGTTACTTGTTACAGGGATTGAATGTAAATGAATCCACCGCTAAGGAATTGAAGGCCTGAGCTTGTTGTTTTTCTTCCAATTCAGCTCCACAATTTTTACCCATTTCTGGGATTTCTGATTCCGAATCACAAAACAATTATTAAAAATCTACAGAAGATACACAACACCTTTAATGATTTGTTGAAAGCAACCAAAGAAACACTGAGTGAGAACTGCATCTGGAGCCTCAGCGAGGCATTAATAATGAGACAACAACAGGTACAGTGACTCACCTTTGCTGCAGTAAAGGGAACGTTGGTAGATTTCTGACCTTGCATGCGGAAGTTGGTTTGTAGAATAAAAAAATGACTTTCATCCAGAGTTCTGAAGTCTGTTATTATATCACGTAATCCTATCACTCGTTAATTAAAAAAATCACCGCTGTGCAGCACAAAACGCCCATTGTGACCAGTTAACAAAAGTACTAACCTGCTTTCAGTGTGTTAATTACATGGTGCAGATGTTGATTGTGTCCATTGCATAACATTGGTGGTGCTTGGGTGTAAAAATATGGTTTAAAGCCAAGATTGGGCAATATCTCATCTCACATAGCTCACATAAAGTTCCCAAACATTTAATAAGAGGCCAGGTGTTAATAGGAGGGGAGCGAAGACCTGTCTCAGTGTGTGTGTGAACAAAGAGAGTTTATAAAAGACAAAGGCAATGCTGAAACTTCAGAACTAAGCACCCAAAGGTCATGAGGTAGCCGGTTTCTAGACGCCAGAATGTCAGAAGGTGGTTCATACCAAAATAAAATATGTGGTTGCTGAAGAAACCACCTATTGTAAACAATAGACATCGCAGGAGCCATGTTCAAAGCTGGGTACAAACTGTTTCTGCAGCAGAGATAAAGGGATAACGTAGCCACACTAACATAGTATAAACCATCCTTGGTGGTTTCTGAGTTCGCAAAGTGGGAAGGTTTACGACAATAAGACCATAAGAGATAGGAGCAGGAGTAGGCCATTCGGCCCCTCGAGCCTGCTCCGCCATTTAATGAGATCATGGCTGATCTGATTTTTACCTCAACTCCACTTTCCCGCCCTTTCCCCATATCCTTTGACTCCCTTGCTGATCAAAAATTTGTCTAACTCAGCCTTGAATGTATTCAATGACTCAGCCTCCACAGCTTTTTGGGGTAAAGAATTCCAAAGATTCACAACCTTCTGGGAGAAGAAATTCCTCCTCATTTCCATCTTAAATGGGCGACCCCTTATTCTGAGACTATGCCCCCTAGTTTTAGATTCCCCCATGAGGGGTAACATCCTCTCAGCATCTACCCTATCGAATCCCCTCAGCATCTTATATGTTTCAATAACATCTCCTCTCATTCTTCTAAACTCCAATGAGTATAGACTCAACCCGTTCAATCTTTCCTCATAAGACAACCCTTCCATACCCGGAATCAACCTAGTGAACCTTCTCTGAACTGCCTCCAATGCAAGTATGTCCTTCCTTAAATAAGGGCACCAGAACTGTACCCAGTACTCCAGGTGTGGTCTCACCAGCATCCTGTACAGTTGTAGCATGACTTCCCTGCTTTTATACTCATTCATCCTAGAAATAAAGGCCAATATTCCGATTGCCTTCCAGATTACCTGCTGTACCTGTATGTTGACTTTTTGTGTTTCATGTACGAGGACACCCAGATCCCTCTGTACCGCAGCATTTTGTAGTATTTCTCCATTCAAATAATATTTTGCTTTTTTATTTTTCCTCCCAAAGTGGATGACTTCACATTTTCCCACATTATATTCCATCTGCCAAATTTTTGCCCATTTGCTTGACCTGTCAATATCCCTTTGCAGACACTTTGTGTCCTCATTGCAACTTGCTTTTCCACCTATCTTTGTATCATCAGCAAATTTTGGCCACAAGACACTCTGTTCCTTCATCCAAGTCATTGATATATATTGTAAATAGTTGAGGCCCCAGCACTGAGCCCTGCAGCACCCCACTAGTTACAGATTGCTATTTTGAAAATGACTCTTTTATCCTGACTCTTTGTTTTCTGTTAGTTAGCCAATCCTCGATCCATGCCAGTATATTACCCCCAACACCATGAGCTCTTATCTTGTGCAGTAATCTTTTATGTGGCACCTTATCAAATGTCTTTTGGAAATCCAAATATACTGCATCCATTGGTTCCCCTTTATCCACCCTGCCCGTTACTTCCTCAAAATACTCTAATAAATTTGTCAGACATGATTTCCCCTTCATAAGACCATGTTGACTCTCCTTGATTGTATTATGAGTCTCCAAATGTCCTGCTACTACTTCCTTAATAATGGATTCTAGTATTTTCCCAATGACAGATGTTAGGCTAACTGGTCTATAGTTACCTGATTTCTGTCTCACTCCCTTCTTGAATAGGGGTGTTACGTTTGAGGTTTTCCAATCCGCCGGGACCTTTCCAGAATCTGGTGAATTCTGGAATATTACAACCAATGCATCCACTATCTCTGTAGCCACTTCCTTTAAGACCCTCGGATGCAAGCCATCAGGTCCAGGGGACTTGTCAGCCTTTAGACCCATTAGTTTACCTAGTACTTTTTCTCTGGTGATAGTGATTGTTTTTAGTTCCTCCCTCCCCTTTGCCCCTTGATTTTCTACTATTATTGGTATGTTATTAGTGTCTTCTACTGTGAAGACAGATACAAAATATCTGTTCAATTCCTCTGCCATTTCCTTGTTTTCCATTATTATTTCCCCAGTCTCATCCTCTAAGGGACCAATGTTTACTTTAGCTACCCTCTCCCTTTTTATATACTTGTAGAAGCTTTTATTGTCAGTTTTTGTATTTCTTGCTAGTTTACTCTCATAATTTATTTTCTCTCTCTTTATTATTCTTTTAGTCATCCTTTGCTGGTTTTTAAGACCAGCATTTCTTATTTACCGAACAACGCAGTCAAATAGTATAAAGATGGGGCATGCTCCCTCCTAAACGTTAGAGCTCTCAAGAGGGGTCGGTCAGAAGTCCTTTGCCATAGGCAGTCTGTGGAGGCTAAGGCCTGATCTACCTATTAATTGCTTGTCATTAATGTAATCTGTAGACAGTTGTATTATAGCTATAGTACTTCTGGTTGTAATGTTGAAGACAGCTGAAGTGCAACTCTGGTGTAAGTCAATCTATTAAACTTGCTATTTTAGAATCACTGGGGCTAGAATCAAGCAGAAGTTATAGTTGCAACATATCTGCTAACAAATGCAGTCCCCGGGTGGGCACAAGTTTTAAAGGTTTGAGGTAGCTAGTCCGTGAGAGTACAAACCAAGGCGAGTGCACTGGATGGTATATGCTCGACAACCCACACGTACGTGGGGCTGTCGAGCATATACCAGTGGAGAATTGCAAATGTTACACCCTTGTTCAGAAAAGGGTGTAAGGATAAACCCAGCAACTACAGGACAGCCAATTTAACCTTGGCGGTGGGGAAACTTTTAGAAACATTAATCTGGGACACAATTAACAGTCACTTGGACAAGTGTGGATTAATTAAGGAAAGCCAACACGGATATGTTAAAGGCAAATCGTGTTTAAATAACTTGAGTTTTTTGATGAGGTAACAAGAAGGGATGTTGAGGGCAATGCAGTTGATATAGTGTATATGGACTTCCAAAAGGCATTTGATAAAGTGCCACATAATAGGCTTGTCATCAAAGTTGAAGCCCATGGAATAAAAGGAGCAGTGGCAGCATGGATACAGGAAACAGAGAGTAGTGGTGAATGGTTGTTTTTCGGACTGGAGGGAGGTATACAGTGGTGTTCCCCAGGGGTCGGTGCTAGGACCACTGCTTTTCTTGATATATATTAATGACTTGGACTTGGGTATATAGGGCACAATTTCAAAATTTGCGGATGACACGAAACATGGAAGTGTAGTGAGGAGGATAGTGATAGACTTCAAAAGGACATAGACAGGCTGGTGGAATGGGCGGACACATGGCAGATGAAATTTAATGCAGAGAAGTGGGAAGTGATACATTTTGGTAAGAAGAACGAGGAGAGGCAATATAAACTAAAAGGGGTGCAGGAACAGAGAGGTCTGGGGGTATATCTGCACAAATCATTGAAGGTGGCGGGGCAGGTTGAGCTAACGGTTAAAAAAGCATATTGGATCCTGGGCTTTATAAATAGAGGCATAGAGTACAAAAGCAAGGAAGTCATGATGAACCTTTATAAAACACTGGTTCGGCCACAACTGGAGCATTGTGTCCAATTCTGGGCTCCGCACTTTAGGAAGGATGTGAAGGCCTTAGAGAGGGTGCAGAAGAGATTTAGTAGAATGATTCCAGCGATGAGGGACTTCAGTTACGTGGATAGACTGGAGAAGCTGGAGTTGTTCTCCTTGGAACAGAGGAGATTTGATCGAGGTATTCAAAATCATGAAGGGTCTGGACAGAGTAGAGAGAGAGAAACTGTTCCCATTGGCAGAAGGGTCAAGAACCAGAGGACATAGATTTAAAGTGATTGGCAAAAGAACCAAAGGTGACATGAGGAAAAACTTTTTTACACAGCGAGTGGTTGGGATCTGGAATGCACTGCCTGAGGGGGTGGTGGAGGCAGATTCAATCATGGCCTTCAAAAGTGAATTAGATAAGTACTTGAAGGGAAAAAATTTGCAGGATTATGGGGAAAGGGTGGGGCAGTGGGACCAGCTGGATTGCTCTTGCGGAGAGCCGGCATGGACTCGATGTCGAATGGCCTCCTTCCGTGCTGTAACCATTCTATGATCCTATATTATCAGTTCCAATTTCAGAAACAAATTATGTCCAGGTGTTGTCATTTTACAGTAGAGACAGAAGGGCCACCATTTCTTAATGGATTTCTCTCGTTACTGTCGCAACTATGGGTTGTTAATCCTTCAAAAATAACTTCCGCTTGATTATAGCCTGAGTGTTTATAAAATAGCCAGTTTAATAGGTTGAATTACAACAGACTGCACGACTGCTGTTTTCAACATTATATTAAACAGTATTACAATTATAATACAACGGTTTACAGATTACATTAATGACAAGCAATCAATACAACTTGATCTGTCTGCATATCCAGGTAGATCAGACCTTAGCCTTCATGGACTGCCTGTTGCAATGGACTTCCGACCATCCCCTGTTGAGAGCTCTAACTCTAATGCAGAGGGTGCACTAGTTGTTATCTTCCAAAATTCTATAGATTATGGAACAGTTCCTGCAGATTGGAGGGTGGCAAATGTAACCCCACTAAACAGGGAACTACAGACCAGTTAGCCTAACATCAGTAGTAGGGAAAATGCTAGGGTCTATTATAAAGGATGTGATAATAGGACATTTAGAAAATATCAACGGGATTAGACAAAGTCAACATGGATTTATGAAAGGGAAATCATGTTTGACAAACCTACTGGAGTTTTTTGAGGATGTAACTGGTAGAATAGGTAAGGGAGAACCAGTGGATGTGGTTTATTTGGATTTTCAGAAGGCCTTTGATAAAGTCCCACATAAGAGGTTAGTGTGCAAAATTAAAGCACATGGGATTGGGGGGAATATACTGGCATGGATTGAAAATTGGTTGACAGACAGGAAACAGGGAGTAGGAATAAATGGGTCTTTTTCCGGGTGGCAGGCAGTGACTAGTGGGGTACCGCAGGGATCAGTGCTTGGGCCCCAGCTATTCACAATATACATCAATGATTTGGATGAGGCAACCAAATGTAATATTTTCAAGTTTGCTGACGACACAAAACTAGGTGGGATTGTGAGTTGTGAGGAGGATGCAAAGAGGCTTCAAGGCGATTTAGACAAGTTGAGTGAGTACGTGGCAGATGCAGTATAATGTGGATAAATGTGAAGGAAAAACAGAAAGGCAGAGTTTTATTTAAATGGTGATAGATTGGGGAACGTTGATGTACAAAGAGACCTGGGTGTCCTTGTACACCAGTCACTGAAAGCAAACATGCAGATGCAGCAAGCAGTTAGGAAGGCAAATGGTATGTTGGCCTTCATTGCAAGAGGATTTGAGTATAGGAGCAAGGATGTCTTACTGCAGTTATACAGGGCCTTGGTGAGACCACACCTGGAGTATTGTGTGTAGTTTTGGTCTCCTTACCTAAGAAAGGATATACTTGCCATAGAGGGAGTGCAGCGAAGGTTCACCAGACTGATTCCTGGGATGGCAGGTCTGTCGTATGAGGAGAGATTGGGTCGACTCGGCCTGAATTCACTCGAGTTTAGAAGAATGAGAGGGGATCTCATTGAAACATATAAAATTCTGACAGGGCTCGACAGACTGGATGCAGGGAGGATGTTTCCCCTGGCTGGGGGGGTCCAGAACGAGGGGTCACAGTCTCAGGATACGGAGTAGGACATTTAGGACTGAGATGAGGAGAAATTTCTTCACTCAGAGTGTGGTGAACCTGTGGAATTCTCTACCACAGAAGGCTGTGGAGGCCAAGTCACTGAATATATTTAAGAAGGAGCTGGATAGATTTCTAGACACAAAAGGCATCAAGGGGTATGGGGAGAGAGCAGGAATATGATATTGAGATAAAGGATCAGCCATGATCATATTGAATGGCGGAGCAGGCTCGAAGGGCCGAATGGCCTACTCCTGTTCCTATTTTCTATGTTTCTATCTTTTGGGAGGGAGCATGCCCTATCTTTATAGCTTTTCGGCTGCGTTGTTTTGTACATAAGTACTGCTGGTCTTATTTCATGGTCGTAACCCACTTTGCTAACTCTTGGAAACCACCAAGGATTGTTTATACTATGTAAGTGTGGCTACCTTGCACCTTATCTCTGCTGCATAAACACTTTATTCCATGTCAGCCTTGAACATTGCTCCTGCGATGTCTATTGTTTACAGTATCTTTAGCAACCACATCTCTTATTTTGGAACCACCTTCTGACATTATAGCATCTAGGAACAGGCCACCTCCTGACCTTTTGGGTATTTAATTCTGAAGTTTCAGCATGGCCTTTGTCTTTTACAAACTGTTTTTGTTCACACACACTGAGATAAACTTTGTCCCCCTCCTATTAACACCACCCTGTTGCTAAATGTTTGGGAGCTTTATGTGACCTATACAAGATGTGATATTGACCATGCTTGGCTGTAAACGATATTCTTACAGTGAGTTTTAATCTTGCACTATATAACATGGAATGCCTTGCCATTATTTAATTGTTGAAAAGTTTTTATCTCACAGCCTCCTTAAGCCATATATGATTTTACCTTAAAAAATGATCTTAAAATTTTACTCTGATATATTGGCTAGTGCTTAATGCTTTGGTCTCACATTCTCCTCTCATTTTATCGGAGATTGTAAACAATTTTACAACACCAAGTTATAGTCCAGCAATTTTATTTTAAATTCACAAGCTTTCGGAGGCTTCCTCCTTCCTCAGGCGAACGTTGTTGGAAATGAAATCCTCAAAATGAAATTGCATTTATAAATCACAGAACAATGCTTGGTGATTACAGACAGTTTTTTCAACTGCCCGTTGCCAAGGCAATCAATGTGCAGACAGACAGGTGTTACCTGCAAGGTCTCCGAATATACAAATCACCAAAAAAAAACCCCAAAAAAACAGAGATAGAGAGGTAGAAACATAGAAAAGACAGCAACTGACCCGTTATATTAAAAACAGATAACATTTGTTCGCTGGTGGGGTAACGTGTAGCGTGACATGAACCCAAGATCCCGGTTGAGGCCGTCCTCATGGGTGCGGAACTTGGCTATCAATTTCTGCTCGACGATTTTGCGTTGTCGTGTGTCTCGAAGGCCGCCTTGGAGTACGCTTACCCGAAGGTCGGTGGCTGAATGTCCTTGACTGCTGAAGTGTTCCCCGACTGGGAGGGAACCCTCCTGTTTGGTGATTGTTGCGCGGTGTCCGTTCATCCGTTGTCGCAGCGTCTGCATGGTCTCGCCAATGTACCATGCTCTGGGGCATCCTTTCCTGCAACGTATGAGGTAGACAACGTTGGCCGAGTCACAGGAGTATGAACCATGCACCTGGTGGGTGGTGTCCTCTCGTGTGATGGTGGTATCTGTGTCGATGATCTGGCATGTCTTGCAGAGGTTACCGTGGCAGGGTTGTGTGGTGTTGTGGACGCTGTTCTCTTGAAAGCTAGGTAATTTGCTGCGAACGATGGTCTGTTTGAGGTTGGGTGGCTGTTTAAAGGCGAGTAGTGGAGGTGTGGGGATGGCCTTAGCGAGGTGTTCGTCGTCATTGATGACATGTTGAAGGCTGCGGAGAACATGGCGTAGTTTCTCCGCTCCGGGGAAGTACTGGACGACAAAGGGTACTCTGTTGGTTGTGTCCCATGTTAGTCTCCTGAGGAGGTCTAGGCGATTTTTCGCTGTGGCCCGTCGGAACTGTTGATCGATGAGTCGAGCGTCATATCCCGTTCTTACTAGGGCGTCTTTCAGCGTCTGTAGGTGTCCATCGCGTTCTTCCTCGTCTGAGCAGACCCTGTGTATTCGCAGGGCCTGTCCATAGGGGATGGCCTCTTTGACGTGGTTAGGGTGGAAGCTGGAAAAGTGGAGCATCGTGAGGTTGTCCGTGGGCTTGCGGTAGAGTGAGGTGCTGAGGTGCCCGTCTTTGATGGAGATTCGTGTGTCCAAGAAAGAAACTGATTCTGAGGAGTAGTCCATGGTGAGCTTGATGGTGGGATGGAACTTGTTAATGTTATCGTGTCGTCTCTTTAGTGATTCCTCGCCGTGGGTCCATAGAAAGAAAATGTCGTCGATGTATCTGGTGTATAGTGTTGGTTGGAGGTCCTGTGCAGTGAAGAAGTCCTGCTCGAACTTGTGCATGAAAATGTTGGCGTATTGGGGTGCGAATTTGGTCCCCATGGCTGTTCCGTGTGTTTGGGTAAAGAACTGGTTATCGAAGGTGAAGACATTGTGATCCAGGATGAAGCGGATGAGTTGTAGGATGGCGTCTGGAGATTGGCTGTTGTTGGTGTTGAGTATTGATGCTGTTGCAGCGATGCCGTCATCGTGGGGGATACTGGTGTAGAGTGCCGAGACGTCCATCGTGGTGAGAAGTGTTCCTGGTTCAACTGGTCCGTGTGTACTGAGTTTTTGTAGGAAGTCTGTAGTGTCGCGACAGAAGCTGGGGGTTCCCTGTACGATGGGTTTCAGGATGCCCTCGATGTATCCAGAGAGGTTCTCACACAGGGTTCCGTTGCCTGATACGATAGGACGTCCGGGTGTGTTGGCTTTGTGTATCTTTGGGAGGCAGTAGAAGTCTCCCACGCGGGGAGTATGTGGGATGAGAGTGCGTAGGATGCTTTGAAGGTCTGGATCGAAGGTCTTGATCAGTTTGTAGAGCTGGTGGGTGTGTTCTTTGGTCGGATCTGCGGGTAACCGTCTGTAGTGTTCCTGGTTGTCCAGTTGTCGGTATGCTTCTTTGCAATAGTCCGTTCTGTTCTGTATGACTATGGCTCCTCCTTTGTCCGCTGGTTTGATGACGATGTTGCGGTTGGTCTTGAGAGCGTTATCGGAGATGTTAACCTCTTTAAGATAAATGGATTTATACCTAAAGTTAATTCAGACCAATCCTTTAAGTGTCGTTTTGCTACCAGAATATATGAAAGGCTAATGGTGAATTAAGAAAGGGGAAAGAACTTTCACTGATATCTCAGAGTGTCCCAAATCGCTTTACAGCCAATGATGTATGTTTGAAGTGTAGTAACTGTGGTAATGTAGGGAAATGCAGCTTCCCTGCACTTCGTCAAATAGTGCCACCTGAGAGGGCAGATGGGGCCTCGATATAACATCTGATCCAAAAGACGGCACCTCTGACAGTGCAGCACTCCCTCAGTACTGGACTGAAATATCAGCCTAAATTATGTGCTCAAGTTTCTGAAGTGGGGAGTGAACCTACTGACTCAGAGGCCAGAGTGCTACCAGTCTCAATTACATAGATTAGCCCAGCAACGTATGTGTACAAATATTGGCTGAAAAATGTGATACATTCTCTTTTATTTTACTTTGTTTTGAAGGAATTTGGAGACCAAGATTTAGAACTTCAGAAAAGGAACGTGGTAATTACAGTAACTGACCTGTTTTCTGCTGGCACAGAGACCACCTCCAGTACCATCTGCTGGGGGCTTCTTATAATGATGAAATATCCAGAAATCCAGAGTAAGAAATCGTTAGCATCACTTCTAGTACTTTTTGTGTTGCTGTTAAAAGCATTACCTGGTCAGTCCTTTATACATGACCTCTGAGGGACATGTGATGAAGATCTGTAGTTGACATCAATATATTGGTGTAGAGTGTTGAACAATGGTCTTTCATATCTGGGACCAGTGCTCAAATCCAGCCCTCACTAATGGAGAAAATCCTCCTGTGTCCGATCGCTGTAAGAATCTGCCTTAAAATAAAATGCGTCAGCCTCAATCTGGCTCCTAGTGACCCTGGAGCCTAGTACTCAAATAACCCCAAGATTAGCACCAAATTGGTCACATCAAAGAATGAATTTTTTGTGGCGGTAACAAGGAGGGTCGATGAGGGTAGCGCGTCTGATTTAGTCCACATGGATTTTAGCAAGGCTTTTGATAAGGTCCCACATGGCAGTCTGGAAAAAATGTAAAAGCCCAAGGGATCCAAGGGGAAGTGGCTAGTTGAATCCAAAACTGGCTTAGTGGCAAGAAGCAAAGGGTAATGGTCAACAGGTGTTTTTATGACTGGAAGGCTGTTTCTAGTGGGGTTCTGCAGAGCTCAGTACTCGGTCCCTTGCTTATTGTGGTATATATCAATGGTTTAGACTTAAATGTAGGGGGCATGATTAAGAATTTTGCAGAGGATACAAAAATTGGCCATGTGGTTGATAGTGAGGAGGAAGGCTATAGACTGCAGGAAGATATCAATGGACTGGTCAGGTGGGCAGAAAGGTGGCAAATGGAATTCAATCCAGGGAAGTGTTAAGTAATGCATTTGGGGAGGGCAAACAAGGCAAAGGAATTCACAATAAGTGGGAGGATACTGATAGGTGTAGAGGAACAGAGGAACCTTGGAGTGCGTGTCCACAGATCCCTGAAGGTAGCAGGACAGGTAGATAAGGTGTTAAGAAGGTGTATGGGATACTTGCCTTTATTAGCTGAGGCATAGAATATAAGAGCAGGGAGGTTATGCTAGAACTGTATAAAACACTAGTTAGCCCACAACTTGAGTACTGTATACAGTTCTGGTCACTACATTACAGGAAAGATGTGATTGCACTCGAGAGGGTACAGCGGAGATTTACGAGGATGTTGCCAGTACTGGAGAATTTTAGCTATGAGGAAAGATTGGATTGGCTGAGATAGTTTTCTTTGGAACGGAGGAGGCTGAGAGGAGATTTAATTGAGGTGTATAAAATTATGAGGGGCCGAAATAGAGTGGATAGGAAGGACCTATTTCCCTTAGCAGAGAGGTCAATAACCAAGAGGCATAGATATAAAGTAATTGGTAGAAGGATTAGAGGGGAAATGAGGAGAATTTTTTCACCCAGAGGGTGGTGGGGGTCTGGAACTCACTGCCTGAAAGGGTGATAGGGGCAGAAAGCCTCATTGCATTTAAGAAGTACGTGGATATGCATTTGAAGTGCCGTAACCTACAAGGCTACAGACCAAGTGCTGGAAAAGGGGATTAGGCTGGATTGCTCTTTTTCAGCTGGCACAGACACGATGGGCTGAATGGCCTCTTTCTATGCTGTGCAAGAAAATCAAAAAGTTAGTATGCAGGTGCAGCAGGTGATCAAGAAGGCCAACGGAATGTTGGCTTTTATTGCTAGGGGGATAGAATATAAAAACAGGGAGGTATTGCTGCAGTTATATAAGGTATTGGTGAGACCGCACCTGGAATACTGCATACAGTTTTGGTGTCCATACTTAAGAAAAGACATACTTGCTCTCGAGGCAGTACAAAGAAGGTTCACTCGGTTAATCCCGGGGATGAGGGGGCGGACATATGAGGAGAGGTTGAGTAGATTGGGACTCTACTCATTGGAGTTCAGAAGAATGAGAGGCAATCTTATTGAAACATATAAGATTGTGAAGGGGCTTGATCGGGTGGATGCGGTAAGGATGTTCCCAAGGATGGGTGAAACTAGAACTAGGGGGCATAATCTTAGAATAAGGGGCTGCTCTTTCAAAACTGAGATGAGGAGAAACTTCTTCACTCAGAGGGTGGTGGGTCTGTGGAATTTGCTGCCCCAGGAAGCTGTGGAAGCTACATCATTAAATAAATTTAAAACAGAAATAGACAGTTTCCTAGAAGTAAAGGGAATTAGGGGTTAAAGGGAGCGGGCAGGAAATTGGACATGAATTTAGATTTGAGGTTAGGATCAGATCAGCCATGATCTTATTGAATGGCGGAGCAGGCTCGAGGGGCCGATTGGCCTACTCCTGCTCCTATTTCTTTTGTTCTTATGTTCTTATGTAATAGAGGGAAATTAGAGTTAGAAGGGACACCATGGTTACCTTTAAAGGTGGCTGCTGTGTGGTATGGAGCAGGTTGCTGACCTATCTACTACGTTTGGCGCCCACTCCTGATTTGCAGTGTTACCCATGCAGCTGGACACCTCTATCACTAGCTGGAGCTCCTAAACCCCAGAACCTGCAGATCCAAACCCCTATAACTGCAGCATCACACAACTGCTTTGGGAGCAATTTGGTTGTCAGTGAAATCCCCTATTGCTGCATGGAATATCCTTGGATATGATAAATCAATGAGGTAAAAGTGAACTAACAGCACAGAACGAGAAGACAGGTGCAAAATCAATATGCCTCAAGTGATTGGAGTTCCGAAGAAAGCTTCTCTTGCCCACATACACAAAGCGTTCCGTGTATAAATCAGCAATCCAACAGAACCAATTAATGCTGTGTCGATCCAATTCACTCAGTAAATAATTGGCTCCATATCTGCTTCGGAATTGGACTGAAGGTTATAAAGATTTGTGTAGATGGAAATGATTCATTATTCCAATTAACACATTTCACATTCAGAGAGCGCTCCTTTAGGAAGTGTAATTAAAATGTTCTCCTTCATCTGAATCTCGCTCTAACGAATGTAAACGTGCTTATTACAATGGTGCAAAAAAGTGGGTCTGGACTTCCAGACAAAACTGATGTCTCTTATAATCAAAATAATATTGACCTCTCGTAGACACAAATTCAACAGGATACTTCCCGCAATATCGATGGTGTTGGAATACTATCCTTAAGAAATTCTCTGATTTAGATTAGTTAATCATACACTTTCAATCAAATTCTTCTGAACATTTATAAACAATAGTAGTTACAGTAAAGTATTTAGCACTATTATTACAGCAGTGTCCTGCAATTTTTCGTGCATTCGGTGTCTTCACTGGCAAGTCATAAAGTTTCTCTTGGATCGTAACGCTTATCGCCTCGGCCGCCTGTTTTACGCCTGGCCTGATATTCGGTTCTATTGAAGTTTGTAGGCGACTGAATCGTTTTCCCCGAACAAGCATAACGGGCCCCATTATAAGCATTTTCTATTTCAGAGAAAGTTCAGGAAGAAATTGATCGCATGATCGGAGCCGGGAGATTCCCTCAAACAGAAGACCGGAAACTCATGCCCTACACTGACGCAGTGATACACGAAATCCAGAGGTTTGCCAACATTGTCCCGATGAACATGCCTCATTCAACAACCGTGGACACACATTTCAGAGGATATTTCATTCCGAAGGTAGATTTAAAGACAAATGAGGATTAAATTTGACAACTTGTGCGTGGAGTTATTATTGCAATGTAATATTAAAGTACCTTCTAAATAGAAACAGTCACAGTATTTGAAGAGAAACTAATTAGAAGGAGTAATTTGGACATTCTCAATTAGGAAATCTGGAACCGTAATTTTAATAGTGGGGGGTGACCCATTACAACCTTTTAACAACAGTGTGGGGGCAATTTTAACCTAACTCGCCCGCTGGAGCCTGACAGGATCGGGTGCAACACTGGTTTTACACCCGGCCCGATTT
The DNA here is from genome assembly GCF_035084215.1 of Heptranchias perlo. Classification (NCBI taxonomy): domain Eukaryota; kingdom Metazoa; phylum Chordata; class Chondrichthyes; order Hexanchiformes; family Hexanchidae; genus Heptranchias; species Heptranchias perlo. The sequence continues at coordinate 1,769,457 of NC_090363.1, forward strand.
CACTCTCCATCGAAGTCAGAAACATGCACAAAGTCAGATTTTTTTTGTTTGTTTTCAGGGAACTCACGTGATTCCCTTACTGACCTCGGTGCTGTACGATGAAACTCAGTGGGAAAAACCGAACGAATTCAACCCGTCTCACTTCCTGGATGCTGAGGGGCAGTTTGTGAAGAGAAATGCCTTCATGCCTTTCTCTGCAGGTAACGGATGGGAGAATTATGGATTCCTTTTGTAAAATATTTTCACTTGTCAAGATGACAGTAGCCACTGTTGAGAACAATGTTTAGTTGCGACCAGCAGCAACCTCAAAAGTGCCATAATGAGATGTCATTTGGCCCAGAATACAAATATTCTAATCAAAGCTCCCTGTGGATGAGTTTCCCACTTTGACACCAGTGAAAACATTTCACCTCCCTGTAATAATCTTTCCTGCTGCCTTTTTGACTGAGCCAATCAAATGATGAGCCTTTCTGTGCTACGACCGTACAGATACAGGAAGCCAATTTCACTTTCGAACATGTCCTCACGTCCTCCCCTGGAGGTGCTGACTGTTGCTAGGGTTACAGTTCTAGGGCTGCTATCCGCACTCTTGCTTGGATTAGTTGCCATGCTTCGTATGTGAGTCCAGACGGTCAATTTTAGTGGACTACTTTGTTTATGGAGCCATGATGTGGAGATGCCGGTGATGGACTGGGGTGGACAAATGTAAGGAATCTTACAACACCAGGTTATAGTCCAACAGTTTTATTTGACTATAACCTGGTGTTGTAAGATTCCTTACATTTGTTTATGGAGGGCATTATCGCCAATCCAGAAGGAGTCCTGATCCGACCTCCGTGTACAAGCATTTCTCAACAGAATTCGCAGGGCAGCGATTTAGGACGGGAACCATTGATAGCGCTAATAGTAACACACCACTCTGCTGCCTTGCGTAGGATTTACTCACTAAGGGCAGATCAAGCATCAAACGTAATATCATCATGGTCTTCAAACAGATCATTTCTCCTCGAAGTGAAATAGAAATGTGATGGCGTTTCTCAATTTATTTTACTTTTCTTCCTTTATGCCATTACTAAAACTGTCATCACTTCACAACAGGCTGGTAACTGTATGTGGTCACATTGATTCATTGTTTAAATGGAGCTTCAGATTGGAGGGTGAGAGGAAACAATTGTTGTCCGATGATCTTTGTGTCAACAGCAGTCCAGAAATCAACATAAAAAGTCTATTACATGTAATGTCAAGTAATAGAATTAAAATTAGCAAGTGCCACAGAGAGAGAACAATTGATAAAGTACTGCGAATGAAACTGCCTATCATTGCTGGTGTGAGGGATCATTTGCAGTCAATGAATGGAAAGCGCAGCTCTCTGTGTCCGTGGGACTGATCATACCCCTGTTCTTTTTCAGGTGGGAGGACGTGTGCCGGTGAGACATTGGCCAAGGTGGAACTCTTCCTGTTCTTCACAACTCTGCTGCAGAAGTTTCACTTCCAAGCCCCGCCCGGGGTTACTGACCTGGACCTCACACCACGAGTGGGATTTACACTGGTCCCAAAGCCTCACAAAGTTTGTGCTGTGCCCCGCTGATGGCCAGCACGGTTCCTACAGGTCACTCACTGGTCAATGATTATAGGTGTGTACCCCCACCTGGCTTGCATCATAACCGCTTTGCCCTTGCCTTTAGTGTAGATGTTACAAAATTGTTCATTCTTTGCACAGTATGTCGTGTCATTTCACAACAGCGATAACAGCAACGAATCAACTGAGAATTTTCTCCAATTGTAAAAAATCTTGAATTCCATCCAGCGCTGCGATTCTATGTGCAAATTAATTAAGTCTCCATTCCAGATATTTTACTTGTAACCCAACCTGTACGAATTATTAATTTTTAAAATAAAAATCTGCCCTTTATGTAGAGCATTAAGGTCACCGGGACGTCGAAAATACTTTTTTAACTAATGGATTACATCTGATCAAAGGTTAAGCCATTATGAACTAATCATACAATAAATAACACTTCTCTCTGATTCTTACTATCTCACCGGCCCACTTACTGCACGCTTTGCTCGGACTCCAAACTAATCGCACAGCTGCGCACAGGCACTCGTTACATGTTCCTGAAAACATATCTGCTGTAAGATTAATATCAACATGGTGTTGTGGGAAAATCACCACTCGGAGTCAGACTTAAAGATTCAACATGCAGTTTATTGGACAAAGCTTTGGGAGAAGAGCTTGACACTCCGCAGTGTACGCAGTCACCTTCTCAACTTTAAAATGGTTGTTGAGCTTCTTTTATACATTACAAGTACAGACATTTAGCAGCTATTACATTATTAGCCTTGCTTAGTTACACATTAGCCAATTAGGCCCCGACAGCAACAATTGACCTCCAATCACATTAAAACAACTGTTATCAACTTAAGACAGTCTGGTCTTTGTCTATTCTGTAGTTTTTATCAGTTCGTTGTGAAATGTCAGCATTTTTTAATGTATTTTCACAGAGTCCATTTTGTTTAGCAGAGTCCATTTTGTTTAGCAGTACACTAATTTGTTAATCATCATATGTTATGTTTAAGCTTTTAATTATGGTTAGTCTGGTCCGCGCAAGGTGCATTTCAGTGTGGCCTCGAGGCAGTGACCGCAGACACGCACACACTAGTCGCCTAAGGTCATCTTTGCCTTCAACCCAACAGCTTAAATTTTACTTTAACAGTCCCCCCTTTTGGTCATGATTATGGCTTAATAATCATTTCGACCAATAACGATAGAGTCCATGCAACATTGGTCCGGCACTTAATACACAGCCTTTTCGGGTATTTACCTTCCGTGATGTTCCGTGCATATGCCTAACCCGTAACTCACAGGTTACATGTTACAGACTTTACAGCAGACATTAAAACATCCGATAACCAAGCATAATAAACTTTCAAATAACTCCCTTGTACATTCCTCCAGTGATACTGCCACCTCCCTAATGATTAATGGCCTCTCGGTGCTTATCAGCCACAGAGGCCTGCTCTTTTACAAGGTCGTAAAAAGCTTGTTTGATAAAGACAGCAAGCCCTTTATTCACAGCTAACTAACGTATATTTTACTTTAACATAAGGTTTAGAAAGCTTATATAGTGCTAAGGTTAATAATCAGACTTTTCTCACATTCCCTCCTGTTCAGCCTACAGGAAAATTCCCAGGGATGTTGTCCTTCATTTTATACTGTTTCCATGCATGATTCGAAAGGGTAGATGTCCCTTTTTCAATGTTAGCATTGCATTGTTTCATTTCAGTCTTTCAATCTTAACCTCCAACAACCTCGGGTGACCTCACATGGCCTTATCTAATGTCCTGATTTTGTCGGCATCACCTACCTATCTGAGCCATTTGCTCTTTTGGTCTCAGTGGGCTGTGGACTTCCGACTGTCCCCAGAGGTTCTAATTTTGGGTGCAAAGTGCCCTATCTTTATGCTATTCGGCTGTTGGGGCTGCACATACGCATTTCTGTTGTAAATTATCCCACCCTGTGCTTCTGGGCTGTGTCCAACACTATGTGGACATACAGTGACAGCATGTCTAGTCTGGGCCCCTCATAATTTTGTAATTTTGTATCCATCGTGTGGATATCTTCTAAGTATTGTTTCTCTCAATTTCATTGTTAACTGATGGGAACCTAACCCTGAATTTTGGAAATCCAAATTACTATGTCCCTCTTTCCTTTAATTTCAGTCCTTCTGATTTGTACCAGTGTTTCCTGACTGTTTCATTAATTAGTCGGTTTCTCTATGGACCATGTGTCAGTGCCTTGTTCAAAAGGATTTCTCACTCACCTGGACCACATTAACCATTTCATGTTGTGCTGTTGTCAAGTAACTGAGCCTGTCTTGGATATTAACTTTCTGCTGGCCAGTCTCTTTTTCCTCATGGTATTTCTGAACGTGTTTTCCATGGCACACATCATATGTCCAGTAGGATTCAGTCCTGTAAAAGCAACTGGTTTGTTTAAAGAGTGGTTGCAATAGCTCACCAGGCCATAGGCCTTTGTAATCATGTTCTTCATCCTGGTCTCCGTTTCAGATGATGGCAACATACATTTGTATCTTTTATGTCCACTGTAGCCATTCTTAGGTTTTCAGGTTATCTTATCAAAAAGATCAGGGGTGCCTAGAGTGCTTATCTCCCCCTGCATGGTCCCGATGTCAGGGTAGTGGCCAGGCTATTGAATGTAGCTTTCTCATTGTTCATTATAGGAAAGGACACAAATATCTCCACGAGAAAGCTATCAATTTACTATTCTCAACTACACTTTCCTGACTTTCACTAGATTGTATATTTATGCCAGATTGATTTTTTTTTTGTAAATCATGCCCAGTTCAATGACTTTAGAGAAATTCCCATTTGGTGTAATTTCTCTGTTTCTTTACTTTAATTCTCAATCACTTCCTCTCATCCAATTTTACATAACCCATTATATTACCTACCATGAGCCCTGGAGGAACGTTACTGTCCGATACAATATTTACAGTCAGCTCCAATATCCCAAAATTTGTTTAGTTTACGTAATTTCTTCTTGAACCGCTTTTCATTTCCCAAAATATCCCACTACATTGTGCCCGAGTCCTTTCTATCATTTCACAATTATCCCAACTTGAGAGCAGTATTGTTGGACTGACAGGACTTGTCAATGTAAAATTTTCTTCCCTCTCGAAAAGAATTCTTCCTTGATACACAGCATTCAATAGGAACCATTTAGACTGGACTTCTTTTATTTTAAAATATAATTTGATTATCCCCTTAAATTACAAGTAAATTTTTCTTTCTCGAGTGCTTGAATAGCAACTCATATAAATTTTTCATATCAATTCCAATTTCAGAAACAAATTATGTCCAGGCTTTATGGTTTTACAGTAGAGATGAAGTGCTCGTAATTACTTTTGGATGTAACTCCCATATCTCCCCACCTCGAGCACTCTGTCTCGGAAGACAATAAATGGGTTAAAACAAAACAAATCAAAATGTTTTCAAAAGAAGAGAATCAGGTTGATATCACCACGCTGTGACATTTGGTATCTGCTGATGTCTGCAGCTAAAGTCTTAAATTTTTAACACCACTGGATCGTTTCCTGCACCAAATTTCTCCAGCAAAGGTTGCACCGTCACTTTGTAAAGCCATTTTATGTCAAAGAACTACTCTTGGTAATCCTGCACCATCAACACTCACGTGGTCCCAAAAACCAGGGTCACCTGTTTTAAAAGAAACACAGAAAATCCATTGCGGCTCTTCTTGAGAGCCCAAGGGGTTAATTTGTCAAATCATCATTTATTATTTATTTTGTCCAAAGGAATAATCCCTTTACCCGAAACAAATCCAGAAAACAAAACAGGAGAGAGAAATTGCCTAGTCCCTCTCTCTCTCTGGAGCTCGCAACCTGTCTGAAATAAACACGGTCTCTCCCACATACAGATGTACGTAGGACTGCAGACTGGAATTTCCAACTCCAAGTCCTAATCTCCGTGTTTTCAAGATGTAACCACATTAAGAATTTATTAATGGTTTGGGCATGTGTTTCTAGCACTGTAGCTATCCTTTGCAAATGTATGGTCAGCATTTGATCCTCAGACAATTCCTTATCTGTATTTTCATTTATTTTTAAATATATCTTTAATGCGAGACCCTAAATCTCCGACCTTTTGATCTAATGTTGCCAAATCAATGGTGTTAACAACTGAGGCTCCCGTATTAAAGGCAGTTGCTATATCACTTATCACAGATCTTTACGTCTCCATATTTGTCTATCTCTTTTACGATGCCCACCTCCATTCCATGTCGTGCTTTGTTTTAACACTTGAGTTAGGAGGTGTTGATATAATTGTTGAGTTTTCTTAGCATTCTCAATGCGAGTTATATAATTTGTCTTCCCTCTTTGGTCAGATCTTGTATTGGAGCTACTATTCGTGAATAGTTTCAAATAAAATTGAATAGCCCCAGAACTTGTCGAACTTCCTTATCATACTGTGGCGGGGTAAAACTGATAGGCGTTTAGTACCCTGTGTCAGTACATAGCTCAAGTAATGGACTTCCAATTGTCCAACCTATGCTTTCTCTTCATACGATTTGTTTTACATTCCTTTCTTATCAATTTTTTTCACTGTAGCATTGTCTGTGTGGAAACTTATATCTCAGTCAATTGTAGCCTTTGGCATTTCCGAGTAATTGGGTCAATTTTAATAATATAACCTATACCAATTGTTACCTCATGTTCACCTGTGTTCTGGGCAAGCCTCAGACAGTTCTCAACCGACTGGGTCATTTCTATCTGTTTGAACTGCTCTTGGCATGACAGTCTGGCTTCTTGGGATGGAAGGGGTTAACATTAACTGGCTCTCGTGATAGCAGTAATTTGATACCTCTCCCTCTGAGATTAAGTTTCCACATTCCATCTTCAAAATTTCTCTTCACACAGGTTTGACTGATTTTTTTTTCACTTCTCACATTTGTGGATTGCTTTACACTATATATTTTGAATCACAGTGTTTAATCAATCACAATAGCACAAAATGCTTCGAAGATCAGTTTAATTTATAATCAGAGATCATCCTGCAACTGTAACTTGTAATTCTTTAAATCTGCACTTTATCTTTTCTTTTACAATTAAACCTCATTTTGTCTTGGTGAATTGAAAACAGGTGTCGGTGTCCTTGGAAGGGGTTAACTTTTTTTTTCAGTATCAAAACGACGGAGCCAGATATCAGATTCACGCAGCGTTCTCAGCATACGTCAATGTAAAAAATTCATACCGGGAAATAACATCTCCCATCGTACATTTTAGTTTATATCACCTTTTGTTTAGGTACCCCTCAATTTTCACATTGCTTCGTAAGTTTTATAATTTGCTGTCCAATTCATTTTTTTTTTACATACTTTTCGTGGGTATGATTATAACCAACTCTCCGAGCTGTTCCAGCTTTCCGACTTTTCCTATCACGGTGATACCAGATAGCTTTTTTATCTGTCCCGTTAATTTTTCTTTAACCTCTTTTTTTTTTACCACAGTCAATCACAAAATAAAAATTCAAAATGCCAATTTTTAGAAGATCCCATGTCTGGAATTGGACATGCTCACATTTTATAAGAACCAGAATTTAATCGGTCACTTAACCTCAATAACTCCAATTTTAATTCAGCAATATCAGAATTAAACACAAGACAAAACAGATACATTACACAAAAGAAGAAAACATGTAAGACGCAGTAAGAAGAGGGCGTGGCCCACAACACCGACAGAAAACACTCACAATAAGGACAGGCTTTTTAAAGAGACAATACACTGAAAACAAAGAATCTTTCTTTTCCGGGTCTCTGTCTTTTCAACATTTTAATTGATTCCTTTCTTCTAATTCCCTTACCCTAGATTCTAATTCCCTAATTTTATCCTTATCTTTGCTCCACTTTCTAGTGGAAGCGCCCACTTGTCCCATTAGTCCAGTTAGTTGGTGGACGAGTAATACCCCTGCCTTTTTTGTTCTGTCTTTCTTTTCCCCATCTACCCACTTTCTGTGTTGTTCTAAGGTCTGAGAAACATCCCAGTCGTCCTTTTGCATCTGCTTAATCAACGAGTGTCTGTCTGTCATATATTTATCAATAAGGGAACCCGCAGGTCCCCACCTAGTTTCCCCACTTGTCATCTTTACTTAAATCACCCTTTGCTTAAATCACCGGAGGATTACTCAACTTAACTCCCGGCCACTCACCGGATTACTCAACTTAACTCCCGGCCACTCACCGGATTACTCAACTTAACTCCCGGCCACTCACCGGATTAACTCAACTTAACTCCTGGCCACTCACCGGATTACTCAACTTAACTCCCGGCCACTCACCGGATTGACTCCCGGCCACTCACCGGATTACTCAACTTAACTCCCGGCCACTCACCGGATTACTCAACTTAACTCCCGGCCACTCACCGGATTACTCAACTTAACTCCCGGCCACTCACCGGATTACTCAACTTAACTCCCGGCCACTCACCGGATTACTCAACTTAACTCCTGGCCACTCACCGGATTACTCAACTTAACTCCCGGCCACTCACCGGATTACTCAACTTAACTCCTGGCCACTCACCGGATTAACTCAACTTAACTCCCGGCCACTCACCGGAGGATTACTCAACTTAACTCCCGGCCACTCACCGGATTACTCAATTTAACTCCCGGCCACTCACCGGATTAACTCCCGGCCACTCACCGGATTACTCAATTTAACTCCCGGCCACTCACCGGATTACTCAACTTAACTCCCGGCCACTCACCGGATTACTCAACTTAACTCCACTTAACTTACTCCGGCCACGAATACCGACTCCGCAACTTATACTCTACTTATACTCATGGCCACGATTACCGTTTTGGTAACGTGTTTCCTCCACCAGAGTCCGGCTCTAGGTCAGGGTGATCAGCTCCTTAACGCATTCTTAAAACTTCAGACATTAAAACTTCAGACAGTACACATCGTGAATTAACTTATGCTCTAATTGTCTCTGCGTTTGTTCGCCACGACAGAGTTTGATGCCGGATGGTCCTGACTACTTGTGCTTCACGATCCTAAGTGCCCTTGTGCCTCTACGCCCACTTCATGGTCCTGACCATCGCGTGGGGGATCTCCCCTCTTAACAACCGGTCTAAGGCTGCACGTTTGAGACGGGCACTTCCTTGTCCTTCGTCGATCAGCACAAGCAATCAGTTCCTGTTTTTACCCAACAGTCCCATAACTTCCCCTAACTTTCCCCCGTTTTTAACTGCATTGTTGGCTCAGTCTGACTTCCACAGTTCGATAATCTCTACTCCAGTTCGCCGATCGAGGCCAACCGATCAACTCACCAGCAGTGAGATCCTGCCGACTACGCCAATTTGTTGTGGGAAAATCACCACTCGGAGTCAGACTTAAAGATTCAACATGCAGTTTATTGGACAAAGCTTTGGGAGAATAGCTGGACACTCCGCAGTGTACGCAGTCACCTTCTCAATTTTAAAACGGTCATTGAGTCTTTTATACATTACAAGTACAGACATTCAGCAGTTTATTACATTATTAGCCTTGCTTAGTTACACATTAGCCAATTAGGCCCCGACAGCAACAATTGACCTCCAATCACATTAAAACAACTGTTATCAACTTAAGACAGTCTGGTCTTTGTCTATTCAGTCTGGTTCTGTAGTTTTATCAGTTCGTTGTGCTAAGTCAGCATTTTTAAATGTATTTTCACAGAGTCCATTTTGTTTAGCAGTACACTAATTTGTTAATTATCATATGTTATGTTTAAGCTTTTAATTATGTTTAGTCTGGTCCGCGCAAGGTGCATTTCAGTGTGGTCTCGGGGCAGTGACCGCAGCCATGCACACACTAGGCGCCTAAAGGTCATCTTTACCTTTAACCCAACAGCTTAAATTTTACTTCAAACCAGCAGCTTAGATTTTACTTTAACACCTTCCTGGTTCTTTGTACAATTCTGATTAATCCATTCCACCACCTCGTTTTTCCCCGCCTTTGACTGATGTTCAATGACATCTTTTAATGATGGGAGTACCGATCCTGGATCTTTCTCTCTGGAAACCATAAGGGAAACCAGAGGTCCTGTGTCAGAAAGTGCTGCCTGTTTTGATGCTGTATCAGCTCTTTCATTGCCCAGGGAGACTTGGTCTCGTCCTCCGGTATGGGCTTTACATTTTACTATAGCCACCGAAACAAGTTCCATTAGTGATATCAAAAGATGATTGATCTGTTCAGCATTTTTAATAGTTGTTCCATTTGATGTCAAGAATCCACGTAATTTCCAAATCTGTCCATAATCATGTGCAACGCCGAATGCATATCGTGAGTCTGTGTAAATGGTGGCTGTTTTTCCAGTAGCAACAATTCAGGCTCGCGTTAGGGCGAATAGTTCTGCCTGTTGTGCTGAAAAGGTGGGTGGTAGTGAATAGGCTTCTATAGCAGAATGTTCATCAACAATCGCGGAGCCTGCACGAGGGGACCCTCCTCTGTCTCGCAATGCTGACCCATCGACATAGAGGTTTAATTCACAGTTCAAAATAGGTTGTTCGGAAAGGTCATTTCGTGGATTGGTTACTGGCTGAGTTACTGCCTCGCAGCAGTGTGGTGAGCCGTCTTCTTCAGTAGGCAGTAGAGTAGCTGGATTCAGGGTAGTACAGCGTTGTATAGTAAGATTAGGGTTTGACAACAGTTCAACCTTGTACCTGCTGCTTCTCGCAGTAGTGATGTGTTGGGTAGCGCATCGTGTTAACAGGATTTCCAGTGAATGGGTCACATACAAAGAGGTGCAATGATTGAGGGGAATAGTCTGTGCTTTCTGCACCGCATATGAGGCAGCAGCCAATGCCGGAAGGCAGCCGGGTAATCCCCTAGCGACTGGGTCCAGCTGGATGCTATAGTATGCTAACGGGGTCTCATGGTCACCGTGAGATTGGGTGAGGACTGCTTGTGCAAACCCAGCTTTATGATGGACATACAAGTGGAATGGTAATTCATAATTGGGGAGTCCAAGAGCAGGTGCAGATATTAATGCCTGTTTCATCTGTTTGAAATGATCTTGTGCTTTCTCATTCCATATAAGATAGACTGGCTTGTCGTCACCCATCATGTCCAGTAGAGGTCTCGTCATTTCAGAATAACTCATTATCCATTGCCTACAGTATCCTGTCATTCCAAGAAAATGTTTCAATTGTTGCTGGGTCTGTGGGACAGGAGCCTCACAAATAGCTGCGACTCTTTTCTTTGATAATCGTCGAGTGTCTTTATGTAATTCAGGTCCCAAATATTCTACAGTTTCCGAAACAAACTGGAGTTTAGACCTAGAGACTTTATGTCCTTTTTTAGCGAGGGCACATAACATGGTAATAGAGTCAGTCTGGCAAGCAGAAGAATTTGGTGAGGCTATTAACAGATCGTCTACATACTGGATCAGAGTGGATCCTGCTTCTAAAACAATGTCCTGCAAGTCTGCCTTTAAACACTGTGAAAATATGGTTGGGCTCTCAGTGTAGCAATCTCTTGACATTCACCTGAGGAAGGAGGAAGCCTCCGAAAGCTTGTGAATTTTAAAATAAAATTGTTGGACTATAACTTGGTGTTGTAAAATTGTTTACAATTGTCAACCCCAGTCCATCACCGGCATCTCCACATTATGGCCCTAGATACGGACTGCAGGGACCCCACCAATCTTCGAAGTTTTATGGCCCGAGAGTTACTGTTGTTCATTAACCATTTATAAATAACAGGTGTCTCAAATTCTCGAAGGGAGTACATTCCATAAGTTTCTTCAGGGATAGACACTTTTAATCCCTTATCCGTGCATATAATGGTGGCTCTCATTTTACATAAGAGATCTCGTCCGAGTAAATTAACGGGTGCGTCCTCTGATAGTAGGAATGCATGTTGTCCGTGGAATACTTCTGATTTTATGTCTAATGGTTCTGACCATTGCATAGTTTGTGTAACTCCTGACAGGCCAACACATTGTATACTTTTATCCGTTTTGGGGGCTTCTTTTGCCATTTCTTTGGACAATAAAGAGTTAGTAGCACCCGTATCGACAAGGAAGGGCACTTGTTATCCCCCCATGTGTAGATAGAGGCATGGTTCTTGGCCAGCGTTCACTGAGACTATCGGCATTTGACAATCAGGTTTCTGACACAGGGGGGTCCAAGGGCATCATGCGGGATAATTTCCGGGATTATTACAATTTGAATTACCCCATGGATTCCCAGTCGAAAATTGGGCTTGGGGTTGAGTGGTGGGCTGATCAGCACAATTTTGCGGTGGACCATTGGCAGATCCTCTGTCAAACTGAGGACAATTCGATCGCCAATGTCCACCTTTTCCACAATTATAACACACACCATAGAAAGGTTTTTTAAAATTTCCCATACCGAGATATCTAAAACCTCCTGGTTGAGGTGGGCATAACCCGTGTCCGCGTTGTGGGCATCCCCTCCCTCTATTATGTCCCATATAAGATAAGGTGACCGGGTCATTTGGAGTCACCTTTGTTTCTGCGTAGATGGAGGTTTTATTTTTATTTTCTTTGCTTTCTCTACTTCGATCCTGGACATTCTTTAGAATGGATGTCAATTGGGGCACAGTTTTGTGTCTCCAATCTAGGCATATCAGAGTCAGTGGGTCTTTTAATTCTGGTCTGAGTCCGTTAACGAGGGCGTTAACGAGTGGCACTGTAAACACAGTGGGAAGATTCTCTCTGCTCTCTCTCTCTCCCTCTATCTGTGTGTTAGAGACACTGTAAACACCGTGGGAAGATTCCCTCCAGTCTCTCTCTCTCTCTCTCTCGCTCTGTGAGAGAGACACTGCAAACAAAGTGGGAAGATTCTCTCTGGTCTCTCTCTCTCTCTCTGTGTTAGAAACTGTAAACACCGTGGGAAGATTCCCTCGAGTCTCTCTCGCTTTCTCTCTGTGTGTGTTGGAGACACTGTAAAAACAGTGGGAAGATTCCATCTAGTCTCTCTCTCTCTCTCTGTTAAAGACACTGTAAACACAGTGGGAACATTCCCTCTATTCTCTCTCTCTCTCTGTGTTAGAGACACTGTAAACACAGTGGGAAGATTCCCTCCAGTCTCTCCCTCTCTCTGTGTGTTAGAGACACTGTACACACAGTGGGAACATTCCCTCTATTCTCTCTCTCTCTCTCTGTTAAAGACACTGTAAACACAGTGGGAAGATTCTCTCTGGTCTCTCTCTCTCTCTGTGTTCGAGACACTGTAAACACAGTGGGAAGATTCCCTCTCGTCTGTCTCTCTCTCTCTCTCTCTCTCTCTCTATCTTTCTCTCCATGTGTTAGAGACATTGTAAACACAGTGGGAAGATTCCCTCTCGTCTGTCTCTCTCTCTCTCTCTCTCTCTCTCTCTATCTTTCTCTCCATGTGTTAGAGACATTGTAAACACAGTGGGAAGATTCCCTCTCGTCTCTCTCTCTCTCTCTCTCTCTCTCTGTTGGAGCCACTGTAAACACAGTGGGAAGATTCTCTCTCTCTCTCTGTGTCAGAGACACTGTAAACACAGTGGGAAGATTCCCTCTGGTCTCTCTCTCTCTCTGTGTCAGAGACAATGTTAACACAGGGGGAAGATTCCCTCTAGTCTCTCTCTCTCTCTCTCTCTCAGTGTTAGAGACAATGTAAACACAGTGGGAAGATTCTCTCTGGTCTCTCTCTCTTTCTCTCTGTGTTAGAGACACTGTAAACACAGTGGGAAGATTCTGTCTGGTCTCTTTCTCTCTCCCTCTGTGTTGGAGACACTGTAACCACAGTGGGAAGATTCTCTCTCTCTCTCTCTCTCTCTCTCTCCGTGTTAGAGACACTGTAAACACAGTGGGAAGATTCTTTCTGGTCTCTCTCTCTTTCTCTCTGTGTTGGAGACACTGTAAACACAGTGGGAAGATTCTCTCTGGTCTCTCTCTCTCTCTCCGTTCGAGACACTGTAAACACAGTGGGAAGATTCCCTCTAGTCTCTCTCTCTCTCTGTGTTAGAGACACTGTAAACACAGTGGGAAGATTCCCTCCAATCTCTCTCTCTCTCTCTCTGTTGGAGACACTGTAAACACAGTGGGAAGATTCCCTCCAGTCTCTCTCTCTCTCTCTCTCTGTTCGAGACACTATAAACACAGTGGGAAGATTCTCTCTGGTCCCTCTCTCTATCTCTACGTGTTAGAGACACTGTAAGCACAGTGGGAAGATTCCCTCCAGTCTCTCTCTCTCTCTCTCTCTGTGTTAGAGACACTGTAAACACAGTGGGAAGATTCCCTCCAGTCTCTCTCTCTCTCTGTGTCAGAGACACTGTCAACACAGTGGGAAGATTCTCTCTCATCTCTCTCTCTCTCTCTCTCTATCTGTTAGAGACACTTAAACACAGTGGGAAGATTCTCTCTGGTCTCTCTCTCTCTCTGTGTTAGAGACACTGTAAACACCGTGGGAAGGTTCCCTCTCGTCTCTCTCTCTCTCTCTCTGTGTTAGAGACACTGTAAACACAGTGGGAAGATTCCCTCCAGTCTCTCTCTCTCTATCTCTCTCTATATATATCTCTCACTCAATGTGTTGGAGACACTGTAAACACAGTGGGAAGGTTCCCTCCAGTCTCTCTCTCTCTCTCTCTGTGTCAGAGACACTGTAAACACAGTGGGAAAATTCTCTCTGGTCTCTCTCTCTCACTCTCTGTGTTCGAGACACTGCAAACACAGTGGGAAGATTCTCTCTGGTCTCTCTCTCTCTCTGTGTTCGAGACACTGTAAACACAGTGGGAAGATTCTCTCTGGTCTCTCTCTCTCTCTCTCTCTGTGTTCGAGACACTGTGAACACAGTGGGAAGATTCTCTCTGGTCTCTCTCTCTTTCTCTCTGTGTTAGAGACACTGTAAGCACAGTGGGAAGATGCTCTCTGGTCTCTCTCTCTCTCTCTCTGTTAGAGACACTGTAAACACAGTGGGAAGATTCTCTCTGGTCTCTCTCTCTCTCTGTGTCAGAGACACTGTAAACACAGTGGGAAGATTCTCTCTCTCTCTTTCTGTCTGCGTTAGAGACACTGTGAACAGAGTGGGAAGATTCTCTCTGGTCTCTCTCTCTTTCTCTGTGTGTTAGAGACGCTGTAAACACAGTGGGAAGATTCCCTCCAGTCTCTCACTCTCTCTCTCTCTGTGTTACAGACACTGCAAACACAGTGGGAAGATTCTCTTTCTCTCTTTCTGTCTGTGTTAGAGACACTGTGAACAGAGTGGGAAGATTCTCTCTGGTCTCTCTCTCTTTCTCTGTGTGTTAGAGACACTGTAAACACAGTGGGAAGATTCCCTCCAGTCTCTCTCTCTCTCTCTCTATCTCTCCCTCTATGTGTTAGAGACACTGGAAACACAGTGGGAAGATTCCCTCCAGTCTCTCTCTCTCTCTCTGTGTATTAGAGACACTGTAAACACAGTGGGAAGATTCTCTCTAGTCTCTCTCTCTCTCTCTCTGTTAGAGACACTATAAACACCGTGGGAAGATTCCCTCCAGCTCTCTCTCTCTAACTCTGTCTCTCTCTCTCTCTCTGTGTTAGAGACACTTTAAACACAGTGGGAAGATTCTCTCTGGTCTCTCTCTCTCTCTCTCTCTTTCTGTGTTCGAGACACTGTTGACACAGTGGGAAGATTCCCTCCAGTCTCTCTCTCTCTCTCCATGTGTTAGAGACACTGTAAACACAGTGGGAAGATTCTCTCTGGTCTCTCTCTCTCTCTCTCTCTGTGTAAGAGGCACTGTAAACACAGTGGGAAGATTCCCTCCAGTCTCTCTCGCTCTCTCTCTCTCTGTGTTAGAGACACTGTAAACACAGTGGGAAGATTCTCTCTGGTCTCTCTCTCTTTCTCTAAGTGTTTGAGACACTGTAAGCACAGTAGGAAGATGCTCTCTGGTCTCTCTCTCTCTCTCTGTGTTAGAGGCTCTGTAAACACAGTGGGAAGATTCCCTCCAGTCTCTCTCTCTCTCTTTGTTAGAGACATTGTAAACACAGTGGGAAGATTCCCTCTAGTCTCTCTCTCTATCTCTCTCTCTATGTGTTAGAGACACGAGAAACACAGCGGGACGATTCCCCCAGTCTCTATGTGTATTAGACACTGTAAACATTTCTGATTTTGCTGGAGGTACAAAACAGAGGATACCTGTTGACGACTGTGCCTCTAATGTCAGTAACCAATGGTGACCAGAAACAATCCTCTCCCCCAATAGGATCTTGCACCAAAGATGATGAAGTAACCCATAGGTTGAGAGGAGATCAAGTAGACGTCATGTGTGCAGCCTGCACTCTCTCCCCTCCAAGAGACTGTGGATGCTGGGGGTCGACTCGAGCTTTCAAGACTGAGATCATATATATATGTATATATATATGAGAAAATCTCAGTCAGGCAGTGAAAGGAAATGAGGGGAACTTCTATATGGAAGGGATTGAAGGGGAGGGTGGACAAGGCTGGAGGCCAGCAGGACAGTGGGTCAGGCGATGGGTGAAATCGGTCCAATCTGAAGTTACTAAAGGCAGTGCTCAGATCCGAGGTTGCAGAGTGTGTCCAGGAGAAAAAAGAGATCCTAGGAGTCATTTTCTTGTGGTCCACAACGCCTCAAATTTAAAATTCTCATCCTTGTTTTCAGATCGCTCCATGGCCTCGCCCCTCACTGTCTCTGTAACCTCCTCCAGCCCTCCAACCCTCCGAGATCTCTGCGCTCCTCCAATTCTGGCCTCTCGCCCTACCATTGGCGGCCATGCCTTCAGCTACCTAGGCCCTAAGCTCTGGAATTCCCTCCCTAAACTTCTCTGCCTCTCTCTCCTCCTTTTAAGACGCTCCTTAAAACCTACCTCTTTGACCAATCTTTTGGTTAACCTTCTTTGGCTCAGTGAGGCTTTTCACCAGTTGTGTGAAATCGGAAAATTGCCCCTGCTGCTCACGAAGCTTGTCTTAAACTTGTTTGGAACCTAGTAGGCGACCAATGGCAAAGACATGAGCATGGGAATAGGAGAAGGCCATTCAGCCCCTTGAGTCTGTTCCAATCTCAGTATTGAAATTTTCAATTGACCCCCAGCCTCAACAGCTTTTTGGGGGAGAGAGTTCCAGATTTCCACTCCCCTTTGTGTGAAGAAGTGCTTCCTGACATCACCCCTGAACGGCCTGGCTCTAATTTTAAGGTTATGCCCCCTTCTTCTGGACTACCCCCACCAGAGAAAATGGTTTCTCTCCATCTATCCTATCAAATCCTTTAATCATCTTATGCACGTCAATTAGATCACCCCGTAATCTTATAAACTCACAGGAATACAATCCTACGAGGCAACAAACAGATCAGATGTAAAATCAGTGTCGCAGGATTTTTTTTTGGGGGTGGCGGGCAGTGCTTGGAGATGAACTTGCCAGACTGAACCAAAGGGGTTAATTCCCTTATGTGATTTCAGTGTTCGGATAAAATGGCAGTTCACTAGATATAGAAGCAGGTGGTGTTTCCCAAAGAGAGACTTGTTCTTTGGGACGAGTTGCCTTGGGCTTAGGTAAGAATAGGAACAAGTATCTTATGTCCGAGGACTCAAGTAAGAATTAGGAACTGGTAAATCTTATGACTCAGGCTTGGTTAAGAACTGGGGACCAGTTGATTGTATGACTGTGGGAATTGTGTGATGAGAGTTCTTCAGTCTGTGTTATCAGTATAACGTACTATCTTGCTCAAGGTCCTTCGCCTGACAGTTACAAGTGTCGAAGACTTGTCTGTGTGCTTGAGAGAAACCTTCACAAGTGATTACATAATATCTTTTGTTAGGTGAAATGTAAAAATTGTACATTCACAGTCTCACCCTTCCTGTTTTCTTTTGAAATGTTGGATATGTTACCTTTCATACTTGTACATCTCTCTCTCGTCAGTCCTATTTAGGGGCCTTAATTATCTTCTAGCTTTCCAATGTTGATGAAGAGTCTGCACATGGTCCATTAACCTGCCTTGTTACAGATGTGGACGTCATTTTCTGTTTATTTCAGATTTCCAGCCTTTGCAGTGTTTCATTCTTTTCTGTCCATCTCTGGGGGCTGTTGAGAAATTTCAAACATGTAAACCAAGCAACAAGAATTGTTTTTAGAATAAAAGTCTGTTTCTCCCCCCACCTGCTTCTGTGTCTTATGACCTTCAGGCGACCAGTTGCTAAGACTCTTCAATGAATTTTCACCCTCAGCAGAGTGCAGAGAGAGAACCTAGACCAAAGATCTCACCATCTGTCCTGTCCCTCATCTGGTTGGACTCGGTGAAAGATGGCCACCCCTGATAAGGGAGCTGTGTAAGGGAGAGAATTAAAGCTGAGGGGAGGGGAGCGAAGGGGAAGAAACTGAAGGAGGCATAGGAATATAGGAATGGGAGTAGGCCATTCAGCCCCTCGAGCCTGTTCCGCTCTTCAATTAGATCATGGCTGATCTGTATCTTATCTCCATTTCCCCGCCTTGGGTCTGGAACCCTTAATCCCCTTACCCAACAAAAATAGCTATCAATCTCAGTTTTGAATTTTTCAATTGACCCCCAGCCTCAACAGCTGTTTGGGGGAGAGAGTTCCAGATTTCCACTCCCCTTTGTGTGAAGAAATGCTTCCTGACATCACCCCTGAACGGCCTGGCTCTAATTTTAAGGTTATGCCCCCTTGTTCTGGGCTCCCCCACCAGAGGAAATAGTTTCTCTCTATCCACCCTATCAAATCCTTTAATCATCTTAAACACCTCAATCAGATCACCCCCTTAATCTTTAATACTTGAGGGAATTCAAGCTTAGTCTATGTAACGTGTCCGCATAATTTAACCCCATAAGTCCTAGTATCATTCCAGTGAATCTGAGCTGCACCCCCACCAAGGCCAATATATCCTTCCTGAGATGGGGTGCCCAGAACTGAACCCGGTCTCCATACAGGGTCTAACCAGAGCTCTGATGATTAATAACATGAGACTTCCTTCCCAAAGTTTCATGGTCTAATCCCATTGTTACTCTTTTCTTTCCCTTTCTTGATATGGAATCTATGACCCAAGGATCAATATTCCCCAGCTATTTCCCCACCTCAATCCCACCATGTGGCCCCGTTGTTGGGCAGCATCGGGTAAAGTACCGCAAACAATAACTTGCATTAATATAGTGCATTAAAAGTAGTAAAACGTCCCAGGGCGCTTCACAGAAACGATTATCAAACAAAAAAATAGATGCTGAGCCATAGGAGGAGATATTAGGACAGGTGACCAAAAGCTTGGTCAAAGAGGTAGGTTTTAAGGAGAGTCTTAAAGGAGGAGAGAGAGGTGGAGAGGCAGAGAGGTTTAGGGAGAAAATTCCAGAATTTGGGGTCTTGAAAGCTGAAAGTGCAGCTCCATTTTGTGGCCACGTAGCATGAATCATCAAATTATATTCGGTCCATCGTGCCTGTGCAGGAATAATAATCCCTTAACACCCCCAGAAATCATTGCCTGTTTCACAAACCCCATTCTCCCTCTGGACAGTGGACGTGTGCTTGGAACCTGACTTCAAATTACAAACATACCAAAGAGACGGACAGAGTAAGGTCCATCGAGCCTGTCCCATTCAGTCATGTTGCAATTAAGCTATGGGCCCCGACAACATCCCGGCTGTAGTGCAGAAGGCTTGTGCTCCAGAACTAGCCGCGCCTCGAGCCAAACTGTTCCAGTACAGCTACAACACTGGCATCTACCCGACAATGTGGAAAATTGCCCAGGTATGTCCTGTCCACAAAAAGCAGGACAAATCCAATCCGGCCAATTACCATCCCATCAGTCCACTCTCAATCATCAGCAAAGTGATGGAAGGTGTCGTCGACAGTGCTATCAAGCGGCACTTACTCACCAACAACCTGCTCACCGATGTTCAGTTTGGGTTCTGCCAGGACCACTCAGCTCTAGAGCTCATTACAGCCTTGGTTCAAACAAGGACAAAAGAGCTGAATTCCAGAGGTGAGGTGAGAGTGTCTGCCCTTGACATCAAGGCAGCATTTGACCGAGTGTGGCACCAAGGAGCCCTCGTAAAATTGAAGTCAATGGGAATCAGGGGGAAAACTCTCCAGTGGCTGGAGTCATACCTAGCACAAAGGAAGACGGTAGTGATTGTTGGAGGCCAATTATCTCAGCCCCAGGACATTGCTGCAGGAGTTCCTCAGGGCAGTGTCCTAGGCCCAACCATCTTCAGTTGCTTCATCAATGACCTTCCCTCCATCACAAGGTCAGAAATGCGGATGTTCGCTGATTGCACAG
The DNA here is from genome assembly GCF_035084215.1 of Heptranchias perlo. Lineage (NCBI taxonomy): Eukaryota > Metazoa > Chordata > Chondrichthyes > Hexanchiformes > Hexanchidae > Heptranchias > Heptranchias perlo. The sequence goes on from NC_090363.1 coordinate 1,789,263, forward strand.
TGTTCAGTTCCATTCGCAACCCCTCAGATAATGAAGCAGCCTGTGCCCGCATGCAGCAAGACCTGGACAACATCCAGGTTTGGGCTGATAAGTGGCAAGTAACATTCGCACCAGACAAGTGCCAGGCAATGACCATCTCCAACAAGAGAGAGTCTAACCACCTCCCCTTGACATTCAACGGCATTACCATTGCCGAATCCCCCACCATCAACATCCTGGGGGTCACCATTGACCAGAAACTTAACTGGACCAGCCATAGAAATACTGTGGCTACAAGAGCAGGTCTGAGGCTGGGTATTCTGCGACAAGTGACTCACCTCCTGACTCCCCAAAGCCTTTCCACCATCTACAAGACACAAGTCAGGAGTGTGATGGAATACTCTCCATTTGCCTGGATGAATGCAGCTCCAACAACACAAAACATCCCGCTTGATTGGCACCCTATCCACCACCTTAATATTCACTCCCTTCAGCACCGGCGCACTGTGGCTGCAGTGTGTACCATCCACAGGATGCATTGCAGCAACTCGCCAAGGCTTCTTCGACAGCACCTCCCAAACCCACAACCTCTACCACCCAGAAGGACAAGAGCAGCAGGTACATGAGAACAACACAACCTGCACGTTCCCCTCCAAGTCACACAACATCCCGATTTGGAAATATATCAGCCATTCCTTCATCGTCACTGGGTCAAAATCCTGGAACTCCCTTCCCAACAGCACTGTGGGAGAACCGTCACCACACGGACTGCAGCGGTTCAAGAAGGCGGCTCATCACCACCTTCTCAAGGGCAATTAGGGATGGGCAATAAATGCTGGCCTCGCCAACGACGCCCACATCCCATGAACGAATAAAAAAATGCGCCAGGATCTGCAATGCTCCCCACCCATGCAATCTCCCATCTCCTTGTTCTTTCTAAGACTCTACCCCCTGGTTTTTAACCTAACCCGCCCTGCGAGAACGGCATGGTTTCAGGTGGATCTCTGATTTGCTCTGGATGTTACGCTCCGGTGATAACTGGAGCAGCAGTGGTGTAAAAAGTACAGTGATCAGGACGATGAACAGGTGCAAATCCCACTCCCGGGATCTCCCGCCCTCCCCACACAAGGAGAGCATTTCCTGGGAGTGAATTCAGTGCCTGTTCTCATGAGGACAGCCTCAACCGGGATCTTGGGTTCATGTCACGCTACACATAACCCCACCAGCAAGGAAAAAATAGTTATCTGTTTTTAATACAACTGGAAATTCTCTCTCTCTCTCTGCCTTTCGGGTCTCTTTCTCTCTGTCTGTGTAATTTGACACATTGTGTATTCAGTATACTGGGGCCTCCTGTTTTCCGTGGCTAACCTGTCTGAACACAACGACAGCTTTGATTGGTGTGATGGTGTCCCAGCCTAATATAAGATATGCGATTTGAGAACCTCTCATTCACTACTCACCTGATGAAAGAGATCATCTCCGAAAGCTTGTGATTTTAAAATAAAATTGTTGGACCAAAACCTGGAGTTGTAAGATTCCTTACATTTGTTCTCTACCTGTTTAAATACTTGTTACTTAGACCTGAGAGTCGGGTGGGGAGCGAAGGTGAGAAACTCCCTGATCAAAACAGGAAACACAAGGAAGCTTGGCAATTGAAAATATACAAAATAACTTCTGTTGGGAGATCCAAGCCATGATTTCTGATAAGAATATCTGGTGGCAAAGCTCTTTACAACGGTGGGGCCACTTCAAGTTAACCCGATATTTTGAGACCAGGTAGTTGTGGACGGAAACTCCCCCGATTAAATTGTGCACGTTTACAAAATACCACAGAAACCGTTTGCTGGTCAATGGCAAACACAAGGGACAATTGCAACCGTCTACTTTGCTGTTGGGAATCTCGCCCCACCAGCTGTGGGTCTCAGAAATGTCAGGGTGAGAGGTCTGTGATTTCCCTCCCCATCAGTCAGATTCCTGACACTTGCGGCCATTGGGAATAGTCCTCCACTGACCATGTGGACTGCTGGAATTGTCCCGCTGATCTTGTGCAGTCGTGTTGGTGTACAGCGAGATAAAGTGTTAACGAGTGAACAGTGCAGGAGTAGCAGGCCTCCTCCTCCTCCTTCCCATCCCAGACCGGGAAGCTCCCAGTTCTGATTCCTGAGCTGGCTGATCTCAGCCAGGGCTGATTTTGGTCTCACTGCCTCTGTTTTTGGGGAGGGTAGAAAGTAGAGCACGGTTCCCACCCCTGTGGATGTTGACTGAAGAGCGGGTCAGAATCAGCTGCGATGCTGCCCCCCACGGTCGGATATCCACTCACTGTCGAGGCTCCCACATGAATACTGCTCTTTCGGGTAAGGGGCAGAGAAAGCCTGTGGAATTGGAGCCCCCACCAATAAATCATTGGCTTCAGGAGACAAAGAGAGAAATTGGATCAGCGAAAGATTGGTGGGTCTGGTTGTTCTCGGGTCAACATAAGAAATAGGAGCAGGAGGAGGCCATTCGGCCCCTCGAGCCTGCTTCGTCATTCAATAAGATCATGACTGATCTTCAACCTCAACTCCACTTTCACACCCGATCCCCATATCCCTCGATGCAAAAAAACGGAAACAGACCCTTAGTGGCAGGGGGCGGGGTGGAAGTATTGTCTGTTACCAGTCGTTACATTCTGGTCTTTTTCCCCCCCCTTATTTCAGGAGAAAATGAATTAAACCTGTGGACTGCAGTCAGTGAGGAGCTGAAACATTGGTGGTATGTATAAGCTGGAACTCTTTCCCCGTCTCCATTGCCCGATGATAGCCCCTGTCGCCAATAGCCGCTCCATTTCACTTTCATGATGAGCTCACCGGCGCTGTCTTCACCATGACACCAAATCCCAACGATGCTCGACAACTGCGATGCCCCCCTGCCCCGATTACCTAGATCTCCACTTCAAATTTCAGCTGGGACAGAGAGAGAGGGAGACAGACAGAGACAGAGACAGACAGACAGAGGGAGAGAGAGAGACACACACCTACACACACAGACACACCCACACACACGGAGAAAGAGAGAAAGACACACACAGCTAGAGAGAGACATGGAGTGAGACACACATACACAGACACACACAGACACACACACACACAGACACACAGAGAAAGAGAGAAAGACACACATAGCTAGAGAGAGACATGGAGCAAGGCACAAATACACAGACACACACGCACACACATACACAGACACACACACACAGATGCACACATACAGAGACTGAGGGAGACTGAGAAAGAGACAAAGAGACAGACAGGGAAAGAGCAAGAGAAACAGAGACAGAGGGAGCAAAGCAGTGCACAAGCAGAATTCTACACTAGACAGGGTTGCTGGGGGCATGCGGGACACCAGGAGGCAGACTGGGGAGTGCAGGTCAGTATAATGCTCACCTGCAATCTGCATTCTGCACTGTCAGTGACACAGCAGCAATGTAAATGCACCAACATTTTTATTATATATTCATTAATAGGTTAAGGGTGTCGCTGGCGAGGCCGGCATTTATTGCCCATCCCTAATTGCCCTTGAGAAGGTGGTGGTGAGCCGCCTTCTTGAACCGTTGCAGTCAGATATGTTTGTTCCTTTTACAGGTCCAGCTGGAGCAGTGAAGGGGCTACTCCACTCCACTCAGTCCTGGCCAGATGTGGATACAGAAGTGTACAGAAGCAAGACTTTGTGTTTCTCTGTTTTGTTTTATCCACTTGCTTTTGTGTGGCTTGCATTTATAGAACAGTTACAAGGGATACAGATGCTTTCTGATAGGGTCTTGTAAATAATTCTCTGAAGTTTGTGATGAAGTCTTTAAATAATTGTGATTCAAACTGCTCTGAGCCTCTGCACTCTGTACAGGTCTTAGGCTTATTTATTGAAAATTCAAAATGTTGGGAAGGAAATTCCCCTAGTCTGTGTGCGTTAGAGACACTGTAAACACAGTGGGAAGATTCTCTCTACTCTCTCTCTCCGTGTTAGAGACACTGTAAACACAGTGGGAAGATTCCCTCCAATCTCTCTCTCTCTCTCTCTCTGTGTTAGAGACACTGCAAACACAGTGGGAAGATTCCCTCTAGTTTCTCTCTCTCTCTGTTAGAGACACTGTAAACACAGTGGGAAGATTCCCTCTAGTCTCTCTATCTCTCTCTCTCTGTGTTAGAGACACTGTAAACACAGTGGGAAGATTCCCTCTAGTTTCTCTCTCTCTCTCTCTGTGTTAGAGACACTGTAAACATAGTGGAAAGATTCTCTCTGGTCTCTCTCTCTCTGTGTTAGAGACACTGTAAACACAGTGGGAAGATTCCCTCTCGTTTCTCTCTCTCTCTCTGTGTTAGAGACACTGTAAACACAGTGGGAAGATTCCCTCTCGTTTCTCTCTCTCTCTCTCTCTGTGTTAGAGACACTGTAAACACAGCGGGAAAATTCCCCCAGTCTCTATGTGTTTGAGACACTGTACACATTTCTGATTTTGCTGGAGGTACAAAACAGAGGATACCTGTTGACGACTCTGTCTCTCATGTCAGTAACCAATGGTGACCAGAAACAATCCTCTCCCCCAATAGGATCTTGCACCAAAGATGATGAAGTAACCCATAGTTTGAGAGCAGATCAAGTAGACGTCATGTGTGTAGCCTGCACTCTCTCCCCTCCAAGAGACTGTGGATGCTGGGGGTCGACTCGAGCTTTCAAGACTGAGATCTGTAGATTTTTGTTGGGTGAGGGTATCAAGGAATACAGATTACCCACATCCCAAAAACAATTTCCATATATATATATATATATATGAGAAAATCTCAGTCAGGCAGTGAAAGGAAATGAGGGGAACTTCTATATGGAAGGGATTGAAGGGGAGGGTGGACAAGGCTGGAGGCTGGTAGGACAGTGGGTCTGGCGATGGGTGAAATCGGTCCAATCTGAAGTTACTAAAGGCAGTGCTCAGATCTGAGGTTGCAGAGTGTGTCCAGGAGAAAAAAGAGATCCTAGGAGTAATTTTCTTGTGGTCCACAACGCCTCAAATTTAAAATTCTCATCCTTGTTTTCAGATCGCTCCATGCCCTCGCCCCTCACTGTCTCTGTAACCTCCTCCAGCCCTCCAACCCTCCGAGATCTCTGCGCTCCTCCAATTCTGGCCTCTCGCCCCACCATTGGCGGCCACGCCTTCAGCTACCTAGGCCCTAAGCTCTGGAATTCCCTCCCTAAACTTCTCTGCCTCTCTCTCCTCCTTTTAAGACGCTCCTTAAAAACCTACCTCTTTGACCAATCTTTTGGTTAACCTTCTTTGGCTCAGTGAGGCTTTTCACCAGTTGTGTGAAATCGGAAAATTGCCCCTGCTGCTCACGAAGCTTGTCTTAAACTTGTTTGGAACCTGTTAGGCGACCAATGGCAAAGACATGAGCATGGGAATAGGAGAAGGCCATTCAGCCCCTTGAGTCTGTTCCAATCTCAGTATTGAAATTTTCAATTGACCCCCAGCCTCAACAGCTTTTTGGGGGAGAGAGTTCCAGATTTCCACTCCCCTTTGTGTGAAGAAGTGCTTCCTGACATCACCCCTGAACGGCCTGGCTCTAATTTTAAGGTTATGCCCCCTTGTTCTGGACTCCCCCATCAGAGGAAATAGTTTCTCTCTATCTGCCCTATCAAATCCTTTAATCATCTTAAACACCTCAATTAGATCACCCCATAATCTTCTATACTTGAAGGAATCCTAATCTCTAGTGGTTAAAAAAGCATTCGGGATCCTGGGCTTTATAAATAGAGGCATAGAGTACAAAAGTATGAAAGTCATGATGAACCTTTATAAAATACTGGCTCAGCCACAACTAGAGTATTGTGTCCAGTTCTGGGCATCTTTAAGATGCACTTTAAGGTGTGAAGGCCTTAGAGAGGGTGCAGAAGAGATTTACTAGAGTGATTCCAGGGATGAGGGACTTTAGTACGTGGATAGACTGGAGAAGCTGGAGTTGTTCTCCTTGGAACAGAGAAGGTTGCGAGGAGATTTGATCGAGGTATTCAAAATCATGAAGGGTCTAGACAGAGTAGATAGAGAGAAACTGTTCCCATTGGTGGAAGGGTCAAGAATCAGAGGACATAGATTTAAGGTGACTGTCAAAAGAACCAAAGGTGACATGAGGAAAAACTTTTTTACTCAGTGAGTGATTAGGATCTGGAATGCATTGCCCAAGGGAGTGGTGGAGGCAGATTCAATCATGGCCTTCAAAAGGGAACTGGATAAGTACTTGAAAGGAAAATATTTGCAGGGCTACGGTGATAGGGTGGGGCAGTAGGACTAGCTGGATTGCTCTTGCATAGAGCTGGCATGGACTCGATGGGCAGAATGCTGTCCTTCTGTGCTGTAATCTTCCTATGATTCTAATTTAACCCTTTTACCCCAGTTCCATTCTGGTGAATCTGAGCTGCGTCCCCTCCAAGGCCAATATTTCCTTCCTGAGATGGGGTGCCCAGAACTGAACGCAGTATCTCCGGATGGGGTCTAACCAGAGCTCAGTACAACTTTAACATAACTTCTTCCCTTTGTATTGCAGCGCTGTGAGATATAGGCTAACATCCCATTAGCCTTTTAAATAATTTTTGTGATGAATTATTATATGATGTGGTGGTCAGGACAAGGAAAGCGTGCGGTGCTTTCCCGGCACGTGACATGTACTTGCTGTGAAAGGTTTGGATTGAGAAACAATCAGTAAAACCAGTGAGGTGATTGAGGCGGTTCTTGGGAATCCGAAGGGCGAATGGGCGGACAACTCACACTAGAACAACAGGCAAGAAACCAGTTTGTTCACACCACAGATCGACTTGTCCACGATGGCTCTCTTCAGTCTCTTTCTCACAGACAGCACCTCGACCCTGTTGCTGTTCACCTTGTTTGTCATGTTGCTGTTTTTTTCGATTATTCGTTGCAAACCCAAAGCTGTGACCAACTTCCCTCCTGGACCAGCTCCGCTCCCACTGATCGGAAACCTGCATCAACTGGACCTGAAACGGATCGACAGGTCCCTCATGGAGGTAAAGTGAGAATCCTTCAGTGAATGTATCCAGCAGTTCTCAGAGATTGCGGTGGGTTAACCACATATGTGTTCTAGTCATCTGTGATCTGAAATCATAGCGCTAGCAGTCCCCGTGTAAAGTCCCGCCACTCCCATCCAGTTCAGATAATGCTTTTCACTCACACGAAGCCAACTGCAGAAGGTGATCGGGATTTGGGGGGAAATGCGTATCTGAACTGAGCAGAAGCGGCCCCGGTGCGCGAAGCTCTCAGGGTCGGACGATGAAGAGAAGGAGCGAGGTGTATCAGGACACGATGGGCCGAAGGGCCTCTATCCGTGCTGTATAACTCTATGACTCTATGACTGGAAAGGGGCCGCTCAGCAGATCTATCCGGGGAGTGGAGGGACCTGTGGGCTGGTGCCATTACACTAATGACTGGCTGGTGATTTGAACATGTAGCGTTGCTCTATTGAATCCACTTTAATTCTTTTCACAATGTTGCTGGTTTTCGTTCACCGTTCACACTAACCAGTTAAAATAAATCTGTGGAGAAAGAAAGAGTTAGCCTTTCAGGTCAATGACCTTTCGTCAGAACTGGAAGAAGTTGAAGATTGAAGAGTTTTGAAGCAAGTACAGAGTCGGGGAAAGTGTGTATGGGTGGTGGGGGGAATGGGGGATAGGGATAGTGGGGGAAAGAACAAAAGGGAAGGTCTGTGATAGGGTGCCAGGCTGGAGTGATGAAATGCAAGCCATTGGTGCAAGGCAAGGAGGGTGGAAATAGGACAAGTAAAGAAAGAAAAGATTGGTCTAGAGGAGCTGTAAACGGCAACAGCAGAACCATTACCAGCACCTGCTGACCGAAAAAATGGGAGCAGTGGTTCTGATCTGAAGTTATTGAAATCAGTGTTGAGTCCGGAAGGTTGTAAAGTGTCTAAATGAAAGATGAGGTGCTGTTCCTCGAGCTTACATTGAGCTTCATTAGAACAGTGTAAGAGGCCGAGGTCAGAGAGGACAGAGTGGGAATGGGAGGGGGAATTAAAATGGCAAGTGACCAGCAGGTCAGGGTCACACTTGTGGACTGAGCAGAGATGTTCAGCAAATCGATCACCCAATCTGCGTTTGGTCTGCTCAGTGTGGAGAGGAATTTAAGGAATCTTACAACACCAGGTTATAGTCCAACTGTTTCTTTTGAAAATCACAAGCTTTCGGAGGCTTTCTCCTTCGTCAGGAGGCTTTCTCTTTCACCTGACGAAGGAGAAAGCCTCCGAAAGCTTGTGATTTTCAAATAAAACAGTTGCACTATAACCTGGTGTTGTAAGATTTCTAACATTTGTCAACCCCAGTCCATCACCGGCATTTCCACATCAGTGTAGAGGAGACTGCATTGTGAGCAGTGAATACAGTTTAATAAATTGAAAGTACAAGTAAATCACTGTTTCACCTGGAAGGAGTGTTTGGGGCCCTGGACGGTGAGAAGGGAGGAGATGAAGGGGCAAAGAGAGACCAGTTTGAGGATCTATTCTTTCCCATTGAACTTTATTTGTTAATTTTTAAGGCCAATTTTCTGTTTTCCCTGGCATGTGTTTGGGAATGGCTCACTAAAAATTAAACTTAAATCTAATTAAACAAATCTTTCTTTGTTAGCTCTCAGAGAAATATGGAACTGTATTTTCAGTTCAGTTCGGGCCGCAGAAAGCTGTGATTCTGACCGGCTACGACACAGTGAGAGACGCTCTTGTGAATCATGCGGATCAATTCACCGGGAGGCCGCACGTACCGATATTTGACGAAATTACATTTCGACGCGGTAATTTGACATTTTAATCCACTTTCTCCTGTGTATGTTTGTCCTGTTGGTTTCCTTCCTGTTATTACTGAACATTGAAGAATGCGTCGTATGTCCCAGTCTTAAGTTACGCCTCAGCAGCGTCTCTCGGGGCCACCTGCGAGTTCGGAGCACCGATTCCAATCCAGCTGGAATTTCATCAATAACAGTTTTTTTTTTGATGTGGAGATGCCGGTGATGGACTGGGGTGGACAAATATAAGGAATCTTACAACACCAGGTTATAGTCCAACAATTTTATTTGAAAATCACCAGCTTTCGGAGATTATCCCCTTCGTCAGGTGAGTGAGTGAATGAGAGGTTCTCAAATCGCATATCTTATATTAGGCTGGGACACGATCACACCAATCAAAAGGTGTCATTGGTGTTCAGACTTCTTTTGACAGGAGCTCGGTTCCCCATTCCCAACATTCCTGGGCTAAGCCGCAATCCGTCTGCCACCCACTCCCTCTACAACCGGGCTCCACATCAGCACCGGTTCAGTCGGTAACGCTCTCGCTCCTGGTCAATCCGGAGATTGTGAGCTGGAGCCTGTTACTGGAGTTCAGCCCTTCGCCGAGGTGCAGCACTGTGGGGGGTGTCACTTCACTGGACCTGCCGTCTTTGTTAAGATGTTAAACCCATTTGCTTGTTCAGTTGGCTGGGATTTGAAGAAGAGGTTCTCCCAATGTCTTTACCAATATTTCTCCTTCAAGAAATCAGACATCAAAAAGCTCGGGTCAATTGTCGAATATCAATTAACCTCTCGCTGTTTGTGGGAGTTTCTGTGATCAGAATGTCTCCAATATTGGCCTAAAATAATAACAGTCACTGCTCTTCAATTGTCTTTCGTGCTGTGAGATGATTTGGGGCATGAAAAAAATGCATTATCCAGTTGCACTGCTCTCCAATGATCTCAACTCTCAATGATCACCCGCCCCAGCCTCCAGTCTCTCCTTCCCGAATACTGAAACCAGATGAACCCCCTCTCCCTGTCATTCCAAACTCCCACTGGGCTTTCTCCTTTGATAGACAAGGCTTTAGCAACACAAACATTGAAAATTGAAGCAAAACATTAACCAAATCTATGCCAAGGGTGATGGTCGGGCCTCGGAGTATTATCTCTGGAGCACAATCAATCAGAGGTTAATGGCCTTATCTCGATCACTTTGTGTTCTTTGCTTTGGAACTAAAGAGAAATCACAGCGATTTCTATCTTGTAGAATGTTCTTTCCTCAGCAGATTAAATACATTCGAGAGTACAATTTACGAGTAAATGGGAGTCATTTTAACTTTGGACGACAGTGTAAGCTTCAATGGAAAACTCGGGAGAGGTTACAAGGAGTGGCCAATTCGATATCGCCTGTTTTGCACTATTACAAAATGACTTTGAAATTCATAGTAAGACTACACACAAATCATTGGAAGGAGTGAGTGGACAAGTGAATTTCTTTGCACTGCACACCATACCTCCATTACCAGTATATAGTATCATGTCTGGTACAGCACAGGAGGAGGCCATTCGGCCCATCGTGCCTGTGCCGGCTCTTTGAAAATGAAATAAAAAGCTCCGAAAATTCAATTTATTGAAAAAACTGCCAATGATGGTGAAACACAAACACATCGACATAACACCAGTCTCTGAATACCAGACACCATGGAATAGTGATGGAAATGTAAAGTCTTGCAAACTTTCCATGGCCTTTATAAACCTAACACCACAGCACCAACAATTCTTGTAGGACTTTAAATATTAGTATTGCTCGAACATGAGAATTATTGTTAAAAAAAATTACAGTCATCTTCATGTGAAACATTCATGCTGGTCAGTGCTAGATTGTCAAACCTAGTTCCTTAGTGTGTTGCCTCATTCTATTCTGGGACCCTCTAACAAATGAACTGATAAAGCTCAAGTCAAGTTTTAAGGTAATTGGTAAAAGGGGAAATGAGGAGATTTTTTTTAAGGCAAGTTGTTATGATCTGGAATGTGCTGCCTGAGAGTGCGGTGGAAGCAGGCACAATAATAACTTTCAAAGGGAGAATTGGCCATACACTTGAAAAGGAAAAACATTCTCATCAATGGGCCGAATGGCCTCCTTCTGTGCCTTGAGATCCTATCATTCCAAGTGATTTGTCTACTCCCTCCCTATATTCAACAAATGCCATTCGGAAGGGCAATGGAGATCTGGGGCCTGAACAATGTTGCAGCTGAAGAATGAAAATGACTTACATTTACTTAGACTGATTGATTGATTCCTGGGATGAGGGGGTTGTCCTATGAGGAGAGGTTGAGTAGAATGGGCCTATATTCTCTGGAGTTCAGAAGACTGAGAGGTGATCTCATTGAAATGTATAAAATTCTTAGAGGGCTTGACAGGGTAGATGCTGAGAGGCTGTTTCCCCTGCCTGGAGAGTCTAGAAGTAGGGGGTATAGTCTCAGGGTAAGGGGTGGGCAATTTAGGACTGAGATGATGTGAAATTTCTTCACTCAGAGGGTGGTGAATCTGAGGGCTGTAGATGCTAGCCGTTGAGTATATTCAAAGCTGAGATCGATAGATTTTGGACTCTAATGGTATCAAGGGATATGGGGATCAGGCGGGAAAGTGGAGTTGAGATCAAAGATCAGCCATGATCTTATTAAATTGCAGAGCAGGCTCGACAGGACATATGACCTACTCCTGCTCCTATTTCTTATGTTCTTATGTAGACGCCCATTAAATAAAATATTTGATCAGCTGTTTATGTGTCACTTTCAGGTGTTATATTCAGCGAGGGGAAGCAATGGCAAGACACACGAAAGTTTGTGATATCAACTCTCCGTGGCTTTGGGATGGGCAAGAAATCGATTGAAGACAAGATTATTGAAGAAGCCAATTTATTGGTAAATGTGTTTGAGAGTCATAAAGGTGAGAGCTTTGTATGTGAGACACAGGAAATATGATTAATAATTCAACTGAAATTCTCATGTGTGCTAATGATTCTCACTTGAATAAAATGGAACTTTCTTAAATTGCATTAAGACAAATAAGTTGATGGAGTAAACTTTTAACTTGCTGAAACCCTCATCCATGCCTTTGTTACCTCCAGGCTAGACTATTCCTGTCTGGCCTCCCGTCTTCCACCCTCCATAAACTTCAGCTCATCCAAATCTCTGCTGCCTGTATCCTAACTCACACCAAGTCCCATTCTCCCATCACCCCTGTGGTCGCTGACCTACATTGGCTCCTGGTCTGGGAATGACTTGATATTAAGATTCTCATCCTTCTGTTCAAATCCCTCCATGGGCTCGCCCCCTCCCGATCTCTGTAACCTCCTCCAGCCAACACAACCCTCTGAGATCTCTGCACTCCTCCAATTCTGGCCACTTGAGCATCCCCGATTTTAATCGCTCCACCACTGGCGGCCGTGCCTTCAGCTGCATGGGCCCTAAGCTCTGGAATTCCCTCCCTAAACCTCTCCACCTCTCTATCTTCCTTTAAGACACTCCTTGAATCTTATCTCTTTGACTGAGCTTTTGGTCACCTGTCCTAATATCTCCTTATGTGGCTCAGTGTCAAATTTTGTATGACAATCGCTCCTGTGAAGCACCTTGGGATGTTTTACTACTTCAAAGGCGCTATATAAATGCAAGTTGTTGTTATCACCCCGATGTAACACTGATGTTACGGATCTACCAGCCATTATAGAAACCAACAGATTTTTATTTCCATCAATGTCAATGAAAATGAAAATCAGATCAGTTTCATGACGTGTGGTCAATCTGACAGGCAAGTTTCATGCCCATGCAGCAAATTGAAAAACTACCCCAAGATTTCTTGGATTCATCAAAATGGTAACAGGAATAGAAGGCTTTAGGTGTAAGGTAGACCAGAAAACATGGGGTTCTCTTTACTTGAACAAAGTAGGATAAGAGGAAAACAAATAGAGGTGTTCTAAATTCTGAGAGGTTTTGCAGCAGCAGCTCTTCTGCCCATTTTATACCGAGCATGATTTTCACTTCCATGGAAGTCAATGGAAACAATTATTGGGTGGTTTATGAAATGGTGTCTGATCCGAGACTGCCTGGTTTTTGCCACTTGGTAAATGTGAAAATTTACTATGGTTCTCTTCAATGCCCTTCTTATTATAGTATTATAATAGGTACAGCACAGGAGGAGGCCATTCGGCCCATCGTGCCTGTGCCGGCTCTTTGAAAGAGCCATCCAATTAGTCCCATTCCACTGCTCTTTCCCCATAGACCTGTAAATGTTTTCCCTTTAAGTATTTATCTAATTCCCTTTTGAAAGTTATTATTGAATCTGTTTCCACCACTCTTTTAGGCAGCGCATTCCAGATCATAACAACTCGCTGCATAAAAAAAAATGTTTCCTCATATAAAGGGCAAAGAGCGGGAGGAATCTTTTAAGTGTGTTCAGGAGAACTTTCTTGACCAGTACGTTTCCAGCCCAACGAGGAAGGAGACGTTGCTGGATCTGGTTTTGGGGAATGAAGCGGGCCAAGAGGAGCAAATGTCAGTGGGGGAGCATTTAGGGAACAGCGATCATAGTATCATAAGGTTTAGAATAGCTATGGAAAAGGACACAGACCACTCTAAAGTAAAAATACTCAGTTGGAGGAGGGCCAATTTCAATGGGATGAGAACAGATCTGGCCCGGGTAAATTGGAATCAAAGATTGGCAGGCAAAACTGTACTTGAACAGTGGGTGGCCTTTAAAAAGGAGATGGTTCAGGTACAGTCTAGGCACATTCCCAGGAGGGTGAAAGGTAAGGCAACTAAAGCCAGAGCTCCCTGGATGACAAAAGATAGAGAGAGTAAGATGAAGCAGAAAAAAGGTGCATATGACAGATGTCAGGTTGATTACACAAGTGAGAGCCAGGGTGAATATAGAAAATTCAGAGGGGAAGTGAAAAAGGAAATAAGAGGGGCAAAGAGAGAGTATGAGAATAGATTTTGCAACCAATATAAAAAGGAATCCAAAATTCTTCTATAGGCATGTAAACAGTAAACGGGTAGTAAGAGGAGGGGTGGGGCCGATCAGGGACCAAAAAGGAGATCTACTCATGGAGGCAGAGATATGACCGTGGTAAGAAATGAGTACTTTGCATCTGTCTTTATCAAGGAAAAAGATGCTGCCAGAGTCTCAGTGAAGGAAAATGTAGTTCAGATACTGGATGGGCTAAAAATTGATAAAGAGGAGGTACTAGACAGGCTAGCTGTACTTAAAGTAGATAAGTCACCCGGTCCGGATGGGATGCATCCTAGGTTGCTGAGGGAAGTAAGGATGGAAATTGCAGAGGTACTGGCCATAATCTTCCAAACATCCGTAGATACAGGGGTGGTGCCAGAGGTCTGGAGAATTGTGAATGTTACACCCTTGTTCAAAAAAGGGTGTAAGGATAAACCCAGCAACTACAGGCCAGTCAGTTTAACCTCGGTGGTGGGCAAACTTTTAGAAACAATAATCCAGGACAGAATTTGCAGTCACTTGGACAAGTGTGGATTGATTAGGGAAAGCCAGCATGATTGTTAAAGGCAAATCGTGTTTAACTAACTTGATAAGAGTTTTTTGATGAAGTAACAGAGAAGGTAGATGAGGGCAATGCAGTTGATGTGGTGTATATGGACTTTCAAAAGGCATTTGATGCAGTGCCAGAATAAGCTTGTCATCAAGATTGATGCCCATGGAATAAAAGGGGCAGTGACAGCTTGGATACAGAATTGGCTAAGGGACAGGAAACAGAGAGTAGTGGTGAACGGTTGTTTTTCGGACTGGAGGGAGGTGTACAGTGGTGTTCCCCAGGGGTCGGTGCTGGGACCACTGCTTTTGTTGATATATATTAATGACTTGGACTTGGGAGTACAGGGCACAATTTCAAAATTTGCTGATGACATGAAACCTGAAGTGTAGTGAACAGTGAGGAGGATAGTGATAGATTTCAAGAGGATATAGACAGTCTGGTGGACACGTGGCAGATGAAATTTAACACAGAAAAATGCGAGGTGATACATTTTGGTAGGAAGAACGAGGACAGGCAATATAAACTCAAGGGCACAATTTTAAAAGGGGTAGAGGAACAGAAAGATCTGGGGGTATATGTACACAAATCATTGAACGTGGCGGGGCAGGTTGAGAAAGCAGTTAAAAAAGCATACGGGATCCTGGGCTTTTTAAATAGAGGCATAGAGTACAAAAGCAAGGAAGTCATGATGAACCTTTATAAAACACTGGTTCGGCCACAACTGGAGTATTGTGTCCAGTTCTGGGTACCGCACTTTAGGAAAGATGTGAAGGCCTTAGAGAGAGTGGAGAAGAGATTTACTGGAATGATACCAGGGATGAGGGACTTTAGTAACGTGGATAGACTGGAGAAGCTGGAGTTGTTCTCCTTGGAACAGAGAAGGTTGCGAGGAGATTTGATCGAGGTATTCAAAATCATGAAGGATCTAGACAGAGTAGATAGGGAGAAACTGTTCTCATTGGCGGAAGGGTGAAGAACCAGAGGACATGGATTTAAGGTGATTGGCAAAAGAACCAAAGGTGACATGAGGAAAAACTTTTTTACACAGCGAGTGGTTAGGATCTGGAATGCACTGCCCGAGGGGGTGGTGGAGGCAGGTTCAATCATGGCCTTCAAAAGGGAACTGGATAAGTACTTGAAAGGAAAAAAATTGCAGGGCTATGGGGATAGGGCGGGGGAGTGGGACTATCTGGATTGCTCTTGCGTAGAGCCAGCATGGACTCGATGGGCGGAATGGCTGTAACCTTTCTATGATTCTATGTCGCCTCTGGCTCTTTTGTCTCACACCTTCAATCTGTGTCCTCTGGTTACCCATCCTTTTGACTCTGGAAACAGTTTCTACTTATTTACTCGTTCAAAACCATTCATGATTTTGAACATCTGTATCAAATCACCCCTCAACCTTCTCTGCTTTAAGGGGAACAATCCCAGCTTCTCCAGTCTCTCCACATACACTGAAGTCCCTCATCCCTGGTACCATTCTAGTAAATCTCTTTTGCACCCTCTCTGAGGCCTTCACATCCTTCCTAAAGTGTGATGCATCCAGGTCATTAATATATACCAAAAAGAGCAGTGGTCCTAATACTCACCCCTGGGGAGCACAACTGTATATTTCCCTCCAGTCTGAAAAACAAACATTCACCAGTACTCTCTGCTTTCTGCCCCATAGTCAAATTCATATCCACGCTGCCACTGTCCCTTTAATCCAGTGCATTTTAAATTTGCTTGCATGTATATTATGTGGTACTTTATGAAATGCCTTTTGAAATTCCATATACAGAACATCAACCGCACTGCCCCCATCAACCCTCTCCGTTACTTCATCAATGAACTCAACGACTTTCGTTTAACGAACCGTGCTGACTTTC
Source organism: Heptranchias perlo (assembly GCF_035084215.1). Lineage (NCBI taxonomy): Eukaryota > Metazoa > Chordata > Chondrichthyes > Hexanchiformes > Hexanchidae > Heptranchias > Heptranchias perlo. Next base: position 1,805,477 of record NC_090363.1, read on the forward strand.
ATTTATTAACCCATACATTTTCAAGTGCCAATTAATTTTGTCCTGGATTACTGGGCCAGAACATGCGCAGAGCAGCGAGGCAACAATCGCTGCAGCTCCTGCAAAATAAATTTATGAACGACTTACTGCGGGCTCTGTGGCGCGACTTGTGTGATTTTGAACTTCTAAAGAATTGTGCGCAATCAACCCAGCCCCTGAACAGCGTCGGTTGATTTGCATCGAACAGTCCGTGCGAATAGAAGACACGCCCACAAAAACTGTCAGGAAGAGAAGTCCCGCTCACAAGGAGACAAGCAGACTTCATTCATTTAAAGTTAGTATTCTGGAAGGCCTTGTAAACAAAAACTTTATTTTTTAAAAATAAAAAGCCAACGATAAATTAGAGACAGAAGGAAAAAAGTAAAAAAAATCATTTTTAATTTTTTTAAATGACCAAAAACTATTAAAATAAGGAGTAATATGAGACTCCATGTTTTTAAAGTTTAATTTTGAATTGTTTGGCAGTCATAAAGAGTTATATTGAGCTCTCCGTTATTTCAGGAACAATGTCTGCCCCATTATTTCTAAAAGTTTCCCCAACACCACTTATATTCCTTCGTCTTGGGCAGTAATGCAAAAACGGGCCGCACTGCTCGTTTTGCCCGACCGCCCAAAACAAATTTCACGCCCCTGGTCCGACATATTTTTCCTTTTCTATTGGATACGTCGAAATGAAAACTCACCACATTATCTTTCACTCTAAACCATTACTTCCAAGGACATTAAAACTGCTCTGCTCTCACCTGCCTGTTTCTTTTTCTTCCTCTTACAATCTTCAAGCTTTTAAACTCAAAAGTTTGCATCAGCGAATCGCTGCTTCCTGCTTTACCTCAGTTCTTCTCAAGTTTGGTGACATCCTGAGTTAGTAACCTTGCTGTTTGACTAACTTGTGAATTTTTTGAAAAATAAATAATGCTTTAAATATTATTGAAATTTATAGTCTTAGTTGTATGTTGTATGATGTGCTCATTAACAGGTCAGCCCTTTGATACAACACGTATCGTGAACTCCGCTACGAGCAACATCATCTGCTCAATCATGTTTGGAGACCGCTTTGATTATGATGATGAAACATTTATCGGCCTAACAAGCATGGTCAATGAAAACATTCGACTGATTGGATCAGCTACCGTACAGGTCTTTATATATTACTGTAGTATGGTTGACTCTTTAGATCACTTGCATAAATCTCGTATACACAGAGATTCCCTCAACTGACCATTACAGGCTGAGAATATCTTTTTTAACATTGGCAAGGTGTGTTTTGGTGATATGTGTTAAGGTATGAGGGCGGGAGGGGGGCTCGCATGGATTGGATTCTTGTGAAAACATGTTCTCGGAGAAGATACACGTGGCAAAAGTCAACTTGGTGCAACGCTGAAATTGTTACAAGTGTTATTATGTTTCTGAACGTTTTTAGAATCAGGAATGTTATGGCAAAGAAAGAGGCCGCCCAGCCCATGGGGATAGAAATCTGTCCTGGATGGGAGTGCAAAGCAGGCGGGATTGTTTAGGCCGCCTGTTATATGCCCGCCCGATATCCAATCCCATTGATTCACCAGCGCCCGTTTTGTGCTATTGTCCGAGACGGTTTTCACCGCCCTTCGTTCTTAAATTTGTTCCCTGTGGTTGCTGTCTCATTCAGCAAGAGAAACAAACTATCACAAATTTCTACATAATAACACTTTATAAAATACTGAGCTGTAATCCCTCATTTATGGCAACATTCTAATAAAAATTCAATTCACACACTGGCATCTGCCTGAGTAAATTTATGGAAGGAATGTACCAGGACCCTACAACACACCCGCTGCTCCATTTTGCCCCATTTTTAACATAAACCGCCCGGTGGGAACGGGGCAGGTTTGGGTCAGGTGCCCATTTTGCACCCCTCAATTTTAACCTTTGGTCATAGGAATATGGGGAATAGGAGCAGGAGTAGGCTATACGGCCCCTCGAGCCTGCTCCGCCATTCAATCAGATCATGGCTGATCTTCGACCTCAACTCCACTTTCCTGCCCGATCCCCATATCCCTTGATTCCCCTAGAGTCCAAAAATCTATTGATCTCAGCCTTGAATATATTCAATGAATCAGCATCCACAGCCCACTGGGGTAGAGAATTCCAAAGATTCACAACCCTCTGAGTGAAGGAATTCCTCCTCATCTCAGTCTTAAATGGCCGATCCCTTATCCTGAGATGATCCCTCCTAGTTTTAGACTCTCCAGCCATGGGGGAAATAATCTCTCAGCGTCTACCCTGTCAAGCCCCCTCAGAATCTTATATGTTTCAATGAAATCACCTCTCATCCTTCTAAACTCCAGAGAGTATGGGCCCATTCTACTCAACCTCTCTTCATTGGACAACCCTCTCATCCCAGGAATCAATCTAGTGAACCTTTATTGCACCGCCTCTGAGGCAAGTATATCCTTCCTTAGATAAGGAGACAAACTGTACGCAGTGCTCCAGGTGAGGTCTCACCAAAGCCCTGTACAATTGTAGTAAGTCTTCCTTACTCTTGTACTCCAACCCCCTTGCAATAAAGGCCAACATGCCATTTGCCATCCTAATTGCCTGTTGTACCTGCATGCTAACTTTCGGTGTTTTTTGTACCAGGACACCCAAATCTCTCTGAACACCAATATTTAATAGTTTCTCACCATTTAAAAAATATTCTGTTTTTCCATTCTTCCTACCAAAGTGAATAACCTCACATTTCCCCACATTATACTCCGTCTGTCACCTTATTACCCAATCACTTAATCTGTCGATATCCGTTTGCAGACTCTTTGTGTCCTCCTCACAGCTTACTTTCCCACCTAGCTTTGTATCATCAGCAAACTTGGATACATTACAATCGGTCCCTTCATCCATGTCATTAATATAGATTGTAAATAGCTGAGGCCCAAGCACCGATCCTTGCGGCACCCCACTAGTACAAGCCTGACAATCTGAGAATTACGTGTTTATCCCCTACTCTCTGTTTTCTGTCTGTTAACCAATCTTCTATCCATGCTAATATATTACCCCCAACCCCATGAGCCCTTAACTTGCATAACAAGCATTTATGTGGCACCTTATCGAATACCTATTGGAAATCCAAATATACTACATCCACTGGTTCCCCTTTATCTACCCTGCCAGTTACATCCTCAAAAAGTTCTAATAAATTTGTCAAATATGATTTCCCTTTCATAAAATCATGTTGACTCTGCCTAATCATATTACGATTTTCTAGGTGCCCTGTTACCACTTCCTTTAATAATGGATTCCAGCATTTTCCCGATGGCCGATGTCAGGCTAACTGGCCTGCAGTTCCCTGTTTTCTCTCTCCCTCCTTTCTTGAATAGCGGGGTTACATTTGCTACCTTCCAATCCATTGGGACCATTCTAGAATCTAGAGAATTTTGGAAGATCACAACCAATGCAGCCACTATCTCTGCAGCCACCTCTTTTAGAACCCTAGGATGTCGGCCATCAGGTCCAGGGGATTTGTCTGACATTAATTTAGTCCCATTAGTTTCTCCAGTACTTTTTCTTTACCAATATTAATTACTTTAAGTTCCTCACTCTCATTAGCCCCTAGGTTCCCCACTATTTCTGGTATTTTTTTGTGTCTTCTACTGTGAAGACAGATAAAAAAATATTTGTTCAAAGTCTCTGCCATTTCCTGATTCCCCATTATAATTTCTCCTGTCTCAGCCTCTAAGGGACCAAAGTTTACTTTCGCTAATCTCTTCCTTTTTACATACTTGTAGAAACTCTTACAATCTGTTTTTATATTTCTTGGTAGTGATTGTGTAAAGCAGGCGATATCGGATAGGCTGCCCGTAATAGATTATTGCCAAAAATTAAAATATCCCCAGTGGAAAAGGGAAATCAGTCGGGGGCCTGATGGGTGGCCAATCGGTTATCGTCCGTTTTACACCATCACCGAAAGTTACTTGTTACAGGGATTGAATGTAAATGAATCCACCGCTAAGGAATTGAAGGCCTGAGCTTGTTGTTTTTCTTCCAATTCAGCTCCACAATTTTTACCCATTTCTGGGATTTCTGATTCCGAATCACAAAACAATTATTAAAAATCTACAGAAGATACACAACACCTTTAATGATTTGTTGAAAGCAACCAAAGAAACACTGAGTGAGAACTGCATCTGGAGCCTCAGCGAGGCATTAATAATGAGACAACAACAGGTACAGTGACTCACCTTTGCTGCAGTAAAGGGAACGTTGGTAGATTTCTGACCTTGCATGCGGAAGTTGGTTTGTAGAATAAAAAAATGACTTTCATCCAGAGTTCTGAAGTCTGTTATTATATCACGTAATCCTATCACTCGTTAATTAAAAAAATCACCGCTGTGCAGCACAAAACGCCCATTGTGACCAGTTAACAAAAGTACTAACCTGCTTTCAGTGTGTTAATTACATGGTGCAGATGTTGATTGTGTCCATTGCATAACATTGGTGGTGCTTGGGTGTAAAAATATGGTTTAAAGCCAAGATTGGGCAATATCTCATCTCACATAGCTCACATAAAGTTCCCAAACATTTAATAAGAGGCCAGGTGTTAATAGGAGGGGAGCGAAGACCTGTCTCAGTGTGTGTGTGAACAAAGAGAGTTTATAAAAGACAAAGGCAATGCTGAAACTTCAGAACTAAGCACCCAAAGGTCATGAGGTAGCCGGTTTCTAGACGCCAGAATGTCAGAAGGTGGTTCATACCAAAATAAAATATGTGGTTGCTGAAGAAACCACCTATTGTAAACAATAGACATCGCAGGAGCCATGTTCAAAGCTGGGTACAAACTGTTTCTGCAGCAGAGATAAAGGGATAACGTAGCCACACTAACATAGTATAAACCATCCTTGGTGGTTTCTGAGTTCGCAAAGTGGGAAGGTTTACGACAATAAGACCATAAGAGATAGGAGCAGGAGTAGGCCATTCGGCCCCTCGAGCCTGCTCCGCCATTTAATGAGATCATGGCTGATCTGATTTTTACCTCAACTCCACTTTCCCGCCCTTTCCCCATATCCTTTGACTCCCTTGCTGATCAAAAATTTGTCTAACTCAGCCTTGAATGTATTCAATGACTCAGCCTCCACAGCTTTTTGGGGTAAAGAATTCCAAAGATTCACAACCTTCTGGGAGAAGAAATTCCTCCTCATTTCCATCTTAAATGGGCGACCCCTTATTCTGAGACTATGCCCCCTAGTTTTAGATTCCCCCATGAGGGGTAACATCCTCTCAGCATCTACCCTATCGAATCCCCTCAGAATCTTGTATGTTTCAATAACATCTCCTCTCATTCTTCTAAACTCCAATGAGTATAGACTCAACCCGTTCAATCTTTCCTCATAAGACAACCCTTCCATACCCGGAATCAACCTAGTGAACCTTCTCTGAACTGCCTCCAATGCAAGTATGTCCTTCCTTAAATAAGGGCACCAGAACTGTACCCAGTACTCCAGGTGTGGTCTCACCAGCATCCTGTACAGTTGTAGCATGACTTCCCTGCTTTTATACTCATTCATCCTAGAAATAAAGGCCAATATTCCGATTGCCTTCCAGATTACCTGCTGTACCTGTATGTTGACTTTTTGTGTTTCATGTACGAGGACACCCACATCCCTCTGTACCGCAGCATTTTGTAGTATTTCTCCATTCAAATAATATTTTGCTTTTTTATTTTTCCTCCCAAAGTGGATGACTTCACATTTTCCCACATTATATTCCATCTGCCAAATTTTTGCCCATTTGCTTGACCTGTCAATATCCCTTTGCAGACACTTTGTGTCCTCATTGCAACTTGCTTTTCCACCTATCTTTGTATCATCAGCAAATTTTGGCCACAAGACACTCTGTTCCTTCATCCAAGTCATTGATATATATTGTAAATAGTTGAGGCCCCAGCACTGAGCCCTGCAGCACCCCACTAGTTACAGATTGCTATTTTGAAAATGACTCTTTTATCCTGACTCTTTGTTTTCTGTTAGTTAGCCAATCCTCTATCCATGCCAGTATATTACCCCCAACACCATGAGCTCTTATCTTGTGCAGTAATCTTTTATGTGGCACCTTATCAAATGTCTTTTGGAAATCCAAATATACTGCATCCATTGGTTCCCCTTTATCCACCCTGCCCGTTACTTCCTCAAAATACTCTAATAAATTTGTCAGACATGATTTCCCCTTCATAAGACCATGTTGGCTCTCCTTGATTGTATTATGAGTCTCCAAATGTCCTGCTACTACTTCCTTAATAATGGATTCTAGCATTTTTCCAATGACAGATGTTAGGCTAACTGGTCTATAGTTACCTGATTTCTGTCTCACTCCCTTCTTGAATAGGGGTGTTACGTTTGAGGTTTTCCAATCCGCCGGGACCTTTCCAGAATCTGGTGAATTCTGGAATATTACAACCAATGCATCCACTATCTCTGTAGCCACTTCCTTTAAGACCCTCGGATGCAAGCCATCAGGTCCAGGGGACTTGTCAGCCTTTAGACCCATTAGTTTACCTAGTACTTTTTCTCTGGTGATAGTGATTGTTTTTAGTTCCTCCCTCCCCTTTGCCCCTTGATTTTCTACTATTATTGGTATGTTATTAGTGTCTTCTACTGTGAAGACAGATACAAAATATCTGTTCAATTCCTCTGCCATTTCCTTGTTTTCCATTATTATTTCCCCAGTCTCATCCTCTAAGGGACCAATGTTTACTTTAGCTACCCTCTCCCTTTTTATATACTTGTAGAAGCTTTTATTGTCAGTTTTTGTATTTCTTGCTAGTTTACTCTCATAATTTATTTTCTCTCTCTTTATTATTCTTTTAGTCATCCTTTGCTGGTTTTTAAGACCAGCATTTCTTATTTACCGAACAACGCAGTCAAATAGTATAAAGATGGGGCATGCTCCCTCCTAAACGTTAGAGCTCTCAAGAGGGGTCGGTCAGAAGTCCTTTGCCATAGGCAGTCTGTGGAGGCTAAGGCCTGATCTACCTATTAATTGCTTGTCATTAATGTAATCTGTAGACAGTTGTATTATAGCTATAGTACTTCTGGTTGTAATGTTGAAGACAGCTGAAGTGCAACTCTGGTGTAAGTCAATCTATTAAACTTGCTATTTTAGAATCACTGGGGCTAGAATCAAGCAGAAGTTATAGTTGCAACATATCTGCTAACAAATGCAGTCCCCGGGTGGGCACAAGTTTTAAAGGTTTGAGGTAGCTAGTCCGTGAGAGTACAAACCAAGGCGAGTGCACTGGATGGTATATGCTCGACAACCCACACGTACGTGGGGCTGTCGAGCATATACCAGTGGAGAATTGCAACTACAGGACAGCCAATTTAACCTTGGCGGTGGGGAAACTTTTAGAAACATTAATCTGGGACACAATTAACAGTCACTTGGACAAGTGTGGATTAATTAAGGAAAGCCAACACGGATATGTTAAAGGCAAATCGTGTTTAAATAACTTGAGTTTTTTGATGAGGTAACAAGAAGGGATGTTGAGGGCAATGCAGTTGATATAGTGTATATGGACTTCCAAAAGGCATTTGATAAAGTGCCACATAATAGGCTTGTCATCAAAGTTGAAGCCCATGGAATAAAAGGAGCAGTGGCAGCATGGATACAGGAAACAGAGAGTAGTGGTGAATGGTTGTTTTTCGGACTGGAGGGAGGTATACAGTGGTGTTCCCCAGGGGTCGGTGCTAGGACCACTGCTTTTCTTGATATATATTAATGACTTGGACTTGGGTATATAGGGCACAATTTCAAAATTTGCGGATGACACGAAACATGGAAGTGTAGTGAGGAGGATAGTGATAGACTTCAAAAGGACATAGACAGGCTGGTGGAATGGGCGGACACATGGCAGATGAAATTTAATGCAGAGAAGTGGGAAGTGATACATTTTGGTAAGAAGAACGAGGAGAGGTAATATAAACTAAAAGGGGTGCAGGAACAGAGAGGTCTGGGGGTATATCTGCACAAATCATTGAAGGTGGCGGGGCAGGTTGAGCTAACGGTTAAAAAAGCATATTGGATCCTGGGCTTTATAAATAGAGGCATAGAGTACAAAAGCAAGGAAGTCATGATGAACCTTTATAAAACACTGGTTCGGCCACAACTGGAGCATTGTGTCCAATTCTGGGCTCCGCACTTTAGGAAGGATGTGAAGGCCTTAGAGAGGGTGCAGAAGAGATTTAGTAGAATGATTCCAGCGATGAGGGACTTCAGTTACGTGGATAGACTGGAGAAGCTGGAGTTGTTCTCCTTGGAACAGAGGAGATTTGATCGAGGTATTCAAAATCATGAAGGGTCTGGACAGAGTAGAGAGAGAGAAACTGTTCCCATTGGCAGAAGGGTCAAGAACCAGAGGACATAGATTTAAAGTGATTGGCAAAAGAACCAAAGGTGACATGAGGAAAAACTTTTTTACACAGCGAGTGGTTGGGATCTGGAATGCACTGCCTGAGGGGGTGGTGGAGGCAGATTCAATCATGGCCTTCAAAAGTGAATTAGATAAGTACTTGAAGGGAAAAAATTTGCAGGATTATGGGGAAAGGGTGGGGCAGTGGGACCAGCTGGATTGCTCTTGCGGAGAGCCGGCATGGACTCGATGTCGAATGGCCTCCTTCCGTGCTGTAACCATTCTATGATCCTATATTATCAGTTCCAATTTCAGAAACAAATTATGTCCAGGTGTTGTCATTTTACAGTAGAGACAGAAGGGCCACCATTTCTTAATGGATTTCTCTCGTTACTGTCGCAACTATGGGTTGTTAATCCTTCAAAAATAACTTCCGCTTGATTATAGCCTGAGTGTTTATAAAATAGCCAGTTTAATAGGTTGAATTACAACAGACTGCACGACTGCTGTTTTCAACATTATATTAAACAGTATTACAATTATAATACAACGGTTTACAGATTACATTAATGACAAGCAATCAATACAACTTGATCTGTCTGCATATCCAGGTAGATCAGACCTTAGCCTTCATGGACTGCCTGTTGCAATGGACTTCCGACCATCCCCTGTTGAGAGCTCTAACTCTAATGCAGAGGGTGCACTAGTTGTTATCTTCCAAAATTCTATAGATTATGGAACAGTTCCTGCAGATTGGAGGGTGGCAAATGTAACCCCACTAAACAGGGAACTACAGACCAGTTAGCCTAACATCAGTAGTAGGGAAAATGCTAGGGTCTATTATAAAGGATGTGATAATAGGACATTTAGAAAATATCAACGGGATTAGACAAAGTCAACATGGATTTATGAAAGGGAAATCATGTTTGACAAACCTACTGGAGTTTTTTGAGGATGTAACTGGTAGAATAGGTAAGGGAGAACCAGTGGATGTGGTTTATTTGGATTTTCAGAAGGCCTTTGATAAAGTCCCACATAAGAGGTTAGTGTGCAAAATTAAAGCACATGGGATTGGGGGGAATATACTGGCATGGATTGAAAATTGGTTGACAGACAGGAAACAGGGAGTAGGAATAAATGGTTCTTTTTCCGGGTGGCAGGCAGTGACTAGTGGGGTACCGCAGGGATCAGTGCTTGGGCCCCAGCTATTCACAATATACATCAATGATTTGGATGAGGCAACCAAATGTAATATTTTCAAGTTTGCTGACGACACAAAACTAGGTGGGATTGTGAGTTGTGAGGAGGATGCAAAGAGGCTTCAAGGCGATTTAGACAAGTTGAGTGAGTACGTGGCAGATGCAGTATAATGTGGATAAATGTGAAGTTATCCACTTTGAAAGGAAAAACAGAAAGGCAGAGTTTTATTTAAATGGTGATAGATTGGGGAACGTTGATGTACAAAGAGACCTGGGTGTCCTTGTACACCAGTCACTGAAAGCAAACATGCAGATGCAGCAAGCAGTTAGGAAGGCAAATGGTATGTTGGCCTTCATTGCAAGAGGATTTGAGTATAGGAGCAAGGATGTCTTACTGCAGTTATACAGGGCCTTGGTGAGACCACACCTGGAGTATTGTGTGTAGTTTTGGTCTCCTTACCTAAGAAAGGATATACTTGCCATAGAGGGAGTGCAGCGAAGGTTCACCAGACTGATTCCTGGGATGGCAGGTCTGTCGTATGAGGAGAGATTGGGTCGACTCGGCCTGAATTCACTCGAGTTTAGAAGAATGAGAGGGGATCTCATTGAAACATATAAAATTCTGACAGGGCTCGACAGACTGGATGCAGGGAGGATGTTTCCCCTGGCTGGGGGGGTCCAGAACGAGGGGTCACAGTCTCAGGATACGGAGTAGGACATTTAGGACTGAGATGAGGAGAAATTTCTTCACTCAGAGTGTGGTGAACCTGTGGAATTCTCTACCACAGAAGGCTGTGGAGGCCAAGTCACTGAATATATTTAAGAAGGAGCTGGATAGATTTCTAGACACAAAAGGCATCAAGGGGTATGGGGAGAGAGCAGGAATATGATATTGAGATAAAGGATCAGCCATGATCATATTGAATGGCAGAGCAGGCTCGAAGGGCCGAATGGCCTACTCCTGTTCCTATTTTCTATGTTTCTATCTTTTGGGAGGGAGCATGCCCTATCTTTATAGCTTTTCGGCTGCGTTGTTTTGTACATAAGTACTGCTGGTCTTATTTCATGGTCGTAACCCACTTTGCTAACTCTTGGAAACCACCAAGGATTGTTTATACTATGTAAGTGTGGCTACCTTGCACCTTATCTCTGCTGCATAAACACTTTATTCCATGTCAGCCTTGAACATTGCTCAAGCGATGTCTATTGTTTACAGTATCTTTAGCAACCACATCTCTTATTTTGGAACCACCTTCTGACATTATAGCATCTAGGAACAGGCCACCTCCTGACCTTTTGGGTATTTAATTCTGAAGTTTCAGCATGGCCTTTGTCTTTTACAAACTGTTTTTGTTCACACACACTGAGATAAACTTTGTCCCCCTCCTATTAACACCACCCTGTTGCTAAATGTTTGGGAGCTTTATGTGACCTATACAAGATGTGATATTGACCATGCTTGGCTGTAAACGATATTCTTACAGTGAGTTTTAATCTTGCACTATATAACATGGAATGCCTTGCCATTATTTAATTGTTGAAAAGTTTTTATCTCACAGCCTCCTTAAGCCATATATGATTTTACCTTAAAAAATGATCTTAAAATTTTACTCTGATATATTGGCTAGTGCTTAATGCTTTGGTCTCACATTCTCCTCTCATTTTATCGGAGATTGTAAACAATTTTACAACACCAAGTTATAGTCCAGCAATTTTATTTTAAATTCACAAGCTTTCGGAGGCTTCCTCCTTCCTCAGGCGAACGTTGTTGGAAATGAAATCCTCAAAATGAAATTGCATTTATAAATCACAGAACAATGCTTGGTGATTACAGACAGTTTTTTCAACTGCCCGTTGCCAAGGCAATCAATGTGCAGACAGACAGGTGTTACCTGCAAGGTCTCCGAATATACAAATCACCAAAAAAAAACCCCAAAAAAACAGAGATAGAGAGGTAGAAACATAGAAAAGACAGCAACTGACCCGTTATATTAAAAACAGATAACATTTGTTCGCTGGTGGGGTAACGTGTAGCGTGACATGAACCCAAGATCCCGGTTGAGGCCGTCCTCATGGGTGCGGAACTTGGCTATCAATTTCTGCTCGACGATTTTGCGTTGTCGTGTGTCTCGAAGGCCGCCTTGGAGTACGCTTACCCGAAGGTCGGTGGCTGAATGTCCTTGACTGCTGAAGTGTTCCCCGACTGGGAGGGAACCCTCCTGTTTGGTGATTGTTGCGCGGTGTCCGTTCATCCGTTGTCGCAGCGTCTGCATGGTCTCGCCAATGTACCATGCTCTGGGGCATCCTTTCCTGCAACGTATGAGGTAGACAACGTTGGCCGAGTCACAGGAGTATGAACCATGCACCTGGTGGGTGGTGTCCTCTCGTGTGATGGTGGTATCTGTGTCGATGATCTGGCATGTCTTGCAGAGGTTACCGTGGCAGGGTTGTGTGGTGTTGTGGACGCTGTTCTCTTGAAAGCTAGGTAATTTGCTGCGAACGATGGTCTGTTTGAGGTTGGGTGGCTGTTTAAAGGCGAGTAGTGGAGGTGTGGGGATGGCCTTAGCGAGGTGTTCGTCGTCATTGATGACATGTTGAAGGCTGCGGAGAACATGGCGTAGTTTCTCCGCTCCGGGGAAGTACTGGACGACAAAGGGTACTCTGTTGGTTGTGTCCCGTGTTAGTCTCCTGAGGAGGTCTAGGCGATTTTTCGCTGTGGCCCGTCGGAACTGTTGATCGATGAGTCGAGCGTCATATCCCGTTCTTACTAGGGCGTCTTTCAGCGTCTGTAGGTGTCCATCGCGTTCTTCCTCGTCTGAGCAGACCCTGTGTATTCGCAGGGCCTGTCCATAGGGGATGGCCTCTTTGACGTGGTTAGGGTGGAAGCTGGAAAAGTGGAGCATCGTGAGGTTGTCCGTGGGCTTGCGGTAGAGTGAGGTGCTGAGGTGCCCGTCTTTGATGGAGATTCGTGTGTCCAAGAAAGAAACCGATTCTGAGGAGTAGTCCATGGTGAGCTTGATGGTGGGATGGAACTTGTTGATGTTATCGTGTCGTCTCTTTAGTGATTCCTCACCGTGGGTCCATAGAAAGAAAATGTCGTCGATGTATCTGGTGTATAGTGTTGGTTGGAGGTCCTGTGCAGTGAAGAAGTCCTGCTCGAACTTGTGCATGAAAATGTTGGCGTATTGGGGTGCGAATTTGGTCCCCATGGCTGTTCCGTGTGTTTGGGTAAAGAACTGGTTATCGAAGGTGAAGACATTGTGATCCAGGATGAAGCGGATGAGTTGTAGGATGGCGTCTGGAGATTGGCTGTTGTTGGTGTTGAGTATTGATGCTGTTGCAGCGATGCCGTCATCGTGGGGGATACTGGTGTAGAGTGCCGAGACGTCCATCGTGGTGAGAAGTGTTCCTGGTTCAACTGGTCCGTGTGTACTGAGTTTTTGTAGGAAGTCTGTAGTGTCGCGACAGAAGCTGGGGGTTCCCTGTACGATGGGTTTCAGGATGCCCTCGATGTATCCAGAGAGGTTCTCACACAGGGTTCCGTTGCCTGATACGATAGGACGTCCGGGTGTGTTGGCTTTGTGTATCTTTGGGAGGCAGTAGAAGTCTCCCACGCGGGGAGTATGTGGGATGAGAGTGCGTAGGATGCTTTGAAGGTCTGGATCGAAGGTCTTGATCAGTTTGTTGAGCTGGTGGGTGTGTTCTTTGGTCGGATCTGCGGGTAACCGTCTGTAGTGTTCCTGGTTGTCCAGTTGTCGGTATGCTTCTTTGCAATAGTCCGTTCTGTTCTGTATGACTATGGCTCCTCCTTTGTCCGCTGGTTTGATGACGATGTTGCGGTTGGTCTTGAGAGCGTTATCGGAGATGTTAACCTCTTTAAGATAAATGGATTTATACCTAAAGTTAATTCAGACCAATCCTTTAAGTGTCGTTTGGCTACCAGAATATATGAAAGGCTAATGGTGAATTAAGAAAGTGGAAAGAACTTTCACTGATATCTCAGGGTGTCCCAAATCGCTTTACAGCCAATGATGTATGTTTGAAGTGTAGTAACTGTGGTAATGTAGGGAAATGCAGCTTCCCTGCACTTCGTCAAATAGTGCCACCTGAGAGGGCAGATGGGGCCTCGATATAACATCTGATCCAAAAGACGGCACCTCTGACAGTGCAGCACTCCCTCAGTACTGGACTGAAATATCAGCCTAAATTATGTGCTCAAGTTTCTGAAGTGGGGAGTGAACCTACTGACTCAGAGGCCAGAGTGCTACCAGTCTCAATTACATAGATTAGCCCAGCAACGTATGTGTACAAATATTGGCTGAAAAATGTGATACATTCTCTTTTATTTTACTTTGTTTTGAAGGAATTCGGAGACCAAGATTTAGAACTTCAGAAAAGGAACGTGGTAATTACAGTAACTGACCTGTTTTCTGCTGGCACAGATACCACCTCCAGTACCATCTGCTGGGGGCTTCTTATAATGATGAAATATCCAGAAATCCAGAGTAAGAAATCGTTAGCATCACTTCTAGTACTTTTTGTGTTGCTGTTAAAAGCATTACCTGGTCAGTCCTTTATACATGACCTCTGAGGGACATGTGATGAAGATCTGTAGTTGACATCAATATATTGGTGTAGAGTGTTGAACAATGGTCTTTCATATCTGGGACCAGTGCTCAAATCCAGCCCTCACTAATGGAGAAAATCCTCCTGTGTCCGATCGCTGTAAGAATCTGCCTTAAAATAAAATGCGTCAGCCTCAATCTGGCTCCTAGTGACCCTGGAGCCTAGTACTCAAATAACCCCAAGATTAGCACCAAATTGGTCACATCAAAGAATGAATTTTTTGAGGCGGTAACAAGGAGGGTCGATGAGGGTAGCGCGTCTGATTTAGTCCACATGGATTTTAGCAAGGCTTTTGATAAGGTCCCACATGGCAGTCTGGAAAAAATGTAAAAGCCCAAGGGATCCAAGGGGAAGTGGCTAGTTGAATCCAAAACTGGCTTAGTGGCAAGAAGCAAAGGGTAATGGTCAACAGGTGTTTTTATGACTGGAAGGCTGTTTCTAGTGGGGTTCTGCAGAGCTCAGTACTCGGTCCCTTGCTTATTGTGGTATATATCAATGGTTTAGACTTAAATGTAGGGAGGTATGATTAAGAATTTTGCAGAGGATACAAAAATTGGCCATGTGGTTGATAGTGAGGAGGAAGGCTATAGACTGCAGGAAGATATCAATGGACTGGTCAGGTGGGCAGAAAGGTGGCAAATGGAATTCAATCCAGGGAAGTGTTAAGTAATGCATTTGGGGAGGGCAAACAAGGCAAAGGAATTCACAATAAGTGGGAGGATACTGATAGGTGTAGAGGAACAGAGGAACCTTGGAGTGCGTGTCCACAGATCCCTGAAGGTAGCAGGACAGGTAGATAAGGTGTTAAGAAGGTGTATGGGATACTTGCCTTTATTAGCTGAGGCATAGAATATAAGAGCAGGGAGGTTATGCTAGAACTGTATAAAACACTAGTTAGCCCACAACTTGAGTACTGTATACAGTTCTGGTCACTACATTACAGGAAAGATGTGATTGCACTCGAGAGGGTACAGCGGAGATTTACGAGGATGTTGCCAGGACTGGAGAATTTTAGCTATGAGGAAAGATTGGATTGGCTGAGATAGTTTTCTTTGGAACGGAGGAGGCTGAGAGGAGATTTAATTGAGGTGTATAAAATTATGAGGGGCCGAAATAGAGTGGATAGGAAGGACCTATTTCCCTTAGCAGAGAGGTCAATAACCAAGAGGCATAGATATAAAGTAATTGGTAGAAGGATTAGAGGGGAAATGAGGAGAATTTTTTCACCCAGAGGGTGGTGGGGGTCTGGAACTCACTGCCTGAAAGGGTGATAGGGGCAGAAAGCCTCATTGCATTTAAGAAGTACGTGGATATGCATTTGAAGTGCCGTAACCTACAAGGCTACAGACCAAGTGCTGGAAAAGGGGATTAGGCTGGATTGCTCTTTTTCAGCTGGCACAGACACGATGGGCTGAATGGCCTCTTTCTATGCTGTGCAAGAAAATCAAAAAGTTAGTATGCAGGTGCAGCAGGTGATCAAGAAGGCCAACGGAATGTTGGCTTTTATTGCTAGGGGGATAGAATATAAAAACAGGGAGGTATTGCTGCAGTTATATAAGGTATTGGTGAGACCGCACCTGGAATACTGCATACAGTTTTGGTGTCCATACTTAAGAAAAGACATACTTGCTCTCGAGGCAGTACAAAGAAGGTTCACTCGGTTAATCCCGGGGATGAGGGGGCGGACATATGAGGAGAGGTTGAGTAGATTGGGACTCTACTCATTGGAGTTCAGAAGAATGAGAGGCAATCTTATTGAAACATATAAGATTGTGAAGGGGCTTGATCGGGTGGATGCGGTAAGGATGTTCCCAAGGATGGGTGAAACTAGAACTAGGGGGCATAATCTTAGAATAAGGGGCTGCTCTTTCAAAACTGAGATGAGGAGAAACTTCTTCACTCAGAGGGTGGTGGGTCTGTGGAATTTGCTGCCCCAGGAAGCTGTGGAAGCTACATCATTAAATAAATTTAAAACAGAAATAGACAGTTTCCTAGAAGTAAAGGGAATTAGGGGTTAAAGGGAGCGGGCAGGAAATTGGACATGAATTTAGATTTGAGGTTAGGATCAGATCAGCCATGATCTTATTGAATGGCGGAGCAGGCTCGAGGGGCCGATTGGCCTACTCCTGCTCCTATTTCTTTTGTTCTTATGTTCTTATGTAATAGAGGGAAATTAGAGTTAGAAGGGACACCATGGTTACCTTTAAAGGTGGCTGCTGTGTGGTATGGAGCAGGTTGCTGACCTATCTACTACGTTTGGCGCCCACTCCTGATTTGCAGTGTTACCCATGCAGCTGGACACCTCTATCACTAGCTGGAGCTCCTAAACCCCAGAACCTGCAGATCCAAACCCCTATAACTGCAGCATCACACAACTGCTTTGGGAGCAATTTGGTTGTCAGTGAAATCCCCTATTGCTGCATGGAATATCCTTGGATATGATAAATCAATGAGGTAAAAGTGAACTAACAGCACAGAACGAGAAGACAGGTGCAAAATCAATATGCCTCAAGTGATTGGAGTTCCGAAGAAAGCTTCTCTTGCCCACATACACAAAGCGTTCCGTGTATAAATCAGCAATCCAACAGAACCAATTAATGCTGTGTCGATCCAATTCACTCAGTAAATAATTGGCTCCATATCTGCTTCGGAATTGGACTGAAGGTTATAAAGATTTGTGTAGATGGAAATGATTCATTATTCCAATTAACACATTTCACATTCAGAGAGCGCTCCTTTAGGAAGTGTAATTAAAATGTTCTCCTTCATCTGAATCTCGCTCTAACGAATGTAAACGTGCTTATTACAATGGTGCAAAAAAGTGGGTCTGGACTTCCAGACAAAACTGATGTCTCTTATAATCAAAATAATATTGACCTCTCGTAGACACAAATTCAACAGGATACTTCCCGCAATATCGATGGTGTTGGAATACTATCCTTAAGAAATTCTCTGATTTAGATTAGTTAATCATACACTTTCAATCAAATTCTTCTGAACATTTATAAACAATAGTAGTTACAGTAAAGTATTTAGCACTATTATTACAGCAGTGTCCTGCAATTTTTCGTGCATTCGGTGTCTTCACTGGCAAGTCATAAAGTTTCTCTTGGATCGTAACGCTTATCGCCTCGGCCGCCTGTTTTACGCCTGGCCTGATATTCGGTTCTATTGAAGTTTGTAGGCGACTGAATCGTTTTCCCCGAACAAGCATAACGGGCCCCATTATAAGCATTTTCTATTTCAGAGAAAGTTCAGGAAGAAATTGATCGCATGATCGGAGCCGGGAGATTCCCTCAAACAGAAGACCGGAAACTCATGCCCTACACTGACGCAGTGATACACGAAATCCAGAGGTTTGCCAACATTGTCCCGATGAACTTGCCTCATTCAACAACCGTGGACACACATTTCAGAGGATATTTCATTCCGAAGGTAGATTTAAAGACAAATGAGGATTAAATTTGACAACTTGTGCGTGGAGTTATTATTGCAATGTAATATTAAAGTACCTTCTAAATAGAAACAGTCACAGTATTTGAAGAGAAACTAATTAGAAGGAGTAATTTGGACATTCTCAATTAGGAAATCTGGAACCGTAATTTTAATAGTGGGGGGTGACCCATTACAACCTTTTAACAACAGTGTGGGGGCAATTTTAACCTAACTCGCCCGCTGGAGCCTGACAGGATCGGGTGCAACACTGGTTTTACACCCGGCCCGATTTCACTCTCCATCGAAGTCAGAAACATGCACAAAGTCAGATTTTTTTTGTTTGTTTTCAGGGAACTCACGTGATTCCCTTACTGACCTCGGTGCTGTACGATAAAACTCAGTGGAAAAAACCGAACGAATTCAACCCGTCTCACTTCCTGGATGCTGAGGGGCAGTTTGTGAAGAGAAATGCCTTCATGCCTTTCTCTGCAGGTAACGGATGGGAGAATTATGGATTTCTTTTGTAAAATATTTTCACTTGTCAAGATGACAGTAGCCACTGTTGAGAACAATGTTTAGTTGCGACCAGCAGCAACCTCAAAAGTGCCATAATGAGATGTCATTTGGCCTAGAATACAAATATTCTAATCAAAGCTCCCTGTGGATGAGTTTCCCACTTTGACACCAGTGAAAACATTTCACCTCCCTGTAATAATCTTTCCTGCTGCCTTTTTGACTGAGCCAATCAAATGATGAGCCTTTCTGTGCTACGACCGTACAGATACAGGAAGCCAATTTCACTTTCGAACATGTCCTCACGTCCTCCCCTGGAGGTGCTGACTGTTGCTAGGGTTACAGTTCTAGGGCTGCTATCCGCACTCTTGCTTGGATTAGTTGCCATGCTTCGTATGTGAGTCCAGACGGTCAATTTTAGTGGACTACTTTGTTTATGGAGCCATGATGTGGAGATGCCGGTGATGGACTGGGGTGGACAAATGTAAGGAATCTTACAACACCAGGTTATAGTCCAACAGTTTTATTTGACTATAACCTGGTGTTGTAAGATTCCTTACATTTGTTTATGGAGGGCATTATCGCCAATCCAGAAGGAGTCCTGATCCGACCTCCGTGTACAAGCATTTCTCAACAGAATTCGCAGGGCAGCGATTTAGGACGGGAACCATTGATAGCGCTAATAGTAACACACCACTCTGCTGCCTTGCGTAGGATTTACTCACTAAGGGCAGATCAAGCATCAAACGTAATATCATCATGGTCTTCAACCAGATCATTTCTCCTCGAAGTGAAATAGAAATGTGATGGCGTTTCTCAATTTATTTTACTTTTCTTCCTTTATGCCATTACTAAAACTGTCATCACTTCACAACAGGCTGGTAACTGTATGTGGTCACATTGATTCATTGTTTAAATGGAGCTTCAGATTGGAGGGTGAGAGGAAACAATTGTTGTCCGATGATCTTTGTGTCAACAGCAGTCCAGAAATCAACATAAAAAGTCTATTACATGTAATGTCAAGTAATAGAATTAAAATTAGCAAGTGCCACAGAGAGAGAACAATTGATAAAGTACTGCGAATGAAACTGCCTATCATTGCTGGTGTGAGGGATCATTTGCAGTCAATGAATGGAAAGCGCAGCTCTCTGTGTCCGTGGGACTGATCATACCCCTGTTCTTTTTCAGGTGGGAGGACGTGTGCCGGTGAGACATTGGCCAAGGTGGAACTCTTCCTGTTCTTCACAACTCTGCTGCAGAAGTTTCACTTCCAAGCCCCGCCCGGGGTTACTGACCTGGACCTCACACCACGAGTGGGACTTACACTGGTCCCAAAGCCTCACAAAGTTTGTGCTGTGCCCCGCTGATGGCCAGCACGGTTCCTACAGGTCACTCACTGGTCAATGATTATAGGTGTGTACCCCCACCTGGCTTGCATCATAACCGCTTTGCCCTTACCTTTAGTGTAGATGTTACAAAATTGTTCATTCTTTGCACAGTATGTCGTGTCATTTCACAACGGCGATAACAGCAACGAATCAACGGAGAATTTTCTCCAATTGTAAAAAATCTTGAATTCCATCCAGCACTGCGATTCTGTGTGCAAATTAATTAAGTCTCCATTCCAGATATTTTACTTGTAACCCAACCTGTACGAATTATTAATTTTTAAAATAAAAATCTGCCCTTTATGTAGAGCATTCAGGCCACCAGGACGTCGAAAATACTTTTTTAACTAATGGATTATATCTGATCAAAGGTTAAGCCATTATGAACTAATCATACAATAAATAACACTTCTCTCTGATTCTTACTATCTCACCAGCCCGCTTACTGCACGCTTTGCTCGGACTCCAAACTAATCGCACAGCTGCGCACAGGCACTCGTTACATGTTCCTGAAAACATATCTGCTGTCAGATTAATATTAACGTGGTGAATAAATATCTAAAAAAAAATGAAGTCTTATGTAAAATATCGTTGGTTATTAGAAAATGTTCCTCAAAATGCAGAAGCCGGTGGTTGAGTGGGATCAGTGTCGATGGGAGCTCAGGGCTGTTTCACCCACTTTCCATCCTCCAGTGCCGCCTCGTTGCTTGTATCAATAATGCAGTTTGCAAAGATCGAAATGGGTAGTTGTACAGAGATATGAACAGATTTATCACCCAATACTGGTTAAGGGAGCCGATCACTTATTTTCATGCTTGCACTTTTAAAAATAAGGAACGAAAGGCATAAAATTCAATTTCAATGGGGCACAAAATGGGCGGTGGAAAGGAAATAGGCGGAGTTTATAACGGGCGGCCGATCCGCTACTGCCCATTTTGCGCTGCTACGGGGCAGTGGGAAAGTTGGAGAGGACGTGTGCCCATGAGGAGGATGGTGGGGGTCTGCCGTGCCTTCTAATGATCTCATTCATTTCTTCTTTTACACTATGTGGTCCTGGATGGTGTGAGGGTGAGCAATGCTTCCAGCAATGTGTCAGAATTTGCAGGGGCTCTCGTACCTTCAATTACCTTTACTGGCCTGGTGAGGTCATTGAAATGTTTCTGCTGTTGAACAGCTGTTCGTAGGGTGGTAGAACTAGCATTGTCAGCCATTGCCAGCTCCCTCCAAAATGCCTGTAGACCCTTTTTTGGGGATATAACTCCGGGTGCCAATGAGCCTTTGGGGTGGAATTCCAACTTGAGGTCCAGGGGTAAAATTGGCATTGTGGATTGTCTGGCCATTACAAGATCCAAAGGATTTTCATTTCCAAGAGGTTTCGATAATGATCAGCCAATTGGCAACGGCAATTGAAAATCTGCCTCTTTGTCCTCTGCTAACATCGTCTCGACCTCAGCCGCTTGGGGCCTTACTCATTGCAGACTGTCCGTGTGGTAAGCTTCATTTTTGCCATCGCTTTTCAATGTTCAAATGCAGGTCCATCTGCCTCTATGTCTCCGTCTCTCTGCCTCTCATTGAATCATAGAAAATTTACAGCACAAGAGGCCATTCGGCCCATCGTGTCCGGCTGAGAAAGAGCTATCCAGCCTAATCCCCCTTTCCAGCAATTGGTCCGTGGCCCTGTAGGTCACGGTACTTCAGGTGCACATCCAGGTACTTTTTAAATGAGTTGAGGGTTTCTGCCTCTGCCACCCTTTCAGGCAGTGAGTTCCAGACCCCCACCACCCTCGAGGTGAAAACATTTTTCTCAGCTCCCCACTAATCACTTTAAATCCATGCCCCCTGGTTATTGACCTCTCCGCTAAGGGAAATAGGTCCTTCCTATCCACTCTATCTAGGCAACCTCATAATTTTGTACACCTCAATTAAATCTCCCCTCAGCCTCCTCTGTTCCAAAGAGAACAACCCAAGCCTATCCAATCTTTCCTCATAGCTAAAATTCTCCAGTCCTGGCAACATCCTCGTAAATCTATGAGCCTCTGTGTCTCTCTCTCCATCTCTCTCTGTCTGTCCGTCTCTCTGTCTCCTCCTTTATCTCTGTATCCTTTCTGAGTGGCTTGCTGTGCTTATGGCCTTTTTCCTTTGCCCCCTCCAAATGCAGACACCCAGTCAGGAGGCGTTTCTCCCCGAAATCCCCTCAGGAAATTGCGGTCAGGTATGGGCGGATCACGTACGGCCGGCGGAAGACCCACCCCTCTTTTTGTACCCACCACGTCAGGAAAATCGCAACCTTTGCCGTTTGGAGTCAGACCATGAAATAGACAGGAGAAGAAAATAGAAAAAGATTCTTTAAGGCCGCCCTCACTAGAATTGCTCATTATATTTACTGATTTGTTGCTGCCCCCCCCCCCCTCCTCTACGTCGTAAGTCTTTTAAAAATATATATATCATTTAACAAACGCTGGTGAGATTGGAATGAACATCAAAAAACTGCAAAAAGGGAGCAAACAATCAAGATAATGCAAAGCTGGTAGATCACCGCACCTGTATCCTTGTACTATCTATAAAGTTATAAAGGAGCTCAGAGTCACTTCTAATCCAGTGCTCAGCTATGGGAAAAGAGAATGAAGGCCCTGGACGGGACATTTGGAGGTCAGTCGGTGAGAAAATAATTTTCTCAAATATTTCGGAGAGAAATGTAAAAATCTTTTTTGGGCCTCAAGTCTATGTTTGCATTTTCATTATAAGACTGTGGAGGCAACTCAGGGTAGATTGAAGGATGGTGGTGTTGCTGACATATTGTAGGTTCTGTTTGGCTTTCAGGTTCAAAGTGTGTGAAAATAATCCATCAAGGACAACTGTAATTCTTCAGATGTGTAAATCCAACTTCCCCTGGTCTGCAACAATTGGACTTGAAGTTCTGGGGGCGGGGGGGATTCCGAGGCCCCGAGTCTTCATTAATGTCAGTGGGCGAGAAATCTCTGGCAGTGCACCCGCGATTCTCCTATGAGCTAGGGACCTTGACATTTGATTCCAGTCCCACTTTTAATTACCTCTGAAGTGGCTTAGCAAGCCACTTAGTTGCAAGCAATCCCTACAACATTCAAGAATAATGAAAAAAAACCCACACAGACCTATCAACAAGACATGGCAATAATAGCCCTGTCGGCCCTCCAGCCTCTCCTCACTGGGGACGGGTGCCCAAGTTGGGAGATCCAACCCACAGGGTAGTCTATCATTGATTGGTACTCACAGAATCATATCTATCAGACAACATCCCAGACTCCTCCATCACCAGCATTCAATTCTACCTCCAGAATAGTCCCACCAGCAGTTTAAATACAGATATACAATCAGGGTGGCTTGGCCCTGGGTGTCCTCATATTGACCCCCGACCCCATGATGTCTAATGGCTTCAGATTGAACAATGTCACTGGCGCCTCTTGCTTCCATCTACCAATCCCTCAACTGATGAATCCATGTTGAAGATCACTTGAAAGAAGCTCTGCGGAAAGCAAGGGCTCAACACGTACTCTTGGATGGGTGACTTTGATGTCCAAAAGTGGCTCGGCGATAGCACCATTAACTGAGCCGGCCCATTCCTGAAGGGAATAGCTGCCAGACGGTGCATGCATCAGAGGGAAACAATGATCTCAACCTACTTGATCTCATACTCACCAAGCAACCTAAAGCAGGTCTATCCTTGATAACATTGTTAGGAGATATCACCATACAGTGTTTGTGAAGACTAAGGGGGGTGGCAGTATTGATCAAAGAAACTATTATAGCACTGGAAAGGGGTCAAAGATAGAATCTATTTGGTTAGAATTAAGGAACTACAGAGGAGCTACTTTGCTACTGGGTGTATATAGGCTACCAAATAGTGGGAAAATGATATAAGAGTGTAAAAGAACCCTTACACTAATAATGTAATATTGCGTCCCACAGCCTCACAACTCTCTGTGCAAAAATATTTCTCCTGCTCTCCGTCCTAAATAGCTTACATTTCAGGATTTGTATATCTAGGTCCCCTCATTCTAGATTTCTCAATCACTGGAAGCAGTCTGTTTCTATCTACTCTGCCCCATCCCTTCATAATTTTAAACACCTTTATCGAATCTCTTAATCGTCCCTGATTTAATGAAAACAGACCCAATTTTTCAAGCCTTCCTTTGTATTTGTACTTCCTTATTCCAGGCGGCATCCCAGTGAATCTGCACTGTACCCTCTCTATTGGCTCAACATCCTTCCCATAGTGTGGAGCCCATAACAGCACACAGTATGCCAACTGTAGTCTTACTAAAGGGTTACAGAGATTCACCATGGACTTTTGTATTCTATACCGTTTGTCATAAAACCCAGTATCCTAGTAGCCTTTTAATGATCTTATCCTCGGAGGTGCTGCTTTTAATGTCCTGTGATCCTGTACCCCAAATGCCCTTGCTCTTTCACATTATCCAGACCACTGCCATGCAAAACATAATTAGGTTTTTTTTCCCAAAATGTACCACCTCACACTTACTGACATTGAATTCCATCTATCATTTTTTTTGCCCATTCCACCATTATCAAGCAACAACTGACATTTAAGGAATGTTACCAATTTAATTCCTATTTGTAGTTGGAAAATGCAGAGTATAGAGAAAGACTATTTAACATCAGCAGAAAGGACCCTCCCTTCCCTCCCTCCCCTGCGGCTCACCATGAGGGATATTTCTCATTGTTGTTTAATATCCCCCTGCAGCAGCCTTTAATATGCCTCCTATTTTAGTACCACCTACAAATGTGGACACCACTCCCTCTAGCCCTATATCTAAATCACTGATGAGCACAGTGAACAGAAGCAGTCCCAGAACAGAACCCTGAGGGACTCTGCTACACACTTCCGACCACGCTGAGAAACTGCCCTTAACTCCTACTTGCTGTTTCATCCCTTCTAACTAGTTTTCAATGCAGTTTGCTACATTCACCCTAATTCCAAACCCCTTAACATAAACTCCCATCGCTTTCCCTCCACTCCACTCCCCTCCCATCCCTTAACTTCCACTCCACTCTTATCCCTTACCCTCCACTCAATTCCCCTCCCCTATCTCTTTCCCTCCACTCCACTCTCATCCCATTCCCTCCCCTCACCTCCAACCCTCTGTTCCCCTCACCCCTTCCCTCCCTTCAGGCTGTCCTGTCAGATGGCTGCGGCTGATACCTCATTCACAATTGACACCTTCATTTACAGTCAGCTGTACAAGCGGCATCTTACTCCCAGGACACACCCCTCCACCACACCCCCCCTCAAAAAAAAACTTGTAGAAATATCTTTCCACCAAAGTAACTCAACCAGGTCTTAACAAACATTATCAAGCAACAACTGACATTTAAGGAATGTTACCAATTTAATTCCTATTTGTAGTTGGAAAATGCAGAGTATAGAGAAAGACTGTTTAACATCAGCAGAAAGGACCCTCCCTTCCCTCCCTCCCCTGCGGCTCACCATGAGGGATGTTTCTCGTTGTTGTTTAATAGTAAAGGTGGCTGCTGAGATGGATATTTAAACTTGGCAGGACAGTGGACCATACATTTTAACTGCCATTTATTTCTTTCTCTGTGCTGTTCTTTTATTTTCTGCCTGCATGAATAAAAGGGGAGTGAACAGAGAAACATTCACAATCAGGTACGGCACAGTCAGATGCAGAGTAAAGCTCCCTCGACACTGTCCCACCAACGTGCCTCACGAGGTATACAGGCATTGGAGAAGGTGCAAAAAAGATTTACTAGGATGCTACCAGAACTGAGCCGACATACCTATCAGGAAAGATTGAACAGGCTGGGGCTTTTTTCTCTAGAAAAGGGAAGACTGAGGGATGACCTGATTGAGGTCTTTAAGATTATGATGTAGAGAAAATGTTTCCACTTGTGGGGGAGACCAGAACTAGGAGCCATAAATATAAGACAGTCACTAATAAATCCAATAGGAATTCACGAGAAATTTCTTTACCCAGAGAGCGGTGAGAATGTGCAACTCACTACCACAAGGAGCGGAGGGACCCCGACTGTTTGCGGTCCCCAGTGTCCGAGAATTCTTAATCCAACTCTAAGACCCCTAGCCCTGCTGTGTGATTCACTGTTCATGAATGTACCAACTCTGAAATATATCAGACAGACCCGTATTTTGATTTTACACTGAACAGAGTTGAAAAAAAAGTACTTTGCACAGCAGCGGAGCTGAACATATGGAGTGGGCTTGATATTTGGTACCGTTACAGGGCACAGCCTCTAGAATTCAACTCCATATCAATATTCTTAAATGTTAAACTTCTTCCATTTTTGTTTTACTTCATTTGCCATGAATCTTCATTTCTTTCGGTTAGCTGAGAAAAAGGGCTGAGTATTTTCTCTCCAACTGGGACAGCAGAATCAGGTGGCACTGACAGGTTATGAGGTGGTGAAGGATGCTCTCATCCATATGGATAAACTCATAGGAAGACCCCGGTTGTTAATAAATAAAATCAGCAGGCAAAATCAGAGTACTTTCTGATGGCTCCTTTTTTTAATGCAGAAACAGCGCAGCTGATTTGATCTCATTTACTGCACCTGCCGTATATATGTGTGTGTGTGTGTGTGTGTGTGTGCTCCTGTCTATATGCATGGGCTTGCCACTTTTTAATTCAGATACCTCTGTGAAAGGGCCACGGTGTAGGACATCGCGAAGGCTGACTATAGTAGGAGACATGATGCAGCAAATGACGAAGTATTAAATAGTTGACATCAAGTTTGGGTTTTAAATGTCTGCAGGAGGAAGGAAAGACTGAACAGATTTTGAGATCATGGGAATGTAAGATGAGTTTTCATGGGCAACGGTGTACTGCATCATGATTCCAACAAGTGATGACCCAGGGAGCAGCTAAGGAGGAGAAAGAGGGAAGTTTGAAGACCACACACAGTAATTTGATAAACTAGAGGACAACATAGGTTGTGAGAGAGGGAGGGAGATTTGAGTCTGGAAGGGTGGGTTACCAGGATCATAGAAAATAAATGCCTTGAAATTACACTGCAGATCAGTGCATGAATACTAATTAACTGTATCAAATTCCTGAGTCCACTATTTAATGGAGGCATTAACCTATTTATTTTAAGGCCTCACAAACAGTGTTGACAAGGGGCGAGTTACAAGGTACGACACTCTCCCCACAAGTGCGGTTTACCTACTGGAAGCGTGGGATTGTGGAGCTGCCTCATTATGATGCTAAGATCGCTTCCTTTTATTTTTCTAACTTGTTGGCCATCATTCCCGAAGAGGCTGCCTCATGTTCCGGTACAATTCTGAGGTGCCAGTTGCCCTCTGGTATCTCACCCAGATGTGCATTCTTCATTGTGTCAGCAAGTGTTGGTAGGGGGCCATCGCAAACAAGTCTGATCCTCTCTTCAGCCAATGTCCACACCAGTTAGTAATCAAGGGCAGGAACCCTGATTGGTTTTATACCCCTTCCCTAACCCAGCTACATTAAGCCTAGTCATATTGTCCCTACTGCGTTTGTGGCTGAGATCTGCAAATTCTACAATGATTAACCTTGGGACCTGCCTGTTTTGCATGGGTCTTTTACACACTGCCTTTAGCAGCTCGGTCTAATCTACATATAGTCACTTACAGGCCAACCCTTTGATGTGTTGATTGCAATACAAATACAAAAAAGCCTTGAAAATCTGGGTCTTTTTTTCATTAGACTAACACAAATTACTTGGGTGATATGATAGAAGTTTTTAAAATTATGAATGGATGGGACAGAGGGGATAGAATCGGACTGTTTCCATTAGTTGAGGGGTCAAGAAGGAGGGCCCATAGTCACAAGATTAAGTAAGAGATTTAGAATGGAGGGCAGGAGAAAATTCTCCACACAGAGTTGTGAGGCTGTGGCATTCACTTCCTTGGTTAGTGGCTGAAGCAGAAACGATGTCAACATTCAGACTGGTGACATAGGTGGACACGTGGTAGAAGAAATGTAACGCAGGAAAACGCGAAGTGTTACATTTCGGTAGAAAGAGCGAGGAGAGGCAATATAAACTAGAGGGCACAATTCTAAAAGGGGCACAGGAACAGAGAGATCTGGGGGTATATGTGCACAAATCGTTGAAGGTGGCAGGGCAGGTTGAGAAAGCGGTTAAAAAAGCATACGGGATCCTTGGCTTTATAAATAGAAGCATAGAATACAAAGTTTGGAAGTCATGATGAGCCTTTATAAAACACTGATTCGACCACAACTGGAGTATTGTGTCCAATTCTGGGCACCGCACTTTAGGAAAGATGTGAAGGCCTTGGAGAGGGTACAGAAGAGATTTACTGGAATGATTCCAGGGATGAGGGACTTCAGTTATGTGGATAGACTGGAGAAGCTGAGGTTCTCTTTGGAACAGAGACGGTTGTGAGGAGATTTGATAGAGGTATTCAAAATCATGAAGGGTCTAGACAGAGTAGATAGAGAGAAACTGTTCCCAGTGGCAGAAGGGTCAAGAACCAGAGGACATGGATTTAAGGTGATTGGTAAAAGAACCAAAGGGGACATGAGGAAAAACTTTTTTACACAGCGAGTGGTTAGGATCTGGAATGCACAGCCCGAGGGGGTGGTGGAGGCAGATTCAATCATGGCCTTCAAAAGGGAACTGGATAAGTACATGAAAGGAAAAAATTTGCAGGGCTACAGGGATAGGGTGGGGGAGTGGGACTAGCTGGATTGCTCTTGCATAGTGCCGGCGTGGACTCGATGGGCTGAATGGCCTCCTTCAATGCTGTAACCTTTCTATGATTCTATAGATTGGATAGGTGGATGAAGGAGGCACTTTGGGAGGAACAACTCGGAGAGGCAGTAAAATCTAAATGGTTCTATTTTGAGGGGGTGCAAGAGCAGAGGGACCTGGGGGGGGGGGGGGTGCATATTCACAAATCTTTGAAGGTGGCAGGGCAAGTTGATAAGGTGGTTAAGAAAGTGTATGGGATACTTGGCTTTGTAAATAGAGGCATTAAATACAAAAACAAGGAAGTCATGTTAAACCTTTACAAATCACTGGTTAGGCCTCAGCTGGAGTATTGTGTACAATTCTGGGCACCACACTTTAGGAAGGATGTGAAGGCCTTAGAGAGGGTGCAGAGGCGGTTTACCAGGATGATACCAGGGATGAGGGACTTCAGTTATGTGGAGAGACTGGAGAAGCTGGGATAGTTCTCCTCAGAGCAGAGAAGGTTAAGGGGAGACCTGATAGAGGTATTCAAAATAATGAGGGGTTTTGATAGAGCAAGTAGGGAGAAACTGTTTCCTCTGGCAAATGGGTCGGTAACCAGAGGTCATAGATTAAAAATAATTGGCAAAAGAACTAGAGGGAAAATTAGGAGAATTTTTTTCATGGAGAGGGTTGTTTAGATCTGGAACGCACTACCTGAAAGGGTGGTGGAATCAGATTCCATTGGATCGTTCTAAAGGCAATTGGATATGAATTTGAAGAGGACTAATTTTCAGGGTTATGGGGAAAAAGTTGGGGTGTGGGACTAATTGGATAGCTCTTTCAAAGAGTCGGCACAGGCACGATAGGCCGAATGGCCTCCTTCTGTGCTGTAAGATTCTATAATTGTATTCTAAGGAAAAGTGGTCGAAGGGATGTAGGAATAGGGTGGGTAAATGTGATTAGAACTATTTGCTCACGTGATGGATGAACACAGACAAGGTCTGGTCGGGCTGAATGGCCTGTTTCCGCGTTGTAACTTCTGATTATTTCTATTTCTATGCCCTAAATGTGACATTAGTTGACAATCTCCCTCAGTGAAGCCGAACGATTTGGGAAGCAGCGGGGAAGTGGGGCAGAAGCGGTGTAGTCCAGAGGAGCACCTCTGAGGTTTGGACTGGGGCACATTGTTAGCATGGAGAAAGTTTTACACCTCATCTCATCCGTGCTGTGCTTGAAGCTGATACTGACAACCCAAAATAGGAAGTGGCCAACATCTCTCACATTACACTTCAAGAGTATCTCATTGGCTGTAAAGCGCTTTAGGGCCTTCTGAGGTCGTGTAAGATGCTATGTAAATGCAAGTCTTTCTTTCTTGCTTATTTTGGGAAGCACAAAATTCATTAAAAAAAAACTTTTATTTAAATCAAAGAGGCCATGGACTCCATTTAATATTGCCGCAGTGCTGCTTCTCAACAAACACATTTTGGAAAGCCGTCCTGACCTCGTCAACGTTAAAATCTCCCGGGCCTCATTCTGCATAAGCTCGGTCAGTCTCCTGCCTGAATCCGGTGGGAAGTGGTAGCTGGCTGGTGGGCAGAAGCGGGATGTTGGGCAGCAGGGGCGGGTGGGATGCCTGGGCCAGGAGAGGCCTAAATTTTCTCTGTGGGGCCCGGAGTCTTGGTATAATTTAACTAAAAGGTACACTCGAGAGTGTAGGGCACATGGAGTCTGCTTATGGAAGTGAACGGTGATGCGTAACCCAAAAGAATAGCGAGTGTAAATGTGCTGTAAATTTCGATGGTTATTTGGTTCTAATACCTCTGGGTGTTGCCTTTACCACAATGCCATCGGGAAGCCAACATGGTCATAGGTCAAAGGGTCATAGTCACCCTGCAAAACCCTCATCCTTAATGAGTTAACTGCTGGGACTCAGAAGGGGATGGGTGTCCTGTTTTGGTGTAAGGGTGCCCCGTCGTCGTATTGATTTTCAATGGTGCTCAGTTCCTGGAATAGCCCACTGTGGCAACGGCACCGCACCTCTGACCCCTTTGGTCACTGGTCACAAGACAATGATAAATTTGCTGCAGCTGGAACACTGTTAGGGAGCAGATCCGTTTTGAGTTCAGGCAGTAAAAATATTCCGAATCAGGAGAGCGTCCCTTGATGGTGCATCACTGATCACATCATCTGTCTAAGAGCTTCTGAACAAGTCCCACAGTGTGAGAATGAAAGGTACAGATATGGTGCAGATTGGTCTTCTCTCAGCCGCGTTACTCTCCTGGTTAAATGGCAGTGGTCTTGTCTATGCCGGCTATCAATGTAACCGGATTTAACCGCACTTCCACTCCTCTCTGACTGTGTGTCCTTGCCCTTTTCCTTTCAAAGGAATCAGGAAACCCAAACGCACATTTCCATGAAAATAACTTTATAATGACAAGTGACCTATATGGTGTCGGGATAGGGACCATCTCTACCACCCTTCGCTGTCATCAGTTCAGAGTGCGAACCTATTTTTTTACAACTCTGGCTACTTCTAACTGTTGAAAGGACAGGTCAAAAAAGTGGAGCAACGCCAATTCCTGAGTCCAGTGGGCGTTTTATCAGAAAATTGGGATGACCTGCCCATGATTTCCCTTCCATTGACACTAATGGATTGAAAGTCCCAGATAATGCAACCATCGTTATCTAATCTATGCGAGTAGACTTGGAAACTTCCACCCCATGTGTGATTGTTCTATGATGTGGAGATGCCGGTGATGGACTGGGGTTGACAATTGTAAACAATTTTACAACACCAAGTTATAGTCCAGCAATTTTATTTTAAATTTCGAGGATTTCATTTCACATCGTTCACCTGACGAAGGGGGAAGCCTCCGAAAGCTTGTGAATTTAAAATAAAATTGCTGGACTATAACTTGGTGTTGTAAAATTGTTTACAATTGATTGTTCTATCGCAGACTTCCTCCCTACCACTAGTTAACCCCTACTTCAGGGAACACTCATCTCCTTTCCTAATTTTCCTGTATGGTTAATATCTCTCCCCTTACCAACAGATATAGACCCTCTTAAAGGTACCATTTGACTCCAAATCAACTCCCCTGGAATTCCATTTGAACCTTACTTGAGGCTGTGAACTTTGTTCTTGTGCCCTCTTATCCTAGTTGCCCAAGTAAATAGCTTATTCATTTCAACCTTGTCTGTACCTTTCATTATTTTATAGATCTACATCACCTCTCCCCTTTTTCGACAAGAAAAATACATCTATTATTTCAGTTTGTGATTTATGTTTTAAACACACGCACCCGAATATCCACATACACAAATGCAAGCACACAAAGATGCACACGATCGCGTACGAAAGAAGTAAGAGGAGATATAAGATAATGAAAGAATGAATAAAGGAGAGCAGACGGCATCCTAGAATGATAGTGCAAGGATTCAACACAATGAAGAGACTGGACTGTTTCGGCGCAGCTGTCAATCTGCTGTCAGATTACAGAGATGCATATGTTTATCCAGTAAGTTATAGCCAGAACTGGATGTGATTATTGATTATTCACTGAAGGCACCAAGTGAATTCAGTGCTGTTATGAGTAGGTCAAATCCAAGTACATCTCAAGTCAAACAGGATGCATCTACACTCAAACCTGATTGGGGCTGATTTTTCTATGGTTTGGTCCTTGGGGTACACTTATTTCCCTATGACATAGGCCCGTAACACTGGGTCACCACCCTCTTTGTGTTGCCTGTGTGGGGCGTGGAGCACTGGTGACAGCGATGTGGATGATTCTGGGACTTAGAGGCTGAAGTTACAAAGATCCACAGAGCTGAACGGTTTCCACTGGAGAAAAGTTTGGGCCGGGGGTTCGGTGGGGGCTCGGGGAGGGGGGATTCGGAGGGGGGAGGGAAGAGGGGGTTCGGGGGGGAGGGGGTGTGGGTGTGGTCATGTGGTTCACGTCCTTGAAATGCTGCGACACGCAGGTTAATGTACATGTTAGTGGAGCATTTATTTCAATTGCAAGTCCAGAACCACAGGGATCAAGTAGCAAACAAAAAAGCCTCCAATAATGCTGCAGATCAGGAAAATTTATTTTACCCACACAGCAGCATTTCCACTGACAGGAGTTCATGCTGTTTACAGATAAAACAGCAGCAAAAATGTGTGGGTCAGAATGGGATTCAATCGAGCTCCCTGATGGCCAAGGACCAGGACACTGTCCAGGGTAGAACAAAGACACAAGGGCTGGAGTGTCCCAGGTTTACTCGCAATCTGTTTTGAGTTAACTGATCTCAGACAGAGTAGTACTGGGAATACCTCAGCGCTCCTGAGCTGGAGATGGGAGATAGCAACACAGGTTTTCGGCAAAGGTAGGAGATAAACTGAATCCCGATTAAAAAAATGTTTCAGTTCATTCACAAGATGTGGACGTCACTGGCAAGGCCGGCATTTATTGCCCATCCCTAGTTACCCCCAGAAGATGGTTATACAACTGAGTGGTTTGCTAGGCTGCTTCAGAGGGCCATTAAGAGTGAACCACGCTGGTGTGGGACTGGAGTCACATGTAGACAGCTTTCCTTCCCTATTTGGAATTTGAAGTCTTCCTGTAGTTGCAGGAGTTGAGCCGCTAAGTGCAGTCTCTGAAATATTTACTCGAATTCCACACTGGAATTACCTGGTGCTAGTCAGTTGATAGACTGTGCTGATTGTCTATGTGGAAATGGATGACCATTCTCGAGCGGCTGATCCGCAGCCCTGGTGGCAAAATGAAAATCTGGCCCATCGTCTCATTCAACGCAGGGCAGCCAATTGTCAGTGGCCCATCAACTTAACTGTAAATCCAAGACCCATGAGTAATAGGAGTTTGCACTTTTGAGTCATGGGAAGGATCAGCGACTGAGAGACAGAGGATAGGTTGGGGATTTGAGTGAGGGGGGAGATTGGAAAAGTCCTTTCCTGGTGATAGTTAAGAACGCTAAATACCTTCCCTCATCCTCTTACGACCCCCACCCTCCCTCTTCACCCAAATCTGCATCCTGTCCCCTGTTCAATATCCCACACCTTTTAGAAAGTTGAGAATGACCCGACTCCGTAAAATCACCAAACTTTTCCTCTTTCACCTCCATATTCGCAGGTGTGCAAACCTTTGTGCTCCCTGTATCAAAGCAGATAATGTGTGATCAATGAATAGGAAAGCATTACCAATCAAAATTGAAAAACAAATTATTGAGATAACCAGACTGAAAATTCCTGTTAGTTATTAACTTTAGTGAAAATTCAAGCTGATTGCCAGTGAGTATATGGGTGAAAGAGGAAAGGCAAGGCGACTGTACATATTTAGAGTCAAGTGACCCTCATCTATATAAGGGTACGGATATTGGAACTCTCACAGAGATCTTGCAGATTACGAGCGCTGCGCACAAAGACTAACAATGGCTCTGTCTGGGCTGCCTGCATTCAGCACTACCAATGCCCTGCTGCTACTGTGTGTTCTCTTTATCATCTTACTAACTTACTTCAGGACGAAACCAAAGACTGTGCCCAACTTCCCTCCTGGCCCAACTGGACTCCCGTATATCGGCAACCTGCACCAGTTGGATCTGAATAAGGTTCACCTGTCTCTCATCGAGGTAAGGGAGAGAATCACTGGAGAATTTAGGCAAGGTCACCAACTCATTGATTTGATCATATTTTATTCTAATAATCAACCCTATGGATAAATTAATGAATGGGGAGTGGTTTGTTTTCTATGTAAACAGTGGGCTCAATTAAACGTCCTTGTGAAAATTCAGTGACCTAGTTGATAAAAAGTTATTAAAAGCTGTCAGCCAGAACTTGCAGAACCTGTTTGAATCGACAAAACTGGTCACTGAATTCCATTAGCTGATTCTTTTTTGGGGGGAGGACATTTATTGATGTGATTTCGGTTCTCTTTACACATGGGATGTGTGACGTTAAGTCAGAACATCACTCCATCCAATGTGATTTTTCTTTACCCATCAAGTTTTATCTTTATGTGTTTCAGTTATCTCAGAAATATGGCTCGATATTTTCTCTCCAACTGGGACAGCAGAAAACGGTGGTGCTGACGGGGTACGAGGTGGTGAAGGACGCTCTTGTCAACCATGCGGATAAATTTGAGGGGCGGCACCAGAATTCACTGACTAAGATGTTCAGAAACAATAATGGTAACTTCAGATAATGTTTCCTGTCACTGTGCTTATTGTATGCTATTTAAACGGTTTGACGTGTGGCCTGAATCTTTTTTTAAGCGTGAAAGCCTAATGAAAGTCCAAGGCCCACAGTGCAGGATACCTCCAAACTTAAAAATAGTAGGAAGGAAGAGAAGTTAAATGAAGAAGTAATCCGTTTTTCGGATGAGACGTTAAACCGATGCCCCATCTGCCCTCTCAGGTGGATGTAAACATCCCATGGCACGACTCAACGAAGAACAGGTGAGTTCTCCAGATGTCGTGGCCCTTATTTATCCATCAACTATCACCACTAAAAATCAGATTATCCGGTCATTTATCTCATTGTTGTTAGTGGGACCTTGCTGTGCGCAAATTGGCTTCTGTGTTTCCTTACATTACGTTATAGTCCAGCAATTTTATTTTAAATTCACAAGCTTTCGGAGGCTACCTCCTTCCTCAGGTGAACGATGTGGAAATGAAGTCCTCGAAATGAAGTCGCATTTATAATTCACAGAACAATGCTGGTGATAACAGACAGTTTTTTCAACTGCCCGTTGCCAAGGCAATCAGTGTGCAGACAGACAGGTGTTACCTGCCAGGTCTCAGAATATACAAATCACCAAAAAAAACAACAAACAAAAAAAAAAAACAGAGATAGAGAGGTAGAAACATAGAAAAGACAGCAACTGACCCGTTATATTAAAAACAGATAACATTTGTTCGCTGGTGGGGTAACGTGTAGCGTGACATGAACCCAAGATCCCGGTTGAGGCCGTCCTCATGGGTGCGGAACTTGGCTATCAATTTCTGCTCTACGATTTTGCGTTGTCGTGTGTCTCGAAGGCCGCCTTGGAGTACGCTTACCCGAAGGTCGGTGGCTGAATGTCCTTGACTGCTGAAGTGTTCCCCGACTGGGAGGGAACCCTCCTGTTTGGCGATTGTTGCGCGGTGTCCGTTCATCCGTTGTCGCAGTGTCTGCATGGTCTCGCCAATGTACCATGCTCCGGGGCATCCTTTCCTGCAACGTATGAGGTAGACAACGTTGGCCGAGTCACAGGAGTATGAACCATGCACCTGGTGGGTGGTGTCCTCTCGTGTGATGGTGGTATCTGTGTCGATGATCTGGCATGTCTTGCAGAGGTTACCGCGGCAGGGTTGAGTGGTGTCGTGGACGCTGTTCTCTTGAAAGCTGGGTAATTTGCTGCGAACGATGGTCTGTTTGAGGTTGGGTGGCTGTTTAAAGGCGAGTAGTGGAGGTGTGGGGATGGCCATAGCGAGGTGTTCGTCGTCATTGATGACATGTTGAAGGCTGCGGAGAACATGGCGTAGTTTCTCCGCTCCGGGGAAGTACTGGACGACAAAGGGTACTCTGTTGGTTGCGTCCCGTGTTAGTCTCCTGAGGAGGTCTATGCGATTTTTTGCTGTGGCCCGTCGGAACTGTCGATCGATGAGTCGAGCGTCATATCCCGTTCTTACTAGGGCGTCTTTCAGCGTCTGTAGGTGTCCATCGCGTTCCTCCTCGTCTGAGCAGACCCTGTGTATTCGCAGGGCCTGTCCATAGGGGATGGCCTCTTTGACGTGGTTAGGGTGGAAGCTGGAAAAGTGGAGCATCGTGAGGTTGTCCGTGGGCTTGCGGTAGAGTGAGGTGCTGAGGTGCCCGTCTTTGATGGAGATTCGTGTGTCCAAGAAAGAAACTGATTCTGAGGAGTAGTCCATGGTGAGCTTGATGGTGGGATGGAACTTGTTGATGTTATCGTGTAGTCTCTTCAGTGATTCCTCGCCGTGGGTCCATAGAAAGAAAATGTCGTCGATGTATCTGGTGTATAGTGTTGGTTGGAGGTCTTGTGCAGTGAAGAAGTCCTGCTCGAACTTGTGCATGAAAATGTTGGCGTATTGGGGTGCGAATTTGGTCCC
Source organism: Heptranchias perlo (assembly GCF_035084215.1). NCBI lineage: Eukaryota > Metazoa > Chordata > Chondrichthyes > Hexanchiformes > Hexanchidae > Heptranchias > Heptranchias perlo. The sequence goes on from NC_090363.1 coordinate 1,841,863, forward strand.
CATGGCTGTTCCGTGTGTTTGGGTAAAGAACTGGTTATCGAAGGTGAAGACATTGTGATCCAGGATGAAGCGGATGAGTTGTAGGATGGCGTCCGGAGATTGGCTGTTGTTGGTGTTGAGTATTGATGCTGTCGCAGCGATGCCGTCATCGTGGGGGATACTGGTGTAGAGTGCCGAGACGTCCATCGTGGTGAGAAGTGTTCCTGGTTCAACTGGTCCGTGGGTACTGAGTTTTTGTAGGAAGTCTGTAGTGTCGCGACAGAAGCTGGGGGTTCCCTGTACGATGGGTTTCAGGATGCCCTCGATGTATCCAGAGAGGTTCTCACACAGGGTTCCGTTGCCTGATACGATAGGACGTCCAGGTGTGTTGGCTTTGTGTATCTTTGGGAGGCAGTAGAAGTCTCCCACGCGGGGATTACGTGGGATGAGAGTGCGTAGGATGCTTTGAAGGTCTGGATCGAAGGTCTTGATCAGTTTGTTGAGCTGGTGGGTGTGTTCTTTGGTCGGGTCTGCGGGTAACCGTCTGTAGTGTTCCTGGTTGTCCAGTTGTCGGTATGCTTCTTTGCAATAGTCCGTTCTGTTCTGTATGACTATGGCTCCTCCTTTGTCCGCTGGTTTGATGACGATGTTGCGGTTGGTCTTGAGAGCGTTGATGGCGTTGCGTTGTGCTCGGGTGACATTCTGGACTGTCTTCTGAGTGCGGCTGATGAATCTGGCATTGACGCATTTCCTGACAGCTTGAGCATACATGTCCAGCTGAGGGCAGTGACCCTCTGGAGGAGTCCAGTTTGACTCTTTCCTCTTCGGTTGCTGTACCGCGGATCCCTCTGTCTGCTGTTCCGGATCGTCGATTGTCTCATTGGGTTCGCTGCTGAAGGAGGAAGGAGGTAGCCTCCGAAAGCTTGTGAATTTAAAATAAAATTGCTGGACTATAACTTGGTGTTGTAAAATTGTTTACAATTGTCAACCCCAGTCCATCACCGGCATCTCCACATCATCCTTACATTACAACAGTGGCTGCACTTTTAAAGTATTTAATTGGCTGTGAAGCACTTTGAGACGTGCGGAGGTCGTGAAAGGCGCGATATAAATGCAAGGTCTTTCTTTAATGATGGCGACACCAGCCACAGCTTTCGAAAGCTTGTACAGTATTGGAATAATCCTTTATACATGGCCCTGTAGCCACTTTCTCAGCAATGTTAGTGACCCTTTTAATGTCATGCTGTTGACTCCTGGGTTCCTCTTGTCCAGGAATCCTTATTTTATTTACTTGTACTGTACTGAGGTTTTAAAAAGAATTCTCTGACTTGCAAAGCCAAACATGTGGCCAAGTATCAATTTTATCCCAAATTTGTTCTTCGATTGTCTCCCAGGTGTTATCATGTCGAAAGGTGAGTCGTGGAAACAGATGCGAAGGTTCACAATATCGACTCTGCGTGATTTCGGGATGGGCAAGAAATCCATTGAAGAGAAAATATTAGAGGAAGCCTCTCACTTGAGGGATCGGATTGAATCTTTTAACGGTGTGTGTCACAAGTCACGGTTGGGACTGAGCCTTTGTAATAGGCAAGAGTTCCTCTGTGTCCTTAGGAACATAAGAACAGAAGTAGGCCATTCAGCCCCTCGAGCCTAATCTGCCATTCAATTAGATCATGGCGGATCTGCACCTCAACTCCATTTACCTGCCAAGCTCCAGGTTCCATGATACCCTTACCCCAACAAAAATCTATCGATCTTGGTCTTGAAAACTCCATTGTAAACAATTTTACAACACCAAGTTATAGTCCAGCAATTTTATTTTAAATTCACAAGCTTTCGGAGATTTTCTCCTTCCTCAGGCAAATGTTTCAAGAGCTCCTTGAAGCCTACGCATTTATACATATAGAACAATACATGGTGTTTACAGACTGCCCCTGCAACTGCCCGTTGCCAAGGCAATCACCGTGTTCAGACAGAGAGGTGTCACCTGCAGAACCCCCGAATACACATTCAACAAAAAAACAAACAGGGAAAAAAAACAGAGAAAAAAAACACAGAGAGAGGCAGAAACATCCGGAAGGCAGAGAGAGCCAGCAAATGACCCATTATATTAAAAACAGATAACATTTGTTCGATGGTGGGGTAACGTGTAGCGTGACATGAACCCAAGATCCCGGTTGAGGCCGTCCTCATGGGTGCGGAACTTGGCTATCAATTTCTGCTCGACGATTTTGCGTTGTCGTGTGTCTCGAAGGCCGCCTTGGAGTACGCTTACCCGAAGGTCGGTGGATGAATGTCCATGACCGGGATCTTGGGTTCATGTCACGCTACACGTTACCCCACCATCGAACAAATGTTATCTGTTTTTAATATAATGGGTCATTTGCTGGCTCTCTCTGCCTTCCGGATGTTTCTGCCTCTCTCTGTGTTTTTTTTCTCTGTTTTTTTTCCCTGTTTGTTTTTTTGTTGAATGTGTATTCGGGGGTTCTGCAGGTGACACCTCTCTGTCTGAACACGGTGATTGCCTTGGCAACGGGCAGTTGCAGGGGCAGTCTGTAAACACCATGTATTGTTCTATATGTATAAATGCGTAGGCTTCAAGGAGCTCTTGAAACATTTGCCTGAGGAAGGAGAAAATCTCCGAAAGCTTGTGAATTTAAAATAAAATTGCTGGACTATAACTTGGTGTTGTAAAATTGTTTACAATTGTCAACCCCAGTCCATCACCGGCATCTCCACATCTTGAAAACTCCAATTGACCCAGCATCCACTGCCTTTTGGGGCAGAGAATTCCAGATTTCTACTACCCTTTGTGTGAAAAAGTGGTTCCTATTTCCCTCCTAAATGCCCTAGGTCTAATTTTAAGATTATGTCCCCTCGTTCTTGATTCCCCCATCAGAGGAAATAGTTTCTCTCTGTCTACCCTATCAAATCTTTTTGACGTTTTAAACACTTCGATCCAATCACCCCGCAATCTTCTATACTCAAGGGAATACAAGCCAAGTTTATGCAACCTGTCCTAATAATTTAACCCTCTAAGCCCTGTTATCATTCTGGTGAATCCGTGTTGCATCTCCTCCAAAGCCAATATATTCTTCCTGAGGTGCAGTGCCCAAAACTGAATGCAGTACTCCTGATGGGATCTGACCAAGGCTCTATACAATTGAAGCATAATTTCATCCCCTTTGTAATCCAGCCTCCTTGAGATTACCTTTAGGTAACAATGATCAGCTCTTCAGAATTGGGATCATGTGGATAAAAATAACCAACAGGGGACACGTTTTTTCTTCTTCAGAGCCTGGGTGCAAGAGCTCAGTGCGGCAGAAGTTATCATCACAAATTAAGGCACAAGTTGCTTATAATTTTCTATCCGTTGGTCATGGGTGGTCAGGGGTCTGGAGCTGGGTTGTGATGTTCAGCTGATGACCTGGCCAGTGCCTGGACACCTGCTGTAAATCCAAGTAGCCGCTGATGAATTGCTGAGGTCAATCACTAGTCAATGGCCCATGGCGTTACACACGGAGAGACAGGACCAGGTGCAGTCCTCAGATAAAGTGGGGTTAAAGGTGGGACAATTTTAGCAAGGGCAAGGGAGGACTATGATGCTGAAGACTGAAAAAATGTTAGAGGGCAAAGGTGGAGTGGAGTGGGAAGAAGGTGGAGGGTGGTTCGAGGCTGAGGGTAAAGTAGAAAGGAGTTAGAGGCTGGGGGCCAAGAGCATGATTAGGGGACTGGGGAAAAGTAGAGAGGGGTTAGAGGCCAGATCAAGGGGCAAGATAGAGGATGGCGAGAGGCTGAAGGAAAGTAGAGAGGGGTTAGAGACCAGGTCAAAGAAGAGAGGGGTTAGAGGCTAGAGGGCAGGGGCAAGGGGCAAGAGGCAACATAGAGTATGGTACGAGGCTGCGAGTGAAGGGGAAAGGAGAGCAGTGTCAGAGGGATGAAGGGGAGAGAGTGATAGAGAGTGGGCGACAGAGCTAGACAATTTTTAAAAAAAATAAAGCTAAAAATTCACAATTCATTGATAAAGATTACAAATTGTTTTTTAGACAACACTGGGCAAGTGGAGGGGCAGCAATGAAGGCCCAGGGGCCAAATTTTAAACATTTTTTAAAAATGAAGATAAAAAGTATTCATATAAAACAAAAAAATCATAATGCCTGACCAGAGTGGGCAGCAGTGAGGGGCTTGGTCCAAATGGGTGATGAGTGGGAGTGAGGTGACTGGACTGTAGCCAATGTATCTCCCCAGTTGAGATCAGTTAACTCAGCCCAGACTAGGGACTCAATCTGGTCTGTATGGTTCAGTTACATACTGTATTTAAAAACGGAGTCATTAACAAGGACCTCTGATCCACTTTCTAAGCTACATTTTATTACTTGCAGGTCAGCCCTTCGATACGACTATGCCAGTGAATTGCACCGTGGCCAATGTTATCTGCTCAATTGTACTTGGGAACAGATTTAATTACAGGGATGAATCTTTTGTAACCCTCATAAAACTGATTAATGAAAACGTTCAGCTTGCTGCATCCCCACTGGTACAGGTAAGGTTCTCAAATGACCAGGGTTGGTCGATATTTAAAGAAAATGGTTGCAGTTGTGATGATAGATTTTAAATGGGAGATTGGCTGGTGGGGCTGACTGACCTTTCACCTCTCTGGCCTGGGTTCAAGTTTAGGATGAAAGACTACGTGTGAAGGGGGTTGTAAGAGTCCTACACAAAGTAAGTTTGGACAGTCTTATCCTGTTCCTGGTGGACCTAGGTGCATAACGCAAAACTGTCAGTAAATTGGTAAGCAGAGGTGGCTGGTGCAAGAATTAGAAGAATAAGGTTAGTGTGGGGGTGGAACCTCTTCTGAGGTTGGGGCTGAGGTGCATTTTCGCAGCAGGGTGCAGTCTACCCTCCTCAACTACTCTCTCCAGAACCAGAAGTTACCCAACCTCAATGGTCTATTTGTCCTGAGCTGGGCTTCAAACCCGATATCCTATCCCTCACCAAGATTGCCTACTTCCACCTCCACAACACACCAGCCGCCTCTGCTTTTACTACTGCCTGACCTGAGCACCGTTTCATTTGTCTACTTGTGTTTTCAGCTGTTCAATTCTTTCCCATTCCTGGCATATCTGCCAGGGGTCCATCAGAAGCTCTTTAAGAACATAAAGAAGGTGCAAACTTTTATGAGAAAAATCCTCAAAGAAAGCTGGCAGGAGTTGAACGAGAACGACATTCAGAGTTTCACTGATGTCTTCATGGTCAAGCAGCAGGAGGTAGAGTAATTGGTGCCTGCACTGAAGAGTGATAGTGAGGCTGGAGCGGAGTGGGGGTTAGCAAACCAAGGGAAACTCAGCATCACCATTCAAGCCAGTGGTCTGTCCTATGTCATGATAGGGAAGACGCTCGGATAGGCTTGAGGGAGTAGGGAGCAACTTGGTACCCGTTGTTCAGGGGCTTCTGCTGATGGTCATCATCCAGTGACCCATACTGAAGTGCACAGGTGTGTGATGTCAGGATGGGACAGGCTAGGGCTCGACTGTGACGCCGCGACGATTGCATGACATGAGAACGCTCATCGTGTTTGCTCACTCGTTAAGACTGACCACTTTGGTAAAGTAACAGAGGGCGCCATTTATCCAAAACCAAGCAACCCAGTGTTAAAACCAGAAAAAAATAACAAAAAGCAAAATGCCATTTCCCAAATCCTTATTTAAGAAATGAAGTTGCTTCCGGGAATAAACCCAGCATCTTGGGGTCTAACAGTCTGAAGGTGAGGAGAAACTATCGCTGGGCACTTGGGGAAGGACAGTAGCTATCCATCTGGTGTGTAATACTCCCAATATGTGAGGCTGGTCTCAGTCTCATGGTTAAATGGCTGCGGTCTTGTCTAGCCAGCTATCACTCTGACCAGATTTGACCCCACTTCTGCTCCCGCCTGACTGTTCTCACTTTTTTTCTTTCAAAGGAATCAGGAAACCCAAACACACATTTCCATGAAAATAACTTGTTAATAACAACAAGTGACCTGTTTTTTGCTGGGATGGAGACCTCATCTACCACCCTTCGCTGGGGTCTTCTACTCATGGCGAAAAACCCCGACATTCAGAGTGAGAAGTTATTTATTTCATTTCTTGATACTTCTAACTGTTGATGGACAAGCAAAAAGAAAAATGGATTTACACCAAATTCTGTCCAGTTCTGAAGTGAAGCAAATGGAATGAGCTCAATTTATTCTGTAAAATCCAATACCTTGTCCAATATGGACTTGGGTTTGGCTGAGCTTGATCTTTTCAAAATAAAATGATGCTTCCTGGACAGTTTTCATGTATGTAGTTGCTCTCTTTCCTACTAAGACGTTCACCATTGTATAATGCCTGTTGATTGCTGCACTGGGGTGGTAGAGTCTGGTTACCTGGTTACCACACATGGTTACCTCACGGGACATCCATACGCATGGCCTCTCCTCGTGGGACATCTACACACGTACTTTTCAACAGAGGCCACTGGGTGGTCATTCAGAGCTGAAAAATAGGGTTATATTTTCCCCATCCCAAGCACAGAGGTACTGAACCCAACTGGACTGCTGTTCCATTCCCCCAGCCAAGGTCAGCTAGCCCAGCGCAGGGATCAAACCTGGAACCTCTCTGCTCTGTTTAACCCAGTACCACACCAGGTAATGCTCACGCACGCTGAGCCAATCTGTGAGTGTTTTAAATCTTTAATAATAATGGAATATGCACAGACCATGTGGGATAGTGCTTACACAAGTGAATTTTCTCCAAGGGGTCCTGAGGTTAAAGTTGTTTGGCTGAGATGACTAGAGGGTGGAAACTGCCTTTGTCTGAAACAACCCACGGTTTAGTAGGGTCTTACCATTTTATACTATTGACCAAGAGCACCAGTGAAGAAATGAGACCAGTTTGAAATATAACGTGAGAAAAAACCGACTGATGATTAAAGAAGCAGTTCAGCCAGGGGGGTCACATCATTAACAACCCTGTATTTGTTACCTCTAAACTGGACTATTGCAATGCTCTCCTGGCCGGCCTCCCACCTTCCACTCTCCATAAACTTGAGCTCATCCAAATCTCTGCTGCCCGTATCCTAACTCGCATCAAGTCCCGTTCTCCCATCACCTCCTGTGCTCGCTGACCTACATTGGCTCCCGGTCCGGGAACGCCTCGATTTTAATATTTCCATCCTGGTTTTCAAATCCCTCCGTGGCCTCGCCCCTCCCTATCCCTGTGACCTCCTCCAGCCCTACAACCCTCCGAGATCTCTGCGCTCCTCCAATTCTGGCCTCTTGCGCATCGCCGAATTTAAACGCTCCACCATTGGCGGCCGTGCCTTCAGCTGCCTAGACCCTAAGCTCTGGAATTCCCTCCCTAAACCTCTCTACCTCTCTCTCCTCCTTTAAGACGCTCCTTAAAACCTACCTCTTTGACCAAGCTTTTGGTCACCTGTCCTAATATCTCCTTACATGGCTCGATATCAAATTTTGTTTGATAATCGCTCCTGTGAAGCACCTTGGGTCGTTTTACTACATTAAAGACCTATATAAATGCAAGTAGTCGTTGTCTCGCTATATTCATACTTGTCCTTGAATCACTCGCCATTTCCCAGTCATAGAGCTAAGCTTCAGGCTGACCCTGCCCTATAACCAGCAGCTATAATGCGTGTAAGAGCTGTCCCCGGATGATGTTAGTAATATTGAGGAGGGAATGCAGACGTGAGGTCGAGACTGGAACATAATTTTACCTAAAGATCTGGGTCTTCCCCTCTGTTAGAGAAAGTCCAAGAAGAAATCGATCAACTTATTGGAACAGAACGAAATCCGAGACTGGAAGATCGAAAACACATGCCGTACACTGATGCTGTGATACACGAGATACAAAGGTTTGCTAACATTGTCCCATTGAACCTTCCTCATTTAACCGTCGTGGACACCAACTTCCGAGGATATTTCATCCCTAAGGTTGAGTATGAAAATGGTCAAAAGCCAGAATATTTTTAAAGGCAGTGGGACTTAAAGAGGGATATGATCAATTTGAACAATGCTTTGAATATTTGGCCTGTTTCTGTTCATTTAATGGGAGGCAGGGGAGGGATTCTCACTGTATTGGGGAGGGGTAGACTGAGAAAATGTGACATACATTTATTATTTTCAGATAACTGAAGCCCAGATTTTGACCTAGCCTGCCCAGCGGGAATGGGGGGAGTTCGGGTTGGATGTCCATGTTACACCCCGCCCGGTCTAACGTGCCATTGAAGTTAAACACAAATACCCTTGCTCGACATCAGCCCAGTATTCAAAGCTGACACTTCAGTCTCCATTCCCCGGGGCTGTCTGGAGTGGGGCCCCAACCCAACCCTTCTGACTCAGAGGCAGGAATACGACCACCGAGCCAAAGGCTCACTCCTCCAATTGAGGATGTACGGGGCAGATAAATAGCATGCCCTTACATTTGGTTTACCTTGCAGGGTAATCTCTCTTATTATTTAAATATTTAAATAGCTGTAGCGTGAGCCTCTCTGGAAGAAGCCAGGAATGGCTGCAGTGGGCGTCAGACACCTCCCACAAGTGCAGTGTGACGAGGTTGGTGAAAAGCAGCACAAGAGGACCTTGTTCTACACAATGATAACCTTGCAATCAATTAAATAGACTCTTTACATTTTTAAATTTACTCTGCAACGCCAACAGAGACACTGGCCATCGGAAATGCAACAGCATTCCTTGGACCCCAGTGTCGCTAAGGTTCAAATGATGGGAAGTACATCCCACAGCATATTTACATCGAATTATAATGTGCCTGTGATACAACCACTATGAGTTCTGACTGGAAGTGCCAGAAGTGGATCAGACGAGTGGGGAGCTGGTGGAGAATTTCCTGGTGCCCGCTGCTTTAGTTATGCCAAGAGGCTAATATTGCTCCTGTGGAAGCTCTAGGCCTCCATGTGATGTATTATTACTGGGTCAAGGCACGGATTGGTAGAACACAGCTTGGCACCCGAAATCGTCCAGTCAATAAATCTTCTAACTCAATGGGACCAGTAGAGCAATTCTGAGCAGAGTAAATGTGCTTCACGACAAGGAAAGCGAAAGAGAGCTGGTGAGCCCAGGCCCACCTTGTGCACTTGGCAACTAGCAAGAGATGGTCATTGGCAGGGGTCTAGGAGTAAAGTGCTCACTTCTCCTCTTCGGTCATGGGGAGAAATAGGCTGTGTGGTAGCAAGTTTACTTGATGTTCAATCAACCGTCCTGTGCTGACCCAAAGAGACAGGGATGGCTGCCATGCACCATTGGTAATAGGGGTCCCATCACTCGTTACACTGGCGGTTCGTCCCATCTCATCAACCAGAGGCCTCGTCATGGTCTCGGACTGGACTGACTTTGCTTTCTGATTCACAGGGGACTCAAGTCATTCCCTTACTGACCTCGGTGCTGTACGATAAAACTCAGTGGGAGAAACCAAATGAGTTCAACCCGTCGCATTTCCTGGATGCTGAGGGGAAGTTTGTGAAGAGAGATGCCTTCATGCCTTTCTCTGCAGGTAATGGGTGAATACACTGGCTCTGGGGATGTAGTTTAAAAACCCCAGTGAGAAAGCTGATCTCTGGTTGCCTCTTTTGAATTTACAGACCCTTTTCCATAAGGTGCTACTGCACAGCCAAGTATCTCAACTGGCATCCGATGATGTGCCAGTCAGCTGCCAAGCTGATGAAACCCATTGAAAGTTCTATAATATGAACAGAAATAAAGAATAGTCAGTGATATTTATTCTAAAGAAGCCCAGTGACGGGAGTGAACCTTGGGTTAGTGGTAGCAATCCTGCCTCTGAGTCGGAAGGTTAAGGGTTTGAGCCCCACTCCACACAGTCCTGGCGAGCGGAAACGACAGTTCCAGCCTCTGAATATTGGGTTGGTATCCAGTGGGGTACACACGTCTGAAGGAGGCAGAATTTTTTTTTAAAATTCATTCTCTGGATGTGGGCATCGCTAACAAGGCCGGCATTTATTGGCCATCCCTAGTTACCCCTTGAGAAGGTGGTGGTGGGCCTTCTTCTGGAACCGCTGCAGTCCCGTGTGATGAAGGTGCCCCCTCAGTATTGCCAGGTCGGGAGTTCCAGGATTTTGACCCAGCGACGATGAAGGAATGGCCGATAGATGTCCAAGTCAGGATGCTTTGTGACTTGGAGGGGAACCTGGAGGAACCTGTCCAATACCTCGGGGTTGACATCCAGTGGGGTTCTCACATCTGAGGGGAGGGGAGTGGTGACGCCCCCCCCCCCCCCCATCGCATCCAGCCGGTCTTCCTGATAGGGAGTTGAGTGTCAGGCTAACAACCTGCCTACGTAAAAAAGGACTTTGTTACAGAAATGATCTAGAGCACGATCTGCTGGATGTTACGCAGTGAAAGAAATCGGTCGTCTCGGCACTAGAAGAGCAGAAGCCCAATGATGGTAATTATGTCATTCCTGCCTTTCTTAACGTCACTCGATGGATTTATTTTCAATAAGCCGCCTGTTTCTCTGATGTAACCTTTCTGTATTTCTCTCCGCCTTTGCCCATCGGGCGCTGCTGAATCTCACGTCAAGCTCTTTGGCCGGGGAGGAGCACAATCTACACCACAGGCTTCTCCACGGCCAGCATGGATGTAGCCCTGTGCCTGACTATTAGGGGGGAGTGGTTTAACTGTCGGTAAGAAGGAAAGAGTTGGGTTCAGCCCGTGTTTCTCTTCGCTTCCTGCATTAGGGAGTGAGCCAGCACATCACGGCGGTCCCTCTGACTGACAGGCAGACTGGGCACTGATGAGCAGACACCTCCACAAATTGCAACTAGTGTTCCCGACAGCTTGTGTCAGGGATTTAAGACAACAGACCTTCTCCTTTGTACTTTCCTCCCCGCACCCCACTTTTCCCTGAATCTGTACTTGCTTAAAAACCATTAGAGATTTAACTTCTTCCAGATCTGATGGAAGGTCTTCGACCTGAATCGTTAACTCTGTTTCTCTCACCTCAGATGCTGCCTGAGCTGCTGAGTGTTTTCCAGCATTTTTCTGTTTTTGTTATTTCAGGGATTTAAACCTCTTGTCTCACCACCTGCCTGGACAATTTTCACCACCGATGTTTGAGGAGAAGATAGGATTTATAACACACTTCATCTTGCGTGGTATTAATGGTGTTACGTACCTTGTTTTTTTTGTTTGTTTGCAGGTCGGAGGTCGTGTGCCGGGGAGAGTCTGGCCAAGGCAGAGCTCTTCCTGTTCTTCACCACGTTGCTGCAGAAGTTTTGGTTCCGAGCTCCGCCTGGTGTCACGGCACTGGATCTCACAGCGGTGGTGGGAGTTACACTTGCCCCGAAACCCCACAAGCTGTGCGCTATGCTCCGCTGACACCGTACACGACCATGTTGGTGGAGCTTGGGATGGACTGTTCCCAAACCACTACACATACCTCATTCTGCTGGGTGTACATTAGAACTGATTCAAGATCACTGCCTGCACATTCTTGTGGGGGGAGGGGGGGTTCATGGTTATTTGCGGACAGGTGGACTCCTCTGAATTCCCCGACTCCCATGTTCTCACAACTGAGGCTGCAAGCTGGCTCAGGTGGTTCAGGGTTCCAGTACAAACTCATCCTGATCTCCTGGGCATCAGTCCTGCTGTAATTCAGATCCTTTATCTTTACCCGATTTACTGTTAATAGTCATTGCCAGAATTTTTTTATGATGTGGAGATGCCGGTGATGGACTGGGGTTGACAAATGTAAACAATCTTACAACACCAGGTTATAGTCCAACAATTTTATTTGAAAATCACAAGCTTTCGGAGGCTTCCTCCTTCGTCAGGTGAATGTGACATTCACCTGACGAAGGAGGAAGCCTCCGAAAGCTTGTGATTTTCAAATAAAATTGTTGGACTATAACCTGGTGTTGTAAGATTGTTTACAGACATTTTTTTTAAAGTGGTGATTGTAAACAAACAATGAATTGGAAATGCAATAAAATTATATGTTGGATGATGAGGAAACAGACAGGTTTTTAATCATAAAAAAACTGTGGGAGAGACATTTCGAGATTGATTTTTGTGTCAAACATACATTACATAGAATTACACAGAATGTACAGCACAGAAACAGGCCACTCGGCCCAACAGGTATTTATGTTCGTTACGGATCCGTTATCGGGAAATTTTCCCTCAGTGCCTCCGCACCATCGCCACCCCCCACTCCCTCCCCACATTGACTGATGAATCTCTAACTTTCTAAAGCCAGTTTTTCCCAGGGCTACGAGATGTTCTCTGGGCTCCTCTCCCTCCTGCTTCTTGCCACATGATGCTGAGTTCAGCTGCTCGTTGATCCTCCAATCACAGTTTCCTCTCTTCCACTGGTGCTTCACTCACCCTTCAACCACAACAACAACTTGCACTGATATAGCGCCTTGAATGTAGTAAAACGTCCCAAGGCGCTTCACAGGAGCGATTATCAAACAAAATTTCACACTGAGCCACATAAGGAGATATTAAGACCAAAAGCTTGGTCAAAGTGGTAAGTTTTAAGGAGCGTCTTAAAGGAGGAGAGAGAGAGGGAGAGAGGGGAAGAGGTTTATCACGCTGTCACTTTTTCCGTTTGCGCTTTTGCGCCCAATCTTCAGCCACCATCGCACCCTGCGCACCTCTCCCCCACTCGAGTTCGCTGACCGTCAAATCACAGCCTCTCTCCGGCCGCTCGTGCTTTGACCGTTGGGGTTTGAGCGCTCAACGTCTCTCCACCCCCTTCCCCTCCCCCTTTCGTGCTCGCTCATCGAGCTACACTCACCCCAACATGATCATTGAGGCATGCGTGAAGGCCATGGCCGGGGCTGTCGGCACTTCAGCCATTGTCGCTGCCTCTAAGATGTACGGGAAGGCAGTGTTCTTCCTGAGGTCGGAGCGGGCAGTGTTCCCGGCCCCAAATAAGGGGCTCACAGTGGGCAGTATATTCCCTCCGATGGATCCTCTCGAAGCCATCGCACAGAGGAACGTATTAGCAAATATCCCGCCCTTTATCCCCACGAGCTCCTCCTCTCCCACCTACGTCAACTGGGGGAGGTGAGATCAGAGGTTGCACTAGTCCAGCTCAGCCTCAGGGAGACAAGCCTCCGTCATGTCCTCTCCTTCTGTTGCCAGGTATTTATCCAGCTGGCGGGGGAAGGTGGTTTCTATATCCACCACCTGGGGACCGCCGACTGGACATCGGACGGTGTGCTCTGCCCCTGCCTGTAAGGTGATGAGGCACGTCTTCAGGAACTAACCTGCCTCCCGGGCCGCCAGAACAGCCAAGGCGGCCGAGGCTGGTGCCGCCACCGCTACCGCCCCTCCCCGACTTGGTCACGGCCTTGAGGATCCCAACCCGTGGCAGGCGTATGAAGAGGAGAAGGCCACTCTGAAGAACCTGCAACTCGTCAGGGCCCGAGGCGCATACCTGAGGGGCCTGGACCACGGCTCCCCCTCTTCTACCCGCCGGGAAAAATGCGAGGGATCCATAAGCAGCTCCTTATGCTGCTGGCCGACGACGGATTCCTTGTCTTGGATCCAGAGTGGATCAACACCAGGGCTCGTGCCTATTCCGTGGCTCTTGTCTCTCCGGATCCATCCAGCAAGGGTACCAACTGAGTTTTGTGGGAGGACCTGCCAAAGGGGTTCGATGCTCCTCTAAGCTTGGCGGAACTGACCGGTGCCTTCCACAAGCTCTTGAGGGGCAAAGCCACAGGGCATTCTGGGATGTCCTGGGGGGCGACCACGTGCGAATCCTGGGGGAAAGTCTGGCAACCGAGGAGATGCCCCTTTCTTGGCGCAGGGCAGTTGTCGTCCTGCTGCTAAAGAAGGGGGATCTCCGCCACCTTAAAAACTGGCGCCCGGTCTCTCTCCTCAGCACGGATTACAAGGTCTTTGCCAGGGCCATGTCTGCTCACCTTGGCACCGTGCTGGCCCACATGACCCACCTGGTCCAGGACCTGATCCGGGACCTGATCCACCATTCCCAGAGGGCGGGTCTGTCGGTCGCCTTCCTTTCCCTGGATCAGGAGAAGGCGTTTGACAGGATGGATCACGAGTATCTATGCAGGACTCTGCGGGCATTCAGGTTTGGGACACATTTCGTCGCCCGGATCCGACTTCTGTACGCTGCCGCGAAGTGTCTGATTAAGGTTAACAGATCTTTGATGCCTCCCCCCCCCGACCTTCATTTCGGGAGAGGAGTGCGATGGGGATGCCCCATGTCTGTCCAATTATATACAATCTGCGTGGAGCCTTTCCTGTGCCTCTTGCGGAAGAGGTTGTCGGGACTGGCTCCGCGTGAGCCGGGCGTGGAGGTCGTCCTTTCGGCTTACACCGACGACGTGCTCCTCGTGTTCACGGATCCCGTTGACTTGCGGAGGATGCGCAAGTACCAGCGAGTGTACTCTGCCGCGACCTCCGCGAGGATCAACTGGGATGAATGTTCCGACCTCCTGGTGGGTCAGTGGGGGCTGGACTCCCTGCCGGAGGAGTTCAGGCCCATTGCCTGGGGCACCGCCCACCTCCGGTACCTGGGTGTCTACCTGAGCCCTGCCGAAGAAGTCTGGCCGGCGAACTGGCAAGAGCTGGAGGCCAAAATCACCGCTCGCCTAGGGCGCTGGACAGGACTGCTCTGATTGTTATTCTACAGAGGTCGAGTGCTGGTCGTAAACCAGCTGGTAGCTGCAATGTTATGGTACCGGTTGGTCCCACCCCCCAAATTGGTTGCCAAGATTCAGAGGAAGCTCATCGACTTCTTCTGGGACGAAAGGAAGCACTGGGTCGCTGCTGCAGTTCTGAGTTTCCCGCTCAGAGAGGGCGGTCAGGGGCTGGTGTAGGTTCGCACCCAGGTAGTGACTTTCCGCCTTCAGACCCTGCAGCGATACCTGTACGTACAGGATCCTCCGACATGGCGTGCTCTGACAACCTTCCGTCAGATGCACAGCCTGAATGAGGACGCACAGCTCCTGTTTGTCAAGTTGCATGGCATCCATGTGTCCTGTCTTCCACCAGGATCTAATCAGGGTCTGGAATATGGTTGCCTCCAGCCGCGCTCTCCCTTGTCAGGAGTAGCGGCCAACCTATGGGAGCCGCTGCTCAGGAACCTGCACCTCCGCATGATTGGCTTCGGTGACACGCGGCTGGCAGAGAGGAGGGCGCTGGCTGCAAAGATAACCAGAGTCAGGGACGTACTGGATTGTGGAGGAGCGGGCTGGACTTTGCCGGAGACACTGGCACACAGGATGTCCTGGCGTTAAGTCCATCTGCGGCCAAAGCCATCAAGGTGTTAAAAGCTGCACTCGGCCCTGACGGCACCAGATGTGTCGAAGAGGATCGAGTGCGTGGAGCGATCCCGTCCGATCTTACCCCCCTCGATCGGACAATATTTCTCATTGGCGCCAGGCCCTGAATCCTCCCTCAGGAACCTTCGCCTCACAACTTGAGTCGTCTCTCGGAAATTCCCTCCCTTCCATTCCACTTGGCGCTGAGGGATTTCCTGTACGGACTGCTCCTGCACACTCTCCACTTCCTCACCCTTGTCTTCATTCCGGACATGTGTCATCTCCCCGTCTGGACACCATCTTGCCGTCCGTTGGAGGCAGGGGCCCCCACTGGAGGGCTATGTGGGAGTCCTCCCCTGCATCTGGGGTAGAGCGTGTTGCATGGAACAGTCCCGTCAAATACGTCTTTAAGCTATTTTACGGTTACCCAGGCTGCCTGTATTGTCTGCAGCCTGGATGAGTCCGTGTTTCATGTACATGTTGAGTTCCTGTGTGAGAGGTAGCAGCCCCTCTTCAATTATTTAAAGGGGCTGCTCCTCAGTATTTGGCTACATTTCAGTCCCACGCTCCTGATCTTTGGCCAATCGGTGTGGGTAAGTGGATGGACCGCCTCCTGGGCCTGGCCAGGGTGGTCACTTATAGGTCCAGGTTGGACGTGGCCCGTGGGGTGGGTTGCTCTGGCTGCCTGCCTCTCTTCCACGATCTTGTTCGTGCCCGGGTGGCCCTGGAGAAGGAGCATGCAGTATCCACCGGTAGATGTGAGGTATTCTGTGACCAGTGGACATCGCAAGGACTGGATTGCATAGTCGACACTAGGTATAATCTTATTTAGTTTATAAATTTCCTTTCTTCTTAAGTTTAAGTTCCTTATTAGTTGTGCTCCTTTATGGGACACTTTTATTTGATTTATAGTCGATGACACTGGGGCAACACAGTGTCTCATTTATTGGTTTATCTAAAGAGACCCAAACCAGGGACCACTTACGCTGAGACACCAAATCCAGGGACCACTTACACCGAGAGACCAAATCCAGGGACCATTTACAACGAGAGACCAAATCCAGGGACTACGTACACGGAGAGACCAAATCCAGGGACCACTTACACCGACACAACAAATCCAGGGACCACTTACACCGAGAGACCAAATCCAGGGACCACTTACACCGAGAGACCAAATCCAGGGACCACTTACACCGACACAACAAATCCAGGGACCACTTACACCGAGAGACCAAATCCAGGGACCACTTACACTGAGAGACCAAATCCAGGGACCACTTACACCGAGACACCAAATCCAGGGACCACTTACACCGACACAACAAATCCAGGGACCACTTACACTGAGAGACCAAATCCAGGGACCACTTACACTGAGAGACCAAATCCAGGGACCACTTACACCGAGAGACCAAATCCAGGGACCACTTACACCGACACAACAAATCCAGGGACCACTTACACCGACACAACAAATCCAGGGACCACTTACAACAAGAGACCAAATCCAGGGACCACTTACACCGAGACACCAAATCCAGGGACCACTTACACCGACACAACAAATCCAGGGACCACTTACAACAAGAGACCAAATCCAGGGACCACTTACAACAAGAGACCAAATCCAGGGACCACTTACAACAAGAGACCAAATCCAGGGACCACTTACACTGAGAGACCAAATCCAGGGACCACTTACACCGAGACACCAAATCCAGGGACCACTTACACCGAGACACCAAATCCAGGGACCACTTACACCGAGACACCAAATCCAGGGACCACTTACACCGAGACACCAAATCCAGGGGCCATTTACACCGAGACACCAAATCCAGGGACCACTTACGCCGAGACACCAAATCCAGGGGCCACTTACGCCGAGACACCAAATCCAGGGGCCACTTACGCCGAGACACCAAATCCAGGGGCCACTTACGCCGAGACACCAAATCCAGGGACCACTTACGCCGAGACACCAAATCCAGGGGCCACTTACACTGAGACACCAAATCCAGGGACCACTTACACGGAGAGACCAAATCCAGGGACCACTTACACCGAGACACCAAATCCAGGGACCAGTTACACCGACACAACAAATCCAGGGACCACTTACACGGAGAGACCAAATCCAGGGACCACTTACACTGAGAGACCAAATCCAGGGACCACTTACACCGAGAGACCAAATCCAGGGACCACTTACAACAAGAGACCAAATCCAGGGACCACTTACAACAAGAGACCAAATCCAGGGACCACTTACAACAAGAGACCAAATCCAGGGACCACTTACAACAAGAGACCAAATCCAGGGACCACTTACACTGAGACACCAAATCCAGGGGCCATTTACGCCGAGACACCAAATCCAGGGACCACTTACGCCGAGAGACCAAATCCAGGGGCCACTTACACCGAGACACCAAATCCAGGGGCCATTTACGCCGAGACACCAAATCCAGGGACCACTTACACCGAGACACCAAATCCAGGGGCCACTTACACCGAGAGACCAAATCCAGGGACCACTTACGCCGAGACACCAAATCCAGGGACCACTTACGCCAAGATACCAAATCCAGGGACCACTTACGCCGAGACCCCAAATCCAGGGACCACTTACGCCGAGACCCCAAATCCAGGGACCACTTACACTGAGACCCCAAATCCAGGGACCACTTACACTGAGACTCAGAGTGCCTCAGTGTGGGGAATGGCCATGGTGGTGAAATCAGCTCTAGTGAAGGTGAAAGGCAGGTAATGGGTGAAGATATCACGGTGGAATCAGGTGACAACTGGTGGGTCCTAGTGACGGGTTATTGTCAGAAGCCCTTTTCAGGCAGCCTGATGTCTGAATGTAACCAGCACATCACCTCGATCAGCCTGTTCTTGTGCCGAAATCCCAAAGTCTAATGTCTCTGATTACTTTCTCCTGTGAGAAATGTAGAGATGTGAAAGAAGGAAAATAATGTGTCTCAGGCCAGAAGAAGGTTCCTTGAATCAACAATTCATGAGCCTGTTTTGTGACTTGTCTGCATGAGGTAAAAGCATTAAATGAGAAAGGGCTCATTTGGTGACAATGGCGTTGTCAATAATGATTTTTTACCCTAACTGCAGACCCTACCACTAACCCCAATCCTTACCAATAACCACTAATCCTAAACTGTGCAGTGTCAATAGCGCAATGCAGGGCTGTGTTGTGATGTCAATGGTCGCTCCATTGTCAATAGTCACTCTGAACAGGAAAAAAGGTGATCCAAAGAAACCTTGAAAAAAGCCCGAAGGGAGACACTTTACTTGAAGAGTAAAAGTTACAGAGTAAAGCCCTCAGATTGCCTTGGGAAGGAAGAGCTCCTCTTTGCCTCTCTTCTTGCAGTTTTCCTCCCCAAAGTGGAGGACCCAGAGATACTGCTTACAAGGTGTGTGCAGCAGAATTACATAGAATTTACAGCACAGAAACAGGCCATTCAGTTCAACAGGTCTGTGCTGGTGTTTATGCTCCACACGAGCCTCCTCCCACCCTATCTGCAGTGTGTTATGTGCTTGTGGTCTATTAAGGCAGCCAGTTGAGGTTGTTTAACAGATTAGGAGTACAGGAAGTCAAACAAGACAGGTGCCTGACCAGAAAGGTAGGTGGCTCAGTCTCAGGCCCATTCTGACTTTGCCCTTTCTGTTAGGACCCTTCCTTCTCATATTCAACACATATTCCAGGGCGATATGATAGAAATGTTTATAATTATAAAAGATGGGATGGGGTGGACAGAAGCAGGGTGCTTCCGGTGGTCGAGGGGCCAAGGGGAGGAGCCATATATACAAGATTAAATGCAAGAGATTTAGAACAGTGATCAAGAGAAACTTCTTCACACAGGGTGTTGGGAGGTTGTGGAATTCACTTCCAGGGTTAGTGTTTGGGGCACAAAGTTCTGTAGTGACAAGTGGTCCTCATGTTTTTATTCAAGACAGGCCTCAGCCCAGTCATTGGCTCCAAATGTTGATGCAATGGTTCAAGCTAAGAGGTGCCAGATATCAGGGAGCAGCAGTAGCAGTGAATAAAATCGAAATGTAAATAAGTGACAATATAGTTTATCTTCATCTATTTCCATTTTTATAAATTTTACTGAATGTGGCCCACTCCAAGAGCCAGGATATCGGATCAGGCCCACCTTAGAAAATGAGATTATCATCCTTAGTCGAGAGAGTAGGGATAATGGGTAGGTACTCACATTGGCAGGAGGTGACTGGTGGAGTCCCGCAGGGATCTGTCTTGGGGCCACAATTATTCACAATATTTATTAACGACTTAGATAAAGGCATAGAAAGTCTCATATCTAAGTTCGCCGATGACACAAAGGGATATTGATAGATTAGGTGAATGGGCAAAACTGTGGCAAATGGAATTCAATGTAGGCAAATGTGAGGTCATCCACTTTGGATCAAAAAAGGATAGAACAGGGTACTTTCTAAATGGTAAAAAGTTAAAAACAGCGGATGTCCAAAGGGACTTAGGGGTACAGGTACATAGATCATTGAAGTGTCATGAACAGGTGCAGAAAATAATCAATAAGGCTAATGGAATGCTGGCCTTTATATCTAGAGGACTAGAGTACAAGGGGGCAGAAGTTATGCTGCAGCTGTACAAAACCCTGGTTAGACCGCACCTGGAGTATTGTGAGCAGTTCTGGGCACCGCACCTTCGGAAGGACATATTGGCCTTGGAGGGAGTGCAGCGTAGGTTTACTAGAATGATACCCGGACTTCAAGGGTTAAGTTACGAGGAGAGATTACACAAATTGGGGTTGTATTCTCTAGTTTCGAAGGTTAAGGGGTGATCTGATCGAAGTTTATAAAGATATTAAGGGGAACAGATAGGGTGGATAGAGAGAAACTATTTCCGCTGGTTGGAGATTTTAGGAATAGGGGGCACAGTCTAAAAATTAGAGCCAGACCTTTCAGGAGCGAGATTAGAAAACATTTCTACACACAAAGGATGGTAGAAGTTTGGAACTCTCTTCCGCAAACGGCAATTGATACTAGCTCAATTGCTAAATTTAAATCTGAGATAGATAGCATTTTGGCAACCAAAGGTATTAAGGGATATGGGCCAAAGGCAGGTATATGGAGTTAGATCACAGATCAGCCATGATCTTATCAAAGGGGCTGAATGGCCTACTCCTGTTCCTATGTTGATGCATGATCCCTAATATTTGGCTTTTTTCATTGTCCTATATGAACCAACTCAAATTGAAAAGATTCAGCTACCATTTGAATACTAGCAAAGAATGCTGGACGAGGTATTGTTAAACTCTTAGCTCATCTCAGGTCTATCGAGGGCTGACAGTTTGACTACTTTATCTCACTGGTTCTTCACAGGATTCTTCATAATAACTGGTTGTTTCCCCTGGCTGGAGAGTCTAGAACTAGAGGTCACAGTCTCAGGATAAGGGGTCGGCCATTTAAGACTGAGATGAGAAGGAATTTCTTCAGAGGGTTGTGAATCTTTGGAATTCTCTACCCCAGGGGGCTGTGGATGCTCAGTCGTTGAGTATATTCAAGGCTGAGATAGATAGATTCTTGGACTCTAGGGGAATCAAGGGATATGGGGATCGGGCGGGAAAGTGGAGTTGAGATTGAAGATCAGTCATGATCTGATTGAACGGTGGAGCAGGCTCGAGGGGCCGTATGGCCTACTCCTGCTCCTATTTCTTATGTCCTTATGTTTTAATTGACCCGTGAGCATCATAAGATACAGTAACATGTGGGAGAAGAACCAGCCTTTAGGGGACAGAGATCATTGGTCTGTTTTTATCTACAACATTCACCGACCTACATTGGCTCCCGGTCCGGCAACGCCTCGATTTTTAAAATTCTCATCCTTGTGTTCAAATCCCTCCATGGCCTCGCCCCTCCCTATCTCTGTAACCTCCTCCAGCCCCTACAACCCTCAGATCTCTGCGCTCCTCCAATTTTGGCCTCTTGCGCATCCCCAATTTTAAAATACTCCACCATTAGCGGCCGTGCTTTCAGCTGCCTAGGCCCTAAGCTCTGGCATTCCCTCCCTAAACCTCTCCTCCTTTAAGACGCTCCTTAAAACCTACCTCTTTGACCAAGTTTTTGGCCACCTGTCCTAATATTTCCTTCTGTGGCTCAGCATCAAATTGCATTTGATAATCGCTCCTGTGACGTGCCTTGGGACGTTTCACTATGTTAAAGGTGCCATAACAAATGCAAGTTGTTGTAACTAACAATCTGATCATTTTTCTTGGTAGTATTTTTATGCACTTTAATTTCTGTGAAATATAGTGACCACATTCTTCGCACAGCAAGATCCCACAAACAGTAATGAAGAGAATGGCCAGTTAACTGGAGTGTTTGATTAAAGAAGAACATTAACCCAGGAAATAGGAGAACTCCCTGCTTTTCTTCAAAAAGTGCCACAGGACCTTTTAATATCCACTGACAGACCAGGCCTTGGTTTAACATTTCAGCCAAAGGACAGCATCACCAAAAGAGGAGCACTCCCTCACAACCGCACTGCAGTATCAGCCTGGAATATGACCTTCTGATTCAGAGATGAGAATGCACAGAGCCAAGCTGACACAAACCAACAGGAGGGCACACAACCACATCAGTCAACACCAAATACTTTTCAATGATCATGAAGCACTTTTTAAATTGACATAGCTTAAAATCAGTTCTTAAAGGTTCATGTAGATCCTCAGATCTTTCTCCCATGCTTTCTCCTTTGCCTCTCTCCTGCGTTCCTCCCTTCTGCTGACTGTAGCAACCCTCTGCACTCGACTGACGGGATTTTTCGGTCGCTTCACTGCGTCGGAATCATTGGCATTAAAGTGGGTGACTTTTGGCTTCGAACCCCTCTGGAATCCTAGGCCCCTCTGATCCCTCTTCAGCACAGTCTTTACTGGAAACTTTTGCCCCTTCCCGTCGGGTCCGAGACCAGTCTCCTTGTTCCAACCTTCCTTCAACATCATTTTGAAGCCAACGTTGCTTTCTGGAATGAAATAATACGTGGGAGCCGGCTTATCGCTCTTATTGAAGAGATGTAATGTTGACCTCTCGTGCTGTTCAATGCTGTCTTCCTGGTATTCCACTTCACAAACCTGACAGTATTTCTTCTGTAGTGGCCTCTCCCTGCAAGTGTAAGGGCAGTCCACTTTTATTTCAAAATTCCGTGGAGTGAACAGTGTCCACTTTGTAGACAAGACAAAGCTGCATTTTATATTACAACCCTGCAGATAAGGGAGCCTTGCCTCGGGCTACATTGTAATGTAAAGAAGGTTGTTTCCGCACCTTGAGGGGCACGGTGCTGTGTACAGCTAGTGGACGCTGGCCGCCATAGGCCTACAATCTTCTGCCTGTGGGCAGGTTGAGCAATCACATACCCGCATGGTCAGAGGACTCTGCCTGTCCCATGCAGGCCAGGAACGTACTTTCTTTCCCCAACGCTGGCTCCAGATCAAGGACATGTATGTTTTTGTAAGCTTGTGCACATACTGCTGTTCCCATGAGATTTCACCCTATACTGGTGATTCCAAATTATCAGGAGCTAAAAGCACATTGTGGAATCACTTCAAGCAAAACTCAGTATACATACGGTATTAAAGAGTTGGAATAATCAGATTTTAACTTCTGTACACATTGAGAATGCTAACAGCAATATGCCACCTTTAACAAAGTCGTATTCTGTAAAGATAGTCATGCCCCATTAATTTTTATATACTTACTATATCCATCAGTTTGACCACTTTACACGAGAATCTTCCAATAAATATCTAGATGACACAGTTCCACAAGTCATACAGACCTCCAGTAATCTGTCCGAGTAGCCACTCTTCAAGTGTGAGCCTGGACACAGTAGTGTTACAGGAAGCTGCAGCGTGACCACCATCTGCCTAATTACCGTTTCAGCATCAGCACAGAAGCAATGTCAGGGCACTGCGTTACACTGGAACTTCCTAATATGAGGGGTTGCTGGTCTCAGCTGCCATTCGGGGAGGGTGCCAGACACCAGGGGAAATCAGACGGAGATTCACTGCAGCTAATCTTTAGCACGCTCTGCTGGACAGTGTCGAGATTTGCGGTCTCTGAATAGCGGGTTGACATGGAGTGGGGTACTGGTGTCGGATGGGAGCAGAGTGGACTCCCCATTGTAGCCCCGGCGAGCAGGAAATCAGCCTCTGAAGACTGGGTTGGCATCCAGTGAGCTACTCGCATCCAATGGGAGTGGAGTGGCAACCCACCCCCACAGTCACAACTAGCTGGCAGCCCCAGTCAGGATGATGACCTGCCCGCATTAAAAGAAGTCTATTACAGAAACAACCCACAGCATGATGTGAAAGCAGTGGAAGAAACGGGTTGCCTCATGTGTTGCCAGGCACGGAAGAGAAGACTCTTTAGCACATCCTATCATCTTGTTTTATACAGCACATTATAAAGAATTACAAAGAAAGTACAGCACAGAAGCAGGACATTCAGCCCAACTGGTCTGTGCCGGTGTTTATGCTCCACACAAGTCTCCTCCCACCCTAGCAACATATCCTTCTATTCCTTTCTCCCTCACGTGTTTATCCAGCTTCCCCTTAAATGTATCTACACTATTCACCTCAACCATTCCTTGTGGTAGAGAGTTCCACATTCTCACCACTCTCTGGGTAAAGAAATTTCTCCTGAATTCCCTATTGGATTTATTAGTGACTATCTTATATTTATGGCCCGTAGTTTTGGTCTCCCCCTCAAGTGGAAACATCTTCCCTATGTCAACCCTATCAAACCTTTTCATAATCTTAAAGACCTCTTTCTGGAGAAAAGAGCCCCAGCCTGTTCAATCTTTCCTGATGGGTATAACCTCTCATTTCTGGTATCATCCTAATAAATCTTTTTTGCAGCTTCTCCAGTGCCTCTACATCCTTTTTATAGTGTGGAGACCAGAACTGTTGGTAGAAACTTGCCTCCCATTGTGCAAAATGATTGTGAACTTTCTGCTTTTGCTATGTGAATCCACCAAGTCAGACACCATTTCCTGATGGTAACTGTAAGTATTTATAAAGAAGCACCTGTCTCACCATGTCTAGTACTTATTTCTAGTTTCGATTTTTTGAAAACTTATTTTATGGAGGCTGGGCTGTGGATGAAACCACAATTTCTGTGGCACTTCTGGAGCCTGGAGTATTATTTTTGTGCTCAGACTTGTGTTCTCTCTCCCTGCTTGTTGTTGAATACTCAGTTGGGCAACAGGGAGGGAGAAGAACCAGCAGGGATGTCCCCTTGCACGTGGGGCCACCTTCAGGAGAGGAGCAGGGGGGAAATAAAGGTAAAAGAAATAAGTCTCACCCAACTTTTGGGAAATCACAGACACTAGTTTATATCCTACCCCACGGTGGCATCTTGTACTGGGACACACAGCGAGCTGGCCCACCAATTTGCTTTAAACCCATACCTCTGCTCTTGCTGTACTTCCTGTTGAGTATGAAATTCTTCAAGAACTGTGACAATCTCTGCATGACCGGCTTGTCTGGCCAAATCCAATGCATCCCGACCTGTGGAATCGCATACTCCAATCCATGCGGCCCCACGGTTCAGTAAGTATCGCACCACCTCTGCCTGACCACTATATGCTGCACACATCATAGCAGTCCAGTAATAACTGTCCCGGAAATTTATATCACACGTTACTGTCTCCACCAGCCTCCGAAGAGTTTTCAGGTCCCCATTTTGAGCACACTTCAGCATCAGATGTCCATTCCTCTCTGCTGCGGCCGGCAAGCTCCTTGCATTTTGTTGCTCATTGGCACTCTCATTCCTCGCCTTCCACCGTACAACTTTACGTTTTCGAACTGAACTTGCACCTGCCTCACTACTTGATGCAAGAAGGCTCTCGTAGAAATTCTTCACCTCCTCTCCGTTCAAAGCTCCATTTCCGCAACTGGACGAGCGAGATTTCCGACGTTCACCATTTTCCCAGGTGTCGGCTTTATCTGTGGCCCGGGTAAAAGTGATGAGATGCAGGTGATTCATTACATACAATGTTCTTGGGCTACAGTTCTGTGAAATATTAATTCACTTTTCGGTTTCCATGGCTTGCCAAAGATGCTACTTGCATAAAGGAAAACAAAAAGTTAGGAATAAGTGGTCATTTGTTTTCAAATTACAAAAAAGTGATAAGTAGCAAAATCATTTGGGATTTTATTTTTACATAACTAAGAACGCAAACATTATTACAGAATTAAAAGGCAGTTGCTTTGCTACACTTGGGCACACTTCCCTACCACCAGTTCGAAGGGCACCAGAGCCCTGGGAGCTGGTCACCAACTCACTCTCTCCACTTAGCAACAACATACACCATTGAAACCATTTTTCTTTCTCCGCTATCCACGAGTATGTCAAAGAGGCAGAGCGACAATTTTGTGAAAACTATGAGGCAATGTAACTATACATAAAGGCGGCAGTTACAGCCCATGGAGAAAGAATTAGGGCGGGGGGGGGAAATATTTTGACTATCATACACAACACAGATTGCAGACCCAGTACGTGTCACATATTTAAAGTGATACAGCCATTTTGATTTAGAAATGTATTCCATGATATGTCACTCCTAAAAAAAATACAGCTCCACAAATTTATAACTACATCAATATAGAATTTTAACATAAAAGTGGTCCAGGAAGATAACAGAAATAACAATTGGTGGAGGAAGGTGACCGAAGAGTTAAGCATTGAGGAGGTTTGCAAAGTGCTAATATTTTTATCATGTTGACAATTTTGGATAAGGGGAATAAAAATGTTAGTAGCAAAACAGATACAGGATTCGTAGCAGACCGTCCACCCTGAGGAAAGTTTTAAAGAACATAAGAACATAAGAAATTGGAGCAGGAGTAGGCCAATCGGCCCCTCGAGCCTGCTCCGCCATTCAATAAGATCATGGCTGATCTGATCCCAACCACAAATCTAAAGAACACAATAAGTCGGAGCAGGACCCGGCCACATAGCCCCTGGGCCCTCTCCGCCACCCACAGGGCATTGACCGATCCGAACTCAGCTTCATGTCCAATTTCCTGCCCGCTCCCCATAACCCCTAATTCCCTTTACTTCTAGGAAACTGTCTATTTCTGTTTTAAATTTATCTAATGATGTAGCTTCCACAGCTTCCTGGGGCAGCAAATTCCACAGACCTACCACCCTCTGAGTGAAGAAGTTTCTCCTCATCTCAGTTTTGAAAGAGCAGCCCCTTATTCTAAGATTATGCCCCCTAGTTCTAGTTTCACCCATCTTTGGGAACATCCTTACTGCATCCACCCGATCAAGACCCTTCACAATCTTATATGTTTCAATAAGATCGCCTCTCATTCTTCTGAACTCCAATGAGTAGAGTCCCAATCTACTCAACCTCTCCTCATATGTCCGCCCCCTCATCCCCGGGATTAACCGAGTGAACCTTCTTTGTACTGCCTCGAGAGCAAGTATGTCTTTTCTTAAGTATGGAGACCAAAACTGTATGCAGTATTCCAGGTGCGGTCTCACCAATACCTTATATAACTGCAGCAATACCTCCTTGTTTTTATATTCTATCCCCCTAGCAATAAAAGCCAACATTCCGTTGGCTTTCTTGATCACCTGCTGCACCTGCATACCAACTTTTTGATTTTCTTGCACTAGGACCCCCAGATCCCTTTGTACTGCAGTACTTTCCAGTCTCTCGCCATTAAGAAAATAACTTGCTCTCTGATTTTTCCTGCCAAAGTGCATAACCTCACATTTTCCAATATTATATTGCATCTGCCAAATCTCCGCCCACTCACCCAGCCTGTCTATATCCCCTTGCAGGTTTTTTATGTCCTCCTCACTCTCTACTTTCCCTCCCATCTTTGTATCATCTGCAAATTTTGATATGTTGCACTCGGTCCCCTCCTCCAAATCGTTAATATAGATTGTAAAGAGTTGGGGACCCAGCACCGACCCCTGTGGAACACCACTGGTTACTGGTTGCCAGTCCGAAAATGAACCATTTATCCCAACTCTCTGCTTCCTGTTCGATAACCAATCCTCCACCCATGCCAGAATATTACCCCCAATCCCGTGACTTTTTATCTTAAGTAATAATCTTTTATGTGGCACCTTGTCGAATGCCTTCTGGAAGTCTAAATACACTATGTCCACTGGTTCCCCTTTATCCACCCTATACGTTATATCCTCGAAGAACTCAAGCAAATTTGTCAGACATGACTTCCCCTTCATAAAGCCATGCTGACTTTGTCCTATTAAATTATGCTTATCTAAATGTTCCGTTACTGTCTCCTTAATAATAGACTCCAAAATTTTACCCACCACAGATGTTAAGCTAACTGGCCTATAATTTCCAGCCTTCTGCCTACTACCCTTTTTAAATAACGGTGTTACATTAGCAGTTTTCCAATCTGCCGGGACCTCTCCTGAGTCCAGGGAATTTTGGAAAACTATCACCAAAGCATCCACAATCCCTACTGCCACTTCCCTCAAGACCCTAGGATGGAAGCCATCAGGTCCAGGGGATTTATCCGCCTTGAGTCCCATTATTTTACTGAGTACCATCTCCTGAGTGATTTTAATCGTATTTAGCTCCTCCCCCCCGAGAGTCCCCTGTTTGTCCAGTGTTGGGATATTCTTAGTAAACAATGAAAACTCAGCCAAGTCCTTTTAAAAGGTAGCTGAACTTCTGAGGATTCAAGGGCTATTTTAGCAACCCAGTCATGAACTCCTCATTTATACTGAAGAAAGAACAAACTTGACATCTTTCACACCCTTAGTGTGTCCCAAAGCACTTTACAGCCAATGAGTTATTTTTGAAGTGCAGTTACTGTTGCGGAACCATAGAAAAGATACAGCACAGAAGGGGGCCATTTGGCCCATCGTGTCCACGCCGGCTCGAGGAACAACGAGGTGCCCATTCTAATCCTACCTTCCAGCACCCGGTCTGTAGCCCTGCAGCTTACAGCACTTTAGGTGCAGGTCCAGGTACTTTTTAAAAAGAGTTGAAGGTCCCTGCCTCTACCACCAATTCGGGCAGCGAATTCCATACACCCACCACACTCTGGGTAAAAAAAGGTTTTTCCTCATGTCCCCTCTAATCCTTCCGCCAATCAGCTTAAATCTATGTCCTCTAGTTCTTGAACTCTCCGTTAAGGGAAACAGGTACTTCCTGTCTACTCTATCTGGGTCCCTCATAATTTTGTACACCTCAATCAAGTCTTGTTTGGTGGGTCAATGCAGCAGCCAATCTCTGCACAGTAAAGTCTCACAAACAACATTGTTTGTGGAGATAAATATCGGCCAGAACACCGGGGAGAACTCCCCTGCTCTTCTTTGTAGTGCCGTGGGATCTCTTACATCCACCCGTGAAGGCTTAACGTCTCAATCAAAAGACGGCATTTCTGACAGTGACATGTCAGTCTAGTATTATGGGCTCGAGTCTCTGGAATTGGGACTTGAACCCACAGCCTTCTGATTTCAGGGTTGGGGGGTGGGGGGGAAAGGAAAGACAGTCAAACTAACATGAAATACATAGGAACATGAGAAGGCCATTTAGGCCCTCGAGCCTGTTCCGCCATTCAATGAGATCATGTGACTAAACTCTGTATACCTGTGCATAGCCCCATATCCCTCAATACCTTTGATTAACAAAAAACTATCAATCTCAGATTTAAAATGAACAATTGAGCTAGCATCAACTGCCAATTGCAGAAGAGAATTCCAACTTCTACCACCCTTCGTGGAAGTCAAGTGTAAGTCCTGGCTCTAATTTTAACCCTATATCCACTTGTCCTAGACTCCCCAACCAGCGGAAATAGTTCCTCTCTATCTTAACTCATCAATTCCCCTTAATATCTTGAAAACTTCGATCAAATCACCCCTTAATCTTCTAAATTCCAGGGAATACCACCCTAGTTTTGTGTAATCAAACCCATACAGTAATAAGCTTTTTGTGCATGACTTAAAAGAGACTTAGGAATGCAGCTGAATTGAAAGACCTGAAAATTGAAAGATTGAAGCCCCTTTCCTGCGGAAATCTGCGAACTAATGAAGCTTTTCTAGTTTAATTACTTGTTCACTGAAGCCGCTGCTCAGACGCAGCTCCCCGCCACAGCCGCCATCTTCTTTCTCTGACCTACGTCAGCGAACGCCAAGGACGCTGGGAGTTGTAGTTCTCTTTTATAACAGCGGGTGTTTTGTGTGTTTTCTTTTTAAAAATCCATTTAACCCACACGCAAGTTAAAGACAATCGATGGCTCAGGACAGGTTAGGGGTTTTTTTCTGCTCTTTTCTTTTTGTTTTAGTTTCGTTGAACTTTGTTGTTGTTGTTGTTGAGGTGAAAGGTCGCGAGTGGCCCGGCTGTTGTCGCCATGGCGGCCGTTGTTGTTAGCGGCTCAGGCTCGGCGGCCGAGCGTAGGGAGGCGGCCATCAGCCTCATCTATAGCGCCGAGGAGGTGAGAGGGAAAGGGAGAGGGGGGGGGGAGGAGAAAAAAGAATTGGGCCAACGCGTAGAGGTGGGGGGAGCGCCCGTGCCACCCCCCCCCGGCCCCCTGGCCTAGTTTGTGGAGATGCAGCCACTTTCCTGCTCACACTGGCCAGGGTGTCACACTGTCACTCATGCACTCACTCACTCACTCACTCCCTCCCTCCCCCCCCCCCCTTTTCGGTGTCAATTTGCGCACAGCAAGATCCCACAAACAGGCAGTGAGATAATGACCCAGTTAATGGGTTGTTGGCGGAGGGAGGAATGCTGGCCCAGCACCTTGGGGGGTGTGGGGAAACTCCCTCTGCTCTAGTTTTTTTTGGGGGTTAAAAAATGCAGCGGGATCTTTCAATGTTCGCCCCCCCCCCCCCCACTCCAAAAAAGCAGAGAGCAGGACCCAGGCTAGCTTTATTGGTGTGAACCCCAAACCCGAGTCTGTTCTCTGCGCAGATGCTGACTGACTCCCACCGTTTGTTTCTGTTTGCATATGGTATGTTGGACTTTATTGCAAGGGGGTTGGAGTACAAGAGTAAGGAGGTCTTGCTACAATTGTACAGGGCTTTGGTGAGACCTCACCTGGAGTACTGTGTACAGTTTTGGTCTCCTTACCTACGGAAGGATACTCTTGCCTTAGAGGCGGTGCAACGAAGGTTCACTAGATTGATTCCTGGGATGAGAGGGTTGTCTTATGAAAGGAAAAAATTTGCAAGGCTGTGGGGGAGTGGGACTAGCTGGATTGCTCTTCGTAGAGCCGGCATGGACTCGATGGGCGGAATGGCCGCCTTCCGTGCTGTAACCTTTCTATGATTCTATGATGAGAGATTGAGCAGAATGGGCTTATATTCTTTGGAGATTAGAAGAATGAGAGGTGATCTCATTGAAACATATAAGACACTCAGAGGGCTTGACAGGGTAGATGCTGAGAGGTTGTTTCCCCTGGCTGGAGAGTCTAGAACTAGGGGTCATAGTCTCAGGATAAGGGATCGGCCATTCAAGACTGAGATGAGGAGGAATTTCTTCACTCAAAGGGGTGATGAATCTTTGGAATTCTCTACCCCAGAGGGCTGTGGATGCTCAGTCATTGAGTATATTCAAGGTTGAAAGCGATAGATTTTTGGACTGTTAAGGGAAACAAGGGATGCGGGGATCGGGCGGGAAAGTGGAGTTGAGGTCGAAGATCAGCCATGATCTGACTGAATGGAGGAGCAGGCTCGAGGGGCCGTATGGCCTACTCCTGCTCCTATTTCTTATGTTTGTTTCCAATTTGTGAGCATCGGTAGTAACTTTTTCTTTTAGCTTTATTTATATTTGTTCTCAGGCTGTGGACAATACTGGCAAGACTGCATTTATATAAATAACTTGTGGTTATATAGCACCTTTCATGACCTCAGGATGTCCCAATGCGTTTTACAGCCAATGAAGTACTTTTTTAAGCGTAGTCACTTTTGTAATGTAAGAAACGTGGCGGCCAATTTGCACACAGCAAGGTCCCACAAACAGCAACGAGCTAAATGACCAGATAATCTGACTTGTAGTGATGGTTGAGGGATAAATGTTGACCAGGACATCAAGAGAACTCCCCTGCTTCTTTTCCAATAGTGCTACGGGATCTTTTACATCCATCTGAGAGGGCAGATGGGGCCTCGGTTTAACGACTCATTCAAAAGTCGGCACCTCTGACAGTGCAGCACTCCCTCAATACCGCACTGGAGTGTCGGCATAGATTATGTGAACAAGTCTCTGGAGTGCGGCTTGAACCCACCCTACTGCCTTTCAGATATGATATTAAACCAAGACTCTCTCTGCTTGGTCAGTTGGACATAAAAGATCCTATGGTACTTTTTCAAAGAAGAGGATGAGCACTACCAGTGTCCTGCCCAATATTCATCCTTCAAACCAACACCACCAAAACAGATTAATTAACTGATCATTATTTCATTGCTATCTGTGGGATTTGCTGTGCACAAAATGACTGCCACATTGGCCTAAAATATAACTAGTAAGCACACTTCAAAAGTTATCTGTGAAGCACTTTGGGACATCTTGAGGCCCTGAAAGATTCTATGTAAATGCAATTTTGTTATTTCTCTCCAGTGCCCACCAGGAACTGGATTGAGGCTGTCCAAACTCATTTCACATAGGACCTTTATAGCCAGAGGACACTTTCATCTCGTAAGCCTGGGATGAATTTAGACCCTGGTGCCTGAGGTGAAAGGCCAGTGGCTAACCCACTACATCACACCGTTCTCCTCAGAAGTATACTTTCTTTAAAAAAAAGTCCTCCCGGTGTTGTCCAATATAGAATGCATTTAATTTTCACTGAAGAGATCGGTTTCAGGAAGCTGCAGTTTGTGTACTTGATCTCTTCTGTCCCTTTAACACAATAATTGAGGTGTCTAAATATTTGAATTGTTGCTGGGCTAAACAAAACAATGTCTCTGTATTTCTTTCTGTGCAGGGGAAAGGTGACCAGGATGAGGTGCCTGAGCTGAACTTGGGTGAACTGGACATAACGTCTGATGAATTTATCCTGGATGAAGTGGACAGTGAGCATTATGTTTATCGAACCTGACTCTTGATGAGGATGGCTGATACATTTGATAATAGAATTAAGTAGTTTTGTTTTAAAAGCCAGTAAACAACTTTCTAATACCATTGTTGATTAGGATCATGTCTACTGTCGATGGAAGTGCAAGTCATAGAATTGGTACAGCGTAGAAGGAAACCATTCGGCCTATTGAGCCCGTGCCGGCTCTTAGTAAGAGCAATCTAGTTAGTCCCACTCCCCCGCTCTTTCCCCGTAGCCGTGCAAATATTTTCCCTTCAAGTATTTATCCAATTCCTTTTTGAAAGCCACGATTGAATCTGCTTCCACCACCCTTTCAGGCAGCGCATTCCAGATCAGAACAACTCGCTGCGTAAAAAAGATTTTCCTCATGTCGCCTTTGGTACTTTTGCCAATCACCTTAAATCTGTGTCCTCTGGTTCTCGACCCTTCCACCAATGGGAACCGTTTCTCTTTATTTACTTTATCTAAACCCTTCATGATTGTGAACATTTCTATTAAGTCTGGCACTGTGGGGAATATAAAGATGTTTGATAGGTCTGAGGGCATCATAGACTAGCAGGACCTAGAGCCCCATTTCCTCCCTCCCCCTCCTCCTCCTCCCTCCCCACCGTGCCAATGTTTCAATTGTTTACTGGTCTGAGCCACTTTGTTGTGTGGAAGCATAGAGTGCAGGCCAGTCAATGAACAGGAGGAAGTCTCAGCACCACTTTTAAAGCAGCATTGTCAGATGCCCGGTGTAGGTCTGCAGCTGTCCTCTCTGGGAGGTGCATGGCGCTGCAAGAGGGGAGAACAAAATATCTTTTGTGACAAAGAGCTGGCACAGACGAGACCGCTGAATGACCTCCTTCTACAGTTCTGTTCCAGTTCCAACTTGTAGCATAAAAATCATCTGTTACGAGAGCTAACAATTTATTTCAGTTTTCCTACATGTTTCCTCAATAAAACAAGTTTATCAATAAATTCTATTAGTATAGAACATTCATCCTGTAAATAATAAATCTCCTTTTAAGTGAATGTTTTCCTTCTACCAATACTGACCCTGGAGACCAGCTATAGCAAAGTGAAAACCATCTTAAATTTGTGGGGCATTAAACTTTCCTTAAAGCTGTTAATGTAGTATATATTTTAACGTTAGTTTTTGTGTTGCAGCACATATTCAAGCCAACCTCGAGGATGAACTGGTGAAGGAGGCATTAAAAACTGTAAGTTTACATCTGTTGGAAATAGCTGGTGATCGCCGAGGGAAGGTCTGTGCTGTTTGCAAAACCAAAGGCACATGTATTAAGAACACATTTATAATTTTTAAGTAAATAGCAAACAGCCGAAATTTACCAACAAGATACTATCCCTAGAGCTAAGTAAAATTTGCCGGAACAGCACATAGGTCGAAGGACAGCCATGATCTGATTGAATGGCAGAGCAGGCTCGAGGGACCCTATGGCCTACTCCTGTGGCCTATTTCTTATGTTCTTACAAGGCCTGCAATTTGGATTTCTATTTTACGGTGAAAATTGGGCACCAAGTTGTCCATGCAGTCACTGCATTGCTGGAAAGGACTGACTGGATGTGAGTGAATATTACAATAGTATTAATGGAGAGGAATAGTATTAAGGAGCCAGGGACTGGAGCGTGTTTATTTTCAGGAAATACTGTAGCTGTGAAAGGATGATTCCATCGGGTACAGAAGTTGAAACGAATGTTCGTGGCAGGGAGATAACTATCAATGTGCACCTGCTGCACAAGGAGTGTCTGCTCTGAGCTTGAACTTCTCAGTGGGCTGGAATTACACTCAAATGTTGATGTTTCAATTGGAAAATAAAAGCAAAAAGAATTTATATTTTCTCTTGAGGTTGCCCTCCTCTTCGTACTTTCTGTACCATTCTTCAATCCCAAGAGATGCCCAGCTGTGTTCTATTCTCCTATTTCTGGTGGCTGTTCGGGGGCGAATTGCTCCTGGGATATTTCTCTTTTGAACACTTTTTTTCTTTCTACTCTCCCTCTTGGGAAATACCTTGGTACCCCCCCCCCCCCCCAACCACAGGGCACATTCCCAAAATGGGTCCACCTGTGTGTTAATTATGGTCAGAAACCTGTTCATTGTAACAGTGTGGGTCAAGGAATTAATGCACTAAGGTGCTGTGCCACTGGGCTGTGTAGAGAGAGGCAAGGTTGCCCCAAATGCTTTAATATATACACCCGTCAATGGTGGGAGAGCAGGAGAGGCTGACTGCATCCAACGTTCCTGCTTCCTGTTGGTTTACCTTGGTGCATAGCCATACGGAACGTGGTATCACCACCAGGAAAACGGCTTTACTGTGGTGTGGCCATATTCCCAACTGCCTTCTGCTGTTAAACAGCAGCCAATCCAGGATCCATAAAATACGTTTTGAGAAAGAGACAACATTGGCTGCAGACGTATGGCCGGAAACAAGCAGTCCGGGTGCTCACCTGCTGCGTCTGGATTCCACTGTTTTAAATGAGCGATTTCAGCAGTGTTATTTGTGACAAACTTTTAATATAACTTATGTTATTAAACTCCCAAGTGATTGTACGAGGTATTGCACCAAAGTGTCAGTTAGGACAGAAACTCATGTATTTTTAACTTCAGGGATTTACATACACTATTTAAGTAGTTTATTTTCAGTATTTTCCACTGTGGCTAGTTGAAAGCAATTTGAATTTGAAAATCTCTTTCTCCACAGGGTGTGGATCTGAGGCATTATTCCAAACAGGTGGAGACGGAGTTGCAGCACATTGAACATGCCTCCATTAAGGACTGTATCCTTTCAGATTAAAGATCTCCTCTCTTTCCCCCCACTCCACAATACACCTCTTTGAAGGGGAAGAGAATTTTAGGGAATGTTGTTTTAAGTTGCCCCGCCAACATTGATTAAATAGTTTTTTATATATGTAAATAAATCAACATTATTTTGCTCGTCGATGCACTGCTGACATCAGTAAAAGGGAGGAGTAGGTTGTGTGCTAAAATGGCTGTGTTCATTTAAATTGGGAGTGGAGAAATGGGTCTGGGAGGCAATGTGGAGCTGCCCAACCCAGGGAAACAGGCTACTTGCTGGATAAGGTGTATAATCTGCTCGCCCTGTGCGTACAAAAGGGGTGCCCCCATGGGAGGTTAGCGATAGAAGCACTCCTGATCGGTGAGGGGGTGAAGGTAAATAATTTTTTGTTGCACTGCCTTTACAGCAAGTAATTATTATGCAAATTTATAGGTGTGTGTTTTCACTGAGTTTCTGCGGAGATGCCAGGAAGCGTGGGTCAGAGAATTGGGTCTAGTGTGTCATAGTCCTATTTCCAGCCAGTGCTCCCTGTGCGTGTGACCCGTCGTGAAATTCCCCCTTCTATTTGTACGAATGTATTGATTTACCTCTCTGTCATATAAATATGTCCTGCATCAAACTTCAGGTGTCACACGTTTTCTGTATGCAAATTTTACATCAAATTTGCACTTGATGGTCTCAAATTTCATATTGATAAAACAGTAGGTCACAATTGAGGAGATTGGTGCTGTACAGGTGAAGCACAAGAAAAGCTGGATTTGCCTATTTGACCACTTCTCCCCGGGTAGTACTTGAGCAGCAGCCTTAGGGACACAGGCCAGATTGGCAACTAAGCATCGCAACTGAACTCCAGGAGTCAGACTTCCCAAAAGCAATGCCAAGAGACACCAGCTCATTTCCAATGAACAGCATGGAAGGAAATATGACTGAAACCTATTCCGTGGTGCTAGACAGAGATCATTATAAGAAACTGGTAGTGTATCCTTAACCTCGCACGGTTAACGATTCGTAGCTCCACAGCCGTCTCGAGGGAAGTTATGCTGTGACTTGTTGTCACTTTTTTCCTTAGTAGCCGTTGCCAGACATCAAAGAAAGTCAGAACATTGCCAGCCTTCACAATCAGATCACAGCCTGCGATACCATACTGGAGGTAAGAACGTGCTGAGTACAGATGCACTGCTTGCTTCGATTCCATGCGTAAGGGAGAAAGCAATGAGGTGTTTATGACCTGGAGCTCCTTTAGAAGACTGCAATAGTCTTTCTGAACCAAGGTGATAGAACAAGAGCCTATCTATCCTAATTTGCTAGCATAATACTGTGGAATTTAGAAATGAGTTAATACAGCTTTAAAAAAAGAACATTTTATTTTGCGTATGAGGCTTTATATTCCAAACCATCATTGGCTTAATCGTCTATGTTAATGGCTCTGGTTTCTATAATAACCAGAATTTCCAAGAGGATTGAAATTCTTCCAGTTGGAGATCTATAAACGAAAGGTTAAATTTTCCACTCCTGCGCTCCTAGCATGCATTGGGGGCACATATCTGGAAAATGCACCTCCGCCCCATAGCCCGTGAATTTATATTGATTAAATTGAATGGATGGAAGATCATATTTCCAGTGTGTCCCAGCAGCACTGTGGCAGAAATTGTACCCTGAAATTTTATGGTCTCTGTCACTAATGGATTTTTTCTTTCTTTCCACTGGATCTTGCTTAGTTTTGATTCTGGGAGACCATCTGTGAATTGGCTCCTTGCATTTGCACTACTACGTTTATATAGCGCCTTTAATCTAAGAAAACTTCGCGAGGTGCTTCCCAGGAGAGTAATCAGACAAAAAACTGACACCGATCCAAAGAAGGAGATACTAGGACGGGTGACTAGGAGCTTGGTTATAGAGGTAGATTTTAAGGAGGGCCTTGAAGGACGAGAAAGAGGCAGGGAGGTTTAGGGAGGGAATTCCATTTCAGAGTTTAGGGCCTAGACAGCTGAAGGCACTGCAGCCAACGGTGGGGTGAAGGGGATGAGGGATGCACAAGAGGCCAGAGTTGGAGGAACACAGAGATCTCAGGGGGTTGTAGGACTGGAGGAGGTTACAGAGATAAGGAGGGGTGAGGCCATGGAGGGATTTGAACACAAGGATAAGAATTTTAAATTTGAGGCATTTATTTTATCAACATATTAGTGACCGCACTTCAAAAATAATTCATTGGCCATGAAGAGCTTAGGGATATCGAGAGGACGGACAAGGTTGTATATAAAAGCGTGTTCTTCCTTTAAATCACTCACCCTCAGAAAACTGGGTCTACACATATTTAGCTGTGTAAATGCAAGATACTAGCTCACAGGCACTGTTCTCCCCGAATCCAAACTAAGCAAACTCCAGTATAAAAGCAGCTTCAGGACTTCCAATTGGCAGTAGTAGCATTATGTGGTTGTATTGCTGCTAGATGCCAACAATACAAGATATCAAACTGGCATAAAAAAGGTAGCAGATTGTAGAAACTTTAACCAAAGAATACGATGTTTTGAAAACTTCTCTTGGAGCTTGAATACAATTTAATTTGCTGTCTGTGTTGCTGGTAAATATATCTAACTGTTCTCTAATTCCAGCGTTCTGCACGGTTGCAGTTCAATTTTTCTTTGTTTGCTTTTTCCAAAGGATCTTTCTGTCTGACTTTTTTGCTGTTTCATTTCCACAGCTTGCAGATAATACTGTTCTTTAAAAAACAGATTTCACTAGTCTAATTCTTCTAGTAATTGTTCCCTGATACACGGGGCCTTTAGTTGCTGTGCTCACTTTTTATAGAGCTGCGCTCACTTCTGTTCCTAGATTGTGAGTGCTTTGTGTAGAATTTTGAAGTGTTTGTGTTCATTGTTTCTAGCAGTGGTTTACCTTTGGTTCCTGTTCATGCTCTTGCAGTATTATTTCCTCCCGTGTAATTCTGAAATGTGTCTCGATTTCCCCGTAGAGGATGGAACAGATGCTGAGCACGTTCCAGTGCGACCTCAGCAGCATCAGCTCTGAGATCCAAACCCTGCAGGAACAGTCCATTGCTATGAACATCAAGCTGAAGAACCGTCAGTCTGTGCGCAGTGAGCTGAGCCAGCTGGTAGATGAGCTTGTCGTGCCCAATTCCATGATCACGTGAGTCCCGCCTGGTGTTCCTTGGCCTCTGTACATCATTTCTTGTATTTCTCTTCCTTCTCCTTTCTTTGCCAGCCTTGGCTCATTGGTAGCACTCTCTCGCCTCCAAGTCAGAAGGTTGTGGGTTCAAGCCCCACTCGAGAGACCCCAACACATGATCCAGGCTGACGTTCCCAGTGCAGTATAGAGGGAGTGCTGCATTCTGGAAGGTACTGTCTTTTGGGGTGAGATGTTAAACTCAGGCCCTATCTGCCAGCAAGGTTTGGACAGCCTGAGTTGCAGACTACCTCACTAAGGCTCTATCCAATCTCATTTTGTGACTGTCTAGCAAGAGTAATGTCTCAGAATTGAACCATGATTCTGCCAGATTCCTTCCTCCTGAAGAGGGAATAATACGTTACCTTGTAGCATTCCATCTTGATGCCAACTGGAAACGCCCATTGGGAAAGTCCAATCGCCACAAGGACTGCAGTGGTTCAAGAAGAGGACCCATCATCACCATCTTTGGGCAACTCAGGATGGGCGATAAATGTGGCATAGCCAGTGTTGCCCACATCCTCAGAATTTCTTTTAAAACTGGCAAAAGTCAAAGTATGAAAGATCAAATAATAATTTCTGAGAGTTTAGCTTATGGTTTTCTGGGTAGGACTGAAAGGCAGAGTGGGGGGGATGGTGGGGAGATACTACTTCAGAACAATACTTGATTGTACTACTTCTGCAAGGCTTGGTTTTTAAACAAACAAATGTACAGCACCTACCCACTAACTTTGAGACGTAGGCCATGAATACTGGGCTTGTTTCCCAGTAGCTGTGACGGCGTAGAGCAGTGTTACTCGTTGGCTTGCTGACCTGAGTCACAATCTGAGCCAGTGTCTCACTTGAGGCCCAGTGTTGGGGATGCTGCAGCACGTTGGCCACGGAATGATGGGTCGTGGGCCTGCATCTACGGGTCCCAGACAGCCAGTAATGTCACTTGAGGGAGTCACTGAGTGGACATTCAGGCATTTCCCCCCACAGAAAGAGGACAAAAATAGAAACAAAAGTTCCGTTTAAAAAGTTCTTTTTTAATCCGTCCCCTTCAGACTCACCTCGCCTCCTAATAGGATTTCCTTGCCACTTCTTGCTAAAGAAACGAGAGAACAGTACTGAATCCCAATTTGGTCAATTTCCCACAGATGTGCAATTGAGGAATGGAGACCCAGAGGCACTTGGAGTTCCACGTGTGCCAATGGCCTTGGGTCATGTTGAGTACTGCTGGTTCGGTAATAGTGTTGATTTAACATTATTGAGAAACAGTTTAATTCCCACCAACCCCCACCTATTTCCTTCAGTTGCTCGCATTCTCGCACTCTGTTCTATTTCAGTATCATTCTGGATGCACCTGTAACCGAGCAGCAATTCCTGGAGCAGCTGCATGAACTCAATAACAAGATCAATTATGTGAAGGAGCAGTCCTTTAAGGAGACTTTGGCTTGTTCAGACGTGCAGGACATTCTCGATCGGCTCAAGATTAAGGTACAAGCACTGAGGATTGATCTGTAAACGCAAACTGTACTGATAAATATTTGGCGATTAGAGAAGCTGGAGTGTAAATTGCTTCTGAGACCATGTTTTCTGTGCCCCTGGATATATTAAATGTAGAAAAGTTAAAGAAGTCCTGAGTGTTTATTAGCAGGTTGTTTGTCTATCTAGTGTTGGGCAGATTCCTAACACCAGGGAGAAGCTGATGATAGTTTTTTTTTAAATTCTAGCATATTAGTCGATCTCAGTTTGGGGATTACAACTGTCTTCAAAGTCCCTGGACTAGAAAGAGGCAAAGTTCAGAGAGATTTACAAATATTCAGACCTATGCTTTAGGGGGAAATGTAGCCGTATGGTTAGAAAGTTGGTTGACAGACAGGAAACAAAGAGTTAGTATTAATGGGTGTTGCTTGGATTGGAGAAAGGTTGGAAGTGATGTACCCTAGAGATCAGTGCTGGGTCCATTTTTGTTCTCTGCCAGGGCAGCACATTATTGAAATTTGCCGATGACATGTGGGGGGTTTCGCAAACAGCAAAGGAGACTGTTAAAAGACTTCAAGAGGACATAGTAGATTAACAGAATATGACAAGGCAATGGCTAGGATACAGTTGGAGTGCTGTATGCTACTTCGGTTGTCCCATTATAGAAAAAACATTAAATCCATAGTGAATGTATATCAAGGGTGATTGATCATGGAACCATACCCAAGCAAGGGGCTGATGGCTTAGGGAGGGGAGAAAATCGCACTTCCTTGCGACCTGGTTCCCTTGATAGCTCAGGGTGTAAAGGTACTATGTGAGTTAGTACTCAGTGGAAAGCCCAAGGATCTGTGTAAATTAGCTGCTCTCCACCAGGACAGCAGATGTGGATGATAACATCTGGCCTCTATTCCTGGACTAGGGAGGGTAAAGGTCACAATACCAAACCCTAAGAACTCTCAATTCATACCTGGAGTGTCGTCTTACCTGATGTGTATGATCTGTTTCTCCCTCCTCCATTTCTTGTCAGTCAGCATATCACATGATCATGACTTTATCAAGACTATATGTAGATGAAGCAAGCAATTTAGGGCAGGACTGCGTGTGAGGCAAAAAGAAAAGGATTCCGCACTGAAAAGGGTTAATTATTTTGATGATTTTGTTCAGGCTGTTTCAAAGATCCGGGAATTTATTCTCCAGAAGATCTACTCTTTCCGCAAGCCAATGACAAACTACCAGGTTCCTCAGAATGCACTGCTGAAATACAGGTCCGAGATCTACGTACATCACTTTGTGTTCTGTATTCTCAGTGGGGGTAATTTTAATCTAACTCGCCGGGCGGGAAACGGAAGGTTTCGGGTCGGACGCTCGTTTTACACCCCGTCCGATTTTACTCGCATTGACTTCGAGGGAGAGTAAAATCGGGCATCCAACCTGAGACTGCCCCATTTCCCGCTCGGATGGTCAGGTTAGAAGCCCCCCTCCTCCCATGTGTCTAATTGCTGTGTGCCTGTTTATGTTCTGCAAATTGCAGTAATTGCCTTTTATGGTCACTATGTAGATTTTTCTATCAGTTTCTTCTGGCAAACGAGCGTCACGTAGCAAAGGAAATCCGAGATGAGTACGTTGACACAATGAGTAAAATCTACTTCTCCTACTTCAAGTCGTACACCAGCAGACTGATGAAAGTGCAGGTCAGTCACTTGCTGCATTATATCTGCTATCAGCACATCTCTCGACTTTTATTTTTAATTACTGATGTAGAACGGAAAATATTTTTGACTTTGCACTCCCGAGAATGCATTAAGAAACCCTGTTTCTAAACCGGGACCGGGCGGGGAGTGGGGAGAGGGTTTGGGCAGGGCCGCGTTTCTGGGTGAATGCGGTCTCTCTACTATTTGCATTCTCCATCAGGCCTGTAACTGAGAATGATGGTGTTGGATGGAAAGCTATTTGGGATAAATTTGTATGATCAAGTGCTACTAATCTTGCTCTATCTTACTCTGTAGTATGAAGAGGTGGCTGACAAAGACGATCTGATGGGGGTTGAGGACACAGCAAAGAAAGATA
Organism: Heptranchias perlo; assembly: GCF_035084215.1. Lineage (NCBI taxonomy): Eukaryota > Metazoa > Chordata > Chondrichthyes > Hexanchiformes > Hexanchidae > Heptranchias > Heptranchias perlo. Next base: position 1,883,750 of record NC_090363.1, read on the forward strand.
TCCTTTGCTAAAGTTGACACTGTTTATTTTGTTGTAATTTTTGCCATTAATTTACTGGCCTTCAGCATTTAAAAACAAAAGTCTGTATACTTCACAGAACATATAAAGTATACACTACGACGGTATTAAACGTAGTATTTTGTTTAAAAAAAAAAGCAATCGGGCAGCTTAAGGATACTTACAGTGGCTAGACTTCAGGAAGTAATGAATAATAAAGAAAGAACTTGTATTTCTATAGCGCCTTTCACGACCTCAGGACGACCCAAAGTGCTTTAAAGCCAATGAAGTACTTTTTGAAGTGTAGTCAGTGTTGTAATGTAGAAAACGCAGCAGCCAATTTGCGTACAGCAAGGCCCCACAAATAGCTATGAGATAATGACCAGATAATCTATTTTAGTGAGGTTGGATGAAGGATAAATATTGGCCAGGAGAGGAATAATGACATTGAATAGCCAATTGGCCCATGTTCGTGCAAGTGAGAAAAGGGCCAACAGACTACGGTGGAAGAAGGCACAGAATGCATGGACTGCAACACAGTACATGTAAAGAGGGAGACTCAGCGCCTGCATTCCTTTTAAAACGCAAACAAGGAATTTATGCGTAACATTAACATCCTTACTCCACTCCCATCTATTTTTTTCTTGTGTTTTAAAAAGTTTTTGGTTGTGGGGTGAAGGAGCTAAAGTTGGTGTAAAGCACCTGGGTGAGTACAAATGCAGTTTAAAATTATGAGGTTTTCCAGAGAAACTCCAGTTATTAACTCTCTCTTGCTTTTTGCCCTTCTAGAACTCCCATATCAGCAGCATCCACTGCTTAACAACAGTATTCAACGAGCCCGCAAAAATCAACAGAAGTAAGGGTTTAGAAAAAAAAAATCTAAATCTGTAACTTAGTTTATTTTCTTCAGGAGCAGCTGATGATTAAGCTTTCTCCTTGAACAAAAATTGCTGTTCACGATACACCCACACAAATGACTTGTGAGCTTGGCTCTTTACTAGAAAGGAATCTCTTTACGTCACAAGGGGCTCACACTTGCTTCCCTTGTGTCTGGTGAGATTTGCCTGTCCTCGACAGGCAGCCTGAGGGACTGTGACCTGCAAGGGTTGAAAAGTCTACCCCGTGCGTTGTCTTTGTGGTCCAGATCATCGTGTTCTCCCAGTCGCAAGTAGAATGCAGAGAGTTTGAAAAGAAACACTAATGATTAAAAACCAAATCACAAGCACCTGAGCTGCCTCATTTTGATTGCTGCACAGATAATAGTGTCAGCTGTGGCTCAGTGGGTAGCACTCTCTCCTCTGTGTCAGAAGGTCATAGATTCAAGTCCCACTCCAGAGACTTGAGCACATAATCCAGGCTGATACTTCAGTGCAGTACTGAGGGAGTGCTGCACTGTCAGAGGTGCCGCCTTTCGGATGAGATGTTAAAACCGAGGCCCAATCTGCCCTCTCAGGTGGACGTAAAAGATCCCATTGCACTATTTCGAAGAAGAGCAGGGGAGTTCTCCCCGATGTCCTGGGACCAATATTTATCCCTCAACCAACATCACTATAACAGATTATCTGGTCATTATTTCATTGCTGTTTGTGGGATCTTGCTGTGTACAAATTGGCTGCCGCGTTTCCCCACATTACAACAGTGACTACACTTTTTAAAGAAAAAAGTACTTCATTGGTTGTAAAGCGCTTGGGATGTCCTGAGGTCGTGAAAGGCGCTATATAAATGCAAGTCTTTCTTTCTTTATAATTCGCAAGTGAACAGAGCGCAGCTGGTTCAAGTGTTTCTGCCCTTAACACATTCCACGCTTTTTCTCCAAACCATCGTTGAAGAACAGAAACACCATTTTTACGTTGGGGAACCGCGGTAATGTGATCTCATCAGCGGAACTGGAAGCACCAATCATCGTGCCTCATGCAGCACAGAAGAATGACACTCGGGTAAGCACAAGGTCTCTCGGATCATCACACATGGGAAGTGGGTAATTTGGGTTGAAAATACAAAAGCCTCCAGCTGATACCTGCAGAGAGAGAACATTTTGTAATCCATCCCCAAACACCTATTTTGCATTGCCTGATCTATGTGTACTTTGATTACATTTGGTAGGGGTTCAACCCCCACCTCCACTTGTTTTATTAAATGTAATTTTTTAATGGGGATTAGTGAGGGAATGCACATTGCAATGTGGCATAGAATTTTTTTTGAGAGGCTGACATGTCTTCTATAGACCTCGGCTGCCCCTGACTTCAGATCAGAGGAAGTGACGTGGACCTGCTCTGATTGAATCTTCCTGATGTCTGCTCCACCTGCTCTGTTTAAATGTGTTCTGGACTCATTGGGGAAGCCCTTCAATGGAAACGAAGACAGTACTTAGAAAGTTGAACAAGTGGAATTTTTTTTTTTAAACTGCCCGCCTGGTTCTGCGTTTAAACTGTCCAGGCGAAAACTGCCAAAACTAAATGAGTATGAAAATGCTTGCAGTTAAAAGTTTTTTTAAAACATTGTGCATTGGTATAATTTCATTTACTTATCATTGGTTTCTCTATGTTCTCTAAATAGTTCTCGTTGCTCTTCCCTTCATCCTCCAGTATCCTTTTGAGAGCCTCTTCCGCAGCCAGCACTATGCTCTTCTTGATAACAGCTGCCGCGAGTACCTCTTCCTCTGTGATTTCTTCATGGTGACTGGAAACCCCGCACAGGATCTCTTCAATGCGATCATGGGGAAAACCCTCACTATGTTCTTGGTAATTAAAGTTGATTGAACAGTTTGCTTGTCTGTGGTTAAGAAGGGGTCATTTTCCTTTTATCCTCCTAAATATCTTAGTGCTGTTTAGTGTACATTGTTAAAATCAGATAACCATGTGGTGAAGGATAGAATACTAGAGCCTTTAGTTGTTTCCAAGCTTTTATTCACTAGAGATTCTCCTTACACACACACACCACACCCTAGATAAGCTCTCCTATAAAGAGGACACAAGGGAGTCCTCAATTGATACCCAGCACCTGAATACAGTTAACACTCATTGACATCTATCATACAATTAACATTCACGAGTACAGTCATTGCATTTTACAGCAAAGGAGGGGGTCGTTCAGCCCATCGTGCCTGTGTTGCTCTCTGAAAGAGCTAACCAATTAGTTCCATTTCCCCATGCCTTTCCCCACACCCTTTCTAAAAAAAAAATTCAAATATTTTTTCAATAACCTATTATGGATTCTGCTTCCACCACTGTTTCTGGTCAGGTATTCATGTCCTAACAGCTATTTGCATTAAAAAACTTTTTCTGACACTTCCCTTCGTTCTTTTTGTGATGATCTTAAATTATGTCCCCCCCCCACCTCCCAGCCCAGTTACCGACTCACCAACCGGTAGAAATAGTTTTTCCCCATTTACCTTATCAAAACCTCATAATTTTGAACCATCAGATCTCCTCTAATGAAAAGAGCCTCAGTTTCTCTGGTGTCTCCTCCTAACTAAAGACTCTCATCACGATATAATATTAGTGAATCTTCTCTGCACCCTCTCCAAGGCCTGGACATCCTTCCTAAAATATGGTGTTCTAAGTCTGTGTTAAGGACATCAGGCTGGTATAAATTACTGTGTGATTGTGAAAGATGTAACAAATGATTGGCACCTGTAATGTAAGATGTGATCATATTTCACATAAATAAATGAACAGTATTTTCCTGTCCTGTTGCATTCCTTGGCCTGTCAACAGGAACACAGTTGGTCTCTTGAAGTTCACAGTAATATCTACAAAGACATTTTGTGCTTGTCCCAGTGAGCGATGTGAAAGCTGGCGATTGGAACACTTCCCAGTCCAGGTATCCAGTATCAGCATCAAGCATTCAGGTCAGGTGTAGCACCTGATGCAGCTTAAAAGCTCCCTCTACTCTGGCCCAAAGTACCTGAGGACCATCCTCAGAAAGACTCCCCCTGCAGTGTCGGCGTGCTATTTAAGACCCCACACCAATCGTCCTTGGGCCTGTTTGAGTGACTTTGTCAATTAATGCTGTATTAAGGGCAGTTTTGCACCGTAGGTCCTGTGTAGACAGAGGAGACTTTCAGCCCATTAGTCAGGGCTGCACCTGAACCCAGGTTTCACAGGTGAAAGCACAGTGCCTGTGCCACTTAATCCCCTGATAGGATATCGTAGGGGCATGGTAGCTTAGTGTTTATGGCAGTGGACTAGAAACCCAGAGGTTGTGAGTTCAAATCCCATCACAGCAAGGTGTGAAATTGAATTCAATGAATGTGCTCATTTATGGGCTGGCACCAAGAACAAATGACCATGAAAGCTGCTGGATTGTCCTAAAAATCCAACTGAAAGAAGAAAGACAGACTTGCATTTATATCGCGTCTTTCACCACCTCAAGACGTCCCAAAGCGTTTTTTGAAGTGTAGCCACTGTTGTAATGTAACTGGTTCGCTAAAGTCCTTCAGGGAAGGGAAATTGTCACCGCTACCCGTGACTCCAGTCCTACACCATGTGGTTGATCTTTAATGCCACCAGGGCAATAATTAATTCTTACCATTGTCGCCCACCTCCCAAGAACAGATTTCTTTCTAAAAGGATCATTTTTGCTGAGGAATGATAGCTCTTTTGTTTAAACCCAGAATAAAATTGCAAATCAAACCGAGATGGGGGAGAGGATTAGACCCTGAGATAAAGTTTCTGTGCACATGCCAGTGGCGAGCAACTTCATCCGCTGCATCGGAAAATGCCGCCTCGGATGCCGTTCCCTCTACACACTGGACAGAGAGCGCAATTTTACAATATACGCGGGCAACAGTTGAGATTCCTCAGCGCTTAGCAATCGGTAAATGACGACCCCACCCACCGCACCACCTCCATTTGCTATTACAACCAGTTGCAGAACGTACAAGCATATGATTTTTGTAACTGTTTATAACAAATTGCTGATGTTTTACCATTTCAGAAACACATGGACACTTACGTTGCTGATTGCTTTGACAGCATTGCAGTGTTCCTCTCCATTCACATCATTCTCCGCTTCAAGACCATCATGTCGAAGAGGAACGTCCCTGCCGTCGATAAGTAAGTAATTTGAAGGTTTCGGAAGCTATCTGACACAAAAGAAATGGCATTATCTAAACCTACAAGAATTGCATGTTGGTTAGAAACGGCCTTTTTACTTTTTTCCATGCTCATTAAACCTTTCCTCCTTGCCGCTTCTCTCCCATCATTAGCAACCTTCTCAAAACCCATTTTTTCGAGAAAGGTTTCAGTCATATCTCCTAATCCTTCCACTATTGCTCAGCATCCATGATGTGTCTTGGGACATTCACTATGTTACATGTCCATTATTGTTGCTCTGATACATTGCATATAACAGGATTCTATGACGTGCTCCAAATGAAAAATCTTTGATACAAGTTTCAGAATATAGAAAATACCAATTTTCAAATTTCAGAAGCTTGTATGTGTAGTATAGATTTTTTAAAAAGTCCACGCTGGAAATCTGAAATAATAACTGCTAGTGCTGAATATAGGAGTATGACGCATGGGAACACCATCACCTGCACGTTCCCCTCCAAGTCACACACCATCCCAGCTTGGAAATATATCGCCGTTCCTTCATCGTCGCTGGGTCAAAATCCTGGAACTCCCTACCTAACAGCACTGTGGGAGAACCTTCACCACACGGACTGCAGCGGTTCAAGAAGGCGGCTCACCACCACCACCACCTCCAGGGCAATTAGGGATGGACAATAAATACCAGCCTTGCCAGCGACGCCCACATCCCATGAATGAATAAAAAAATAGATAGCAAGTTATTAATGATTGGGGTGCAGGGACACTTTCTGTTTCTGTCATAAGTCTCCAATGGATTTGTAATGTGAGGTTTGTATGAAATGCAGCTATTTTCACACTCATCATGTGAACTAAGTATCTTCCTGAACTGCATGCCTGTGTTCCTATTAATATAGCCTCCTCGGTCTGAGGGAATCATTCTTTCAGTGTTTGTTTTAAGCTGCTTTTACAGTACAGCCCTAGTGAAAGAAAGAACTTGCATTTATACAGCACCTTTAATGACCTCAGGGCGTCCCAAAGCACTTTACAGCCAGTTAAGTACTTTTGAAGTGTAGTCACTGTTGTAATGTAAGTAAATGTGGTGTCGGTACAGAGCAGTTTCATTTTGCACCCACTCTATAGTTATAGTGTAAATGCAGCTAAATCTGGAGTTGGGGCTTAACCTGACACTGAAGCAAAGTTGAATTGCTTCTCCCTTGTAACTTACCCGATTGTCACTTGACCCTGTTTATAGTGTCCATTTCAGTGGCCCTCACTTGTAATTTATTCCATAAATTCATTACTCTCTAACACTCTGGGATTCCCTCCCTAAACCTCTCCACCTCCCTCTCCTTCTTTAAGACTCTCCTGAAAACTCACCTTTTTGATCAAGCTTTTAGTCACCCCAATAATATCTCCCTCTTCGGCTCGGTGTCCAGTCTGTGTCTGATTACGCTCCTGTGAAGTGCCTTGGGACGTTCTTCTTCATTAAAGGCGCTGTATAAATGGAAGTTGTTATTGTTGCTTAGATGAGAAAGTTCCCTTCTTATTCCTAGCCTTATCATTTTTAACTTGTGGCCTCTGTTATTTGAAACCATTGTCACCGTGAAGCATTTGTCTGGATCAACATTGTCAATTCCTTTCCTAATCTTGAAAATGTTGTTGTTGTTATTCTTGAGCAGCTGATGTGATATTTTAATTATTAATGCACCCTCTATAACAAGAGTATTCTAAAACAAGAGTCTTCTAAAACAAGAGTATTATAACCTTTCACCCTGACACAAGACACAGTTTTGGCAAATAATGGTGTGTGACCTTCTCAGGTACTGGGAGACCCTGCTGGAAATCCTCTGGCCGAGGTTCGAATATATCCTGGAGTTAAACATTCAGAGCATCCGCAACACAGACCCTCAGAAACTGGGTGCGCTCGACACCCGACCACACTACGTAAGGAACTCCGTCACTGTGGCTTTTATTAAAAACCTGCACCCTTCAAATTGTCAGTTGTATGAAAATTTTAAAATGAGCAAGGAGAACCCAGTTCTGAGGGACCGTCTAAATATCGTCCTTTCAGCTAGCTTTACTGCACAACTGGATACTTGTGTGGTTTAAAAAAACTTTGTGCTGTTCAAGGGCATTTTAGGGCCGATTTTTCCTCTGAGCACCCAGCAGGTGTGATGTAATTGAGGCGTGCTTCACCTTTGACAAGAGTAGTGTCCCAATGTTCCTGGCCTGGACCATTTGTATAACGTAGGGCCTTGGACTGAGATTGCGAGAGAGGGAGGTGAGGGGGTTAGAAACAGGAGTGAGTGTTCCCGCAGCTACGCCCCTGGCCACCGACATTGGGACCTTCTGGCTGTTATTAAAGAAGGCCAAGAGGCCCAAGGAACGTCTGAGTGTGGAAAGAGTGGGAATCCTTGAACAAAATTAAGAGTACCTTCAGCTTGGGGCTCCCCCCCCCCACCCCCACTCCTGCAGACCCTCCGGTCTGCGGGGTCTTGGCCCAAGCCCCAACTCCAGATTTCTTCAGGCCCCTCTCTGGTCAACGAGGAGGAAAGTGAGGCCAGAGAGTGGGAACACCACCCTCTCACTTCATTACCATGCTTATATATGGCCTGTGCCTGCTCCATGCCACTCAAAATGCTGCTTGTGATGGCATTCTGCAAATTCAAACAGAATGGAGTGTTTTTATACTCTGACTTGAAGCCAGTAAAATTCTCTCTTGGATATCGGCCCTTTTGAATGTAATAACTGTTCATTTCACTGGTGCAGGTCACAAGAAGATATGCTGAGTTTTCTTCAGCGATCGTCAGCATCAATGAAACTTATCCCAATGAGAAGACACACACCTTGCTTGGACAGCTCCAGGTCAGTTGTAGATCTGGGGAAGCTACTTCCTCCAAACAGTTCAGGAGAACGATTTCCTCCATTCACGGTTTATGGCAAGATTGTGAACGAGACAATATATATGTTTAAGATTTCGCTACAAGTGGGGAGCAAAAGAAACCCTTTCTAAATAAGTCCATGATTTCCCCATCATGCCTTAAGTTAGTGATTATATATCTAGCAAACTGATTAGACTTGCTGTTTTAACTATTCACTGGTAATCCTTCGCCATTTAGTTCCACTCCCCATACCATGGATAAGATGAGTGTCCGCTACTTCAGAGATGTTTAGCCAAAATCACTTGTTTTGGGGAAGTAAAGTCTGGAGGGAGTATTTTTGTTCCGAGCACTCTGTCTCCCCCTTCTCTCTGTCCGTGCATGAAGATCACCAGTACTGAAATACCCTCCAATTTCATCCCTAACTAAAACCTCCAGTGCAGGTCTCCTTCCCTCCACAGCCACTCCGATGCCATGGGTTATGGGTGAGGGTCACGTCCTAAAATGTCTCCACTAATTTTCTGGGAAGTGAGAACTTTGGTTGAGTCTGGGAGGTGATGTCGTATCGCCCGACCCAGGGAAATGCGCCATGGTTGAATTGTGCGTCCTGCTAGTTATTTACGGTCCCCGTCCCTTTGGCAGACGCAGCCTGAGTTTTTGGGACCTGTGCCTCTTTATAGAAAAATAGGTCAAATAGCCCCTGACCCTGACCTGGGAGAAGAGGGATAGCACCTGGAAGATGATGATTCCTCAGAGTGAGAAGACAGCAGAGTGAGCCCCACACTGTTTGGCTCTTAGTAAAACTTTGCTTAACAACAGAAGTAGCCTCCTTCATATTAAATGTTCCAAAGTACCTTGAGCAGACTGGTAACAATGTAATTTCTTCCTCAACTTGTGTTAAAATGTGCAGCTTCTCCCTTCTGTGTGAGTGAGAAGATTAGCCTTTCCTCTGTTACTGGAGGTATTGGTCCCCATTTGAACTGGAAAATTTGAGTCATTGCCACAGGAGGGATGAATTGGATTGGGGTCTACAATAATTGGTATTTTGCACCCTTCAGAGTAGACAAGTTAAAGGGTTTCTTTTCCCAAAGCCTTTGGAACAAATCCTTGGGTTTTATACCAGGTTCAAACGTGGATTGGGAGAATGATACTGGGACATGGCCCAATACCCCTAAATTAAGGATTGCAAGATGGAGACTGGCTGCAACAAAGCTGTAACTTTAGTCTACCGTAAAGCCAAACACCAAGTTTACTGAGCAGACTCCATCGAACAGCAGCTCAGCAGCATTAGCCTGACCCGTGTCACACGGAGCACAACTGAATGCAGAAGCTGAGTTGCTCACCGTTGCTGATCTTGGGACAGTGACCCCCATGGGTTGCGTTTGATTTGTGTTGAATTTTTGCTGGCCCACATCCTTCATTTGCTGAGCTGTGCAGCTGTGCCCTTCCACCTCGACTGAAGTGTGGTGACGGGGAATGTTCCTTGCTCAGGTGGAGGTGGAGAATTTCGTGCTGCGAATGGCGGCGGAGTTTGCGTCCCGGCGAGAGCAGCTCATATTCCTAATCAACAACTACGACATGATGTTGGGCGTTTTAATGGTGAGTCTCTTTTTTTTTTTTCCTTTTGGTCAGCACACTGACTTGTTGCTGGTGGTTCACTTCATCGCTTACAACAGAGCGTTGTTGAACAGCCCGCTTGGGAGACACAAGTACAGAAGCAAACATCTCAACGGATGTTTGCACTCGAGCTTTGCGAATTTGGGGAACTGAGGGGGGACATCGGTTGGGTTTCGGCAATCACAGGCAGAGCTGAGGGAAGAAAGGAAGATGGGGGTGGAGTTTGTGGCATCAGTGCTCAAGCACATCCCGTAACTGGTTGAGCCAGTAGTAAATTGGACCCCATCCAAATGTTCATAGAGTGGCGACCTTCCACTCCTCCTAATTGAGGCGTATATTGTGAATGAATGCCAGAGCTAACTCTTGGGGAAAGAGTTTTTTTTTTAAATGCCCAGCTGTAACCTGACCTGTCTGTTTGGGACAAGCTTTGTATTGATTTCAAAGTGGATGCCTCTGTTGTGGGAAAATCACCACTCTGAGTCAGACTTAAAGATTCAACATGCAGTTTATTGGACAAAGATCTGGGAGAACAGCTGGACACTCCACAGTGTACGCAGTCACCTTCTCAATTTTCAAACGGTCGTTGAGTCTTTTATATGTTACAAGTACAGACATTCAGCAGTTTATTACATTATTAGCCTTGGTTAGTTACACATTAGCCAATTAGACCCCGACAGCAACAATTGACCTCCAATCACATTAAAACAACTGTTATCAACTTAAGACTCTGGTCTTTGTCTATTCAGTCTGGTTCTGTAGTTTTTATCAGTTCGTTGTGCTCAGTCAGCATTTTTTAATGTCCTTTCACAGAGTCCATTTTGTTTAGCAGAGTCCATTTTGTTTAGCAGTACATTAATTTGTTAATCATCGTTTGTTATGTTTAAGCTTTAATTATGGTTAGTCTGGTTCGCACAAGGCACATTTCAGTGTGGTCTCGGGGCAGTGACCGCAGCCACGCTCACACTAGTTGCCAAAAGGTCATTTTTACCTTTAACCCAACAACTTAAATTTTACTTTAAACCAGCAGCTTAGATTTTACTTTAACACCTCCACTGAGAGGAGCACCGTGAATGCTGCTGACGTGAATGTGAGCGCCCACTTCAACAACAGCCTGAACGTAGTTGGTGTTGGAGAAGTGCTTTGGGGATGAGCTCTAGTAATGGAGGTACTGATGCTGGAGTCAGGTGGGTGTACAGTGACCCGGGGGCTGCAGATAGTCCGTTCCTCTCCATTACAGAAGACAATCGAGGTCCCACTCTGCTTGAAGCTGTGCTTGTGTTTTGTAGTACAGCAATTTTTCTCATCTCGGAACTAATGTCTCTTCAGGAGAGAGCGACTGATGACAGCAAGGAAGTGGAAAGTTTCCAACAACTTCTTGGTGCCAGAACTCAGGTCAGTGTTTGTTCTTGTTCCTGTCTCATAACCTCTGCCCGCGTGCCGTAGAGCGGAACAGGGTAGGGCTTTGAAGAGCAAATGTAGCAGAGAAAATATCGGACACGCACTTTGATATCAGGAGATGTACGATAACAGTAACTGTTGTTTATTTCCTTGTTAAGAACATAAGAAATAGGAGCAGGAATAGGCCATTCGGCCCCTCGAGCCTGCTCCGCCATCCAATCAGATCATGGCTGATCTTCGACCTCAACTCCACTTTCCCGCCCGATCCCCATATCCCTTGATTCCCATAGAGTCCAAAAATCTATCGATCTCAGCCTTGAATATATTCGACGACTGAGCATCCACAGCCCTCTGGGGTACAGAATTCCAAATATTCACAACCCTTTGAGTGAAGAAATTCCTCCTCATCTCAGTCTTAAATGGCTAGCCTCTTATCCTGAGACTATGCCTCTTAGTTCTAGAACCTCTCAGCATCTACCCTGTCAAGCCCGCTCAGAATCTTGTATGTTTCAATGAGATCACCTCTCGTTCTTCTAAATTCCAGAGTGTATAGGCCCATTCTACTCAATCTTTCCTCAATGTAATATCTTTTGATAATTTAAAATGTGCATGGGGCTCTCCTCCGGTGGCTCAGTTGGTAAGTCCGCTGTTCAGTCTGGAACTCCGCCATACAGATTGCGATTGTCCCTGGTCTCTGCTCGGTGAGCTGATCTCCAGTTAGGTGGCAAACGGTGCCTCACAATCGCCCTTGGCTCTCTGGGCTTAAGAGGGGAGTGGGAATAACCTGTCACCGTCTAGGCCATTTGGGAGAGATACCGGAGGACAGGCAGCGTACGTGGAACTATACCCCAACATGGATCCGTGGCCTTAGCAAAACAGGAGGGACAATTGGTGGCGAGCGAGGAAAACAGTATATGTGATATTAAGGAGTTCACACCATTTTTGAGATTCTGGGGTAAAAGGAGAAAGACTTTTCATGACCTCAGGACGTCCCAAAGTGCTTTACAGCCAATGAAATATTTTTGAAGTGTAGTCACTGTTGTAATGTAGGAAACACTGTTGTAATGTAGGAAACACTGTTGTAATGTAGGAAACACGGCAGCCAATTTGTGCACAGCAAGCTCGTGCAAACAACAATGTGATAATGATCAGATAACCTGTTTTTTTTAGTGATGTTGATTGAGGGATAAATATTGGCCAGGACACCAGGGAGAACTCCCCCTGCTCTTCTTCGAAATAGCGCTCCCTCAGTACTGCACTGAAATGTCAGCGGGGATTATGAGCTCAAGTCTCTGGAGTGGTACTTGAACCCATGACCTTCTGACTCAGAAGCGAGAGTGTTACCCACTGAGCCACGGCAGACCTGGCTGAGTAGGAGACTGAGAGATGATTGTTGAATCCAGTGCAGTGAGGTTACAGAGACAAGGCAACACGTAGAGCTGAATGTTTGCATTTTAAAAGGTACAAGAGGAGTGCTGAGCAAAACATTTTGCAATGGCAAGGGATCAACTATCAGATGATTTACAGTAGCTCAGTCTGAAAGGTAGGCAGGGAAGTCTCATTCTCTACCAGCTAACCAAACACTGAAGCAGCTAATCACCGGTATGGCTGGCAGACTGAAGTTGTAGAACACTGATATATCTGTGACTGTGTTCATGTTCCCGTACAGTTTCAGTACGTAGATTAACTTAATTGTCGGGTTTTGGGGAGAATCCACAATCTGCTAGCTCTTTTTAAGACTCGGCTAAGCTGGGGTTTTAATTTTCTTTGATCTCCCTCCCTTCCTCTCCAGGAGTTTATTGAAGAAATCTTGTCGCCGCCATTTGGTGGGATGATCGCCTTTGTGAAGGAAGCGGAGGTCCTGATGGAAAAGGGTCAAATCGAGAAACTAAAAACAGAAGAAGGTAAGATTATCGTTGCTGCTACTCCAAGCTAACTGACGATATGTTCGTTCCGATGTATTATTTTTCAGATTACGCCTAATAATTGGGGAAGTCAGTAGAGGTTCTGTTCTTGATAACCGAAGCTCTTGGGTTGTTTCTAACCCAGCATTGAGTGACGAATGTCACATGCATCTGAATGTTTAAACTTGTAAGTTACCAGTTTTTGGTCGCCCTATTATAGAAGGGATATTGCGACACAGAGAGCGAACAGCTTGGATTCACCAAGATGATGCCAGAGATGGGAAAGTAGTTACGAGGAGAGATTTGAAACACTGGGACTATTTCCACTGGAGCAGAGGAGGCTAAGAAGAGTTTTAATAGAGGCTTATAAAATTATGATGGGCGTTGACAAGCTGAATGAGGAAAGGCTATATCTTCTGGTTGGGGAGTTAGTGATAACAGGATATCCATTTTAAATTGGCACTGAGAGCCAGGAGAATTATCTTTACCCCGGGGGTTGTTGGAGTGTGGAATGCTTTGCTATAGGGCATGGCTGAGACAGGGCCCGTTGCATCTTTTAATGGAAAATTGGAGAAATATTAGAAGCAGAGGAACGTACAGGGCTATGGGGAGAGACTGGGGCAGTAGGAGTAGTTTTGGAATGGTCTAGCAGAGACACAATGGGCCAAATGGCCGCCTCCTGTGCTGTAAGCTTCTGTGGTTCACAGGTCTGTGTGTGTTTGCCACTAATTCATACTGTAGTAATGTTGTCTCATTTATTTTTTCCCCCTTCTCTCCCGCCACCCTCCCTCCCCCACCACCCCGATCCCATTCCCCCAACGACCTCAGGCCGAGTGGTACAGCTAGTACGTGGGTTTGCTGCCACCTGGAAACAGTCAGTTGAAAATCTCAGCCAGGATGTCATGAGGTCCTTTACCAACTTCAAGAATGGGACAGGAATCATACAGGTGCAGTCAGAAACTTACTGTGTGCTTTGTAGCCCGAGTTTATAGACCAGATTTGACGCTGTGATTTCTTTAACTCCTCTTTCCCCATTCCTGGAAACCTGTGCTAGCAGAGCATAGATTGTGCCACTGCCTGGCCATCCCATTCATCTCCCTGCCAGTATCCGAATATTGAGGACTGTCACGTTCATGGGAATCTGATGGGTGTTGTGTGTTTATCAGACACCGATTACTATCAGAAGGCGTGTGTAAGGATTCATTTGTACACCCGGCTTGTTTGATGTTTTGCCAAACCACAGATCGGTGTGCCCCTCAGTCCAGTTGTGAAGTTGGCTAGCGGCGCGCCGGTCCTGCCCCGCGGCGCGCCGGTCCTGCCCCATACCGAGTCTGCGCAAGACACAACTAACTAAATTGACACGTGAGTGGGAATGGCTGTTCTGAGTGCAAGGGGTGCATATTTAAACTACCTTTTCAGTACAGTAATTGTTACCGTTTCCGTGTATTTGCCCGTTATGGTGAGTGGACTTTGGGAGAGGGTTGATGTTTCAAAGGCAGGAGAAGAATAGATGATTTACTATGACCTTGTGGAGAATTTGTGTGTTTGAATCTTATCCAAATAGTATAATTAGGTGACATCCTTTGAATCCCAGCCCCCCGCCCCGTGTTCTGGTGTATTCACTGCCAAGGACAGTTCCTTAAAGTATCGTTGCATGTGCTGCACACCAGCTACGACATGTTGGTGTAACAACCTCTTGTAGGCACAGGGCTGGACCACAGCTGTTTATGATGTCAGTACTCATAGATGGTACCAGCATGTGACCAGTGCATTTTGCGACAGCTCTTCAGATCATTCATGCCATAGAGTACATTGTAAAATACAAAGTCAATGCCAGGTCAGCCAGAAGGTAACTTGTTTTAACTTGAAACTTTCAGGGAGCACTGACCCAGCTGATCCAATACTATCATCGATTCCACAAGGTCCTCTCTCAGCCTCCTTTCAAGAACCTTCCCGTGCGGTCAGACCTCATCAACATCCACCATCTCATGGTCGAAGTGAAGAAACACAAACCCAACTTCTAACTGTCTGTAAAAGTGTCACTTTCTCTCTCTCTTTCTCTCTCTCTCTCGGTCTCCCCGTGTTGTTTGTACCACACGAGAGCGGCGGTGTAAGGGTTAAATGCATTTGGCCCGGTAGGCAAAATGTATTGGTGATGGGTGTTTTATTTTGTGCCACTAATGAACTGGGGGCAAACAAGTTGGCTGCCTGATCAAATCCTCAGCTGCAGCATTTCAACTTCAGTAATTGTATTTAGAATGCTTTATCTCACTGAACCTCTGATCTCTGGCAGTTAATGAGACCCGAATCAAGATCTACGTGCAGGGTGGGTGTGTAAATAATATGTAAAAGGAGTGGGCCAAATTCAGGATCAGGGTGGAACATACAGGATTGGATCTGAACACATGGGAGGTGATGCAGACCAGTACTGTGGAAAGGAGGGGAAAAAAACTCCTTGAATTCTTCCAGTGAATGTGGCAAAGAATTAAAACAATGGAGCCAAACCTTTTATTTCACTGGTGGTGCTTCATTGACTGTAAAGCACTTTGCGACAGCGTGAGGTGGTGAAAAGGCGCTATATGAATGCAAGTCTTTCTTTCTTTATGCCATCTTGCTTCTAACACCTCGGGTTGGATATTACCCACCTCCACTCATTATCATGACTAAATGCAGTAAGTTTGAAACTTTTGTGGAGGTGGCTGTTATGGAGACTGCAGAGTATTTACAGCAACTGTTATCCAAGTGAGGTATCTCCAATTGTTGCTGCTATTGACTCCACCTCTGGTGTTAGCCAGGACACTAGCAGAAACTGCGCCAAGAGCAAGGAGTTTCTGCTGGCTAATATTCTCCCTTTGACAGTACCACTGAACAGATGAACTGCTTGTTTACTTCACCGCTTTTTGCTGCAGTACTGGTACAGAATGGCTCCCTGCAAAGCAGCACGCTCTTGAATTGTTCATGTTTTGAAATGTTTCATTGGCACTTTATAAAGGCAAATATTTCCTTTTTCCCCTTTTTGCAGTGAGGGTTAGTGCACCAAGCCTTGTAGTTTGATATTCTGGTACAGAAGTGGTGTATCAGTATCTATACAATAGTCACTGCATTTTACCTTGTGAAAGTTTGCTTGTTTCAGAATAAACCGCAGGTAGTTTCTTACACGATAGTGACGTGCACTTTACAGCAGCCTTGGGGAGTGTGATTGATATCTGTGCACAGTTGTCTTCTAACCTGCCCCCTCCTCTCTGTTTTAACTTCTGCAAGAGTAATCAGAGAAACTGGAGTTATACTAGCACTCTCGTATTGATGCATGTCCGAAACTGATTATGGACATCAACGCGATGCAATCTGAGACATAGAAGGAGGGGGAATCTTGCAGACATGGAGATTTTCATCTTTCCTGGATTTCCCTTCCGTTGAAATTAACAGAAGGAAAGTCCGGTGGGTTCTTTTACCAGCTCGTGAACCTCACTGCCAACTTTCCCCATCTGCTCCACCTAGGCACTGAAGACGGAAATGTACCCCAGAGTGAGCAGGGAGTGAGGACAGGTTCGCTTTGGGGGAAGCTAAGACAAGACGAGTTTAGGAGTGTCAGCTTGGCTTAGTTGGTAGCATTCTTTCCTCCGAGTCAGAAAGTTGTGAATTTGAGTATATAGTCTGGACTAACACTGCAGGGCAGTTCTGAGGTCAAGAGTTTCTATACTGTTGGAGGTGCTGCCAATGGATCAGACATTAAACTGAGGACCTGTCTGCCTGTTCAGGTGGATGTAAAAGATCCCATAGTACGATTCAAAGAAGAGCAGGAGAATTCTCCCGATGCCCTGACCAACATTTATCCCCCAACCAATGCCACCAACAAACAGATCAACTGGTCATTTATCTCACTGCTGTTTCGAGGACGCTCCTGGGTGCTAAATGGTTGCTGTGATTGCTTATATAACAATGGCTACATGTCAAAAGTAATTAATTGGCTGTGAAGTGCTTTTGGATGCCCCGAGGTTGTGAAAGGTGCTACATAAATGCATGCAAGGAGTTGTGGGAAGTGCTGCAAAGGTAGACCTGGAGCTGGAAGTTGATCTTGTGTTAGTTTTGTTATTGCTGAGGAGGCAACATGTGGCTGAGGAAATGGCAGAACGTCATCATTGACCATTGTTATACTAATCATTAAAGTAGATACTTACAATTTGGTTCAGAACTCTTGATGAAGACACTCCACACCATAGTCCTTTTTAATAGGCTTCATTGATAAGTTAAAGACTCAACAGTAAAACCGACTGTAAAGCGCAGAATACAAGCTATTTTCAATAGACCAAAATGAATAGATCATACATTACTGATCTGGGAGACCTGCTAACCTGGACCAATTATTTCTTGCATGTATGCTCCTGGGAGTGTACTGGTTGAAGCTGTCAAAATCACCCTTTTTAAACCTGAGGATCCTAGGTGGACATGATCACCAGCACATCTACAAATTACATGATTGTAGCAAAAAGTTTTTTAGAAGTCCATATAAGGCAAAACCAATGAGCAAAGGAATATCTATCTACAAACCAGTTAATGTGATGAATAGCATTCCTCATACATTACTTTATCACAAAGTACATTCTTTCTGCAGGTTGTGGGTTCAAGTCCCACTCCAGAGACTTGAGCACATAATCTCGGCTGACATTCCAGTGCATTACTGAAGGAGCGCTCCACAGTCGGACGAGCCGTCTTTCGGATGAGTCGTTAAACTTGAGGCCCTGTGTGCTCTCAGGTGGACATAAAAGATCCGATTGGAACAAGAGCAGAGGAGTTCACCAGGTGTCCTGGCCAATATTTATCCCTCAACCAACATCACTTAAAAAAAGATGACCTGGTCATTATCTCATTGCTGTTTGTGGGATCTTGCTGTGCGCAAGTTGGCTGCTGCAGTTCCGACATTACAACAGTGACCGTACTTCATTGGCTGTAAGCTGCAAAGCACTTTGGGACATCCGGAGGTAGTGAAAGGAGTTATATAAATGCAATTTTTTTTTACTTGTCTGTGATGGTGGGCAGGGAGATGCGGATGGTGAGGTGGCCATGGTGAAGCCAGTGAGACGCCAAGATTTGGGAGCCATCGGCTTGTGGGAAAATTGATGTAAAGAGGAGGAGGGGGATGGGGTGGGGGATGTGGACGGAGTAAAAAAAGCGTGATGTGCTCGAATGAGGAAAAGGTGTCCAAACAGCAGAGATTTTGCAATGAGAGCCGTGGCTTGCCATGACAGTTCAAGCAGGGCATCTGATGGAACTCACCTGGGATGGGGAAAGTTTCAATGGATCAGATTTCCAAACAAATCACTGTTGGGCACCAATTTACAGCGGTGCTGAGTTTGTCCTCCAGTTGCTCACAGGGGGACTGAAATAAAGATAAAGTTTCTCATCCAAAGTGTGGAGATGGAACATGTTATCCGCATCGTAAAATGACACCTGTCCGGCCTCGTATTCCAGGGCTCCACTCTCGGGGTCGGGGTGAAGTGAAAACCTTATATTCGGTTCTCTTACACAGCCACGTGGTCCAGTATTCAGCCTCCGATTTACATGTGATGTCTCCTTTCCTTTTACAGTATTCTCTGGCCACTCAAGTCTTGTTCCCCACCTCCAGTTCCCTGATGTGAATCCCTCCGATCCCAGGAATCAAACCTCTCCGGGGTGGCGGGGAGCGGCTGCCGCTTGTCTCCCGGTCTCACACCGGTCCCGTTCTCAGACAAGATTCGCCCAGGACGGGCTGTGTTTGGATCCAGATTCGGAGAGGCTGGAGCTGGGGAGGAAATAATAAATAATAATACGATTGGTTTCGTTTCCTGCTCGAGTAGGGAGGGGTAATGCCGAGCAGGATCAGTCTTACACAGCCTTGATTGATCTTCAGTCTTGCTGAGTTGTTACCTGATTCTAACTGCAGTTCCTTGGTCTCACACATTCTCAATTCCAGGACCCAGAGAAGCCAACACAGCATGTGTGCCTCAATCTGGTAGGCCCGGAACGCCAGTTCCATGCCCCTGGGGCAAGTTGAAAATCCAGCCCATGTTTGGAACAATTATTGGAAGTAATCTTTAAAATTGGATTATCTGCCACCCAATTAATTAAAGAAAATTCACATATTTATGTTTGAACTCACTGAATATCTTTATTTCAGGAGCTATCCCAGGCGACTGCTTGTAGTTCACCAGTGTCTCACCATCTTGTGAATCCTGCCCCCTCCCTCTTGCTTATTATTATTTCATAATTAGAATTTATCCATCTTCGACCTGCCAGTGTAAAATGGGCGATGCTGGGTCATGTGTTGCCACCCGTTGTACATCTCTCCTAATTCCAATTCTCCTTTCTGTTCAGTGGAAAAGAAGATTAGGCGGGGAGTGAAACGGGCTATTGATTCCTGATCGCCCATCTCGCACTATTACCCCCAAAGCCCTTTGATACTTCATTCATTCTCCTCTTCTCCAGCAGGTCGGTCCCAGAGCACGTACCCAACCGGTTCCAAGTAGGGAGAATATTTAATATGTAGAAAACTATTGAGCAAGGAAAAATATGAAATATATTTTCTATTAATAAATAATGTTGTATTATAACATTTAAATCTCAAACTTTGGTTCAAGAGGAAATGTATACAAAGAAGGTAAAAGCAAAATACTGCAGTTGGTGAAAATCAAACAAAAGCAGAAAATGTTGGAAATGCACAGCAGGTCAGTCAGCATCCGTTAAGAGAACCAGACAAGTTAACGCTTGGTGTGGGGACTGTTCTTCAACAAAACAATGAGGCGGACAGAGGCATTAATACAGCCAGGGAAAGGGATGAGGAACACAGGGTTTCCACAGCTCTTCCGCCCAGGTTGGCGCAGAGAGCGGGCAAACCCTCACGGAGATTCGCCCCCCCCCCCCCCCCCCCCCCAAGCACTCGCGAGCATCCCCGTCCCCTTAACATTTTCAAAGTCTTTTGGTGGGTTTCTAAAACTTAAGCAGCACCTCCCTCTCCTGTGACCCCTCCCACCGAGAAGGACGAGAGGAAATGTTGTAGGAACACCATCACCTCCAAGATCCCCTCGTACTCGCACTCCATCCTGACTTGGACACGGGTCACCGTTCCTTCGTCACTGGGTCAATATCCTGGAATTCCCTACCTAACCTCATTGTGGGAGCATCATCACCACAAGGACAGCAGAGGATGGAGGAGAAGGCCCGCCACCATCTTCTCAGGATAACTCGGGACGAGGAATAAACGTCAGCAGCACCCACTTCCTAAGAACAAAAAAAATGCTGGGAGGGGAGGGGAGTTGTCATTTTGGAAATGTGCCTTGGCCCACACTGTAGCTATGCTCCTTGCAAAATTGGAATGAGGATTAATTAGTTAAGACAATTTACACGTTCCAGTTTAAAATAATTAAATGTCCGTTTGAGGAAGTGAATGCTCCTCACGGACCTCTCAGTGTGACATTGTCTCTAGTTTTCCCACTTATTATTTTGTGCTTTTTTAAATATGTAAATCATCTAACTGGGTCATTATTATAAATATAAATCACGAAGTATTTTTGCTTCATTTTATATTTTTAAAACTCCATTTGTCACTGAACACAATTAAATCAATTTCTGTAAAGCTGAAACCGTGCTGAACAATAAAATAACTGGAATTCTGAGGATTCTGCTCCAGGAACACCTGTATTGTAAGTTATATTACAGACACTTCACGTCACAGAGTGGCCGTTAATCCAGCAGATTTTCATAAGTCCTGAATTCTTCCCACCGTCATTCAAACAGGGACATAAGTAAGGGTAGAGTTTCTCAGTGAAAGTGTCCATGAAAGTGTGGAGGTGGGACATGTTGTCCGCATTGTAAAATGACACT
Organism: Heptranchias perlo; assembly: GCF_035084215.1. Taxonomy (NCBI): domain Eukaryota; kingdom Metazoa; phylum Chordata; class Chondrichthyes; order Hexanchiformes; family Hexanchidae; genus Heptranchias; species Heptranchias perlo. The sequence goes on from NC_090363.1 coordinate 1,904,438, forward strand.
TGTCCGCCCTCATAGTCCAGGTACACCCCGATTTTCCTGGGGTTCACACTCAGGCTCAAGTAGGTAGGAGGTGTGGTGAAAGCCTTGTACTCATGACTACTTCTCAGGGTCAATCTCCAGTATCCATCCTCAGGCATCCGTGTGATTCTCCCTTTCCTGTTGCAGGACTTTTTGGCCACTCCCAGATCCCACTCAGTCTTATCGCCCACCTCCACCTCCCAGTAGTGCCTCCCTGATCTGAATCCCTCCGATCCCAGGACACACGCACAACGATCAAACCTCTGTGGTATGTCTTGAAGCTGTTGCCGTTGATCCCCCATTTTCACAGTGGTCAGGTCCTCAGACAGGATGAGCCAGGGATTTGCCGTGTTAGGATCCAGAGTCAGAGAGGCTGGCACTGAGGGGGAAAATTATTTCAACAAACAGAATGAGTGAATCAGTTTATCAAGTGTCATCTATAGAAACATGAATGACAGCTCCCTGCTGAGATACACCCCAACTCCATCTACCCACCTTTGCTCCATTGCCCTTGGTACCCTTACCTAACAAAAATTTATCGATCGCAGTCTTGAAAATTTCAATTGACCCAGCATCCACAGCTTTGCTGGGGGAAGAGAATTCCAGATGTCCACTGCCCTTTGTGTGAAAAAATGCTTTCTGATTTCTCTCCTAAATGGCCTAACTCTAATTTTAAGATTATGCCGCCTTGTTCTAGATTCCCCTTCAAAGGAAATAATTTCTCTGTATCTATCCTGTCGATTTCCTTTATCATTTTAAACACCTCAAGTCGACCACCCCTCAACATTCTAAATTAGAGGGCAGACAAGCCGGGTTGATGCAACTTGTCCTCACAATTTAACCTTTTTTTGAGTCCTGGTATCATTCTGGTGAATCTGCGTTGTACCTCCTCCAAGGATAATATATCCTTCCTGAGGTGTACTGCCCAAAATTGAATGCAGTGCTACAGATGGGGTCTGACCAGGGCTCTGTACAACAGAAGCATCACTTCCTCCCTGTGTATTCCAGCCCCCTTGAGATAAAGGACAACATTCCATTGGCCTTTTTGATTACTTTTTGTACCTGTGCACTAGCTTTTAGTGGGCCAGATGGAAGAACTGAGATTTTTTGTTGTCCATCGCGATGTGCACTTACTTATAAATGAAAGTACTTTTGAGTATTTCATTCTAAAAAGCACATGCACGTTTTCAAATGGATTGTTCATTCTATTCAAACCTATGGGATAAATGGGAATGTATTACGATGGATTGGAAAATGGTTGGTTGGTAGTTAACAACGAGTAGTAGTGCATGGCCAGGTATCTGGTTGGCAGCCAGTTAACTGTGGAGTGCCACAAAGTTGAGTCTTGGGACTGCTGTTTATAAATTATTTTGAAGAAGGAATTTGCAAACAATACCAAATTAGGAGCAGTGGCAAATGAAGAATTGTAATGTGCACAAATTCAAAAGGATCTCGACACGTTGGATCCATGGGCGGAGAAATGGCGGACGCAATTTAATACAGGGAAATGTAAAGTTATCAGAGGGAAGGTTGGATTGGACAAGGTGCTGAATGGGAATGTATTTGAGGTACTGGAGCGGGAGAGAGATCTTGGGGTTTTAATGGATGGGTCACTGAAACCATCAGCAGGCTGTTTAAAAATAAAGCAAATGGAATGTTGGGATACATAGCAAGGGATATAACACACAAATCAGGGGAAGTAATTTTTAAAACTGTATTTGGCCCTGGTGAGACCACATTTGCAGTACGACTTGAAGTTTTGGTCTTCCTATTCCAAAAAGTATATTCAGTTATTGGTGGGAGTACAGAGAAGGGCTACAAGGCTGATCCCAGGGATCATTAAGGGAATGACATAAGGAAAGATTAACCACCCTGGGTCTTTTCTGAATTGAACAGAGGAGACTGAGAGGGGATATGATAGAAGTGTTTAAAATAATGGAAATAAAAATCAGGAGAGATTTCAAATGGGCTGCAAATTCGCTATCGCCCGTCAAAATGAGTCCCCCTCCCCCAAACCACCCTCCACCCCGTTTTTATTGAAGTTAATGGAAACAAAAATCAGACAGGTGTAAAACGGGCTGCCAATCCATTAATGCCTGTTCTCTGCCCGGTGGTAAAGGTGAAAGTTCACCCCAGGGCTTGATTTTCAACTTGCTGCCTGGGTGCAAAACTGGCATTGCGGATTGGCCGCCCATTTTAAATTTGATTGCGAAGGGAGTGAAAATCAGACAGTTTTTTCTTTAAAAACCGGTGGCGGATCTGCACCACCAGATTTATGGCGTGCCCAGGCGGCATGTTGAAAATCCAGCCCGGTAACTCCACTTGCACGCTCAAAACTGTGTGGGGTAAATTTTACACCCGGGCAGCAAGTTGAACATCTACGCTCCATTTGGACTAAAGTTACTTGCATGCTTTCGATGTAGTTGATTGAAGGCAACTCAGTGACTTTACATTCCCCAGCTCTTCAGCTAGGCGGCAAATGAGCGGCTGTGGGTTGGCAGCCTGTTATACACCCCGCCTGATTTCCCTTTCCATCAAAGTCAGTGGCCTATAACGGGCGCCCCCATCCGTTACCGCCCATTTTTTGGCCCAGCTAAAATTGAACTTTTCCACCTCAGTGTTTCAGGTTTTCCCATATTCTTTAAACACTTGTAAATAATCACTGACTAGGTTTGAGAACATATAAATCTCTTTACCGGGGCTGATGGTGTCCATCATTTCTCTCCACGCTATATACTGCAAGGGCCCTTTGAACATCCCCAGAGGCAGATCCATATCTACCAATGCCAATGAATTACGTTTTTCACTAATCCTGTAAATGAAATTTCGATCATTGGAAAAATATTTCTGGTATTTGTTTTAAAGATTGATGTGTGATTTTTCTTATTTTTTTTAAAAAGAGGAATATCATATACCTTCTGTTCCAAGAACCTTCCTCCTGAAATAAACAGAAATGCAGATCTGAGTTTTCAGTTAGTTTGGGACAGAATAAAAGCAGAAGCTAAATTTTACACAGAAATGCATCCAATATTTGACCAATTTCACCATTCTTACTGCAGATGGCAACAAAGTGAAAGACTACAGAATGGGTATGTTTTAACTGTGTGTTTGCATCAGAAAACATTTTGCTTTCATGTCATTTACAGTTCTTTTCAGAAAACGTACAGAATAACAGTGCAGTTTAGGTCTTATTTCTGTTTTATCTCCTTGGCTCTTTATCTTTAGTAATTGGTGCTGAGATGTGTTTCAATAGGCTGGGGTGACCTGCCAGCCACATTGCTTAGGTATAAACTGGGCTATTTTTGGTCAACTGGCAAACCCATCGCCATATCATCAATTCAGAAAATTAAGAACCAAACTATTTTTATATGGTTTATTAATTATTATTTCGTGGATTTGTGCAATTGCATTAAAATTATTTTTTTTATTTTACCTTGAGGAAAGCTAATATGTCTTGTTGGTCCATTTGTGCCCGAAACTCTGACAGCACTCGCTCAATAGAACCCAGAGTGTCTTCAATCCCTCGCAGGTTCTCCTGCATGTCTTCTAAAATCCTCTCCTCTTGTTCCCGAAGGCCTCTGCTTAAACGCTGCTCTTTTTCATTCAGGTTCCGGTGCATTTCAGCAAACTCGTACCTAATGTGGGTCTGCAGACTGCGCGACTGTTCCTACAAAATGAAACATGATAACGTACAGGGATGGAAAACACAAAACTAACTCAGCTCCAAGAAAATCGGCACAGGGTGACCTTACTTTAACTTCGGAAATCTTCTGTTTCTGCTTAAATTTAGCCTTGAGAACACTGGTCTTCCTTTTGGCAGCCGAATCTAAGGATAATTTCAGTTTATCCTGCAATTAAAAGTAGAATTTCACAGAGGAAAGCGTTTAACATTTCAGCAGGTGGTGAGATGAAGTTACGCCAGCGATGAAGCTTTTACCTTGTAAATCTCAACAGCCTCGTTTACTGGAATGAAGTTGTGATATTTGTGTTCCCGCCCGTCCCGACAAATACCACAAATCAATTTCTTGTCAGTTTCACAAAACAGCTTGAGTTCTTCCTGGTGCAGGTCACAGGAGAGTTTACTCGCCTTCTTCCTCCGGTGTCGCCTTAGATTCCGAGCCTTTTCAACCAGGTTCGAGAGGGTCCGATTGCGCATGAGTTTAATTTCTGGGAACACGTCCAGACACTCTGGGCAGAAGTTTGACTCCTGTGTTTCCCAACAGCCCACGATACAGGACCGGCAATAGTTGTGGCCACACTCCAGCGTAACCGGGTCCTCGAATAATTCCAGGCAGACGGCGCAAATTAATTCGTCTTTCCAATTCTCGGTCAGTTGCCTGGAATCCATCTCCATACCAACTAGTTCCTGATTATGGCCTGCATTTATACCTTTCAGAGCGAACTGGGAGCACCCGGGTGGACTGGGCTGGTTTCCTGTAATTTCCTGTTTTTTTTTTGCCAGGGCACGTCTACAGGTGAGCAGACAGAGTAGGGAGGTGGGAGTTGTGATTGGTCACCAGTCCCAGCACCGTGCCTGCAATGTGTAATTTGATCCAGTCAGGCTGGAAACAGGCGGAGCAGTCTTCAACCTCTGCTTGACGAGGAAGGCTTCACTCACCTGACGAAGGAGGAAGCCTCCGAAAGCTTGTGATTTTCAAATAAAACTGTTGGACTATAACCTGGTGCTGTAAGATTCCTTACATCTGCTTGACGATGCAGAGATACCAGTGCAGTGGCACTGCAGGCACAACCCCTCAGAGTTCAGACAAGGCACAGTGCTAACATTCCCCACAGTTCAGACAAGGCACAGTGCTAACACCCCCCACAGTTCAGACAAGGCACAGTGCTAACACTCCCCACAGTTCAGACAAGGTACAGTGCTAACACTCCCCACAGTTCAGACAAGGTACAGTGCTAACACTCCCCACAGTTCAGACAAGGTACAGTGCTAACATTCCCCACAGTTCAGACAAGGTACAGTGCTAACACCCCCCACAGTTCAGACAAGGTACAGTGCTAACACCCCCCACAGTTCAGACAAGGTACAGTGCTAACACTCCCCACAGTTCAGACAAGGTACAGTGCTAACACTCCCCACAGTTCAGACAAGGTACAGTGCTAACACCCCTCACAGTTCAGACAAGGTACAGTGCTAACACTCCCCACAGTTCAGACAAGGTACAGTGCTAACACTCCCCACAGTTCAGACAAGGCACAGTGCTAACACCGTCCACAGTTCAGACAAGGCACAGTGCTAACACCCCCCACAGTTCAGACAAGGTACAGTGCTAACACCCCCCACAGTTCAGACAAGGTACAGTGCTAACATTCCCCACAGTTCAGACAAGGTACAGTGCTAACACCCCCCACAGTTCAGACAAGGCACAGTGCTAACACCCCCCACAGTTCAGACAAGGTACAGTGCTAACATTCCCCACAGTTCAGACAAGGCACAGTGCTAACACTCCCCACAGTTCAGACAAGGTACAGTGCTAACACCCCCCACAGTTCAGACAAGGCACAGTGCTAACACTCCCCACAGTTCAGACAAGGTACAGTGCTAACACTCCCCACAGTTCAGACAAGGTACAGTGCTAACACGCCCCACAGTTCAGACAAGGTACAGTGCTAACACCCCCCACAGTTCAGACAAGGCACAGTGCTAACACTCCCCACAGTTCAGACAAGGTACAGTGCTAACACTCCCCACAGTTCAGACAAGGTACAGTGCTAACACGCCCCACAGTTCAGACAAGGTACAGTGCTAACACTCCCCACAGTTCAGACAAGGTACAGTGCTAACACTCCCCACAGTTCAGACAAGGTACAGTGCTAACACTCCCCACAGTTCAGACAAGGTACAGTGCTAACACTCCCCACAGTTCAGACAAGGTACAGTGCTAACACCCCCCACAGTTCAGACAAGGTACAGTGCTAACACTCCCCACAGTTCAGACAAGGTACAGTGCTAACACGCCCCACAGTTCAGACAAGGTACAGTGCTAACACTCCCCACAGTTCAGACAAGGTACAGTGCTAACACTCCCCACAGTTCAGACAAGGTACAGTGCTAACACTCCCCACAGTTCAGACAAGGTACAGTGCTAACACTCCCCACAGTTCAGACAAGGCACAGTGCTAACACTCCCCACAGTTCAGACAAGGTACAGTGCTAACACTCCCCACAGTTCAGACAAGGTACAGTGCTAACACCCCCCACAGTTCAGACAAGGTACAGTGCTAACACCCCCCACAGTTCAGACAAGGCACAGTGCTAACACTCCCCACAGTTCAGACAAGGTACAGTGCTAACACGCCCCACAGTTCAGACAAGGTACAGTGCTAACACCCCCCACAGTTCAGACAAGGCACAGTGCTAACACTCCCCACAGTTCAGACAAGGTACAGTGCTAACACTCCCCACAGTTCAGACAAGGTACAGTGCTAACACGCCCCACAGTTCAGACAAGGTACAGTGCTAACACCCCCCACAGTTCAGACAAGGCACAGTGCTAACACTCCCCACAGTTCAGACAAGGTACAGTGCTAACACTCCCCACAGTTCAGACAAGGTACAGTGCTAACACGCCCCACAGTTCAGACAAGGTACAGTGCTAACACTCCCCACAGTTCAGACAAGGTACAGTGCTAACACTCCCCACAGTTCAGACAAGGTACAGTGCTAACACTCCCCACAGTTCAGACAAGGTACAGTGCTAACACTCCCCACAGTTCAGACAAGGTACAGTGCTAACACCCCCCACAGTTCAGACAAGGTACAGTGCTAACACTCCCCACAGTTCAGACAAGGTACAGTGCTAACACGCCCCACAGTTCAGACAAGGTACAGTGCTAACACTCCCCACAGTTCAGACAAGGTACAGTGCTAACACCCCCCACAGTTCAGACAAGGCACAGTGCTAACACTCCCCACAGTTCAGACAAGGTACAGTGCTAACACTCCCCACAGTTCAGACAAGGTACAGTGCTAACACTCCCCACAGTTCAGACAAGGCACAGTGATAACACTCCCCACAGTTCAGACAAGGTACAGTGCTAACACCCCCCACAGTTCAGACAAGGTACAGTGCTAACACTCCCCACAGTTCAGACAAGGTACAGTGCTAACACTCCCCACAGTTCAGACAAGGTACAGTGCTAACACCCCCCACAGTTCAGACAAGGCACAGTGCTAACACTCCCCACAGTTCAGACAAGGTACAGTGCTAACACCCCCCACAGTTCAGACAAGGTACAGTGCTAACACCCCCCACAGTTCAGACAAGGTACAGTGCTAACACCCCCCACAGTTCAGACAAGGTACAGTGCTAACACTCCCCACAGTTCAGACAAGGTACAGTGCTAACACCCCCCACAGTTCAGACAAGGTACAGTGCTAACACTCCCCACAGTTCAGACAAGGTACAGTGCTAACACTCCCCACAGTTCAGACAAGGTACAGTGCTAACACTCCCCACAGTTCAGACAAGGTACAGTGCTAACACTCCCCACAGTTCAGACAAGGTACAGTGCTAACACCCCCCACAGTTCAGACAAGGTACAGTGCTAACACTCCCCACAGTTCAGACAAGGTACAGTGCTAACACGCCCCACAGTTCAGACAAGGCACAGTGCTAACATTCCCCACAGTTCAGACAAGGTACAGTGCTAACACCCCCCACAGTTCAGACAAGGCACAGTGCTAACACTCCCCACAGTTCAGACAAGGTACAGTGCTAACACTCCCCACAGTTCAGACAAGGTACAGTGCTAACACTCCCCACAGTTCAGACAAGGCACAGTGATAACACTCCCCACAGTTCAGACAAGGTACAGTGCTAACACCCCCCACAGTTCAGACAAGGTACAGTGCTAACACTCCCCACAGTTCAGACAAGGTACAGTGCTAACACTCCCCACAGTTCAGACAAGGTACAGTGCTAACACTCCCCACAGTTCAGACAAGGTACAGTGCTAACACTCCCCACAGTTCAGACAAGGTACAGTGCTAACACTCCCCACAGTTCAGACAAGGTACAGTGCTAACACCCCCCACAGTTCAGACAAGGTACAGTGCTAACACTCCCCACAGTTCAGACAAGGTACAGTGCTAACACTCCCCACAGTTCAGACAAGGTACAGTGCTAACACTCCCCACAGTTCAGACAAGGTACAGTGCTAACACCCCCCACAGTTCAGACAAGGCACAGTGCTAACACTCCCCACAGTTCAGACAAGGTACAGTGCTAACACCCCCCACAGTTCAGACAAGGTACAGTGCTAACACCCCCCACAGTTCAGACAAGGTACAGTGCTAACACTCCCCACAGTTCAGACAAGGTACAGTGCTAACACTCCCCACAGTTCAGACAAGGTACAGTGCTAACACCCCCCACAGTTCAGACAAGGCACAGTGCTAACACTCCCCACAGTTCAGACAAGGTACAGTGCTAACACCCCCCACAGTTCAGACAAGGTACAGTGCTAACACCCCCCACAGTTCAGACAAGGTACAGTGCTAACACTCCCCACAGTTCAGACAAGGTACAGTGCTAACACTCCCCACAGTTCAGACAAGGTACAGTGCTAACACTCCCCACAGTTCAGACAAGGTACAGTGCTAACACCCCCCACAGTTCAGACAAGGCACAGTGCTAACACCCCCCACAGTTCAGACAAGGTACAGTGCTAACACTCCCCACAGTTCAGACAAGGTACAGTGCTAACACTCCCCACAGTTCAGACAAGGTACAGTGCTAACACTCCCCACAGTTCAGACAAGGTACAGTGCTAACACTCCCCACAGTTCAGACAAGGTACAGTGCTAACACTCCCCACAGTTCAGACAAGGTACAGTGCTAACACTCCCCACAGTTCAGACAAGGTACAGTGCTAACACCCCCCACAGTTCAGACAAGGCACAGTGCTAACACTCCCCACAGTTCAGACAAGGTACAGTGCTAACACCCCCCACAGTTCAGACAAGGTACAGTGCTAACACTCCCCACAGTTCAGACAAGGTACAGTGCTAACACTCCCCACAGTTCAGACAAGGTACAGTGCTAACACCCCCCACAGTTCAGACAAGGTACAGTGCTAACACTCCCCACAGTTCAGACAAGGTACAGTGCTAACACTCCCCACAGTTCAGACAAGGTACAGTGCTAACACTCCCCACAGTTCAGACAAGGTACAGTGCTAACACCCCCCACAGTTCAGACAAGGCACAGTGCTAACACTCCCCACAGTTCAGACAAGGTACAGTGCTAACACCCCCCACAGTTCAGACAAGGTACAGTGCTAACACCCCCCACAGTTCAGACAAGGTACAGTGCTAACACTCCCCACAGTTCAGACAAGGTACAGTGCTAACACTCCCCACAGTTCAGACAAGGTACAGTGCTAACACTCCCCACAGTTCAGACAAGGTACAGTGCTAACACCCCCCACAGTTCAGACAAGGCACAGTGCTAACACTCCCCACAGTTCAGACAAGGTACAGTGCTAACACTCCCCACAGTTCAGACAAGGTACAGTGCTAACACCCCCCACAGTTCAGACAAGGCACAGTGCTAACACTCCCCACAGTTCAGACAAGGTACAGTGCTAACACTCCCCACAGTTCAGACAAGGTACAGTGCTAACACTCCCCACAGTTCAGACAAGGCACAGTGATAACACTCCCCACAGTTCAGACAAGGTACAGTGCTAACACCCCCCACAGTTCAGACAAGGTACAGTGCTAACACTCCCCACAGTTCAGACAAGGTACAGTGCTAACACTCCCCACAGTTCAGACAAGGTACAGTGCTAACACTCCCCACAGTTCAGACAAGGTACAGTGCTAACACTCCCCACAGTTCAGACAAGGTACAGTGCTAACACTCCCCACAGTTCAGACAAGGTACAGTGCTAACACTCCCCACAGTTCAGACAAGGTACAGTGCTAACACCCCCCACAGTTCAGACAAGGCACAGTGCTAACACTCCCCACAGTTCAGACAAGGTACAGTGCTAACACCCCCCACAGTTCAGACAAGGTACAGTGCTAACACCCCCCACAGTTCAGACAAGGTACAGTGCTAACACTCCCCACAGTTCAGACAAGGTACAGTGCTAACACTCCCCACAGTTCAGACAAGGTACAGTGCTAACACTCCCCACAGTTCAGACAAGGTACAGTGCTAACACCCCCCACAGTTCAGACAAGGCACAGTGCTAACACTCCCCACAGTTCAGACAAGGTACAGTGCTAACACTCCCCACAGTTCAGACAAGGTACAGTGCTAACACCCCCCACAGTTCAGACAAGGCACAGTGCTAACACTCCCCACAGTTCAGACAAGGTACAGTGCTAACACTCCCCACAGTTCAGACAAGGTACAGTGCTAACACTCCCCACAGTTCAGACAAGGCACAGTGATAACACTCCCCACAGTTCAGACAAGGTACAGTGCTAACACCCCCCACAGTTCAGACAAGGTACAGTGCTAACACTCCCCACAGTTCAGACAAGGTACAGTGCTAACACTCCCCACAGTTCAGACAAGGTACAGTGCTAACACTCCCCACAGTTCAGACAAGGTACAGTGCTAACACTCCCCACAGTTCAGACAAGGTACAGTGCTAACACTCCCCACAGTTCAGACAAGGTACAGTGCTAACACTCCCCACAGTTCAGACAAGGTACAGTGCTAACACTCCCCACAGTTCAGACAAGGTACAGTGCTAACACTCCCCACAGTTCAGACAAGGTACAGTGCTAACACTCCCCACAGTTCAGACAAGGTACAGTGCTAACACCCCCCACAGTTCAGACAAGGTACAGTGCTAACACTCCCCACAGTTCAGACAAGGTACAGTGCTAACACTCCCCACAGTTCAGACAAGGTACAGTGCTAACACTCCCCACAGTTCAGACAAGGTACAGTGCTAACACCCCCCACAGTTCAGACAAGGCACAGTGCTAACACTCCCCACAGTTCAGACAAGGTACAGTGCTAACACCCCCCACAGTTCAGACAAGGTACAGTGCTAACACCCCCCACAGTTCAGACAAGGCACAGCGCGAATACTCAAACATACGGATCCAGCGGTGGAACACTATCCGGCCTGCAGACTTCCCCTCAGAAGCTTACTGGCTGTCGGGAAATTTTCCTGAGTGCCCCCTTCCCTCTCCTACCCTCAATCAATTGTTGCAGACCAGGGGAAGTTGGATTTACACATCTGAAGAATTACAGTTGTCCTTGATGGATTATTTTCACAAACTTTGAACCTGAAAGCCAAACAGAACCTACAATACGTCAGCAACACCACCATCCTTCAATCTACCCTGAGTTGCCTCCACAGTCTTATAATGAAAATACAAACCTAGATTTGAGGCCAGAAACAATTTTTTGCTTTTCTCTCCGAAATATTTGACAAAATTATTTTCCCACCGACTGACCTCCAAATGTCCCGTCCAGGGCCTCCATTCTCTTTTCCCGTAGCTGAGCACTGGATTAGAAGTGACTCTGAGCTCCTTTATAAGTTTATTACATAGAATTCCATAGACTGTACAGCACAGAAACAGGCCATTCAGCCCATCTGGTCTATGCCGGTGTTTATGCTCCACACGAGCCTCCTCCCACCCCTCTTCGTCTCACCCCCTATAATTTCTGTGGCCTAGATGAGTCCGTGTTCCATTTATTCACAGGATGTGAGAAGTTGCAGCCCCTGTTCCCCTTTTTAAAGGGGCTGTTCCTCAGGTTCTGGCTGCACTTCAGACGCACGCTCCTGATCTTTGGCCACTGGGCGAGGAGGGGGATGGGCAAGTCGGAGGACGTCCTGGTGTGTCTGCTCCTGGGCCTGTCCAGGTGGTCATCTACAGGTCCAGGCTAGACCCGGCCCGTGGGGGTGGTCGCTCAGGCTGTCTGCCTCTCTTTGGCGGCATTCTCTGCGCCCAGGTGGCCCTGGAGAGGGACCGCAGGCTTTCCATGACCGGTGGGCCATGGAGAGGGAGCGCACGGTGTCTGCGGTACATTAGAGGCTTTCCGCGACGGGTGGGCACCGCGGGGACTGGAATGTATCCTCGATCAATACAATAAAATTATTATTTGATTTTGATTTTTTTTTTAAAAAACTTCATCTAACCCTATCAGCATATCCTTCTACGGAATGGGTTGCGTGGATCTACAAACTTTGCATTGATCTTAATTGTTCTCTCTTTTTTTCACCTTCTTGATGCTGATTCCACACTCACCAGTGTTTGTTAAATTATATTTTAAAAAAGGACTTACGACGAGGTGGGAAACAAAGCATTAAATATAATGAGCAATACTAGAGTAAAAGCTCTAGCAAGGGTGACTTTATAGAATCTTTTTCTATTTTCTTCTCCTGTCTATTTCATAGTCTGACTCCAAACAGCAAAGGTTGCGATTTTCCTGACATTTCTGGCAATTCGGTGTGTTTGTATACTTTTCCGAAGGAGGCCTCCTGTTATCATTATTGAATGATGGTTCAAGTTTATAACTGTCCTTTTCCAGGGAGGATATAGGCAGGGTACCAGATTAACTGAATGGTTAGTTGATAACAAGGTGAGGGATCAAGAAGGGGCTTCAATGTGTCCTGCAGATGCAGTGAACTCTCTTTAATGGAAAAAGTTGGCGCTGATCTCCCGCCTGAGAGCATTTTTTAAAATTCGTTCATGGGATGTGGGCGTCGCTGGTGAGGCCAGCATTTATTGCCCATCCCTAATTGCCCTTGAGAAGGTGGTGGTGTGCCGCCTTCTTGAACCGCTGCAGTCCGTGTGGTGACGGTTCTCCCACAGTGCTGTTAGGAAGGGAGTTCCAGGATTTTGACCCAGCGACGATGAAGGAACAGCGATATATTTCCAAGTCGGGATGGTGTGTGACTTGGAGGGGAACGTGCAGGTGGTGTTGTTCCCATGTGCCTGCTGCTGTTGTCCTTCTAGGTGGCAGAGGTCGCGGGTTTGGGAGGTGCTGTCGAAGAAGCCTTGGCGAGTTGCTGCAGTGCATCCTGTGGATGGTACACACTGCAGCCACTGTGCGCTGGTGGTGAAGGGAGTGAATGTTTAGGGTGGTGGATGGGGTGCCAATCAAGCGGGCTGCTTTATCTTGGATGGTGTCGAGCTTCTTGAGTGTTGTTGGAGCTGCACTCATCCAAGCAAATGGAGAGTATTCCATCACACTCCTGACTTGTGCCTTGTAGATGGTGGAAAGGCTTTGGGGAGTCAGGAGGTGAGTCACTCGCCGCAGAATACCCAGCCTCTGACCTGCTCTCGTAGCCACAGTATTTATATGGCAGGCAGTGGGGTGTGTGGGCCAATCTCCTCTCTCTCTCTCTCCTGGACATCTTTGCCATGAGCAGGGCATTGGTCTCTACCGCCTTCTTCCTTTTCACCTCCTGTGATTGGAAGGCCCAACCCCCTTTGTAATGGTTAAATTATGGAGGATGCAACCAGCCATTAGAATTCTGGAAACCCTTGATGGACTATTCTTCATGGCTCCGCCTGACCTATCCAGGCACCGGATATGGGAAATGAGAATTCTAATGGTCTGTTCCACGATGACCCAAGGCTCATTCAATCTGTTTTCAGCCTCTGTCTTTGGATTCCAAAAGCACGTTATCAGCGCAGGCTGAATGAAGTACATTACCTGGTCTTCTATCAGCCACCCTGTCACTCTGCTGTAGCTCAGAAATGCAGGTATTCTGGACTGCTGGACAATTATTGCATCTTGACTACTTCCCAAATAGCATGAATTCACATGCGTGTGGAGGTGGTTAGCAGTATGCATGTTAATACTTTCTACCCAAGGCCATCAGTTAAATCGCAGAGGCGGCTTGGAAGCATTTGGCTCCACTGGAAATCAAAATCGGATGGTTTCTATAACGGGTGCTCGATCCTCAATGCAAAATAACGGATGGGACCCCAGTCACCAGTGGCATCAAGCTATCCTGGGAGAGAACGTGTTACACACAACTCCAAGAGAAAGCTTAAAGCCTCCAGTATGCTCAGTTCACATACACTACTCAGGAAGCAAACCTCGTGACATGATGAATGGTCGGCGGAGAAATGTCACAGTTTGCACTTCTCACGGTAACTGACCCCCTCCCCCAATGACCCCCGATGTCTGACCCCCAATGAACCGCTCCTCCCATCTAACACTTACCTTTCCATGTCCTCGTTCTTCCTCTTCTCCCATCTGACTGAGGACAGCTTGTCAATCAGGCTGACCTGTGGGGTGGGAAACCGTCAAAAATAAATATAACACGTCCTTACGTCAACTTAGTAAGGAGATCCGCAAAACCCGGAAGTGTCAGGAATCCCACCGCAGCCCTGATATAATATCATGCCCAGGTCTCACCTGTGGCCTGTTTATTGCAGATCCACTTCCAGTGGACGTGATTCTCCAATATGCTGAGGGGGTGGATAGAACCGTAGAAAAGATATAGCACAGAAGGGAGCCATTCGGCCCATCGTGTCCGTGCCGGCTCGAAGAACAACCAGGTGCCCATTCTAATCCCACCTTCCAGCACCCGGTCCGTAGCCCTGCAGCTTGCAGCACTTTAGGTGCAGGTCCGGGTACTTTTTAAAAGAGTTGAGGGTCCCTTGCCTCTACCACCAATTTGGGCAGCGAATTCCATACACCCACCACACTCTGGGTAAAAAAGTTTTTGCTCATGTCCCCGCTAATCCGTCCGCCATGTTCTGAATTCTATATTATGAGCACCAATTTTAAAGGGATTATAATGCCAGCTGGAGCTCATATGTGAAATTTACAACAAGGGCCCCTCTGGGTGCGTATTTGATGTTTTTTGTGGATTAGGCCCCCCTTTTATAAGGTGGGGGGGTGTATTTGATCCATGGGCAGCTAGTTTTAATGTTAACGAGCGCAAATGGGAACCGGCGCTAGAGGGGTTAATTTTAACCTAACCCGCCCGTCGGGAAGCGGACGGGATCGTGTTTAACGCTGGTTTTACGGCCCGCCTAATATTACTCTTGACTTCAACGGAGAGTGAAATCGGGCGGGGTGTAAAACCAGCGGTGCACCCGATCCCGTCAGTTTCCCGACGGACAGGCTAGTTTAAAATTGCCCCCCTAAGTCTTATTACACGCAGTGTGCTGTGGGGACTGAACAGTGTGAGACTTACCAGTTGGACCTGTTCTCGCTTCCCTGTCTTCAGTGTGTTCCCGGTCCAGGCCAGGGCCAGTGTTATACCCGCTACTTTTGCGTTGCAGCACACTTGAAATCACTTGACAGCGGTAGTATAAACTGCAGTCCAATATTCTGACCCTAGTCCCTACACAGCGACTAATCTAACTGGTTTGCAATACATTTCATTTGACAGAAACTACGACATTGGTTTGTATCAGAGAGCTCATCTTGCCAGAGGTACAGATTGAATCCACTTCTGGAGGTGGGTCTCCGGGGGGGGGTGGGGTTCAGCACCTTCTGATTTTATATTGCTGACCCGGTTCGAACAGATGTTCAGGTGCTGTAACCAAACCTAAGCTCAGAAATTCATCAGGTCGCGGCTGGGTAGATATTCAACATACCGCCCGGGCTTAAATCAATGGGGATCAAATCCTACTTAGGCTTCAGTGAAAAGGAAAGTAAGACGGGCGGCTCATTCGCCAAAGTTCTGTTAGACAGACATCCGTGTGAAATAAATTTGGCAACACCGAGGGTGCTATCGGTCTCCTGATGCCTACAGCCTTGTGAGTAAAATTATTTTTTTGATGAACTTGTGGGCTCATGAAAGAGAAGGGTTTTAGTGTTGATGAACTGAACACATTTCCGTGCTGAGCAAATCACTGGATCAGAATAAAGAGAACAAAATCCCG
The DNA here is from genome assembly GCF_035084215.1 of Heptranchias perlo. Classification (NCBI taxonomy): domain Eukaryota; kingdom Metazoa; phylum Chordata; class Chondrichthyes; order Hexanchiformes; family Hexanchidae; genus Heptranchias; species Heptranchias perlo. The sequence continues at coordinate 1,920,303 of NC_090363.1, forward strand.
GAAAAGTTCGAATTGGGCTGAGAGAAACTATTTCCTCTGGTTGGGGGGGAGGGGGGAGTCCAGAACAAGGGGGGGGAATAATCTTAAAATTAGAGTGAGGTAATTCAGGGGAGTGGAAATCTGGAGCTCTCTCCCCCAAAAAGCTGTCGAGGCTGGGGGTCAATTGAAAATGTCAAGACTCGGAGCGGTAGATTTTTGATAGGTGAGGGTATTAAAGGATATAGAACCAAGGCCGGTGAATGGATTTGAGGTACAGATCAACCATAACCTAATTGAATGGTGGTGCAGGCTGGAGATGTTGAATGGCCTCGTCCTGTTCCTATAGGCTGCTTGGTGAATAACGCCATTGTACATGGGTTAGAAACCGGCTCACAACTGACCTGTGACATGTTTACAGCTTTTGCAATTCTTTTTCACTTTTTATTTATATTTTGTCTGCTACGCAGGAATCCGAGAGGACAAAGGAAAACTCAAGAGGGGCTTTCAGGGGGAAATCATGGTAACCAGCAGTTTACGTTCAGGGACCATTGTCCCAGCAGATTTGCAGCGGTTCTGAATTTTTCCCATTTTCGTTCAAACAGGGACTGAAATAAGGAAAGAGTCTCTCGGTGAAAGTGTGGGTGAAAGTGTGGAGATGGGACATGTTGTCCGCATTGTAAAACGACACCTGCCCCCCCTCATAGTCCAGGTACACCCCGATTATCCTGGGTTTCGCTCTCGGGGTGAGACGGGTACGAGGCCTTGTAACAGCCCAATATTTTCCATTCCTCATCCACACGATCCAGTATCCAGTTTCTGGCGATGGCGCATCATTCCCTTTCCGGTCGATAGATTCCCGAACCACTCCCACATCCCATTTTGTCTTATTCTTCACCTCCACCTCCCAGTAGTGCCTCCCCGACGTGAAGCCCTCGCAGCCCAGGACGCAGACGTAAGGATCGAACCTTTCCGGGTTGTCGGGGAGCTGCTGTCGTGTGTCACCGTGTCTCACAGCAGTCAGATCTCCAGACAGGATCAGCCGACAATGCGCTGTGTTAGAATCCAGCGTCAAAGGGGCTGGAGCTGAGGGACAGGAAGGAGAACTTATCATATCGATGTGGTCTCCTATGATAATTTAAGATACTGAATGACTTTCCTCTTTTAAGGTGCCCACTCCACCATATGATTTAGGGTCGGCCCACGGAGGTTCCTCACCCCCACCCCCCGTACAGCTGCAAGTCACAGCTGGGAGAGGAATCTTCAGGACGTCTTTATAGCTGCCTGATACCATCTTACTGTGGCTCAGTGGGGACCACTCTCACCTCAGAGTTAGACTGTCATGGGTTCAAGTCCCACTCTAGGGACATTGAGCACAAAATCCAGGCCGACACTCCCAGTGCAGTACTGAGGGAGGTGCTGCACTGTCGGAGGTGCCGTCTTTCAGATGAGATGTTAAACCGAGGCCCCGTCTGCCCTCTCAGGTGGACGTAAAAGATCCCACGGCACTACTTTGCAAAAGGGCAGGGGAGCTCTCCCTGGTGTCCTGGCCGATATTTATCCCTCAAATCAATATCACTAGAACAGATTATCTGGTCATTTATCTCATTGCTATTTGTGGGATCTTGCTGTGCATAAATTGGCTGCCGCATTTCCTACATTACAACAGCGACTACGCTGCTAAAAATACTTATTTGGCTGTAAAGCGCTTTGGGACGTCCTGAGGTCATGAAAGGTGCTATATAAATGTAAGTTCTTTCTTTTCTTACAAATATTGGAGTGAATCCTATTGAATTCAATGAAAGTGAATATCTGGTTGGGCGTATAACAGGCGGCCGATTCGTTAACGCCCGCTTTGCGTTAACGCACAAGAACAATTTCTGCCCCCATAATGAGTTTGTACAATGTTCTTCTGATCGTTATTTTAAAACTCGGCATTAACCTGTTTCTTTTAAAAGGATTAACTTTTCTGCTAAAACGGCGAGAAATCTTATGCCTGCTAATCACCTCCAATAGCAGTTTCTGGGTATATATTTGCGAGTAAGGCATTTAACCCACTCTGTCACACCGCGGTAGAGCAGAACAAGGGAAACAGTTACAGTCAGTACCAGCTCACCAGCTGCTGTTGAAGGGACAATGGCGTCACCAGGGGGGCAGCACAGGAATTACAACAGAATACAGACACGTGCTCGGACCCTTGGACATCGACTGAATGAAAATAGCAATGAATATATTACAAGGAGAGGTTACACAAACTAGGGTGGTATTCCCTGGAATTTAGAAGACTAAGGGGTGATTTGATCGAAGTTTTCAAGATATTAAGGGGAACTGATAGGGTAGAGAGAAACTATTTCCGCTGGTTGGGGAGTCGAGGACTGGGGGACATAGCCTAAGAATTATAGAATCATAGAATCATAGAAGTTACAACATGGAAACAGGCCATTCGGCCCAACATGTCCATGTCGCCCAGTTTATGCCACTAAGCTAGTCCCAATTGCCTGCACTTGGCCCATATCCCTCTATACCCATCTTACCCATGTAACTGTCCAAATGCTTTTTAAAAGACAAAATTGTACCCGCCTCTACTACTGCCTCTGGCAGCTCGTTCCAGACACTCACCACCCTTTGAGTGAAAAAATTGCCCCTCTGGACCCTTTTGTATCTCTCCCCTCTCACCTTAAATCTATGCCCCCTCGTTATAGACTCCCCTACCTTTGGGAAAAGATTTTGACTATCGACCTTATCTATGCCCCTCATTATTTTATAGACTTCTATAAGATCACCCCTTAACCTCCTACTCTCCAGGGAAAAAAGTCCCAGTCTGTCTAACCTCTCCCTGTAAGTCAAACCATCAAGTCCCGGTAGCATCCTAGTAAATCTTTTCTGCACTCTTTCTAGTTTAATAATATCCTTTCTATAATAGGGTGACCAGAACTGTACACAGTACTCCAAGTGTGGCCTCACCAATGCCCTGTACAACTTCAACAAGACATCCCAACTCCTGCATTCAATGTTCTGACCAATGAAACCAAGCATGCCGAATGCCTTCTTCACCACCCTATCCACCTGTGACTCCACTTTCAAGGAGCTATGAATCTGTACTCCCAGATCTATTTGTTCTATAACTCTCCCCAACGCCCTACCATTAACGGAGTAGGTCCTGGCCCGATTCGATCTACCAAAATGCATCACCTCACATTTATCTAAATTAAACTCCATCTGCCATTCATCGGCCCACTGGCCCAATTTATCAAGATCCCGTTGCAATCCTAGATAACCTTCTTCACTGTCCACAATGCCACCAATCTTGGTGTCATCTGCAAACTTACTAACCATGCCTCCTAAATTCTCATCCAAATCATTAATATAAATAACAAATAACAGCGGACCCAGCACCGATCCCTGAGGCACACCGCTGGACACAGGCATCCAGTTTGAAAAACAACCCTCTACAACCACCCTCTGTCTTCTGTCGTCAAGCCAATTTTGCCAGGGTTTTCAGGAGTGAAGTTAGGAAACACTTCTACACGCAAAGGGTGGTAGAAGTTTGGAACTCTCTTCCACAAACGGCAGTTGATGCTAGCTCAATTGTTCATTTTAAATCTGAGATTAATAGATTTTTGTTAACCAAAGGTATTAAGGGATATGGGGCTAAGGCGGGTATATGGAGTTAGGTCTCAGATCAATCATGATCTCATTGATTGGCAGAACAGACAGAGGGGCTGAATGGCCTCTTCCTGTTCCTATATTTTTGGTTATTTGCTAACACAAAATATATAATAAAATATAATAGCTTCTTTATCAAATTCTGCAAACCACGTGAAATCCAAATAAATACATTCCCTGAGAAAACACACACATGCACTCTATCTTCGCATCACTTGGTTTAGTATATATCGCTGTGGATAAAAGTTCGCTCATTCCCACTGAGCTGCTGAATTTGTCCTTCGCTTCGAATGGTGTCTCAAAAAGCAACGTCACCTTATTACATCACAGTTATACTCTGGGCTCGATACGGTGTTCGAGACACTTTTATAGGTTTTTTCCATCAAAGTTATTCCTTTTGAGAGTAAATGTTCTTGATTTTATTTCTTGTCTTTAAATAGTTCATGCTAAGAACTCGCCACATTCACACTATTTAAGCTATGAACCTAACAGGAATGAAAAAAAACGAGCTCTTTACCAGGGTGGACGCTGTCTATCATTTCTCTCCACACTGCATATTGTAACGGTCCCTTAAATATACCCAAAGGCAGATCTCCGTGGACCAGTGACATTGTTTTATATTTTTCGATGATACTAGAAAAGGGAAAATATTCAATGTTTGAAAACGAAATAGCTCTATGATTATTTAATTTAATTTAAGTGTATTTATGTAAAATTAATGTCTTACCTCTTCCTCAAAGAGACTTTCTCCTAAAACAAACAAGATGTAGATTTCAGTTCACAGTAATGATGGTGTAGTCAGATAGCAGGCATCACAATTACACCGAGCTTTAGTCATTGGATGACTATAGTCCCATCAGTTTAGTATGTTAAACCATAAGGCCATAAGAGATAGGAGCAGGAGTAGGCCATTCGGCCCCTCGAGCCTGCTCCGCCATTTAATCAGATCATGGCTGATCTGATTTTTACCTCAACTCCACTTTCCCGCCCTTTCCCCATATCCTTTGACTCCCTTGCTGATCAAAAATTTGTCGAACTCAGCCTTGAATGTATTCAATGACTCAGCCTCCACAGCTTTTTGGGGTAAAGAATTCCAAAGATTCACGACCCTCTGGGAGAAGAAATTCCTCCTCATTTCCGTCTTAAACGGGCGACCCCTTATTCTGAGACTATGCCCCCTAGTTTTAGATTCCCCCATGAGGGGTAACATCCTCTCAGCATCTACCCTATCGAGTCCCCTCAAAATCTTGTATGTTTCAATAACATCTCCTCTCATTCTTCTAAACTCCAATGAGTATAGACCCAACCTGTTCAATCATTCCTCATAAGACAACCCTTCCATACCCGGAATCAACCTAGTGAACCTTCTCTGAACCGCCTCCAATGCAAGTATGTCCTTCCTTAAATAAGGGCACCAGAACTGTACGCAGTACTCCAGGTGTGGTCTCACCAGCACCCTGTACAGTTGGAGCATGACTTCCCTGCTTTTATACTCCATCCCCCTAGAAATAAAGGCCAATATTCCATTTCCCCTCCGGATTACCTGCTGCACCTGTATGTTGACTTTTTTGTGTTTCATGTACGAGGACACCCAGATCCCTCTGTACCGCAGCATTTTGTAGTATTTCTCCATTCAAATAATATTTTGCTTTTTTATTTTTCCTCCTAAAGTGGATGACTTCACATCTGCCAAATTTTTGCCCATTTGTTTAACCTGTCAATATCCCTTTGCAGCAATAATACTGAGAATACAACACCTCTGCACAGAGTGTGTGCAGATAAACATCGTGTTACATATACAGAGACAGTGCTAATACACTGCATTGTATCAACAATTAAACAGTCGTGGTTTTTGTTCTACATTTGTTTTAAATTTTCAGCTCCAGTTCTGTTTGAGGGAGGGCCCATTTCTAGAACAATTCCTCTGGAGTTTGTTCAGCTCTCTGCCCCGCTCTCTCTTCCTCCCTTTCTCTCACACACAGATAAACGCTCCTACATGGCCACATATGCTCATACTAACTCTCTCTCACACACACAAGCTCCCCGTATACCCATATATACTCACTCTCACACACACAAACTCCCCGTATACCCATATATACTCACTCTCTCTCACACACATAAACTCCCCGTATACCCATATATACTCACTCTCACACACACAAACTCCCCGTATACCCATATATACTCACTCTCTCTCACACACACAAGCTCCCCGTATACCCATATATACTCACTCTCTCACACACACAAGCTCCCCGTATACCCATATATACTCACTCTCTCACACACACAAGCTCCCCGTATACCCACGTATACTCACTCTCTCACACACACAAACTCCCCGTATACCCACGTATACTCACTCTCTCACACACACAAACTCCCCGTATACCCACGTATACTCACTCTCTCTCACACACACAAACTCCCCGTATACCCATATATACTCACTCTCACACACACAAACTCCCCGTATACCCATATATACTCACTCTCTCTCACACACATAAACTCCCCGTATACCCATATATACTCACTCTCTCACACACATAAACTCCCCGTATACCCATATATACTCTCTCTCACACACAAGTATAAACTCCCCATATACTCATGTATACTCACGAGAACCGCGTGTGCACACGGATACAAGATAAAACTGCGGCAGGTTTGAGTTTTCCGATTTGACCGACACACACACACTGAGCCTGATGCCTGATTCCTTCGCCGGGGTGTGACTACAATATAATTGTCTTCTTAATATGTGGATCAATCAATTTAATATTAATTAATTTTCAAAAACTTCGGAAAGTTAAGGCATTTTATGAATTTTGTTTTACAATTTTATTTGATTATGTGTTCAGATTTATTTTTAAAAATAACTCGCCAGTTGCCCCTACCTTCAGAATTGTAAACAATTTTACAACACCAAGTTATAGTCCAGCAATTTTATTTTAAATTCACAAGCTTTCGGAGGCTTCCCCCTTCCTCAGGTGAACGATGTCATTTCACATCGTTCACCTGAGGAAGGGGGAAGCCTCCGAAAGCTTGTGAATTTAAAATAAAATTGCTGGACTATAACTTGGTGTTGTAAAATTGTTTACAATTGTCAACCCCAGTCCATCACCGGCATCTCCACATCATGACTACCTTCAGAAAGGAGAGCTTGTGATCATCCATTCTTCTCTGTAACTGGCATAACTCTCCCTCGATTGAATCTAAGTTCGCTCGAATCTCTCGAAGGTTTTTCTCCATCGGCTCCAAAATCTTCCCCTCTTGTTCCCTGAGATCTCTGATTAAACGCTGCTCTTTCTCAGTGAGAATCTGGTGCATTTTAGCGAACTCGGATGTGATGTGGGTCTGCAGGCCGCTCGACTGTTCCTACAGAATTAAGTTTTGTGTATAACAGAGAGGGAAAAGCCAACAAGAATTCCACAAACATTAAACAGAAGTTACTTACTTTTATTTCCGAAATGTTTTGTTTCTGCTTAAGTTTAGCATCTAGGCTCGCGGTTCTTTTCTTCTTAAGGGAATCTATGGTCGATATGAGTTTAGCCTAGAAACAAAATAGAAATTTATAGTAAAGGAAGTGTGTGCGTGAGGCGCGATGAGAAACAGAGGAAAATGTGTGTTGGATTTTCACCTTGCAGAGCTGCACCGTTTCGTTTGCCGGAACGAAGCTGTGATCTCTGTGCTCCGGCGAGTCTCTGCAGACAACGCAAATGAGTCTCTTGTCAGTCCTGCAAAACAGCTTCAGTCCCTCCTGGTGTTTCTCGCAGTGAAGCTGATTTTCTGTTTCTTTCTGCTTCAGGCTTAATCCGCGAGCTTTCTCCGCCAGATTCCTCAGCACTCGGCTGCCTCGCAGGTCCCTTGGAGAAACAACCCGGCGACACTCCGGGCAGGAGTCTCTGCTGCGGTCTCCCCAGTATTGTGTGATGCAGGCTCTGCAGTAGGTGTGACTGCACTGCAGCGTGACCGGGTCGCTAAAAAATTGGAGACATATGGGGCAAATTAACTCCTCTGTGAAGAGTTCAGTCTGCGTTTTGAAAGCCATTTGCACCTCTCGTATATAAAGATTGAAAATGTTTTTGCCCTGAGTTTCCGTGTGCTGGGTGTGTCCAGCCCGGGTTACCAGTCGGACCTGTATCTCCAGTGCCATGCTCGATTCCCGTGTCAAAATCCGTCTACAGGTCGAATACAAGGAAGCGTCACATATCGCGTTATAAACTCAACAATCCTGATCCTCCTGATTCTGTTCTTTATATAATTCTAGCAACACAAGGGGACAACTACCCCAAATTGTTTTCCAGGGGGATTCACCAGAGTGACACCGGGGTTAAACGATGAAAACAGGTTGCACGAATTTGGCGGGTATGCCCTTGAGTTTAAGAGATTGAGAGGTGACCTAATGGAGGTGTTTAAAATGTTGGAAGGGTTTGATAGGGTAGATACAGAGAAACTATTTCCTTTGCTGGGGGAGAGCCCAGAACAAGGGGGCCGTTCAGGAGTGAAAACAGGAAATACTTCTTCACACAGAGGGTGGTGGTAATCTGGAACTCTCTCCCCCAAAACGCTGTGGATGCTGGGTCAATTCGGCTCAGGTTCGATGGGCCGAATGGCCTCCCTCTGTACTGTAACCATTCTATGATTCTCTGAATTGAAGCTTTCAGGACTGAGATCGACAAATTTTTTATTAGTTAAGGGTAGCAGGAGATATGGGCAAATGGAGTTAAGATATAGATCAACCATGGATTGAATGACGGAACAGGCTAGAGGGGCTGAATGGCCTCCTCCTACTTCTACGTTCCCATGATGCAGAGGGAAAATAGGACATGGTAGAAACAAAAATAATTTGTCATTTAAAGGAAATTAAAATCGTATTGAAATCTAAATATCTGAGCTGAAAACCTAGCGTTAATTTGAGTGTTTCATTCATGGTGTTGAGGACATAATAATGAATAATCGTTTAATCGAAATATGAGTGAAATTATCAATAGCGAAAGACTAGAGAACAAACTGTGCACTAGACAACAAATAATAAATATAACTTTACATTCTTATAGTTGCTTATAAACCCTCAGTCAGATTTGCAGACTGCACCCCTCCCTCACCCCATTATTCCTGTCATCTCCCCAGACAGTTAGCGTGACAGACACGGGTGAAGTTTAATGTGTTAATTTCTCAATATTTAACGCTGAAATTAAAGGGTTTTGTTAACATGTTTATTCTTGTCACAGTGCTGCTCCTTTGTGGAACCAGTTCTATACGGGAGTTGCCTGTCTAGTCACAGTTTGCTGGTTTGATAGTGGAGCAGCAGTTTTGGTTCAGTTCGTCTTGTCGAGCTAAGAACATTGTGTTCATATCAGAACATAAGAAATAGGAGCAGGAGTAGGCCATTCGGCCCCTCGGGCCTGCTCCGCCATTCAATCAGATCATGGCTGATCTTCGACCTCAACTCCACTTTCCCGCCCGATCCCCATATCCCTTGATTCCCTTAGAGTACAAAAATATGTCGCTCTCAGTCTTGAATATACTCAACGACTGAGCATTCACAGTCCTCTGGGGTAGAGAATTCCAAAGATTCACCGCCCTCTGAGTGAAGAAATTCCTCCTCATCTCAGTCCAAAATGGCCGATCCCTTATCCTGAGACTATGACCCTCTAGTTCTAGACTCTCCAGTCAGGGGAAACAGCCTCTCAGCATCTACCCTGTCAAGCCCCCTCAGAATTTTATACCTTTCAATGAGATCACCTCTCATTCTTCTAAACTCCAGAGAGTATAAGCCCATTTTACTCAATCTCTCCTCATAGGACAACCCTCGCAGCTCAGGAATCAATCTAGTGAAACTTTGTTGCACCGCCTCTAAGGCAAGTATATCCTTCCTTAGGTAAGGAGACCAAAAACTGTACACAGTACTCCAGGTGTGGTTTCAGCAGAGCCCTGTATCATTGCAAAAAGACCTTACTCTTATACTCCAACCCCCTGCAATAAAGGTTAACGTACCATTTGCCTTCCTGATTGCTTGCCAAACCTGCATTTTAACTTCCCGTGATTCGTGTATGAGGACACACAAATCCCTCTGACTACATAGGAATATAGGAACAGGAGGAGGCCATTTAGCACCTCGAACCTGTTCTGCCATTCAATGAGATCATGGCTGATCTGTGACCTAACTCCATATACCCGCCTCAGCCCCATATCCCTTAATACCTTTGGTTAACAAAAATCTATCAATCTCAGATTTAAAATGAACAATTGAGCTAGCATCAACTGCCGTTTGTGGAAGAGAGTTCCAAACTTCTACCACCCTCTGCATGAAGAAGTGTTTCCAAACTTCACTCCTGAAAGTCCTGGCTCTAATTTTTAGGTTATGTCCCCTAGTCCTAGACTCCCCAACCAGCGGAAATAGTTTCTCTCTACCAACCCTATCAGTTCCCCTTAATATCGTGAAAACTTCGATCAAATCACCCCTTAATCTTCTAAATTTCAGTGAATACAACCCTAGTTTGTGTAATCTCTCCTCGTAATTTAACCCTTGGACTCCAGATATCATTCTAGTAAATCTACACTGCACTCCCTCCAAGGCCAATATATCCTTCCTAAGGTGCGGTGCCCAGAACTGAACACAGTACTCCAGGTGTGGTCTAACCAGGGCTTTGTATAGCTGTAGTATAACTTCTGCCCCCTTGTATTCTAGTTCTCTAGATATAAAGGCCAGCATTCCATTAGCCTTTTTGATTATTTTCTGTACCTGTCCATGACATTTTAATGATCTATGTACATGGACCCTTAAGTCTCTTTGGACCTCCATTGTTTCAAGCTTTTCACCATTTAGAAAGTACTCTGATCTATCCTTTCTAGGTCCAAAGTGGATGACCTCACACTTGATGAAATCCATTTGCCATAGTTTTGCCCATTCACTTAATCTATTAATATCTCTCTGTAATTTTATGCTTCCATCTACACTGCTTACAATGCTGCCTACCTTTGTGTCATCAGCAAACTTAAATATGTGGCTCTCTATCCCATCATCTAATCTATCTTTAATTATAGACTGTAGTAATTTCCCGACAACAGATGTTAGGCTAACTGGTCTATAATTCCCTGGTTTCCCTCTCTCACCTTTCTTAAATAGCAGAGTGACATGTGCAATTTTCCAATCTAGAGGAACGGTTCCTGAATCGAGAGAACTTTGGAAGATTATAGTTAGGGCAGCTACAATGTTCTCACCTACATCCTTTAAAACCCTGGGATGGAAACCATCTGGTCCTGGGGATTTGTCTCTCTCTAGTGCCATTATTTTCTTTATTACTGTTAATTTGCTTATGTTAATTATAGTGAGCCTCCGTCCCTGATTCAAAGTTAGTTTCCTTGGGGTGTCCGGCATGCTATCCTCTTCCTCTACTGTAAATACTGATGCAAAGTAATTATTTAGCATGTCTGCCATTTCCTTATTTTCATTTACAATATCACCATTATCAGTTTTCAAGGGGCCCACATTGTTCTTGACCCCCCCCCCCTTACTCCTATATTAATTGTAAAAAAAGTGTTGATTTTGATATCTTTTGCAAGTTTCTTTTCATACTCCCTTATTGTAGCTCTTACTATCTGTTTTGTCACCTTTTGCTGCTCTTTGTATCTCTCCCAGTCGCCAGGATCTGTCCTATTTTTTGCATTTTTGTATGTTTTTTCTTTTAGTTTGATGTTGCCCCTTACCTCTTTTGTTGTCCATGGCTGTTTTTTTTTGGCAAGTAGAGCTCTTGCCTTTTAGGGGTATAAATTGGTTCTGTATCACGTTAAATTATTTTTTGAACACCGTTTTACCCATTAACAGATTTGCCCAGTTTACTGTGGACAGTCTCTGTCTCATCCTGTTTAAGTCAGCCTTACCTAAATTTAGAATCTTAGCAGCTGTTACAGGTTTCTCCCTTTAAAAAACAACATTGAACTTGATCATATTATGATCGCTATTAGATAAATATTCACACACCGTTAGGCTGTTAACTAAATCTGGCTCGTTACTCATTATTAAATCTAATATGGCCTGCCCCCTTTGTTGGTTCTAGGACATATTGTTGCAGAAAGCTGTTCCGAACACACTCAAGAAATTCGCTACCTTTCTGACATGAGCTTGTCTGCTTATCCCAATCAATATGAAAGTTAAAATCCCCCGTTAAAACCCCTCTGCCTTTGCTACATGCTTGTCTAATCTCTGCATTTATATATTCTGCCACTTCACAGCTGCTACCAGGGGGCCTATACACAACTCCCACTACAGTCTTACAATCTTTTTTTATTTCTACTACCAACATTTCTTAGTCTCTCACCTATTAAATAATATTCTACTTTTCTATTCTTCCTACCAAAGTAAATAACCTCACATTTCCCCACACTATACTCCATCTGCCACCTTCTCGCCCACTCACTTAACCTGTCTATATTCCTTTGCAGCCTCTTTGTATCCTCCTCACAGCTTACTTTCCCACCTAGCTTTGTATCATCAGCAAACTTGGATATATTACACTCGGTCCCTTCATCCAAGTCATTAATATAGATAGTAAATAGCTGAGGCCCAAGCACTGATCCTTGCGGCACCCCACTAGTTACAGCCTGCTAACCCGAAAATGGCCTGTTTATTCCTACTGTTTTCTGTCCCCAACCCCACGAGCCCTAATCTTGTATAACAACCTCTTGTGTGGCACCTTATCGAATGCCTTCTGAAAATCCAAATATACTACATCCACTGGTTCCCCCTTATCTACCCTGCTAGTCACATCCTCAAAAAACTCTAATAGATTTGTCAAACACGATGTCCCTTTCATAAAACCATATTGACTCTGCCTAATCATATTATGATTTTCTAAGTAACTATGCCCTTAGTAATAGATTCTAGCATTTCCCTACTACTGATGCCAGGCTAACTGGCCTGTATTTCCCTGTTTTCTCTCTCCCTCCTTTCTTGAATACTGCCACATCTGCAAAGTTGGGAGTCTAATTCAAGCTCAGCAGGGGTGCACAGCTGGCAGTAGCGGATTGGCTGCCTGTTATAAGCCCCACTCAATATTTTGTTCCATTGATTTCAATGGAAAGGATGATGGGTCTGGTCATATGATGGATGGCTGATCCATTACCACCCGTTTTGCACTAATGCCAAAGTTCAATTTTACCCCTATTGTCTACTTGTGCTCTTAATTCACCTCCCGCTAAAATCCACAACACCATTCTCTCCAGGCTCCATTTCTCCAATGTCCTCCCTGTCAACCTCCAATTCTTCACTCTCCACAAACGCCAACTTATCCAAAACTCTGCCTCTCTTATCCCGTCCCACTATAAGTCGTGCTCGCCCATCCCACACCTCCCCGTCCTCTCTAGTCTACACTGGCTCCCTGTCCCCCAACATATTACATGTATAATCTTGTCTTTGTCTTTAAATATCTGTGTAGCCTCATCCCGCCTATATCCCCCACTACTGCAGCTCTAGCTTTCTGAGCATCTCACCTTCCCTTATCCCCACCCATGATGTTAGAGCTATCAGCCGCCTCTGCCCCCTCCTTGGGAGTTGTCTCCCTAAACCCTTCTACTTCTCCCCTTTTCTCTCCATCTTCTCAAAACCCATCTGTTCAGCCAAGCTTTCAATCACTCCTCCAAACTTCCTCACCAAGGCCTTTAACTCTTTTATCCATTTTTCCCGTTGTGTTAAGCACCTTTTCTATGCTAAAGGGACTCTATAAATGTATCCTAACTCACACCAAGTCCCGTTCTCCCATCACCCCCTGTGCTCGCTGACCTACATTGGCTCCCAGTCCGGCAACGCCTCGATTTTAAAATTCCCGTCCTTGTGTTCAAATTCCTCCATGGCCTCCCCCCACCCCCCCCCTCCCTATCTCTATAACCTCCTCCAGCCCTACAATCCTCCGAGATCTCTGCGCTCCTCCAATTCTGGCCTCTTGCGCATCCCCGATTTTCTTTGCTCCGCCATTGGCGGCCGTGCCTTCAGTGCCTGGGCCCTAAGCTCTGGAATTCCCTCCCTAAACCTCTCCGCCTCTCTACCTCTCTCTCTTCTTTTAAAACACTCCTTAAAACCTACCTCTTTGACCAAGCTTTTGGTCACCTGTCCTAATATCTCCTCATGTGGGTCGTTGCCAAATTTTGGTTGATAATCGCTCCTGTGCAGCGCCCTGGGGGAGGTTTTACTATGTTAAAGGCGCTATATAAATGCAAATTGTTGTTGTTATAAATGCAAGTAACTGTTGCATCTATACTAGGGTTGCAAACCCTCTTGGGTTATCCTGGAGTCTTCCGGAATTAAAGATTACTTTCCCGCACAGGCCTGTGAGGAAAACCATTTAATTATCCCCTTTTGCTCTGATGAGACAGTCAAACAGCCCAAGATCATTGTGGCCCTGGCGCAGGCGCACCCGAACCTGTAACACCAGGTGATGGATAGAGCGATTTCTGGAGCGCGGAGGATTATGGGAACGGAAGCATCCATTATTAACCGATTGTGGCGGTGCATGAAGATGAGCATTGGGGCGGCCAATGGCTGGATCCCGCGGGAGGCGGCTGGTCATGTAATGAAACCTCCCGGATTAAGGTTCAAACCCTAATCTACACACACTGCACAACACCTTCCCAGCGGGAGTCACTGGGTCGCGATGAAGAATAGAGCCCTGATTTTTCCCTCTCCCTCGCCTGGGGACGGAGTCCAGTTACTGCCATCCCACCTGAGATCAGCCAACTCAACACCGAGCAGTAATTCAGCCAGAGATCTTTGTGGTCTGTACAGCTCGGCCATGCAGTGTCTTACCCCACTGAACCATCAAAACCTCTTTAAGGGAAGATGTGGAGATGCCGGTGATGGACTGGGGTTGACAAATGTAAGGAATCTTACAACACCAGGTTATAGTCCAACAGTTTTATTTGAAAATCACAAGCTTTCGGAGGTCACATTTCACCTGACGAAGGAGGAAGCCTCCAAAAGCTTGTGATTTTCAAATAAAACTGTTGGACTATAACCTGGTGTTGTAAGATTCCTTACATCTTTAAGGGAAAGCAAACTTTCACCATGAGCACAGAAAAGCGCAGAAACTTTGCCTGTTGAGGAGCCCAGTGTTGAATGAGTTAAAGTGTCAATAAACTCTGAATAAACTCTGAATTGATCATTCATTCCGTCTGCTGCAAATGTCAATGTTTAATCAAGACCGGACTGTACCAAATGGGCACTGCAAAAGGGGATGTGCATAACACCTGGTAACTTAAAAATTATCACCTAGCTTTCTGATTCAACACGTAGTGTGATTTGGGGGTAGCATTAACGGGATTTACCACCGGAAAAGATTAACTCTTGGTGTTCCTGCGGAATAAAGTGAAAATTTCAAGCATTCAGTTTGTCAGGAGTACCCTTCCGTCAGTCAGTGGTTGAACCTGTGAATCACCGGGTAGGTAACTGCGAAAGGTGTATCCCTCCCTCTCCTGTGCCCAGGAAGTACAGTGCGGGCTTTCTGAGGATTTGGCCCTTTCGTGCAACATAGTTCGTTTGAATATTTTGGAACAGGCGTTTAAGGAGCTGTGTGGGCCCGGACAGTCACAACGTCTTTATATAAACAACTCCAAGTCAGTTTGGCCTGCTTTGGGGAGAACAGTGGCGCCTTTCAGATTCGTCAGAAGAAGCCACGTTTGAAGTGAAGGGAGTTTAGCGTGGGCCTGATTCACCTCAGGGAAGATGGTGAGCTGTAAGGGGACAGTCTCCCGAACAAACATGAAAGCAAAATGAGCTGAAATATTTTGAAATTCTCTGGTGTTTTGAATTCCTGGAGCCCAGAGAGCTGGTTAAACGAGCCGAAGGAGAGTTTACAGACCGCCAGAGTGGAACTTTCCCCGGACTGAGATTAAGGTATGTTCGGAATTGGATGGGAGCGATTGAGCGTGAAAGGATGGTTTCAGTGCTCCAGTAAACTGGGAAATTGTCCTGGCCTCGTTCAGTGGTTTGGCCAAATGGTGGGACGTGGCTTCCTCCAACTGGGAACCTAATCTCTGTTGAATTTTAGCGCATGTTGTGCCGAGCTGAGGCAATTTCCACCACCTCATTCCAAAGAGAGGAGACAAAGTCCAAATGTGGGCGAGGGAGCGAGAAGCCTGCGTCAGCCCCTCATTGTGGTGTCTGATTACATGAAGCATCAGCAGAGACCTGGGACCCGGTTAGATGGTAACCCTCGGCCAGCGAGCAGTGTTTATGGCAGAGGTTATAAAGAGTAAAGTTTTGTTAACCACCTTTTTTCCTGGGGTGATAATTACACTTTTTTTCATTACAAAATCGGAGCGTAAACGCGGGAAAACAGCGGTTTTTAATCAGGCTCCAGGTACACACAAACTATCATTCGGACCTGCAGGGACTACAGGCTGGCGCTGAACAGGTTCATGGTTCGGCTTCTCCCTCTGTTCCTGTGCCCACGCTGTTCCCTGACCGAGGGTGACCCATCGAACCCGGTCCCAGATCTCCACCGATCCTCGGTGTAACCAGGCACCGCAGTGAAGGGCTCTGGTGGGGGTCCCTCTCCTCTCCTTGTGGAGTGGGGGCGACATTTTCTCAGCTCTGGTGTGAAGGCTCCATTGGCGTTTGATGGATTTTCCTGGGAATTGGCATGCACCAGGGATCATGTAGACAGTTGGGTTATCTGCCAGGAAGTGTTTATTTTTAGAATCCTCTCTCTCTATCTCTGGAACTCGCTGTAAGTATGGAGTCCCTACACCCCTGGTACATTCACTTCGAAGCATTCCCACCCTCTTCCCTGTCAGCGTGGACAATGATTGTTTATAGTCACCTTTTTATCGGTTCGCCCTGCTCTGGATGGGATGGAGTGGCCCCCTTGCCTGTGACTGGCCATAGAGCAGTTTGTTTCTCTCCCTGAAGGCGAGTGGGTCAGAGAGGGTGTTTTTTTCCTTTACAAGTTAGAGGTGCTATTTGACACTGGTTAATAATTATCCGGTGTTTACAATATCTGTACTATGTATCCTTGTGTAAAATGCCTTTTAGCTGTACGGCAAGTGGTTGTATGGAGTGACAGGACACGTCTCCGCTTCTAACTGTCCATATCTCATATGGGCTGTGCAGGGTTTGTGGGTGGGTAACCTGATCACTTGAGGGAGGATGGGGTGTTCGAGAGGCCGACCCTGGGGAACGTTTCTGATAACTTAGCTGACCAATCCATTGGTGAGAGGTGTGGGGGCATCAATATTGAGACTCGCACTGCTTTAGAAAAATAAATGCCTCCAGGACCTGCCTGCAGTAAGAGGAAGGGGCAACATTCTGCTTTCTCAAACTTTATTTATGAAACAAATCCACACTGGTTTGAATGTGGCAGAGAAAGACAAGTGAGCTGGCAGCTGCCACATTGTGCCCCCTCAGACATGTACATGAACATCCGGCCCCTCGGGCCTGCTCCACCATTCAATAAGATCATGGCTGATCTTCTCCCTCAACTCCACTTTCCTGCCCGATCCCCATATCCCTTGATTCCCCTAGAGTCCAAAAATCTATCGCTCTCAGTCTTGAATATACTCATGATGTGGAGATGCCGGTGATGGACTGGGGCTGACAATTGTAAACAATTTTACAACACCAAGTTATAGTCCAACAAATTTATTTTAAATTCCACAAGCTTTCGGAGGCTTCCTCCTTCCTCACCTGAATATACTCACTGACTGAGCATCCACAGCCCTCTGGGGTAGAGAATTCCAAAGATTCACAACCCTGAGTGAAGAAATTCCTCCTCATCTCAGTCCTCAATGTCCGACCCCTTATCCTGAGACTATGACCCCTAGTTCTGGACTCGCCAGCCAGGGGAAACAACCTCTCAGCATCTACCCTGTCAAGCCCTCTAAGAATTTTATACGTTTCAATGAGATGTAACACAGCAGGTTTCTTCTGGTTGCAACGTGTCTGAAAGTCAACACTACCCATTGCAATTTTAATATTCATTCTCTGCTTGTGGGTGTCACCGGGAAGGTGGCTGGAGGTAGCGGGCCTTCACCTGGAATCGTCGGTTGATTTCACCACTTTACAGCCTTCTGGATTCAACACTGATTTCAATAAGTTCAGATCAGAACCACTGCTCCCATTGTTCGGTCAGCAGGTGTTGGTAATGGTTCTGCTGTTGCCGTTTACAGCTCCTCCTGATCAATCTTTTGTTTCTTTACTTGTCCCATTCCCACCCTCCTTGCCTTGCACCATCATCCTTTTTGTTATTTAATCACTCGTGCCCTCCACCCTATCACAGACCCTCCCCTTTGTCCGTCCGTCCCTCCCTCCCACTTTCCCTGGCTCTGTACTTACTCAAAAACTTTAACTCTTTAACATCTTCCAGTTCTGACGAAAGATCTTTTACTTGAAACATTAACTCTGTTTCTTTCTCCGCAGATGCTGCCTGACTCGCTGAGTGTTTCCAGCATTTTCTGTTTTTATTTCAGATTTCCAGCATCCGCGGTATTTTGCTTTTGACTGATTTAATCTGCCTGATTTAGCTCCCAGCTGAAGACGAGAATGGCTTCTCAGTTTGCTGGGGCGGGACATGAAAGGTTGTTTTAAAAAAAACCAATCGGTGGTGATCTTACTTGTGGCTCAGGTCGGCTGCAATGTGGTCGGATCAGCGGGTAACCATCGGGCTGGGCGTGTCCCTGCATGTGGTGGCAGATGGAATTGCGCTGGGATGGTTATGGCATTTTCTGTCAACGTGGGTGGCACTGAGCAGGTGTGGTCCTGATTTAATTATTACCGCCTTTTAAAATCAGGAGGAGCTGAATCTCTGAACTATAATGTCTCAAAACTTCAACTGAAATTCAGACATCAGTGGATAATTTTCAGTCGGTGCGGTTTTTAATCAGGGTAATTAAAGGTGCGCCTTTTGAATGATTGTCCATTGAGAAGGGCCGCTCATGTAAAGGCACATTTCTCACTGAAAAGCGAACTCTCCCCTGGTCGTGTGGTTCTGAGGTTTCCGGGCAGAAGGGCTCGGCTTTTACTTCTGGTCTGTGCTTGGTGTCAGTCGTGGTTTAGCGGCCACACACTCGCCCCTGGGATCAGAAAGTTGTGGATTCAACAAACTGGAGCAGGTAATCTAGGCTGTGGCTTCAGTGCAATACTGAGGGAGTGCTGCACTGTCAGAGGTGCCGTCTTTCGGGTGAGACTGAAACAATATTGACCCCTCAACTAACTATAGCTATCATTATGCCATTGCTGTTTGTGGGATCTTGCTGTGCGTAATTTGACTGCCGCCTTTCCTAAATTACAACAGTGACTACACTTCAAAAATAATTCATTGGCTGTAAAGCGCTTTGGGACGTCCCGCGGTCGTGAAAGGTGTGAAGTTATTTATTTTGAGTTAGCTGATGTCCAGTGGGGTGATAATCCCTCTACTCCTCTGGACTAACGAGTGGGGAAAATCGACCAGCGTCTCCTTCCACAACACGATCCGCTGACCCCCGCTGGGGAAAGTTGAACGCGGGGGAGGGCTGGGCCGAGAATTGGGGTCAACTCCAAAAAAGGGCACCAGGAGTGGGGTCCCTGACCAATTATTTCTCAACACTGTTGATGCCAGAGGCTAAAAGTAGCCAAGTTATCAGCCTTGCTGAGATCTCCAGACTCCACTCAAACCTGGGTCCCTCCTAGAGGGGAAACGTGTTTATTAACGTGTGGATTCCCTCGGATTCTAAAGTGATCTATTCCCCATCCCTCCAGGTTGATGAGGACACTGACTCTTGGAGGTTCAGACTGACTCTTGGCTGAGGTTCTCGCCACCGACTGTCGGTGGTTGAATGTGACGGGTTAGCAGAATGAAGGAGCTTTGCCGCGTCTGTGCCTCGGAGCTGAAGGGTAACCGGCGGCGATGGATCTTCGGTTCCTGGGCAGCGGTCAACTTGCAGGTGGTGCTGTCGCACGTTTTGGGGCAGAAGGTCACCCGCGACGGTCGAGATGAGTTCCTGTGCGGCAAGTGCGCCTTTACGCTGGAGAAGGTCTACCGCTTCGACACCGTCATTGCCCGAGTCCAGGCCCTCTCCATCGAAAAGATCCAGCGGCTTCTGGCGGAGAAGGACAAGCTGGTCCAGTGCCTGTGCTATCTCCATGGGCGGCAGCAGCCTCTGCCCAGAGGCCAGGACATCCCGGACACGGTCGCTCAGTATAACACGCTGCTCCAGGGCGACCTGCTCATGTCGGAGTACGAATGCTGGTCAGAGAGCAGCAGCAGCAGCCAGTTGGACTGTTGCCGCTGCCAGAACAGGAATTGCTTCGGGTGCAATGCTCTGCGAGTCTCCGATTCCAACTACGAGTCGGTCTGCAAGATCCCTCGTCGCTTGGCGACGGCCCTGGCCAAAGGGGACCTCTTCCAGCTTTCAAGGGACAAGTCTCGGAGCATGCCCCTGGACTGGCTTCGGACCCCGGAGCGGAGGGGCTCGAGTGGCAGCAGCTCTGAGCGGTCGCTGTACTCCGAGAGCTCGCAGCCCAACTTCCGCTCGCTGTCCGTCTCCTCACTCGGTGCGGTCCCAGGCTCCGAGCGAGAGGGCGAGGGTCCAGTGTTCGATGACAGCCTGTCGCTGCCCGCCGCGGTGCAGTGGATGAGGGGCATCGTGTACCGGCCCCTGGCCGCCCTGCCGGGCAGCAAGATCCCAATCCGCGTCCGGACCGCGACTCCGAGGCGACAGCTCAGTTTCAGCAGAGACCAGGAGTCCTTACAGGAGCTGAGGAGTGAATTCTCTGCCGAGTATCTCCCTTTAAACCTGGAGGTAAGGATTTTTGTTCATTTACTCATTCAGAAGATGGAATGATTTGAGAGTTAAATCCTAGTTAAAATCAGATACTTGGTGCTTTGTTCAGGGGCAATGAATGAGGCTGAATGTACTGCCCATCCCCAATTACCTGAAAGTGCGCTGCTTTTTTGAGCAATTGGTTTATCAGCTCCATATATTTCCAGATTTGTTGCCTAGGACTAGTCACATGTAAGGCAGACTGGATAGACCGGCTCCCTTCCCTGAGGGACATCAGTGAACCAGTTGGGCGCTTACACCATCCAACTCATGTCGTCCCACCAATGAGCAGGTTTATTGAATGCAATGTCAGTGCCACGAGTTCCCCACTTGGCAGGTTGTGACTATCCGTGTCCCTCCTGGTTCAATTGGCAGTACAGTACTGAGCCACACAGGCCAGGACGGTCCCACATTGAGTTCTCAGTCTGTGATCAAGTTAGCTGATGTCCGCCAGAGGGGTGGGAGGAGCACTACAGTCGGCCGTGGCTCCCACTGGGGTAGGAGGGGCAATAATCAACCAAGGTTTCTGCTACTGATGGCTACCTGATGACTCCTGGCGCCAATACATTCAAGGCTGAGTTAGACAAATTTTTGATCAGCAAGGGAGTCAAAGGATATGGGGGAAAGGGCGGGAAAGTGGAGTTGAGGTAAAAATCAGATCAGCCATGATCTCATCAAATGGCGGAGCAGGCTCGAGGGGCCGAATGACCTACTTCTATCTCATGGTCTAACTGCACCTCTGATTTTGGGAATTGAGTTTGGCTTTGATCACTCCATGAATAATAGTCCGCCAATCTTCACTCTCTCTCTCTCCAGACTAGCTTGTGAAAATGACTTCTTTAGTGGAGTGAAGGACATTGATGGGGAATTTCAGATGCCCAGTGGTCGGCATCAGACATTTAGATACAGAATAATGCTCCCTCGACATTACCCATCAATGTGTCTCTGTCTCCACCTCAGAGCGCTCCCTATTCCATCAGGACGGCAGTTTATTCGTTTCCCGCACCAACCGCTCTTGAGAATATCTTAATGCAGGCAAAGATGAGAGACCAGTGTCTGGTCACAGTCACATGCTAAATAATTTAAAATATGGATTCTATTACTACTTTTACCGTCTCCCCTATTTTTCTTTCACCACTTCCATTTCTGGTCTGTATTCAGCCATGCCCCATGGTTACTGCAACGCACTGATACTATCTGTAGATCTACTCTGGTCTCAACGCATCGCACTCACCGTAAATTTGCCTTTGATTTGCATGAAGCTATTTTAAGCCAGTTGCGTGCTCGTGCCCCGAGCTACCGCACCCATTACTTTGTAGGATTAAATAGAAAACAGATATTTAAACTCAGGTGATCGCCCTGCTGGGTGCAGCTGGCCCCGGTGCTTAAACCATTTCTCCAGTGTTGTACATCGTGTGGAATATTCCTTGTTCCTCGTGGAAATGTTACTTCACTTTTTACATCTCTTCCTTTAAACTACACACGGCCAGTGAATTTTCTACATCTCTAGTGAATTTCCTCCCTCTTAAACTGGGTTTCAATTAGCTACATTGAGTTGTAAACGTGAAACCTGTTTTGATCATTTAGCCGTGTACTTCAATAATTCCTGCATGTTAACTTTATAATGCATTCCAGCGCTGTTGGAGCCTTAAATGTCTGAACGATACAATAACCATTTGCGTGTATGAACTACCCTAAACGTAAAATTAAAATCACAAAGCGTTTCACAAATTGAAATAGATAAGGGAACTGTCACAAGCCATAAAGGGAAAGACTGGAAGGGGTGAACAAGTGTTTCATCAAATCGTTTGGTTTAAGAGAGGGGCTTCGTAAGGGATACCCAGAGTAGGGCCAATGTGGGTGATGGGAGAGTGAATGCACAAAAGGCCAGAGTCCCAGTACTGTGGGGTGTGGGAGGGGCCATGGGCCTGGAAGAATCATAGAATGGTTACAGCGCAAGAGGCCATTCGGTCCATCAAGCCCATTCTGGCTCTTTGAAAGAGCTATCCAGTTAGTTCCATTCCCCCTCTTTTTTTTTCTCTGTAGCCCTGCAAGTTTTTTCCCTTCAAGTATTTATCCAATTCCTTTTTGAAAGCCACGATTGAATCTGCTTCCATCACCCTTTCAGGCAGTGTATTCCAGATCATAACCACTTACTGCATTAAGTTTTTCCTCATGTTACCTTTGGTTCTTTTGCCAATCACCTTAAATCTGTGTCCTCTGGTTCTTGACCCGTCTGCCAATGGGAACAGTTTCTCTTTATTTACTTTATCTTCCCATGATTTTGAACACTTCTATCAAATCCCTTCCTCTTCTACACCACCTCTAAGGTCTTCACATCCTTCCTAAATGCGGGGCCCAGGATTGGACACAATGCTCCAGTTGTGGCCGAACCTGTGTTTTATAAAGGTTCAACACTTGCTTTTGTACTTTATGCCCCTGTTGATACAGCCCAGAATCCCGTATGCTTTTTTAAACCACTTTCTCAACCTGTCCTGTCACCTTCAAAGTTTGGGCATATATACCCCCAGGTCTCTGTTCCTGCACCCCCCCCCCCTCTTAGAATTGTACCTTTTTTAGTTTGTATTTCCCCTCCTAATTCTTCCTGTGCAAATGATCACTTTGCACTTCGTTGTTAAGTTTCATCTGCCATGCCACCAGCCTGTCTGTCCTTGTGAAGTCGATCACTATCCCCCCTCACTGTTTACTACACTTCCAAGTTTTGTCATCTGCAAATTTTGAAATTGTGTCCTGTACACCCAAGTTGAAGTCATTAGTGTATATATCAAGAAAAGCAGTGGTCCTAACACTGACCCCTGGGGAACACCACTGTACACCTTCCTCCAGTCTGAAAAGCAACCATTCACCACTTCTGTTTGCTGTCACTTAGCCAATTTTGTATCCATGCTGCCACTGCCCCTTTTATTCTGAGTTTCAACTTTGCTGACAAGCCTATTATGTGGCACTTTTTCAAACGCCTTTTGAAAGTCCATATACATAATTCACGTTGCCATCATCAAGGCCGCTGGTGTGGTTGTGGATGGAAAATGCTTAAATTTAAAATCCACTGAGGGTCAGGGAGACTGGGTGGAGACGATGGGTGAGCAGGGCTTAGTACAGTACAGAGCCACATGGAGTAAATACAGTGAAGTGTAAGTGTGACTAGCTTTCCCTAATACCTTCAGTCTCTAATGTTCGAGCTCAGTGCAGTGTGAATCTGCGGAGAGATACTGGGATGACCTTGCTTCATCTATATTTGAATTTTTGCTCTTGGTCACGCAAGTGTGGAGTGCCTGAAATAATTAGCAAGTGTGTTCTTTAATACTTTTATTTTCAAAGCTCTTTAGTACAGTTGTCTTCTGTCACGCTGGGGCAATTAGGCCAGGTCTCTTTGAGCAGCACAAAATGTGATCATACTGTGTTGACTAATGTATAATAGCACCCACACCCTTCCTTCTTGCAGAAGTTTCTTGAACATAAATATAAACCCAATGAGTTGCAACAGACAGTCGGGCAACTGAGAGAACAACTCGAGGCAGCGAGGACCCAGATCACGACCCTTGAGAGCAAGCGAGAGGAATCAGTCGCCAGTGACCAGGTCTGTTCAATAATCCTCTTGCGCCCAGTTTGAGCTGATCCAAATTCGCACAGAACGTGGAGTAAATCGTTGCCAGGAGACTTGGTGGCAGATTTTCCGATTCCTGGGACTATTTGATCACCTGGTTAGGGTCAATGCAGGAGAAGTGGGTGGGCCTCCTCGAGGGAGTACACTCCTCCCCGTCCGACTTTCCTGTATTCCCAGCGCCCAGGTGATCTAGCCCCAGGTAGTGCAACACCAGTGAGGTTGCCAACCCTCCAGGATTGTTCTGCAGCCTCCAGGAATTCAAGGATAGTCTCTTGGACACTCTGAGCAACCCTGGAGGAAAAATTATAGGGGCATTGAAAAAAGGTGGCATTTTTCTTTGAACCCAATTATAAAAATTGGGATATGGGGTGAGATAAAGGCTGTATTACTGGACAGTGAAGAATCATCCAATTGGGTAACCAACAGTGTTAACTCTCCAATGGGTGTGGGAAGGCAGTGCTGCACCAGGATGGATGTGTCTGATGACCAATGGCAGGAGTGTGGGGGTGGCACAGTTGGAGGTGAGGTCACATGATGAAACCTGTTGAAATACCTCCAATCTGAGTTAGTGACCCTAAACAGCGGAGTGTTAGGGTGTGGCTTTGCATCTATAACAATCTCATGGGGATGAGTCCTGATTTCT
The DNA here is from genome assembly GCF_035084215.1 of Heptranchias perlo. Taxonomy (NCBI): domain Eukaryota; kingdom Metazoa; phylum Chordata; class Chondrichthyes; order Hexanchiformes; family Hexanchidae; genus Heptranchias; species Heptranchias perlo. Next base: position 1,945,013 of record NC_090363.1, read on the forward strand.
TCCAGAGCAAGTGACCCACTCGTTCTTCAAATCCCAGGTCTGTGTATATCTGACTACACTGAGGACTAAACCACTGGGAGTGTTTTACAGCTGATGCCTCCCTCTAACAAGGTGCTAGCTTGCCTTCTGTGATGTGCAATATTAAATGAGACTACACTGTATATTCAAACCCCAGTCTAGGGCCCTGAAGCACAGTCTGCTTTCCAGTGAAGCCACTTGTTGGAAATATCCAGCATGAGTCCCCCTCAAAATCCAGTAGCTCAGGATATTGTAGTCCAACAGAATAAACACAGCAAAACTCTGCTCCCTCTGACTCTACGGTTCAGTGAACTCCACTGCACCAGTTCTAGGTAAACTATTTCTGGCACTGGACAGACTGGTTCATGCAGGGATCTGTCAGAATTGTCTCATGTTTCACTTTGCTCAACATTGGGAATGTTTGTTTCTGTACAGCACGAAGTCTCAGTTAACCCTGAATAGGAGTAGATCTGGACACTGCTGTAATCTTTACGTTTGAAGCCTCATTTACATTTATACAGGCAGTATTTAAATACTTTACAAATCCTTTAGACACGGCAATGGTTTGTTCTGGTGCTTTAAAGCTTCATTTGTTTTTGACATTTGAAACAAATAAATTTTCACATGTCTTTTGACATCTTACCCCCTCTTTCCCTCCCCTCCCCCCCCCCCCCCCCTTAAATTGCTGTTATCCTTCATCCTCCTTGTGTTGACTTTTGCCAGGATGGGGTTCCACAGGCATTGCTTGCACTCCATCCGAGTGGCCAGTCTTCACATGGGTCTAGACAGTGGCTATCCAACTGTAGAATCATCACAGTGAAGCCTGATCCTGACGTCCAAAGACTCACTTCTAGCAACGGTCACTGGATGGCAATGAATATGAATCCTGGCAGATTTTTTTTCCCCCTCCAACTGAGGCTAAATGTAATGCCCCATATCGGGGTCCCAGATGTGATAACCGGGCTGGGCACCAAACCTGGGACGGTCCTGGTCTGTAAGAGGACAAAACTGCTTGCATTGATTTAATGCCTTGCACGTCCTCAACGTCCCAAAATGCTTCACAGCTGACAAATGACTTTGTGTAGACACTTTTTTGTTTTCTGGGCAAACTGGCAGCTAATTTATGCACAGGCAGCAATACGATATGATCAGTTAATCTGCTTTGGGTGATGTTGCTTGTGGGGTGAATGTTGGCCAAGACACCAGGAGAACTCTTCCCAAAAAAAAATGCCTCATTTTAATGCCTTCTCTGAAAAGCAGCACCCCCTCAGTACTGTACTGAAGTGCTAGCCTGGGTTTAAGGACCTGCAGTGGGACTTGAACAATTACCACCTGATTTGGAGCTGAGTGCGACCACTGAACCAAGCTGACACAGTATGAACCACTATGACCCATTACTCAATTAATCTCCAAATTTGTTTGTTTGAAATTTGAATCTAAACTTTCAGCTAACAAAGTAAAGCACATTGTGCAAGGAAGCTGTGTGACTTTTTTTTTTAAATGAACCGAAGGACCTGAGCATCGGCCTGAATATCAGCACTGTTCTGTTAATCATTGATCTGGTTTCTCTCCTGTGTCCTTCCTACAGGAGCTTAGTTTACAATCAAAGGGAAGCCTTGGAGAGCGCAGCTATGATCCGCAGCGTCAGCACCGAATGGTTCAGCGTCTGGCATGTGAACTGCACAGCAAAGAGCAACTATTACAGGTAAGGAGGCCATGAGAAGCAGCTGTTGCAGGTACCAGGGATGAGGGGACTTCAGTTATGTGGAGAGACTGGAGAAGCTGAGACGGTTAAGGGGAGATTTAATAGTTCCAAATTATGATGGTAATTTTGCTAGTGTAAATAAGGAGAAAATGTTTCCATTGGCAGGAAGGCCAGTAACCAGAGAACACTGATTTAAGATAATTGGCAAAAAAACCAGAGGTGAAGAGAATTTATTTTAGACAGCAAGTCATGATTTGGGATGCACTGCCTGAAAGGGTGGTGGAAGCAAATTCGATAGTAAGTTTCAAAAGGGGATTGGATAAATACTTGAAGGAAAACATTGCAGGGCTATGGGGAAAGAGCGGGGGTGAATTGGATAGCTTTCAAAGAGCAGGCACGATGGGCAGAATGGCCTCCTTCTACGGCTATGATTCAATGATGGCTGGTCTCTCTCCATATAAGAGCAGTCTTTACAGCTAATGGGGATGGAGATTGGGGACAGTGAGGAATCCAACTGAGGAAAATGGAGGCTGTAGCGAGAAAGGAGCCAGTTATTGAAGGTTCAGATGGGATTGCTCCACTTTAAAGTGGTGATTGTAATATTCTGTATCAGGAAGGGTGTGTGAGGGCTGAGCCTCTTTGTCACAAGATGTTGTGGGTTTTTTGTTGCAAATGTCAGAGCTCGGGACAGCTTGTGTGGAGTCTCTGCTGCAGACAGACTCTGCAACCTGGACTCTAAGCAGAAGATCTCCCCTCATTATGGGCTGTTTAAAAGTGGAAGTGATAAAAATGGACCCAGGAGGGGGGTTCTCGACTAACACTGAAATGCAGTTGGAATTTTAACTAAAGGTTTTGTGCAACAGAAACCTCCTAGTGGCCCAGTTAACTGTTATATCATTTTCAAGCTTTTGGTTAGTTCTATTATTCTGATGGATTGTGAAGGAAGCAACATGACTGGAAATGTCCTTTGTGTTTTTCTGGTTTTTGCTTCCTTATTTCTATCTTACAATGGAGCTGAAGCAGTGTTTGGAACCATAATCAGTCCATTCTTTCTTTCCCTTTTCTCTTGCTTGCCCCACATGTCCATCCACCTCTCTCAGGAGTGTGTGCAGCTATTTAAACAACTGACCAGTGGCTCCAGGTGTGTGGCTGATGTGGAGGCCGATATGATCGAGAAGCTCCGTGTGCGGCTGAAGGACAGGGATGAAGCGTTGGAGGTAAATCTGGAGACTCTTGCCTGGCGGCCTTGGGTTGCAGAAGCAGTTCCGCCATGTGGGGGTGGAATTTCCCGTGAATTTGCGCCCACAGATGCATGGAGTCGGTGTAAAGCCGATTCCTGGTGTATAAGATTGAGGAAACTCTGTTAGCGTGTTATATTACACAACACCCGAATTTCTTCGATCTTTTACATCCGTTGACCGATCACTAGCCAAACTCGTGGCACGTTATAATTGTCTCCGCCCCCAGGCTATGGGGAAAGAGCAGGGGGAGTGGGAGTAATTGGCTAGCTTTCAAAGAGCTAGCACAGGCACGATGGGACAAATGGTAACCACCTGTGCAGTAAATTTCTGATTCTTTTACCAGCAAGGGGCAGGCTGTGCTGTAACGATGCAAGCCCCCGGAGTCTCTATCTTTTCCTGTCCCTGATTGATTGACTAATTACTTTTTTACATTTCTTTAAGCGAGCTGCAGATGAGAAATTCTCCGCCATCGAGGAGAAAGAGGCTGAAGTTCAGTGTCTGCGCCTGGCCCTGAGGGAGAAGGACCACGATGTCAGCCGTCTGAGCCAAGTCCTTATTCACAACGAGGAGATGATCAATGTGAGGACTGCGTCGTGCCTGTTTACATTTAAACTCAGTGACTTGCTTCCTTTTCAATTTGTCCTATCTCAGAATTCTCAAAGCTGCACCCTTCTGTACCATCTCATTGGTCACTTTTTTTGTTCCCTCTTTCTTTTCCTTTACTCCCCTGAAGAAAATAAATAGGAGTAGGCCATTCGGCCCCTCGAGCCTGCTTCCCCCCCCCCCCATTCAATCAGATCATGGCTGATCTTCAACCTCATCTTTACTTTCCCGCCCAATCCCCATATCCCTTGATTTTGCCCTGGAGCCCAAAAGGAGCTGGTTCCTTGCTACAATTGGATCTGACACGTTCAGCCCACTGCCTTGCTGGAGTGAACCCTCTGCTTGTCCATTAACCCCACTGCCTCTACTCTCAATCCCCTCTCTTCCCAGTTCCTGATCACCTACCTGCTCTTCATCCCATGCTTGTTGACAAACTATCCACAGCGCTGTCCTCTACTTCAAAACTGCTGTTATCGCTCCTATACTGAGCTAGCACCCAATCTCCAACCTTCCTTTTTAACTTCACTCCCTGTTCGAGCCCCTCCAGTCCAGTCTCTGCCCTGCCCACAACACCCTAACCATACATTTCGGCCATCGACCACTCCGCCCTCTTCCATTGCGCTCCACATGATTTTCATGGTGCTGCTCTCTCCTTGATCCCCACATACCAGGCAACTCCTGCTCCCCTGCTCAGTCCCCACTGGTGCACCATAGGCAGTATTCTTGGTCCCCTCCTCTTGTTTTATATGGTACCCCTTTGTCATATCTGGGAGCGTGGGATCACAGTCCACCATGTAGACTAGCGCTCGGCTCAGTTGAGGGGGGATTTGCCCGCAATATTGGGAACAGGGGCAGGTTTTTTTTTTGAAAGACCCTTCTGGGCAGGTATGTTGGAGAGCACTGAGCTAAGCCAGGCCCTGCCCTGTTTTTTTTTTTATTTTCCAGATGTTGAACCACACTCTGAAGCAGAAGGACACAGCTGTCGGGCAGCTGGAGACGCTGTGTAAAAGCACAAAGCAAGTCTGCGGCCAGAGGGAGGAAAAGCGAGTGATTGCTCTGCAGGAAAAGGACAGCCTCATCGCTCAACTCCAAGCAGCACTGCAGAACAGCACCAAAGATGTGGAGGTAATGCAGGGCAGTGAATGTTACTGGACTAGTAATAGAGGATGTATATCAAATCCCACCATGATACTTTGAGAATTTAAATTCTTAAACAATTCTGGAAATAGAAAGCTAGTATCTGTAAATGTGTAAACCCAACCAGTTCACCAATGTTCTTTAGGGAATGAAATCTGCCGTCCTTACCCGGTCTGACCGATATATATCTGACCCTAGCAATTAACTTGATTAATCTCAGGGCAATAAATGCCACCTTGCCAGCGACACCCATATCCAAAGAATGAATTTAAAATCGGGGCAGGATGAACTTGGCCCATGGCTCTGTGGGCATATGCACTGCCCACTGTTCTCCTGATTCATTCAATCCATGAATGGTAAATGTTCACACTACTTGGTCCTGTTCTGTATCTGACACGGCCGACACCAGCGCACTCGTGTAGAGTCAGTGTCTGAAACTCGGGCAGTTGCCAACTTGGTTTGCTGTCGGTACCTGCCTGTTCCGTATTGACTCGCTTCTCCACAACCTACAGGCCCTCACCGACTCGTTACTCAGCCAGGGTCTGACCGATGGCCCCGACACGCCCGCGCGGCTCTGCCAGCAGCTGAAGGATAAGGAACGGCTTCTGTCGCAGGTCCTCGCAGAGCAAACGCACCGGAGCGCTGACCACGAGAGACTCGTCGAGGAGCTTTTAAATAACGTCGATAACAAAGACCAGGTCATCAAGGTATGGTGATCAGACTGAGGAAATGGGCCCCTCCCTTCCCCCCACCCCCACAGTCCCACCCTGGTCTGACACGGTAACATTATCTTTTACAGCCCCCTTTTTTTAAAAGCTCGATACCCAACGTTTGCTGATAACTTCAGTGTTCTGGGTAGGCTCAGGCAGCCTTGCGTGGCTTTAATTTTTTTTAAAAAAAACCTTCCCAGCACTGCTCATTGTAAATACCAGATTTCAGGAAAGTATGGCTTGTTTAATCCAGTTTCTGGATTTGTTCATCGCTCCTGGATTGCTGTCAGAGCCAGGAAGTGTAGAGCAGAGTTCTGAATACTCCGGGAGATTGAGCCCCTCATACTAAATGGCACTGAAGAGTTGGGATGCTGCGGCATTGAATGAAAGGTACTAGAATGCTACACAATCATAAAGGCTTTCAGGGACATATCTGTGCAGCTTACTGCTGTCTCTCCATTATACTTTGTTACTCCACTTTGTGCTTCAGAACTATTGGCTGCGCACAGCTGGAAGCAGCAATTTTTGTGTGGCATTCCTCCAGTTGTGATCTAATGGGAATAGAGGACTCTGTAGCAGTTTCTGTTCATGAGGTTGCTGCAGTGGGACTCGAGGATGGAGGAGGAGGAGGAGTATTCCACAATGTCTGCATCTTGCCAGTTGTTTCAGAAAATAAGAGTCCCAAGGGCTGACGCTCACACACTAAACGAGAATGTATCCGACCAGATTTATTTGCCAAATCTGGTTGGACATATTCCAGGAGGATTTCACATCACCGCCTGCCTCTAACAGCTCCGCCCCTACATTTCCACCATTGGTCGCCTGACACGTCCATCCTCACAGCACACTGCCATCCCAGGCCAATTAGAAAGCTCATAGACTCCTCCTTACTGGATTGGATGATTCTTGACTGTCAACCAGATCTTTCTCACCCGATTATTTGTATAAAATCTTCAAGGAAAATGAACACTCTTTTTAATGCCCCATGATCTTTCTCCTGGGTTTGCTCACAGCAGTTTTCAGGGGATTCAATCTTTAATCCTGGAGACTCCAGGACAATCCTGAAGGGTTGGCAACTCCACCTTTAAATGTGGCCTATTTTAATTTTTTAATGCCTGTATAAGTTGTACCTCCTGGGAGGAAGTTGGTCTGTAATTTGCAGGTATTCTAGCCATGTTAACCTATCCCATAATAACTAAAGATTGTGTTGCCCTCTAGCAGTTGACTCCAGAGAGACTGGGCACCCTTTAGCACCTCACCTAAATACACACTCAATGTGTGAGTGTTGACAGGATATCTGACTGAGCCTCGTCCACCTGATGTCTGTGTGCACAAGTCACTGGGGAATGATCAGAGATGGCAATCCCTGGGCCGTTTTCCTCCTCTTACTCCAGGGGCACCCTTACTGCCTCTTTGACTGTGATTTGTTCACTCAGCACAAGCCATGGGACACACCTGGTCTCCAGCTGAGAGATTTGGGCCATCAGAGATTCGAACTGATTACTGTCGAGTGTATTCATTGCTCTCTCCAACCTGCAACCTATATTCTGTATTGTTACAATGTCATTTTTTTTCTTTCTTTTTAATCCTCTTCTTCTCTTCCCACCCCCTCCCCCAAACCAGGAAATGTCAGATCGTCACAGGGAAACACTTGCCAGGCAAGTCCAGGAAATCCATGTAATCAATCAACAGCTCGCTGCCAGAGACAAAGAGATTGGTAAATGGGCCAAGCTGGAATCTACCGCAGCTCAGGAACAGTTCACCGAACTGGCACATCTGAAGGCTCTTCTGGATGATAAAGATCAAATGATTCTGGTGCAGACTTCTTATGGATTTTTTTTTTGTGTGTGTATTCAGTGAGGAAAGCCTATAAATCCGAGCTAACGAACCGAGTTTTACCTTTGAGTGTAACCCTAACCCCAAGCAAACTTTATTAAATGAGGATTCTGTAACTGTGCTTATTCCTGTGGCTGGCACAGATTGGGTTCAGCATCTACTCGTTCAGTGGGTAAATGGATTGTTAAACAAATCAGGAACAGGCAGCGGAGATCCGTGGGGAATGGCGGACAGGCCTCACTTTGGGGCAGGAAAAGTCAGCCCGAGTTTCTTGTTCCTTTTAGTGTCCGGTGACCCCTACAGGAAAGAAGCAGTCTGTCAGGCATCAAGTGGGGATAGGACCAGGCCGCCTTCATTGCTGAATAGCCTGGCAACACACAACTGTTAAGGCTGACACTTAGAGTGGAGATTTGATTGTGGTCCCAGAGGGGAGCTGGTGTCTGGGAAATCAGAACCCAGAAAGGTCAGTGCCTTCAGGAGGGAATGGGGTAGAATTTTGTTTTATTATTGTGCACCCTTGACAAGTCTGATTTTCCTTACATTCGCTTAGTGAATTCTTGTGTCTGTTGAGCTGAGGTTTGGAAAATGGGCTAAAATGCAAGTGAGTTCTTTCCTTTAAGTTTGTGAAGAATAAATAATTACCAAGACAGGTCAATTAATCAATAAATGCCTCTCATCCATTATGTTGGGAGGTCTCTGGTCCCAGGGGTGGTCTCGCAGGCCTTCCATTTCTGTGAACTGAGGGAGATGAAAGCAGTGAGTCAGGTTTTAGGCAGCAAGCTGAGGGGGACAAGATTTTGCCAAGCCAAGGAGTAGAATGCAGGAGAATAGTTGGGAGTTATTACCTAGGTTAAACAAGGTGACCCACTGAAGTGGGGAATCATAGCACATTCATTATTTTGTATTATGCAAAGACAAGTTGCATTGAATGAATTGGGTGAGTCTGGTCTTGTTGGTCTTGCTGCATGTGAAACAAAGCAGCTTAAGATTCATATCTAACACCATCTTATCAAATGTTTTCTTCCTCCTTCAAGGAGGTTTGTAGAAGCGCACACAAAAAACATGAGGGACCAAAATCCAAGTGTCTCCCTGAATGAAAAAGGCAGTGTCTAAATCACCCGAATTGCAAATTTTCAGATGCTAGTTGATGCTGTGCTCGGTGCTGAGGGAAGGGCTGTAGGCAGCAAGGTGGTGAATGTAGTTGAAGCTGAACCATGCAGAATGTTGAAGCTGAACCAGCCTGGGGTTTATGACTGGGATAGGATCTTCCTTCACACTGGGGCTCAGAGCCCCAGTGTCCTCGGTGCTCACGATATTCAAACAAAAAAAAAACTCTTTACAGTAAAACAAATGGATGTTGTGCAAATTCTGATGGTCTTTCTCCCTTTGGAAACTCCCAGGTTGTTGCTGTGACTGAGGCTGCAGCTCCAATGTGGAGTATTTCTGTAACACTGTACTAAAGTTTGATTGTTTCTCTTTTCTTTTTCCCCTGGAGCAGAAGTTGTTGGAAGATGGACAAGAAAAGGACAGAGTCCTCTCTTGCCTTCAGGGGCAGCTGTGTGACAGCACATTGTTGAAGGTCACCATGAAGCAGACCCTTTGAGGTTGAAGGTGAGCTAGGATCATTTGCCAGATTTCCACACTTTTTTTATTCGTTCACGGGATGTGGGCGTCGCTGGCAAGGCCGGCATTTATTGCCCATCCCTAATTGCCCTCGAAGGTGGTGGTGAGCCGCCTTCTTGAACCGCTGCAGTCCGTGTGGTGAAGGTTCTCCCACAGTGCTGTTAGGAAGGGAGTTCCAGGATTTTGACCCAGCGACAATGAAGGAACAGCGATATATTTCCAAGTCGGGATCGTGTGTGACTTGGAGGGGAACGTGCAGGTGGTGTTGTTCCCATGCGCCTGCTGCCCTTGTCCTTCTAGGTGGTAGAGGTCGCGGGTTTGGGAGGTGCTGTCGAAGAAGCCTTGGCGAGTTGCTGCAGTGCATCCTGTGGATGGTGCACACTGCAGCCACAGTGCGCCGGTGGTGAAGGGAGTGAATGTTTAGGGTGGTGGATGGGGTGCCAATCAATCTTACCCCTCACCCATCCAGGATACTGTGAAAAAGCTTCAAGTTTTTAAATTGATTGGAATCCCTTCATGACATTTTAAAAGCTGAGCTGTCCATATCAGGTGGAAATAAATATTTCACACTGATTAACCCTGTAAAGCTGAGCAGTGCCATCATTTATCATTCTGTACCGTCCAGTGATGAATCCAGAAACCTTGATGTATGTTAAATTAAAACTGCAAAACAGAGCAGGTCCATTCTCTTGGAGAAAAGGACAGATTAAGGTTTTGGATGGAGACCCTGCAATAGAACAGTTCTGTTTGAAGGGTCTGCAGTTGAGACATTAATCTATCTTCCTCATCCTTCAGCTGCTAACACACCTGCTCTGCATTATTTCAGATTCTAAAAATCTTCACTTTTTTTAAGACATGCTACAGATGCTGGGTCCTGAGTACAATGTGCCATGCGTCAGTTTCAGCAAGAGGAGAGAAGCTAAATCACCAAAGAATATAAAAGAATCTTCCTTTTTTAACAGACCTGTTGGAGCCTTAAACCTGAGGGAGGATCGTTCTTGTATTTTAGTGCTTACAATTACAATAGAAAGAACTGGTTCATGATCTTTCAACATATAACACAGAGGAAACCTTTCGCTGCCTTCTCTCCCTAATCTTGTGGATTATTTGTACCAAGTGGCCTGTGTGGATTTGACAGGGAACCTCATAATTTGGGCTGCCTGGTTTCACTGTAGTGAGTCGCCACTTTTAATGCAGTAATGGTCCCGAGTTCACTTGAGTGCCTTTCTTTACAAAGGGCAGTGGGATGCAGAAACTGCCTTGCACTCCCTGGATTTGCAGATCTGATGCTGTGGACACATGCTCTGTCAGGCTGGACAGTTTGTCCCTGCTGTACAGATCTTACAGCCGTGCAGTCTGCTTTCAGCAGACACCCTGGACAGGAGTTGGTCTTCAGGTCAACTAGCCCCCTCAACTCCAAGCAAGTCTGTGTGCAATGTGAAGATTGAATGAAACACTGCTTAATTCAAATCAAAAACAGCAAGTCTTGTATATTGCTGTTGACATTTTTAAGTGAAAATACAACAAACTTAAAGCCGAGTCCTGAATAGCAAGGAAAAGGTGGGTTTTGAAATGGTGGCCTTGTCAGAGTTGGTCACATCTAAACCATTGAGTCATTCTACTGCAACATAACTCACCGTTCGGTGGGTGGTGCACGAGGGGTCCTATTTTGTCTTGTGATTTGCCCTCTTGTAAAGCTACCATTCCTGTATTTTTGATGGGTGTTTACTTCAGAGGATTTGTTTATGGACCTTGTCTGGGGAGAAAAAAAATAGCTTCAGGGAAGAATTGCAGATTCTATTTTTCCAAACATTGCACAGATTCTGCATCTTCATTGTGGTCCATGGTCATACAGTGCAACATTGTGTAAGATGGGACGGGTACCAGTTCTTGATGTGGTGGCAAAATGGAGATTTTTTTTTATCGGGTAATTTGATTCAACTTGATAAGGGATTGGAGTAGTGCAATGGGTTGAATCCTGTTGTTTGCCCTGTGGCTGTTGCCCCGATTACAGTTAAGAGGACTTGTGGTAAAACCAAGTTCAACTCAAGACCCTCTAAAGAACTGTGTAGATTTTTATTTCTTGCAGGGATCAGCTGTCTTACCCAGAGGAACATTTTAGGTGTATCAGATGGACCGATCTAACAGATGTATTGTGTGGGGTTTGAATGGTTTTAGGATAGTTAAAAGACTTACATTTATATAGTGCCTTTCACAACCTCAGGACATCCCAAAGTGCTTTACAGCCGATGAAGTACTGTTTGAATCAATTGAGAACCAAGATTTGGTGTTAGCAGCATTGAGTGCAGCCTCATTAACCAGGTGACATTGCATTCCTGCCTTCCCTCCCTTGCATCCTTTTTATTTAGCACTGTACTCAGTTCCGAGGGTGAAGCCCATTCATGTATCAGTCAGAAGATTAAATGTTATCCTTTGTATCAATTTATTTTTTGGGCTCAAGTGAGGGCTGTGTTTTTGTGGGAATGGAATAGTTTTGTTCTTGTCTCCTGTGTCTGTAGTCTGGTCCAAAGACATGTGTCCAGATATTTTTTAAAAACTGCCCTGCAAAAGTGTCTAACCCCCCCCCCACCCCTCAGGCTCCAACATCCCTCTACTGTCTCCATCCACTGCCTCTGTTTACCTCACGTGCCACTCTTTGCAGCCTCTCAGACAGGAAGGAGATGAGGAATAATGAGTGAGATTCCATTTCTGTCTGGTCAGGAGTTGGACGGTGCTGTATTTTTCCTCATGGTCTTGTCTTTATGATGTGAATGGCTTCAGGCTCGTGATGTGCTTCTCCTATAATGTGGTGACTGGCTTCTCCATTCAGGTCACTGTCATCTGCTGGCAGAATAAAAACAGTATTGGACTGTGTAAAAGTCACCACAGTTCAAAGTGTCAGATTGCCAGTTACTGTTAGGAAATGGCACAATGCAGCCATTATCCATTATAGGCCAGCCAACTGTGTCTTACCAGAGGTGAATGAAGAGCAGTCGGCCGTGCCCCAGTTGTTACCTCTCCCCCTTTTCAATTCCTCCCCTTTGTTCCCCTGAACGTGCTGTCTACACATACTGGGGGGCAGTCAGCATCTTACCTAACCTAGACATGTCGACAGGCTATTTGACTGTGGAAGTATCACAACCAGGTCCAGTCCTCACTGGACATCTGTCCGTGACTGTTCGCCAACAAAGATCATCAAGTAGCGATCAGGCTGATTTTAATTTTCTCCCCTCCCCCTCCAATCCTTAATCCGGGGCGCTGGGGTCAGTTTCATCATGTCTTCTGTTCTGGTTCCGAACAGCTAGCCTATATATTAACAATGTTCTGTTACTTTGAGATGCTTTGTGGTTGATTGTGGCTGTTTCACAATTAACATTTTATGCTAATATCAAACCCAGACTGCATGCAATAGCAATTTGAGCAATAATGGGGGACTGAGCACAGGGTCTCCTCAAACTCAGGGTGAGCTTGATTATTAAATGGTAAATGGGGAGAGGTGGCTTATGGATTAAAGTTGTTTGATACTTATTCCCCTTCAGATTCTGGGATATACATGGGTGGCTCCTGGCCTTTTCTGTAACTCAGTGACAGAAATGTTGACCTCTGGTTTCTCAATCTACAAATCTCTCACTGGGCTGAAGAAAATTAATTTGCAGGAGCCAGCTCCCAGAGGCTGGGGTAAGGAATCTGAATTAAATACACTATTAAAAACAACTTTACATATTCTAAACAAAACTCTGGATCCTAATGGTCTCTGTAATTGTGTATCAGCTTACTTTAGTTTTAATGTGTATTTGATGACTACCTCCTTACATGTATATTAAATCATGTTTTACTCTATTTTCAATGTGAATTAAAGGTGAAATGATAAACAATGGAATGATGTGAGCTGGTCTGAATTCTTCCAGACTTAATGGGAACCAGCCAAAGGCCCTCGGAGTAATTTGAATGGTTCATTCAATACACTATCAGTAACACCATGGCCTACTATGGAGTTCAACCTCATGGACAAGCAGGTCCCAGCCTCAGACTTGGGTCAGTGATGAGTTAACTGATATCAACTCATTCGAAGCCAAAGAGACACCGTTTTAGCCAAATGCATTAATTTTAGTAGAAAATGTCTTGCACAGGATCCAGGTGAAAGATCCTTATGGCACTTTTTACACTGCTGACACTGTTAACAATTCCAACATCCCAGTGACAGGCTGGTAGGCCAACTACAGATGCTGGAAATCTGAAACAATATCAGAAAATACTGGGAACACTCAGCAGGTTAGGCAGCATCTCTAGAGAAAGGAAAATGCTAACATTACAAGATATATTGGCCTTGGATGGGGAATGGCGCAGATTCACCAGAATGATACGGGGCCTGAAATGATAGTTATGAGGACTGACTGCATAAACTTGGCTTGTATTACCTTGAGTTTAGACGGTTGAGGGGTGATCCAATCGAGGTATTTAAAATAAGGATACGATAGGGTAGATAGAGAAAATATTTCCTCTGGTGGGGGAGTCTGTAGTGCAAGGGCACAATCTTAAAATTATAGTAAGGTCATTCAAGTCAAATTGGGAAGTACTTTTTCCATTAAAGTTGAAATCTGGAATTGTCTTGCTGCCTGCCCCCCAAAAAAAGGCTGGGGGTGAATTGAAATTTTCAAGACTTGAGGCAGGTAAAGGGAGTTAAGGCGCAGATCAGCACCAATCTAATTGAATAGCGGAATAGGCTCGAGGGGCTGAACGGCCTCCTCCTGCTCTTATGTTTCAGGAAGAACTCTTGGTTAGAACTCACCAAGGATTATGCTTGAACATTGAACCTTTTTTTTTTACAGATGCTGCCTGACCATGGTTTTTCTGACAGACTGGTAGACCTAGTTTATGTATAAAACATGGATCTAACCGCAGTAATACCAGGGGCTGAAATTTCTGAAGCCTAGTGCTACCTTCCTTACCTCAAAAAATTCAATCAAGTTAGTCAGACACAACCTTAACAAACCCATGTTGACTGTCCTTGATTAACCTGTGTCTTTCTAAATGACAATTTATGCTAGCTCTCAGAAATGATTTCAATAATTTGCCCACCACTGAGGTTAGACTGACTGGCCTGTAATTACTCGGTCCATCTCTTTCTCCCTTTTTTTTAAAACAATGGTTAGCAGTCCTCCAATCCTCCAGCACCATGCCTGTAGCCAGGGAGGATTGGAAAATGATGGTCAGAGCTTCTCTTAACAGCCTGGGATACATTTCATCCAGGCCTGGCAATTTATCAAAGATGCTAATCCCCTTAATACCTCCCCCTCTCACTATGTTTATCCCATCCAATATTTCACGCTCCTCCTCCTTAACTACAGTGTCTTTTGTGAAGACAGATGCATACCCCCATAAGAACCATACCCACATCTTCCTTCATTGGCTGTAAAGTCCTGACGAAAGCAAGTTTTCTCTCTTCCTTTTTTTCAAATGTCCTTTAGGGCTTTCGTCCCACACCAACGACCCTTAACTGCCCCCAGGGAGTAGCCTATCTCCCCTCTCAGTTAGACTGGATCAGCCCCTTCTCGGGGTAACCAGGGACTGGGCAATAAATGTCGGACTGGCCAGCGTGACGCCCACACCCTGAGACTGATTTTTTTTTTTTTGTTTAAATTGATCTGCTGCTCAGTGTGTAAAAGTGAAACCAGTTTGAACGCGTTCAAAGGTGATTCATGAAAAGGCGGTCACTTAGAGGAGGGAGGCATGGCCGTGAGACGGCAGGTGGAGTGTTTTGGAAAAGAGCTGCTTTGTCCCCTCTGCCGAGGACTGTTTGATGAGCCGGTGACCCTCGAGTGCGGCCATAACTTCTGCACGCTTTGTATCACCGCGAAGTGAGCAGAGGAGGAGAAGCAGCCCTGCCCCGAGTGTCAGGAGGTGTTCCCTCAAAGAAGCCTGAGGGTCAATCAGGCGCTGTGGAGCCTTGGCTCACACAGCTCGCAAATTCAGCCTGAGTGAAGAAGCGGATGGGCCGGCGCGGTACTGCCCGGAGCACCGGGAGGAGCTGAAACTGGTCTGTGAAACCGATACCGAACTGATCTGTGTTGTTTGCAGAGAGAGCAGGGATCACAGAGAGCACAGGTGCAGGCCGATAAAGGACGCGGTGGAGATCCATAAGGTTATATTTTTTTTAAAAGAACTCATGCTGCTGGTTTGATTTCATACTGGGGTTTAATATATTTTCTGCAAAGCTCTAAATTTTAAGCTGTTTTTATATTGCAGGGTCTGGGCAGGATATCCCATGCTCTTCCGCCAGTACTGTTTATTGGGGTGGGGTGTGGAAGAGAGAGAGGGGAGAGGGGTGTGGAAGAGAGAGAGGGGAGGGGGGTGTGGAAGAGAGAGAGGGGAGGGGGGTGTGGAAGAGAGAGAGGGGAGGGGGGTGTGGAAGAGAGAGAGGGGAGGGGGGTGTGGAAGAGAGAGAGAGGGGAGGGGGGTGTGGAAGAGAGAGAGGGGAGGGGGGTGTGGAAGAGAGGGAGGGGAGAGGGGTGGGAAGAGAGGGAGGGGAGGGGGGTGGGAAGAGAGGGAGGGGAGGGGGGTGGGAAGAGAGGGAGGGGAGGGGGGTGGGAAGAGAGGGAGGGGTGCGGGGAGGGGAGAGGGGTGCAGGGAGGAGAGGGGTGGGGGGAGAGAGGGGGAGGAGGGGAGAGGGAGAGGGAGGGGGGAGGAGGGCAGGAGAGAGGGGAGGAGGGCAGGGGAGGGGGGGGGAGAGGTGCAGGGGGAGGGGAGAGGGGCAATGGGGGAGAGAGGGGGGTGGGGGAGGAGGCTGTGGGGGGGGGGGGGAGAGAGGGGGCAGGGAGGCAGTCATTCTACGTTTGCGGAAAATGGCTGTGACAATTTGGTCAGTGCGCACGTACAAAGTGATACTACAGGAAGTCGCAGCGTGCTGATTTCTGCCGATATACTTACAAGTTCTTTCTTTCTCTTTAATTTCAGGATAAACTGAAATCATCCTTGGAATTCCTCACAGAAAAAAAAGCTGCTATTCTGGAATCTGAACTTAAACACAAGCAAAATATTTTAGCAGTAAAAGTGAGTTAATTTTGGTTACAGAGTACAGTTTCTCTTCTCCCAGCTCCACTTTTAACTCTGGGTGCAGGTACACTCCATCTACCTGTTGGAGAGCTGCACGCAAATGCACTGGTTACCTGAATTTGTTGGATTCTGAAAGCTACTGGTGACTTCCTTCCTATCCACAGATCATCGCAGTCTGGCCACCATCTCAGATTGAACCAGACTGCAACCTCGGCGTCCTAATGACACTGAGCTCAGCTCAGCTTCCGACCCCATGTCCTCTCCATCACTAAAACCGCCTCCTACCAAATATCGCCCGTCTCCGCCCCTGCCTCAGCTCATCTGCTGCTGAAACCCTCATCCGTGCCTTTGTTACCTCCAGACTCGACTATTCCAATGCTCTTCTGGCCGGCCTCCCATCTTCCATCCTCCATAAACTTGAGCTCATCCAAAATGCTGGTGCCCCTATCAAAAATCATGCACTGATTTAGGGATTGGTTCGATGGGGGGAGACTGCAGGCTTTTACTAAATGGAAGATCTAAGATGGGCAGAATGGCATTCCTCACTTGTATCTATCTTGTGATCATCGAAGTCAAAACTGCTTTGCATTGGCGCAAAATAATGGCATAATGGCAGCCCAAGCGTGCAGTCACGTTTGTGTTGTTCTAATGCCTTTGTGAAATGTCAGAATGAAACAAACATTGTATAGGTGAAAAGCCACTTGCACCTCTTCCTGGTTTAAAAAAAATCAGGCTATACCCACTAGATCCCTCTCTTTAAACACAGCATATCGTGAGACCTGTCTGTTGTTTACTCGCTGCTTCTCATTAGTAGGTCCTGTCTCCCACCTCTTTGTGCCTCATCCAATGTAGGATTTCTAGAGACCTCAACCCATCTGTTGCTTTCAGCCGCTGTCCTTACCTGCTGTGTGTTTCCAGTATTTTCTGAGTCTTAACTCGTATAAAACTGATTTTTCCAGGAACAGTCCAGTAGTCTGCTGAGCCACATAGCAGCGGAGTTTGCACAATTACGACAGATTCTCAACAATAAGGAGAATCATTTAATCCACGAACTGAAAGAGAGAGAAGAGAATATATTACAAACAATAAATAAAAACCTTCAGCAAATTCAATGTGATTTGGACTCCATACAGCGAGAATTATTACAATTGCAAAGAAGACTAGACGAAAAGGACCAACTCACTTTTCTGAAGGTAAAACCCTGAGGTGTTAGTTTATCTCAATACACCTGCATTAACCCAGATCAAGGCAGTTTTATTCTGCAAATGTCTCTCTGTTAAAATCAGATCTTGTAGTTGTGATTATAGCTGTCATTTCAAAACTGATTGTGAATTTGTTTATTTTATAGGAGGAAAGCCGTCAGATGAGCACGTATGATTTACTCTTTACAATGAGCTTGTCTGGTATCACTGAAGTAACCTAGCATAATTTTTCATCACCTTTTTAAAATCTGAACTGTTTGGCATTACAGAAAAATGCAAGACTATAAATCATTGGCTTTGGTACATGGACATCTCCCTCTGGGAGATTTCAAAGGACCTTTACAGTATAAAGTGTGGAAAGAGATGATAGACCATATTAATCCAGGTAAGCAGTTATATCCATAATGAAAATCTTATGTCTGAATACACTTCCTGGCTAAAACTGTACTTCCGTTTGTCACATTTTTTATTCAACTTATTCCATTATAAATTTTAATGTCCACATTGATAATGGAAACTGCCTATGTATCTGCCTATCTACTGCCTGTATCCTCACACACCAAATCCCATTCACCCATCACCCCTTGAGCTCGATGACCTACATGACCTCCTAGTCCACCAATGCCTCAATTTAAAATTCTAATCCTTATGTTCAAATCCCTCCATGGCCTCGCCCCTCCCATATCTCTGTAACCTCTTACAACCCTTCAACCGTGCAAGACCTCTGCGTCCCTCCAACTCTGGCCTCTTGTGCATCCCCCACTTCCTTCGCCCCACCATTGGTGGCCGTGCCTTCAACTATCTACGCCCTAAGCTCTGGGATTCCCTCCCCAAACCTCTCCGCCTCTCCACCTCTCTTTCTGCTTATAAGATTCGGCTTAAAATCTACCTCTTTGACCAAGCACTTGGTCACCTGTCCTAATGCCTCCTTTGGCTGGGTGTCAAATTTTGTCTAATAACGTTCCTGTGAAGGATCTTGGGACATTTTACTACTTTAAAGGCGCTATAAAAATGCATGTTGTTATTGTATGTAAACTTGTCACGCTGTAATTACACACTCTTGCTGGTGGTGGCACTGTAGTGCCTCAGTTTCTCTTTTCCATCTCTTCAGCCTACATTGCAGAGAAACTTCAACTAACTCATCTTGCCATTTTCCTAAACTGTCAGAGTTTAACGTAAGTCCTGCCTGATGTGAAATTATGATTTATTGCCAGTTTAGGGGTGCCTTTGTATTACGGAACACAACCTAGCAGGAAAAGGATGAGTTTGCACTCAAACTCATTACCTGTTGATATTTTCTCTTTAACTTGGAAAGTCTTCACTGTGTCACAAACTCAAATAATTAGAGTAGGAAACTTTTATAGAAAGTCTTAAAGCTTCGTCTACTTCGAGAGACTTCACAGTTTCACGACCCAAATATAGTGACTGTTATATCACAACTCACTCCTCCTGATTTGTTAGGAATGGTCTCCTGAATAATCACTTTAATATGTTTTGAATGCTCCTGTTGGCTCATTAAAGACGGGCTTCCATTATTAAGTGAGGGGATTTGGGAGGTTGGTTTATTTTTGTACCTATAATTGTTACCATGCCATTGTGCCACTAATCTCATGCCAATGCAACATGGCTCCAGGTACATCTCGATGCAAATTCTCCAGTGTAATTCAGGAGTCAGGTCAATGATCCAGTTGAAGGCAAAAGGCATGGGACCCCCCCCAGAATAAAGATTGGTATCTATATAGTCCTATGTGCAGCCAGCAGACCGGAGTTATACTGCGAGATACATCCTCACTGCGAGTTGCACTGAATTCAGCAGGAAAGGGTCATTGAACTGGATGGTGCAGTAGGTTGGTACATTCTCCTCTCGTTTCTGGGACCTAGCTTCAAATCCAGTTGAGACTGATGGGATGAATGTTCCCCCCTCTCTGTGCTGGGAATAAGCAGAAATTAGCTTGAGCAATGTCAACCCAGTTACTTGCGAAGCAGTGCCATATCTGACCTACGAGTGTTTGGTGCTGACATGGTGGTGTCTGTAATTGGAAAGTATTCCTTTTATGAACTTGGTCTTTATGGCACAAAATTCCCTGAAAATTAGACAACAAAGAAATACTGAATAAGGTGGGAAGGAGAAATGCAACGGAATTGGTCCCATTTCCCGTTCCAATTTTTGTTTCACACATGCCTTGTTCGAGTGACTAACACCAGCAATGAAGCTAATGAGACAAAACACAAAGATTTATCAAGCATTTGAGACTATTAGTCACCCAGTAATAAACACAGAGCAAAAAGCACCTATAACTTACCTTCTGACAAAAATAGAACAAATCAAGTGTGGAAAAGCAGAACATTTATTTTTATTGTAATCACTAGTTGAAGTGATCAGATTCTTCCGATATGTGATTTCAATCTGATTGTTTATTTCTCTGTGATGTGGATCCCACATTCCCACATTTACCTGACGATGGAGAAAGCCTCCGAAAGCTTGTGATTTTCAAATAAAATTGTTGGACTATAACCTGGTGTTGTATGATTCTTTACATTTATTTCTCCACTCATTACTTACACCCAATGAAAGCAATACTTTAATACAAGTTTTCATTTTGGAGTGAAAACAAATCACAATTAATCATCACAGGTTTTCTTTTTATATTCCTAAGAACATAAGAAATAGGAGAAGGGGTAGGCCATTCGGCCCCTCGAGCCTGCTCCGCCATTCAGTCAGATCATGGCTGATCTTCGACCTCAACTCCACTTTCCCGCCTGATCCCCATATCCCTTGATTCCCCTAGACCCCAAAAATCCATCAATCTCAGCCTTGAATATACTTGAGCATCTACAGCCCTCTGGGGTAGAGAATTCAAAAGATTCACAACCCACTGAAGAAATTCCTCCTCATCTCAATCCTGAATGGCTGATCCCTTATCCTGAGACTATGTCCCCTAGTTCTAGACTCTCCAGCCAGAGGAAACAGCCTCTCAGCATCTACCCTGTCAAGCCCTCTGAGAGTCTTATATGTTTCAATGAGATCACCCCTCATTCTTCTAAACTCCAGAGAGTATAGGCCCATTCTACTCAATCCACAATCAATATTTTATGTTGCTTAGTAATGCCTTTATTTTTCTGTAACTGCTCTCAGAAAAACACTTCCACTGTTTTATTTTCTTCTCTCTTTTTGTTTTCTCTAAAGCTCCAGCCTCCCTGACCCTGGATCGGAACACAGCACACCCTGAGCTCATCCTGTCTGATGACCTGACCAGTGTGAGGCACAGTGACAATTGGCACCAATGGCCTGACACCCCAGGGAGGTTTGATGAATGTGTTAGTGTCCTAGGAGCTCAGGGATTCACATCAGGGAGACATTACTGGGAGGTGGAAGTGGGAGACAAAACCAAGTGGGATATCGGCATAGTGAAAGAGTCCATCAACAGGAAAGGAATCATTGGACCAGCCTCTGTGACCGGCTACTGGCTTGTGGGGCTGAGGAATGGCAACCAGTACGAGGCTTGTACCTCACCCCCTACCTCCCTCACCCCAAGTGAGAAACCCCAGAAGATCGGGGTGTACCTGGACTATGAGGGCGGACAGGTGTCGTTTTACAATGCGGACAACATGTCCCACCTCCACACTTTCACCCACACTTTCACTGAGAGACTCTTTCCCAATCTCAGTCCCTGTTTGAATGAAGGGGGTAAAAATGACGCAGCTCTCAAAATCTGCTCAATTAAAGGACGCAAACAGAAATAGAAGTCTGTTTGTTTGTGATTTTCCTTTTCTCCAACTCCAACCCACTCCATTTGGGCAGTTTCAGACTGCTGTTACCCAGATCCAGACTGTCAGCTGCAGAGCGCAGTTATCATTTATCAGTACCGTGGGCTGTGAGTTACACTCCCCGCACGTTCATGCTGATGTATACGTGCACAGAGCTGGCAAATGTTTTGACACCATAATTGGGACCATCTGCCTCAAATAACTTTTAAATACACTAAACCACTGTTTAAGTTTATAAAGCAGCCTAATGCTCCCCCTCCTGCACTTTTTAAACCTAGGTTGATATCACTCACTCATATTCCATGTGATATAATTTGGTGTTATTTAGTCTTGCAATGCTGCATAGAGACTGATCAAGACATTACTCTGGACTTATGCTGTCGATTTTGCATTGTTTCGTAGTAGTGAAGTGATACATTTTGGTAGGAAGATCGAGGAGAGGCTATATAAACTAAAGGGTACAATTCTAAAAGGGGTGCAGGAACAGAGAGATCTGGGGGTATATGTGAACAAATTGTTGAAGGTGGCAGGGCAGGTTGAGAAAGCGGTTAAAAAAGCATACGGGATCCTGGGCTTTATAAATAGAGGTATAGAGTACAAAAGCAAGGAGGTTATGATGAACCTTTATAAAACACTGGTTCGCCCACAACTGGAGTATTGTGTCCAATTCTGGGTACCGCACTTTAGGAAAGATGTGAAGGCCTTAGAGAGGGGGCAGAAGAGATTTACTAGAATGATTCCAGGGATGAGGGACTTCAGTTAAGCAGATAGACTGGAGAATCTGGGGTTGTTCTCCTTGGAACAGAGAAGGTTGAGAGGAGATTTGATCGAGGTATTCAAAATCATGAAGGGTCTGGACAGAGTAGATAGAGAGAAACTGTTCCCATTGGCGGAAGGGTCAAGAACTAGAGGATAAAGATTTAAGGTGATTGGCAAAAGAACCAAAGGCGACATGAGGAAAAACTTTTTTACACAGCGAGTGGTTAGGATCTGGAATGCACTGCCCGAGGGGGTGGTGGAGGCAGATTCAATCATGGCCTTCAAAAGGGAATTGGATAAGTACTTGAAGGGGAAAAAATTGCAGGGCCAGGGGATGCAGCAGGGGAATGGGACTAGCTGGATTGCTCTTGCAGAGAGGCAGCATGGACTCAACAGGTTGTAACCTTTCTATGATTCTAGTGCAAAAGTGTCAGTATGGTGACATCTCTAGATTCTCTCTGTTCTTGTAGCACAAACACTTCCAATTGTAAATCCAATGGCACTCCTTCCCCTCCTTCATTGTTCAAACTATCTCCAAGTACCTGAAGCCGTGCATTTGTTTTCCCCTTAACAATTCTTCACTCCCCGTAAACTCTAATTCTGCCCATGACTTAAATACTACTCCTGTATATGGGGAAATTCTGCTCCTGGGGCTGCCTCCTCCACTAATTCTCTTCCAGGACCTCAACCTGTGGAGCTTCTTACCTTCCTGAGTCTTGACTTCTGCTGATTACTTTTGTTCATCTCAAATTGATTTCAACTAATCTTAATTTACTTGAACTTTCCTGCGCTCTTTAATCTTGGTGGTGATCTGTGCAATGGATCTTCGCTTTGTGTGTAATTGCAGCATTGCGCGTGTGTGTAATTACCTTGTGTGTGTGTAATTACAGCATTGCGCGCGTGCAATTACCGTGTGTGTAATTACAGCATTGCACGTGTGTGTGTAATTACCGTGTGTGTGTAATTACAGCATTGTGTGTGTGTAATTACAGCTGTGTGTGTGTGTGTGTAATTACAGCATTGTGTGTGTGTGTGTAATTACAGCATTGTGTGTGTGTGTGTAATTACAGCATTGTGTGTGTGTAATTACAGCTTTGTGTGTGTGTAATTACAGCATTGTGTGTGTGTAATTACAGCATTGTGTGTGTGTGTGTGTGTGTGTGTGTAATTACAGCATTGTGTGTGTGTGTAATTACAGCATTGTGTGTGTGTAATTACAGCATTGTGTGTGTGTGTAATTACAGCAGTGTGTGTGTGTGTGTAATTACAGCATTGTGTGTGTGTGTGTGTAATTACAGCATTGTGTGTGTGTGTGTAATTACAGCATTGTGTGTGTGTAATTACAGCATTGTGTGTAATTACAGCATTGTGTGTGTGTGTGTGTGTGTGTGTAATTACAGCATTGTGTGTGTGTGTGTGTAATTACAGCATTGTGTGTGTGTAATTACAGCATTGTGTGTGTGTGTAATTACAGCATTGTGTGTGTGTGTGTAATTACAGCATTGTGTGTGTGTGTGTAATTACAGCATTGTGTGTGTGTGTAATTACAGCATGGTGTGTGTGTGTAATTACAGCATTGTGTGTGTGTGTGTAATTACAGCATGGTGTGTGTGTGTAATTACAGCATTGTGTGTGTGTGTGTAATTACAGCTTTGTGTGTGTGTAATTACAGCATTGTGTGTGTGTGTAATTACAGCAGTGTGTGTAATTACAGCAGTGTGTAATTACAGCATTGTGTGTGTGTGTGTAATTACAGCATTGTGTGTGTGTGTAATTACAGCATTGTGTGTGTGTGTAATTACAGCATTGTGTGTGTGTAATTACAGCATTGTGTGTGTGTGTGTGTAATTACAGCATTGTGTGTGTGTGTGTGTGTAATTACAGCATTGTGTGTGTGTAATTACAGCATTGTGTGTGTGTGTGTGTGTAATTACAGCATTGTGTGTGTATGTAATTACAGCATTGTGTGTGTAATTACAGCATTGTGTGTGTGTGTGTAATTACAGCATTGTGTGTGTGTGTGTGTGTAATTACAGCATTGTGTGTGTGTGTGTGTAATTACAGCATTGTGTGTGTGTGTGTAATTACAGCATTGTGTGTGTGTGTGTGTGTAATTACAGCATTGTGTGTGTGTGTGTAATTACAGCATTGTGTGTGTGTGTAATTACAGCATTGTGTGTGTGTGTAATTACAGCATTGTGTGTGTGTGTGTGTGTAATTACAGCATTGTGTGTGTATGTAATTACAGCATTGTGTGTGTAATTACAGCATTGTGTGTGTGTGTGTAATTACAGCATTGTGTGTGTAATTACAGCATTGTGTGTGTGTGTGTGTAATTACAGCATTGTGTGTGTGTGTGTGTGTAATTACAGCATTGTGTGTGTAATTAAAGCATTGCATGTATATAATTACAGTATTGTGTGTAATTACAGCATTGCAGGAGTGTAATTACAGCATTGTGTGTGTGGCTGCGAATGGTGGAGTTACATTATTTAGAAACGGACTTTCACTGTTCCAAAGGCACTTGGGGGCGTATTACAAATATTGGTCATAAACAAGTTACAGCGCCATCTGTTGGATGAGATCGGAATGGAACCAAGCTGCTTTCCGCAGTACCGTTCCCCACCAGCTGGTGGTGGTGTTGCATCGTGTACAAAGATAAACATTTTTTTTTAAAGGATGCAACAGCGCCATCTGTTGGATAAGATCGACATCGAACGAATAAATTTTCCGCAGTACCGTTGTCCACCAGCTGGTGGTGGTGTGTGGTGTACAAATCAATATACATATAAATCAATTTTTTTTCAAAAAATATACTTTATTCATAAAATTTGCAGCAATACATACAATACAGTTGTCATATCACATTCCAAACGTACACAATACAGATTATACAATTTGCAGGTTACATCAAGTACAGTTCAATGAACACATTGGACATAATTACAGTTCATGACACTCTCGGGTGCCTCATTGCAATACACATTTTTGATAACAGGTACGTTACAGATTCTTTACAGGTTCATTACAGATTCATTACAGTTACATTACATCAATTAAAATTTTACATTCTGCCCGAGGGGTTTTTCCCTGATTGCAGCCCCTCGGTATACAATGGCGGGAAGGTTCTAAACGGTTGCCTTTCCCCACAGAGCCTTTGCGGCGGCCACACCCATCCTCAGTGTGTCCCTCAGCACGTAGTCCTGGACCTTCGAATGTGCCAGTCTGCAACACTCGGTTGAGGACAGCTCCTTGAATAATAAATCAATGTAACAGCGCTATCGTCAGAGCTGTAACAGCACTGCCTGTTGGATGAGAGCATCATTGCACAAATATATTTTCTGCTGTATCACTCTCTGCTGACATGTGGTGTTGTAAATTTAAAAAATAACCTTCTCCAGATGCTGGAAATTTAAAACAAAAACACAACGCAGGAGAATCTCAGCAGGTCAGACAGTAGCCGTCAAGAGAACATAAGTCGATCTTGTTTTGGATGTTGCATAGGGGCATCTGTTGGATGAGATTGCCATATTTAAGGAATAGGGAAATGGCAGAGACGTTAAACAAATATTTTGTATCTGTCTTCAGAGTAGAAGACACAAAAAACATACCAGAAATAGTGGGGAATCCAGGGGCTAATGAGAATGACGAGCTTAATGTAATTAATGTCAGTATAGAAAAAGTGCTGGAGAAACAAATGGGACTAAAAGCCGATAAATCCCCTGGACTTGATGGCCTACATCCTAGGGTTCTAAAAGAGGTGGCTGCAGAGATCGTGGATGCATTGGTTGTGATCTTCCAAAATTCCCTAGATTCTAGAATGGTCCCAGTGGATTGGAAGGTAGCAAATGTAACACCACTATTCAAGAAAGGAGGGAGAGAGAAAACAGGGAACTACAGGCCAGTTAGCCTGACATCAGTTATTGGGAAAATGCTGGAATCCATTATTAAGGAAGTGGTAACAGGGCACTGTCATAATTTGATTAGGCCGAATCAACATGGTTTTATGAAAGGGAAATCGTGTTTGATAAATTTATTAGAGTTTTTTGAGGATGTAGCTAGCAGGGTAGATAAAGGGGAACCAGTGGATGTAGAATATTTGGATTTTCAAAAGGCATTCGATAAGATGCCACACGGACGGAAAACCGAGACTAGGGATAAATGGGTCATTTTCAGGTTGGCAGGCTATAACTAGTGGAGGAACCTCAAGGATCAGTGCTTGGGCCTCAGCTATTTACAATTTATATTAATGTCTTGGATGAAGGGACCGAGTGTAATGTATCCAAGTTCGCTGACGATACAAATCTAGGTGGGAAAGTAAGCTGTGAGGAGGACACGGAGTCTGCAAAGGGCTATAGA
Organism: Heptranchias perlo; assembly: GCF_035084215.1. Taxonomy (NCBI): domain Eukaryota; kingdom Metazoa; phylum Chordata; class Chondrichthyes; order Hexanchiformes; family Hexanchidae; genus Heptranchias; species Heptranchias perlo. The sequence continues at coordinate 1,971,027 of NC_090363.1, forward strand.
CAGGTTAAGTGAGTTGGGCAAGAAGGTGGCTGATGGAGTATAATGCGGAGAAATGTGAGGTTATTCACTTTGGTAGGAAAACAGAAAAACTGAATATTTTTTAAATGGTGAGAAACTATTCAATACTATTGGCGTTCAGAGAGATTTGGGTGTCCTCATACAAGAAACACAAAAAGTTAGCATGCAGGTACAACAAGGCATTAGGAAGGCAAATGGCATGTTGGCCTTTATTGCAATGGGGTTGGAGTACAAGAGTAAGGAAGTCTTAGAACAATTGTACAGGGCTTTGGTGAGACCTCACCTGGAGTACTGTGTACAGTTTTGGTCTCCTTATCTAAGGAAGGATATACTTGCCTTAGAGGTGCAATGAAGGTTCACTAGATTGATTCCTGGGATGAGAGGGTTGTCTTATGAAGAGAGATTGAGTAGAATGGACCTATACTCTCTGGAGTTTAGAAGAATGAGAGGTGATCTCATTGAAACATATAAGATTCTGAGGGGGTTTGACAGGGTAGATGCTGAGAGGCTGTTTCCCCTGACTGGAGTGTCTAGAACTTGGGGGCATAGACTCAGGATAAGGGGTCGGCCTTTTAAGACTGAGATGAGGAGAAATTTCTATACTCAGAGGATTGTGAATCTTTGGAATTCTCTACCCCAGAGGGCTGCGAATGCTGAGTCGTTGAGTGTATTCAAGGCTGAGATCGGTAGATTTTTGGACTGTAGGGGAATCGAGGGATATGGGGATCGGGCGGGAAAGTGAAGTTGAGGTCGAAGATCAGCCATGATCTGATTGAATGGCGGAGCAGGCTCAAGGAGCCGAATGGCCCACTCCTGCTCCTATTTCTTATCTTCTTATTTCTCCGCAGTACCGTTCTCCGCCAGATGGTGGCGGTGTTGTACCGTGTAACAATCAATATATAAAAAAGGAACAGCAGGTGGTTCTAACGTGCTGATTATTTTTCAACTGCGATTAAAAAGTTGAAATAGAAACAGAGATTATTGGAAATATACGAGGGGGAGTGGGACTGTCCGGAGATGACAGTCTTTAGGTTAAAGTTTGGACTGAACACTTTTTATTGGTCTTTTAAAAGTATCCAACAGGATATCCTGCTGTGGAAGAATTATGGAAACACAAAATTGTGGGAAATAGAAGGAAACTTGTTGACATTTCCCTTTTTTTGAAGGGCACTGAAGATTTTGGTCGGGACCCACTCATTTAGAAATTGTAACTCTTCCTGAGACCTAGTCCCTTGGTGGGCACGTGCTTGTGCTGTTGCATCGTATAATGGGATTTCCTTGAATTCCCCTGTAAGTGTTTGTCCCTCTGTCCGTGTTCTGAGGGAAAATTGCTCAAGACCTGAGTGCACCTGCCAGAAAAGTTTTTTCTGACGGGCTCAAATGTTTAATTTTCCTTTCTTTTTTGTCCCCACCACTCCTGAAGGGGCCGAGGGCTGTGCTGGGGCAGAGGGCCAGGGGCTACAGGTGCCACCAATATCTGGCCCAAGCAACCAGACTGACTGTCTGTCACTATGGGCGGGGAGAATCACAGTCCAGCCTGAGTTTGACAGTTTTAATTCGGAGCCACGAGTAATGTTGTGTGAAAGTGACACCCTCTAACTCACTGCCACCCGTCCATCACTCTCTCTCTCACTCACTGCCACCCGTCCATCACTCTCTCTCTCTAACTCACTGCCACCCGTCCATCATTCTCTCTCTAACTCACTGCCACCCGTCCATCACTCTCTCCCTCTAACTCACTGCCACCCGTCCATCACTCTCTCTCTCTAACTCACTGCCACCTGTCCATCACTCTCTCTCTCTAACTCACTGCCACCCGTCCATCACTCTCTCCCTCTAACTCACTGCCACCCGTCCATCACTCTCTCTAACTCACTGCCACCCGTCCATCACTCTCTCCCTCTAACTCACTGCCACCTGTCCATCACTCTCTCTAACTCACCGCCACCCGTCCATCACTCTCTCTCTAACTCTCTGCCACCCGTCCATCACTCTCTCTCTCTAACTCACTGCCACCCGTCCATCACTCTCTCTCTAACTCACTGCCACCCGTCCATCACTCTCTCTCTCTAACTCTCTGCCACCCGTCCATCACTCTGTCTCTCTAACTCACCGCCACCCGTCCATCACTCTCTCTCTCTAACTCACTGCCACCCGTCCATCACTCTCTCTCTCTAACTCACTGCCACCCGTCCATCACTCTCTCTCTCTAACTCACTGCCACCCGTCCATCACTCTCTCTCTCTAACTCACTGCCACCCGTCCATCACTCTCTCTCTCTAACTCACTGCCACCCGTCCATCACTCTCTCTCTCTAACTCACTGCCACCCGTCCATCACTCTCTCTCTCTCTAACTCTCTGCCACCCGTCCATCACTCTCTCTCTCTAACTCACTGCCACCCGTCCATCACTCTCTCTCTCTAACTCACTGCCACCCGTCCATCACTCTCTCTCTCTCTAACTCACTGCCACCCGTCCATCACTCTCTCTCTCTAACTCTCTGCCACCCGTCCATCACTCTCTCTCTCTAACTCACCGCCACCCGTCCATCACTCTCACTCTCTAACTCACTGCCACCCGTCCATCACTCTCACTCTCTAACTCACTGCCACCCGTCCATCACTCTCACTCTCTAACTCACTGCTGTCCATCCGTTCATTCTGTGTGTAACCTACGCCCCTGTAGCCATCACTCCCTGGGGGTTAATTTTAACGTTTATCGCCTGGCGAAAGAAGGGTGGTAGCGAATCGGGAGCGGTTTAAAACGAGCCACTGAATCGCTATCATCCATCTTTAGCCCGGCGATAAAAATTCAAATTCCCTCTCCGTGTCACTCACGCCCAGTGACTTATTAACTGATGTTCAGTCGGAGTCAGTGATGATGACACTGGGTGCCTGTAACAGGAACATATTCCGGTCCCTAATACTAACTCCTATAGTCCTCATGAGCAGAATCACACACAAAAAAACAAGGAAGGGGAACAATGTGGGGAATACAAACCATGATTTTCCATCTATGTTTATATTTTTCATTAATAGTCACGAGCCTGGGATGGTGTTACCGGTGTCGAGTTTTATTTGCCAGGAAGCAGTGGGATTGTGTGAATCACTTTGTAATCAGGCACCAGGTGTTACCAGGTCTAAATGTTGGGGTTTAAATTCCCACCTCCCTGCATCAACAAAATCTCAAATCAGGAGAGAGAGAGAGATTTTAGAAGCGATGCGGACAAATCTCAAACTAATTCAGAACCATCTCTCTTCTATTCAGCGACAGCGGAACGAATCAAATCCCGATCCGCCCGAGGGGGTTCTGAACTGCGATTTTGTTTCACGATAATTAGAACGACCCGATTACAGAGTCGTCCAAACGGCGCCTCCTTCAATTCTGAACACCATTTAGGAAACGTGGTTCAGTTGATCCCGTTTGGTGAAAAATAAAATTACAGGCATGTCATAATTAACTAAACTTAAATTCCGAGCAGCTAAAAATCCAAATCGATCAATTCTACTGTTGTTGCTATTGATTTCCCGACATTTCAGGGAAGGGCGGCCGGTCTCTGGAAACCACTGGGATTTCTCTCCACCGGGAACATTATCATTCGTCACTCACGAATCGAACGCTGGATCGGAATCCACAAAGTTACTGTGCTCAACAAAACCACAAAATAAATCCCAATGTATGGAAAAATATCAAAAGGTAATTTCATAATTAATCAATTCTTCATCCGATATTGGAAACATGCTCGGTGGGGGAGTGAGCGCGATATTTTGGTGAGTGAGCTCCGTGTGACCAGAGTCTGGATGTGCAATTACCCACCTGTGTGGAGTTCGCTTCCTTCTATGTAACCTTTTGAATTAAAACTTACCAATTATCCAACCGGTTAATGTGTTGACTAAATGGGTGGCGTTCTGCTCCATAGTCACTGAATCTAATCACAACCTTGCTGTGAATTTATCTCATTTATTTTCAGGAGAAAGTTTTACGAAAGGAGAGGTTCATTTCTTACAATATAAGTACACACATTGATTCTAGTCGTTTCCCAAAGCTTGTTTTTTTTATGATGCATCATATTTACAGGGTTAATGACCAGCAGGATGAAGTGTCCTTACTGTGTTGTGATCTACCCCCTAGGGATTTTCAAAAGGCCTCTTAACAGTACATCAGCCCTGGTAAGGAGTCCGAACTGCTTTCCTTCTTCACTTCTAAACCCCCCTCATTGTGTCCCCGCACTGACTGCACTACTTGAACCAAAAGGTATAGAAAGGGGAGATTTGTTTAAAATTATCCGAACACATGTTTAACGGGTTTGTATGAGCCTCTGTCCGTGGATAATTATTATCCATTCGCTCATCCTGACTGCATGAAGTACACTTGTGATATTTTTCCTAACAAGTATGTAGTATGTCCATGTATGTAGTATGTCCATGCATGTAGTATGTCCATGTATGTAGTATGTAGTATGTCCATGTTATATGTTGCGTTATTTTTTGCAGCCCCTTGTTCACGGTACCCAAAGGGTGGGTAGAATTTCTTCCACCGCTCTGTCTGGTAACACCGTAAATGGCTTGATGAAGATTTTAGAAAGGACAAAGTCTTCAAAAAGAGGTTACCATTTCGCTAAAAGTATCGAACAGGTGAAAACTCAATGATCCATTTACACAGTGACTGGGGGAAGTCTCACCTCATTACTGGCGTCTTCCTCTAGTTCTGCATTTGTTTAATGCCAATATCTCATTCCTTGGTTAAAATTCATTAGTCTGTGATTCGGCATCTTTCCTTTCAGCCATGTTTCAGATTCTCAATAAAGAATGAAGGGGGCGAAAATTCCCAAACTTTGACAATCCGCACCGCCGAAAACCATAAAGACATTTTCTGTTGTTATTTATATCCTAAACTCCGTCTCACTTCAAATGTGCTGCATCATTTTATTATTTAACACGTTTTCAACGTTAAAGGCAAATATAGCCCAGTCACTGGAGGAATATAAGAAATAGGAGCAGGAGTAGGCCAATCGGCCCCTCGAGCCTGCTCCGCCATTCAATAAGATCATGGCTGATCTGATCCTAACCTCAAATCTAAATTCATGTCCAATTTCCTGCCCGCTCCCCGTAACCCCTAATTCCCTTTACTTCTAGGAAACTGTCTATTTCTGTTTTAAATTTATTTAATGATGTAGCTTCTACAGCTTCCTGGGGCAGCAAATTCCACAGACCCACCACCCTCTGAGTGAAGAAGTTTCTCCTCATCTCAGTTTTGAAAGAGCAGCCCCTTATTCTAAGATTATGCCCCCTAGTTCTAGTTTCACCCATCCTTGGGAACATCCTTACCGCATCCACCCGATCAAGCCCCTTCACAATCTTATATGTTTCAATAAGATCGCCTCTCAATCTTCTGAACTCCAATGAGTAGAGTCCCAATCTACTCAACCTCTCCTCATATGTCCGCCCCCTCATCCCCGGGATTAACCGAGTGAACCTTCTTTGTACTGCCTCGAGAGCAAGTATGTCTTTTCTTAAGTATGGAGACCAAAACTGGATGCAGCATTCCAGGTGTGGTCTCACCAATACCTTATGTCACTGTCGATCTATCATTTATTAAAATATATATATTTAAAAATTAATGGAACTCCTGTGACGTTGCTTAAAGCTCCTCTTTCAGCACTCGGGGGGTCCTGGGCCGGGCTTCACTGTCCCCATAACATTTACATTAGCTCCGAGTAGTTCTTTAAGAATGTCTTTTTAAACTTGTTTGGACTTTGTATTGAAGTTGTACTGCACGTGAAGTCACGTCAAAACGGCATGAGGCAAATTCAGATAGAATGAGAATCCAAGCAAAAAGGTCACCGCGGAAAATGTCGTGCAATTTAAGAATTAGATTTATCAAATAAATAGAAAGATCCCATTGCTAAGAGCTCACCCACAAGCCTGGAGACCATCAGAAAAGTTTACATTCACACTTAATATTTTTTTATCATTCATCAGGATGTGGGTGTCACTGGCAAGACAACCCCGAGTCTCCATCCCTGTTTGCCCTGAGAAGGTGATGAGCCGCTGCCATCCCTTGTGGTGAAGGCACTCTCGGAATGCTGTTAGGGAGGGAGTTCCAGGATTTTGCCCCAGCCCCCATGAAGGGAAGGCTGATATATTTCCAAGTCGGGATGGTGTGTGACTTGGAGGTGAATGTGTTCCCATGGACCTGCTGCCCTTAATTAACACCCTGCCCCCAGCGACTGTCATCAACAGATGCTGATTATTGCAATCACTGGTGTAATCATCGAATGTAGTTACTTGTAGAAGGTAAAAGCATAAAACGGGGTACAGCAGCGTAGTGGTTATGTTACTGGAATAGTAATCCAGAGACCTAGATGAATAATCCACAGAATATGAGCTCAATTCTCAAAGCAGTTTGAGAAATTAAACTCAGTTGAAATAAAATCTGGAAATAAGGAATCTGGTATCAGTAAAAGTGACAGAGGCTGTCGGATTTTCATAAAAACTCAACTGGTTATTAATGAGCTTTAGGAAAGAAAATCCTCTCTGCACAGCGGTAACCTTGAAATAAGTAAGTCAGTAAGTATTTAGTTCATTGGTTAGTGATTATTGGGGATAAAAGGAGCGGAGGCCCATAAACAGAAGGAGGGACCAGTGTCCGAGAGCAGGGCGGGGATATAAAGGAGGGGGACCGGTGACCGAGAGCAGGGCGGGGATATAAAGGAGGGGGACCGGTGAACGAGAGCAGGGCGGGGATATAAAGGAGAGGGACCAGTGTCCGAGAGCAGGGCGGGGATATAAAGGAGAGGGACCAGTGTCCGAGAGCAGGGCGGGGATATAAAGGAGGGGGAGCAGTGACCGAGAGCAGGGCGGGGATATAAAGGAGAGGGACCAGTGTCCGAGAGCAGGGCGGGGATATAAAGGAGAGGGAGGAGTGACTGAGAGCAGGACGGGGATATAAAGGAGAGGGAGGAGTGACTGAGAGCAGAGCGGGGATATAAAGGAGAGGGAGGAGTGACTGAGAGCAGAGCGGGGATATAAAGGAGAGGGAGGAGTGACTGAGAGCAGGGCGGGGATATAAAGGAGAGGGAGGAGTGACTGAGAGCAGGACGGGGATATAAAGGAGAGGGAGGAGTGACTGAGAGCAGGACGGGGATATAAAGGAGAGGGAGGAGTGACTGAGAGCAGGGCGGGGATATAAAGGAGAGGGAGGAGTGACTGAGAGCAGGACGGGGATATAAAGGAGAGGGAGGAGTGACTGAGAGCAGAGCGGGGATATAAAGGAGAGGGAGGAGTGACTGAGAGCAGAGCGGGGATATAAAGGAGAGGGAGCAGAGACCGAGAGCAGAGCGGGGATATAAAGGAGAGGGACCAATGACCGAGAGCAGGGCGGGGATATAAAGGAGAGGGACCAGTGACCGAGAACAGGACGGGGATATAAAGGAGAGGGACCAGTGACTGAGAGCAGGACGGGGATATAAAGGAGAGGGACCAGTGTCCGAGGGCAGGGCAGGGATATAAAGGAGAGGGAGGAGTGACTGAGAGCAGGGCAGGAATATAAAGGAGAGGGAGGAGTGACCGAGAGCAGGGCGGGGATATAAAGGAGAGGGAGGAGTGACCGAGAGCAGGGCGGGGATATAAAGGAGAGGGAGGAGTGACCGAGAGCAGGACGGGGATATAAAGGAGAGAGAGGAGTGACCGAGAGCAGGACGGGGATATAAAGGAGGGGGGAGGAGTGACTGAGAGCAGGGCGGGGATATAAAGGAGGGGGGAGGAGTGACCGAGAGCAGGACGGGGATATAAAGGAGAGGGAGGAGTGACTGAGAGCAGAGCGGGGATATAAAGGAGAGGGAGGAGTGACTGAGAGCAGGGCGGTGATATAAAGGAGAGGGAGGAGTGACTGAGAGCAGGGCGGTGATATAAAGGAGGGGGGAGGAGTGACTGAGAGCAGGGCGGGGATATAAAGGAGAGGGAGGAGTGACTGAGAGCAGGGCGGTGATATAAAGGAGAGGGAGGAGTGACTGAGAGCAGGGCGGGGATATAAAGGAGAGGGAGGAGAGACCGAGAGCAGGGCGGGGATATGAAGGAGAGGGACCAGTGACCGAGAGCAGGGCGGGGATATAAAGTTGAGACCAACTCAAACACAGGCAGAAGTTTCAAAGAGTGACATCAGAGGCGAGCATTTGGTGAGTGATACATTATTTTGCTCTCTAAGCTAGGGGAGTGGTTTAAACTAGGAACCTATAACTTTCTAATAGTTTATTAAATTAATAATTTAAATGAGATAAATTAATTAGTTGAAAAAAATAACCAAAAATAAACCAAGTGAATTAATTACATATAAACTTTAAGTAAATCAATCAAACAAGTTTGGCTGGAGATGGCAGTGCAGGTGATGTGCTATAACCGCAGCATGTGGGAGTTTGTGGAGAGCAGCATGATCCCAGGCAACCACATCTGCAATAAGTGTCTGCAACTTTAGCTCAGAGTTGTTGAGCTGGAGTCTGGGCTGCAGACTTTGCGATGCATCAGGGAGGGGGAAAGTTCCCTGGACACTTTGACCCAGGAGACAGTCACACCCCTTAGGTTAGGTGGTGGTTTAGATTCGTTCAGTGGTCAGGGACAGGAGGATGTGACTACGAGTCAGGCAGGTTTGGGGACCCCGGATGCAGTGATGGAGGAGCCTCAGCCTTTGACCTTGTCCAACAGGTACGAGGTACTTGCTACCTGTGTGGATGAGAACAAAGACTGCAGGGAGGACGGGCAAATCGACCACGGCACCATGGTACAGGAGGCCATTCAAGTGGGGATAGGGAAAAGGAGTGTGATAGTGGTAGGGGATAGTATAGTCAGGAGAATAGATACTGTTCTCTGCAGCCGTGACCGGGAGTCCCGAAGGCTGTGTTACCTTCACACGGAGTGAGAGAATGCCAGGCCATGAGGTTACAGAATGTGGCCGTATACTATTCTACTGCTGATGGTCCACAGTGCCTCATGGACGCCCAGCTTTGGACTGGTAGATCTGTCCAATTGTTTATCTCACTTAGCCCGGGGACTTGCCCCACTACACGATTTGTGGGGGGGGGGCTCGTTTTTTTTGTGCGCTGCTTCATTTCTGTCCATTGAATCTTTCAATTTTTGGTTTGGGGGGGGGGGCGGGGAGTTAAATTTTGGGATGTTTGAATTCTCTGTGCAACAAGACTTCAATGAAAATCGGACGTATTGTATAATGGGTGGCTGATTCACATCGCCAGTTTCACACCCGGGCCCCAAGGTGAAATTCTACCCCACTGTGTTTTACCTGCATTTTCTGTTTCCATCTCAGTTCAGCTACATTTGCACCTTGCCATTTTCTCCCTTTAACTATTATTCCCTATGTTGGCATTTCCCATGTCCTTTCCCCCTGCACTACTTTCACCTTTTGATATTTTTGTCACCTCACTGTCGACCTTTTATACCATCTAGCAGGCTTCTATTTAACAGAATGTAAGTTCTCTATCCCACTACCTCCCTCTATGTAACTGGTGTATCATTTGGTCCTCTCTCCATTCTTCTCTCTATTTTTCAAACTTTACTGAAATGCCTGCTTATCTCTCAGTCCTCAGCTCTGATGAAGGGTTAACAACCAGAAATGTCAATGATCTGTCTTTTGTCTTTACAGGTCATGATCCAGTGATATTTTGCATTTCCAGCACTTTCTGTTGTTATTTCACATTTCTAGCATGTGTGGGATTTTTATAAAATTCCTCTTCTTTCCCAGAGACTTCAAGCTGTGAAGCTCTTTACCTCCCTCAGGGTTTTCCTTCCTCCCACATCCTTCAAAACCCAAGCTTGCTATTACCTAATGACTGCTTCTTTGTTTATCTTGCCTTCTCTTTTACCTGTGCTCACTGACCTACATTGGCTCCCAGTCCAGCAACACTTTGATTTAAAACTGTTCTCCTTTTGTTACTGGGGTTCCTGAACTTCTCTTTTTCTATATTAGGAATTTTCTTGCTGATCTGGCTTCAAAATGGATGCTTTCTTTCCATTGTTATTATCTTTGCCGTGTGTTTGTGGTGGGGGCAGTTCACTCATTAATTTTGGAAGCAGGGAAATTCAAGGAAGCGGATTCAGTTTTGCTTAGGAGCAAACTTCCTATTGGAAATCGAATGCAAAGTCACAAGAAACACAAACGCTATGAGCAGGTGGTCTCCCATCTCTAGGGCATTACACCAAGAGGAATCTTAACAGTTTCACATGTGTCTGTCAGCCCATCTCACCCTCTACATCTGTAGTGTAACTGGCTGCTTCGAGTTTGCTGAGGTGAGTGGGAAATTAGAGAGGGAAGGTTCTGTGTACAGTGAGATGGAGAAGTTTAATGATTGGGCACTTAGTGAAGTTGGATATTAGCAGCTAATAAGTCTTAATACAATCAGTCATTATTAGTGAAGATATTCAACAGTCCTAATTTTCTTTTAGCGACATGTAAGCAAATATGAGAAAATTCCCACTGCTCAGTATTTGTAATGAAATTAGAAATGTGTTGGAAACTAACAGGTTTACCATTTCACCAGAAATATCATCCATTGGAAATCTTCCATTTGATTGGGATGTCGCTACTGATTTGGGGTTGAATTTCACTCCCAGGCGGGAACGCGGCTCAGCGAGCAGCGTGCCTGTGCAGGCTCGGCCGATTTTAATGGCCGGGTCTCATTAGCCGGGCCCCTTATCGACTTCCCGACCAAAAGAGACAGGATGTTGGCAGGAAGTGGCTGCCCGGCCGTTAAAATCGGGCAGCAGGAGGCCGTCGGGCACCCAGGGGACTGTCCCCGGCACCGGGTAAGTGCTCCGGGAGGTGAATCCCGGTCCGATGAGGGGGGAGGGGAGGGAGGGCAGGGTGTGGGAGAGGCCTTAGGCTTTTGAAGTCAATGGAAATGAACGCCGGCCGGTGTGCAGAACGAGGGGCCGATCCGATCCGGCCCTGTTCTCCGTCTGGTGGTACAAGTGAGAATTCACCCCATGGAATCCATCTGTTAATAAGTAACCATGGATCCCAATGCAGCGCATCCTGAGTTAACCGTGTCTCAGACCAGCGTGGAACACAGGACAAGCCCAGAGACTGACACCAATGAAAGGTTTGATCATTATCCACACATTCTGGGTTGTAACGAATTTACATCAGGGAAATATTACTGGGCAGTGGAGGTGGGAGAGAAGACTGCCTGGGATATAGGCGTAGCCCAGGAGTCCATCGACGTGAAAAACACAACTAATGCTTCCTCCAGCAACGAGTACTGGGCATTGCGGAAAGATGAGAACGAGTACAAAGCTGTCAGTTCACGTGCAGACCCACGCAGTCTGAGCCTGAAACAGATACCAAAGAAGATTGGAGTTTACCTGGACTATGAGAAAAAAACATTGTCATTTTACAATGCTGATAACACTTCTCACCTCCACACATTCACTGATATAGTCACTGAGAAAATGTGTCCATTATTCAGTCCTGGATTGAACCAAGGAGGTAAAAACTCAGAACCACTGAAAATCTGTCCCCTCAAGGATTAGAGGTGATAAATTATGTGTTGGTGAGAGGTGTGTCTTAAAAGTGCCTTTCAGATCTGAAATGTAATGAGACTTTGACGTTTATATTCAATTGCCTTTTTGTATTAAAATAACATTAAATGTGGTATTCTTTAAAGTTAAGATTCATTAGTTAAGAGGTTTTGGTATCACAGTTGAAATATTTACAAGTGTAGAAACTTGTTGCCTTATCTGCATTAAAAGCCCAAACGTCACTCTCCCTCTGAGGTGCCTGGATGGAGCAGATTGCACAGTCAGGATGTGGTATTCCAAGCTGTTGGCTCTCTTCAGGCTAATCAGGTTCTCGGCCCAGATGGTTTCTAGCTGACGTGAAAGGATGAACCCTGAATTAACTCCCCTGCTCTTTAAAGTATTTCATGAAATGATGAATACTCGTTTCACCTCCAACACTTGGGAGTGCTGCTTCAGTCTCTCACACGGAAAGTGTTTCCCTGTCTGTGAGAGGGTCTCCTCTTAGCCTATCTAACTTTCAAATTGCAACACCAAGTATTATTATAAAAATCTTTGCAACTCAGCTGAGTGTTCTGGTGATGGGCAGTTTCAATACCTCGGGATATAAGGAAGTCTCCACATTTTAAAATGAAGCAGAAGTTGATATTTGCTTTTTAAAAAAAAAACAGCTTTAAGTAAATGGGATCCTGGATTTCATAATAGGGAGTATAAAGTACAAAGGAGAGAGAATTCTAAACCTATACAGGTCATTGGTTAGGCCACAGTTAGAATATTGTGTCCATTTTTCAGTACCTTACTTTAGAAAATAAATTAAGAGATGAGATTTTAATTGTGAGGAGAGACTAGCGAAACGGGGACTCATTTCACTGGAACACAGATTAGGAAGCGATAAGATTAGAGGGGACAATCTATTCCCACGGGTCAGTGAGTCACAAATTTAAGGTCATCACCAAGAAACTGAAAGGAGAGATTGTTTCTTGGGTTTTCCTGTGGTCTTTGTTACATTTTGGGGTCGTTTTCACCCAGTTTAATCTAGATTTTTTTTTTTGGCTCCAGTAATTTTAATTTACTTCCATGGTGAATTGTGACTCCGTGTTTTTGAGTCTTCACTCATCTTTATTTCTCAATAACTTTCAGTAACGCACCAGGCATAACAAACAGAACAAACTTCCTGTTAATGAGTTAGCTATTGGAAATTATATTTTGCTTTTGCAAGATTCTGCTATAGCCTTTGCGAGCAATAGTGCATCACAGCAGACCACGTTTTAGGTTTGAATTATTAAGCAAATTTATAAATTAGCAAGCAAATATATAACTGTATAATATATATTCTATTAGCACATCAAGCAGAAGATTTATTAAACCATGTACAAGCAAATATATACCTGTGCATTACACATTTGTTTTACTGTAAATATATTATCTGGTTCCTCAAAAGAGAAACAATACTCAAATTATTTTCTTTCTGCCAGAGCTCGCTAGTCTATTCACTCCGTCTCAGTGAACTGATCATGTGCTGCCCTAATACTTATGCTTAAGTCCTTTCCTGGTTTAAATTTCATGATTTGCTCTCCTGGAGTCCCAATAACTGCTGCCAGTGGTGAGCCAGAACAGCCTCTTGTTCTACTCGGGTTAGTCCTTGTTGAGATTTTCCCCACAGTTTCTCCTATAAACATTCAGGTCAACATTGCCTCGAAGGTTGACTGTTACAAGCTTGTATATAAATTGGTTACTATTGCAGAATTATCCTGTTGTATTTAGTGTGATGTGGACTTTTTTTTTATATCTGCATGGCCCAACTATTGCTGTACAAATCAAAAAAAAATAAAGTTTCATTTAAAGCAAAACTCAGTGGTGTCAGTGTCAGCCCGAGTGTGCACATACCTGCTTTTGTATGTAGTGCACGTCTGTGTGTGTAGGGGAATGAAATGCCTCCAGGCAGCATTAAGATGCACAAAATACTAACCCACGGGGATAGATTATCAACCAGCTCCCAGGGTGTAAAACTGGCTTTGCGGATCGAACGCCTATTATAGAAACTGCTCGATTTTCATTTCTGTTAAAGAACATCGGGTGCCCGAGTCACAATGCCAGTTTTACACCCTGGCTGTAATTTGAAAATCGACCCCATGGTCCATTGTCTACTCTCATTGCATGTTGGAAGAAACAACTGTCAAATAATACAACAGAACCATCTGCTGCCAGTGGGAAAATTCTGCTCCGATTCCTCTCGGTGACAAACAGTTTGACAGAATAATGGGACATAGTTCTGTTGGTTTAAATATTTATCACCTCCAAGTCCGATGGTTGTAGGTTTAACCCTCACTCCAGAGATTTGATCACATAATCTAGGCTGACACTTCGTGCAGTACTGACGGAGTGCTGCATTGTCAGAGGTGCCGTCTTTCAGAGATGTTTACCGAGGCACTATCTGTCCCTTAGGTGGATGTAAAAGATCCAGTAGCACTATTTGAAGAGATGGGGAGTTGTCCCAATGTCCTGGCCAACATTTATCCCTCAACCAACATCACTAAAAATCAGATTATCCAGTTATTTATTGGCACCTACAACAGTGACTGCACTTAATTGGCTATGAACCAATGTGAGAGGTCCTGAAAGGGGGCAATATTAATGTAAGATCTTACTTGTTCTTGTCTTATGATAAATGATCCCAAGCCAATTTAAAAAGGAAATTTTCACCATAAAGAGAGAATTTGTAAATACAGAAAAAATGAAATAAACATGGAAAATTCTAGAAATATACACATCTAAGAACATAAGAAATAGGAGGAGTGGGCCATTCGGCCCCTCGAGCCTGCTCCGCCATTCAATCAGATCATGGCTGATCTTCCACCTCAACTTCACTTTCCTGCCCAATCCCCATAACAACATCTGAAGTAGAAAGGACCATTATAAGACCCTAGACATGGAAGAAACAAGTGTGTGTGCCTCATTGAGAATCATTGTACTTGTACATGGTGAAGGAGGTTAATGTTCCTGGTGGAACCCTTTCTCCTACACCCATGTGGAGCTGTCTTTCCCTTTTACACTCTCCTGGCCCCACAGTCCATTTCCAACCATTTTTGGGTCTGTGTCTCCATCCAAACCTTTGCTGCTGTCACCACACTGATCCCAGACTGCAATTGCATGGGGCCACTTTCACCCTCAGTCGGATCACACAACTATGGGATGCTGACGGCCAGAACAGCTGAGCGAGCGTGATCCGTAGGTCAACGCAGGGGCCTACGTGGACCCCAGGCAAATACAGGCCGCCACCTGTACCCGGGGAGCTCATCCATCCTCTCCTGCCCCTCTGTTTTCCCCCCTCCTTCTTCTAACTCTCCAACACACCTCCCCCTTCTTGTTCAAATTCATTTAACTCCTGCCCTGAATTCTGCACCCGGATGTGTCAAAGGCCAAGGGAGATCGGATAGACTATATAAAAAAAAAGTGGAACCTGTATGGTTTATAAATCCCTCCAATGCCTTCATCCACTCCACCTTTGCAACCTCCTTCAGCCTCCCCTCTTCAAACTCTGGCTTACTGTGTGTTTCATCCACCTCCACTTTCCACTCCACTATTGGTGGAGGGCTCTTCATACATCATGGGACTAGCCTCTAGAGATCTCTTAGGAATACTCCTCTGCCTTACTGCATCCCTCTCCATCTTCAAACTACCTGTTTGTCCATGCTGGCTCCTCTCCCGACACTTTTCCTAACTCCGGCTCCGTGCACGTTCCTCTCCACTTATATGTGAGGCGCCTTGCATTGTTTTGCCACGTTAAATGTGCTTTAGAAGTGAGTTTTTATTATACAAGGATAATTAAGATACTTGTACACCAACAGCATCAGGGTTCAAATCAGGCTAGCAGATCTACTCATGGTAGATTCATGTCCCATACCTGTTCTCAATGGAAGTGTTTTCACTCCAATATTCCTTTGTTTTTTTAAAAAAGGAGTCTCTGCAGCAAGAACATGGGGTAATTTTTGTCTTCAGTGCCTGGGGGCAGCAAGATAGGGCAGGGTCAGTTAAGGGCATGCCCTATCTTGCTGCTGCTTAAATTAAGCAAAGGAAAAATCAGACACCATTACAGACACGTGATTTTCCAGAGTTTCCTTTCAGTGCTGTGTCCAGGCGCTTAAGATTAAAATCTACCCCATCTTTCCTAGTCCTGGTGCTGAAGGGCCTCTCTTGCAAGCCAGCAGGTCAAACTCCAGAGAATGGCACCTCATGCAACTTTCTTCTAACACTGAGGCAGCAGGTTCCAGTGTTGAATAGCTACCTTCTTATTTTTGTTGCCTGAACAATATTCCGAAGGACTGCCCTGACACCTTTGCACAAATCAGACCCAGTGAAACCAAGAGAGTCATTGAGAGCATGTCTGTGCCAGAACAAGCAACCCGCAGCCAGTTTAGACAAGGGTGGGAATCGAAGTTTGTTTGGGTTTTGATATTTTTCTTTGAGTAATGCCAATATTGCTCCATAGGCAATGGATTGTTACCTTCTGCTGACATGAGCTCCTATCAAAATGTTCACCTGCTGGCCAGGAATTAACTCTGGCCACATCACATTTTTCTGGGTGTGGGACTTCAATATTCAAACTTAAAATCAGGTAAAATGAACCAGGCACCCTCAACGGTGTGCCGCATATCAATAAGACTGACTGTTACAACTTCAAATGCTTATAAACAGTCACTGCTAAACTATGCCAGTCTCGTCACAATTATTAAAATGCTATGAGTGAGTGGAGGTGGCTATTATTCTAATTTTGTGATTGTTAATAACTTTGAGCTTAAAAAAAAATCCTTTTTTTACATCTTTTTATTATTACATGCAGCAAATGATACGACACAGACCAGAGGGAGTACAAAAAAATACAAGATATTTAAGGTAACTACAGGAAATTCAACATCAGTCACTTATGCTCACATCATAAGGAGGTTTTGATCTGTTTACTAAAAACATCTTGCTTCTTTTTTAAGTGTAAGGAATCTTACAACACCAGGTTATAGTCCAACTGTTTTATTTGAAAATCACAAGCTTCGGAGGCTTTCTCCTTCGTCAGGTGAGCGAGTGTGGGATTCCATGGAAGGTTACCGCATTTATATTCAGAGAACAATACCTGGTGATTACAGATAATCTTTCCAACTGCCCGTTGTCAAGGCAATCAAAGTGTTCAGACAGAGTGATGTTGCCTACAGGACCACCGAATACACAAACGGCCAGAACAAAAGACAGAGAGAGAGAGAGAGAGAAACATCCAAAAGGAAGAGAAAGACAGAGAATGACCCGTTGTGTTAAAAACAGATAACTTTTTTTCGCTGGTGGCGTTACGTGTAGCGTGACATGAACCCAAGATCCCGGTTGAGGCCGTCCTCATGGGTGCGAAACTTGGCTATCAATTTCTGGCGGCCTTCGAGACACACGACAACGCAAAATCGTTTTTAACACAACGGGTCATTCTCTGTCTTTCTCTTCCTTTCGGATGTTTCTCTCTCTGACTGTCTTTTGTTCTGGCCGTTTGTGTATTCGGTGGTCCTGTAGGTAACATCACTCTGTCTGAACACTTTGATTGCCTTGACAACGGGCAGTTGGAAAGATTATCTGTAATCACCAGGTATTGTTCTCGGACTATAAATGCAGTAACCTTCCATGGAATCCCACACTCGCTCACCTGACGAAGGAGAAAGCCTCCGAAAGCTTGTGATTTTCAAATAAAACTGTTGGACTATAACCTGGTGTTGTAAGATCCCTTACATTTGTCAACCCCAGTCCATCACCGGCATTTCCACATCATTCTTTTTTAAGGATGGTTCTTGAGTGAGTTTGGGCCAACTCATGCTTGTGGGTAATGGGATGGGTTTAGTAACAAAAACGGTGAATCAGCCCAAAGATTACTGGAGAAGTGAGAAGGCACAAGAAAACGTTCTTTAAAAATATTATAATTTTAAGTGCATTTTCGAATGAACAAATCACAGATAGTGTGGATAAAGTAACGAGCACTGTTTTCATCATTATTTGAAAAAAAAATACATATTTTAAAGCATAGTCAGAGCATAAAAGGCCTTTGATTTTAGGGTTACACCCCATTATTACTTTCTGGAGAATGAATTCCTACATGAGAGTTTAACTTGATAAAATGCAGACCATCAACAATCACACACTGCAGTCCTGATGGGACCCTCACAGCCACTTTCCATTTGGCAGTGTGAGCATTTCACCTCTCCCCACTGATGGGCAGCACTGGCACATTGTGGGCCAGGTGACCGAGGTTATGCCAAACAGACAGTGGAGCAGGATTCCACAGGGGAGGCAAAGCTGAGCACCCAGCCAATGATACACACCCACTTCTTTTGACATGATACTTTGTAAAGTCAGTTCTAAGTGTTCACTTACCGACTGGTTTCTTCCGCTACTATTTTACTGATTAAACCCAAAGTTTTCCCACTCTTTCACCACTTTTATTTTTGGCTCGGTTAAAAGAGAGAGAAAGGTGGATTTGCTAACAGGCCACGTATATCAAATTCATTGATTACAAAGTAAATGATAAAATAAACTTGTGAACAGTACGGTTGGGTCTAAACACATTGGCGGGGTAATAAAGTGGCCACTCAATGCTTCACCTGGAGAGAGAAAGGCACTTGGTTTACAAAGTGGAGACATGATCCATTCCCAGCACTAACACTTCTCACCTTGACAGGGCAAATTTATTTTTCCCTGGGACAGAGAAAGAATTAGGAATTATTACAATGGAACGCCTTGTTTGAGGGCACAGCTGACAGAACTTTGCAACAAAAGATTCCAGAAACGGTGGTAAAGGAAACTGAGCCTCCGCAGCCTGCCCTTGGCAGAAATAAAGGAGATAGGAAAGCAGAGAAGTTTTTGTGTGTTAAACATAGTCCCAAATGTCATTGGCCAAGCAATTAAAAGATGAAATCGCACTTCACCTGCTGGGATGTTGAAAAAGTTTTCAAGAAAGGAATTGAATAAATACTTGAAAGGAAAACATTTGTAGGTCTACAAGGAAAGAGCGGGTGAATGGAACTAACTGGACTGCTTCTTCAAAGAGCCGGCACGGGCTCAATGGGCAGAATGGCCGCTTCCTGTGCTGTAACCAGTCTATGATCTATCAAAAGTATTAGATCCACATGTTCCAATCAGCAGTGGCAGTTACAACTGGACATCAGAGAAAAGGCAGAATAGATGCGCAACTTTAATTGCCTAAAACAGTGATAAAAAGGGTTGGTGCAGTGGTTGTGTTGCACCCTAACAAACCAGCAGAACTCCAGCAACCAATGCAAATGGTCATCAGCACATTGTCACTGCAGGTGGAGAGGCAGGGAACCAGAACGAAGCCCCACTTTCTGCATCCATAACAAACTGAAATAACTGGACTGCACCAACGTGGGCCACTGGCTGATTTTACATCAACAGTACTTCATAAATTGTTCACTTTGTCTCTGATACAAATGGATGAAAACAAAAAGATCCGTCACTCCTCCACTTTAACGGGGGTAATTCGCAATGGATCTTGACACCGCCATGGACAGAAGAAAGGAAAAATGTTCCCTGCAAACTCGACGTGGAAAGTATGGAGTAGCTGTTTCGTATCTGCATCGTGAAATGAAACGCTTCCTTCATCATAGTTGAGAAAAATTCCGACCTTAGTGAGGGTCTTACTGAGGACTATCTTAGTCTTTGCCGAGTTTTTCACCTCGTACTTTTCCCAGTGACGCCCAATGACCCAGTATCCATTCTCATCACCGAGTGTGATCCTTCCCTTCCGTTCCACCGACTCTTTGGCCACACCCAGGTCCCAATTAGTGCTGATTCCCATATCCACTTCCCAATAGTGTTTCCCTGTATCAAAGCACTCTGAGGCAAAGACAAACGGATAGCGGTCAAACCTCTTCGGGCTGTCAGTGACGTTTCTCCACCCTCCACCGTCTTTCACAGTTGTCTGATCCTCAGATACGTCGAGGTTTCCATTTGCTGTGTCGGGGTCCAGCTTGATGGCAACTACAACAAAGGGCATTTATCAGTTGAATGGGTAATTCCTACACAAAGCAACATTTGCCTTCATACATAACTGAGTGACACATTCACAGAACACCAGTGATACAAGGGCACATTTTATTTCTGTGCTTAGGGGTATTGCATTGCCTGGATGCAGCAAATACAAGAACACAGTGTGGGGAGGTGCCCACGCCGATTTTGTTCATTAAAGATCACCTAGGCTTCCTTACAGGTAGACCCAGCTCTTGTCCCATTTCCCTGTACTCTCTGCACCAGGTGATCTGATAGCTTCAGCCACAGCAACAGGAAAGTCTGCCTCATATTTGCTTTCTGCCTCAATAGATCAAGTGATCTCAAACTGTCAGCACAAACTCTTTAGTGAAAAATCGCTCGACTTCAACTTCCCCTTTCGTTAACCTCACAGATCACTTGGTAGAATCGGTACTGTGAACACCACACTGTGCCACAGAACCTATACAAAGATAACAAACGTTCAGCAGGGGTCAGATTTAGGATAGGCAGGCTTTCAGAATTTTAAGGATAATTACCCTCTGCAACATGAACTTCAAAATTAAGGATAAACCCGGTTAAACCCCAAAACACAAACGACATCTGCAAAATCCGAAGGGACAGGAATTCTGCTTGCCACTCGCCAACGACAGGGCCTCCCGCGCAGCTCATCTGAAAACTGCAGGTGAGCTCGGATGTGATGCATCTTCTGGTTGAATAACCTACCGGCATTCAAACTGTCCCCCACTCTCTAATCTGAAGTCAACCGCCGGGAGCTACGTGTGAGCAATTCAAGGGAACTTTAAAAGTAAACTAATGAACAAGTACAAACAGCACTAAACTCTGTCACAGCACATCCCCACAATTCATGTCACACAGTAAGTGGTAGTACAATGGACAGATCAGAGTGAATGTGTTTCAAGTCCGTGTACAATAACTCAGGCCGAATGCTTTGGGTAAATGAAAGAGATGCAAGCCAACTGGAAGTCTTGCCTAATTTACAAATCTGATTTCAGTCCAAGTATTCACACCCAGTTGCTGTTCTGATAATTGAGCAACTAGGAAAATCAATCTATCAGAGTTACTTTCCTTCCTATTCACTCTGCAGGGCTGAGGACACCACCCACCCAGCTAAAGTGCACAAGGGCATCGAGGTCTGTGGAATTTGGCAATGAAGGTAACAAATGGCTCAGTGAACTGCTGCAATCGTACCAAGGGCAGCTTTCGGAGTTGGTAAAACACGACCCCCGCCCCCCCCGTGTCCCAGCAAAATCCTGCACAGTGAGCATGCTCCCTACATACCTTGGCCACTGAGGTAGCGACTGGCTGAAAGAAACTGTAGTTAAAAGAAAGTTAGGAAGTGCCCAGCAAATGGGCACAAAGGCTTATTTTTAGATCTCTATTTTTAAACTTCAAATTTCGCCAAGCTGTGCTTGTCACATTAAATATGTGCCAAGAATCTTGACGTGTTTCCAGATGGAGGGCGCTTGAAACAAAAGCAGACTCACTTTTGTGATGCCCAATCTTTCTGCAGGAGTTTTATACCAATGGTGCCTACATTGAATGAACTAGAACCTTAAATCCCCTGGTGATCATTTCTCTTACCTGCACATCTAAGCATCTTGTCCCACTCTGAAAGAAAGATACACGTCATTAATGGCGGCCAGTGCATTTCATAAACGGCTTTGTAAACAGGACAGAACTAATGAAAGGACAACAACAGCACTGCGTACTGTCCAAAAAAAAATCACATTGGGGATGTGGCATAAATTTCTAAGAAGCGTTATTGGGGACACTACCCAGTGAACCTCACATTACAAAGTGTAAACAGATGTCTAAAAGTGCAGAGGTCAGCACAGCAGTCAATGATTGCATTTTTTTTAAAAACAGTACATTCCAGCAAAGTTCAAAATACTTCTGACCTTCCGCGACGGCCTGCTGGTTAAAGCTCATTGCCCCTTGTGGTAACGAGCCATACAGATTCAAAGGTCCCAAGTTTAATCTTTGTTCTGCACAGAGTACGCTGATCTCAGCCAGGGTGCTACATTTCGGCAAAATGTTCCTCAGTTAGAGAGGAAAAGAAATCAAACATCCCAGTTCCTGACGGCTATCCAGCGACTCCTAGTTAAAAGTATTTGTGTGGGTATCGGCGGAGAACAAATTGGGGTCGGTCCATGGCCCCTGCGGTTGAACGGCCTTCTGACGTTCTGTGTCCAGACTGATAGCTGAAGAAAGGGCACTTGGGAGAGAAACCGGTTGTTGTCAGCGCTCACAAAACTGAACCGGGGTGGGGGTGGAAACAGAAAAATAAAACTTTCCAATTCTATGTTTCTGCTTTTATCTAGTGATGTCTTATCAGTTTCTGCAGAATTGATTTGGAAATACATTAATACATGTACATGATGTATCCAAATCACAAAACAGAGCAGATACGTATACACTTAGTACTTTGAACAGAGGATTTGAATTCCAGAACCTGAACACAATTCAATTTAGCCAGAAAGTTTGTAACATATAACACAGCAATGTTTTAGGCAGGTAAAGGTCATTTGTCCATACAACCTACCCTAACCTGTCTGATTCCTTACCATGATTTGAGAACTAACAGCCCTGATTTGCTATTTAACTAGAAGTAATAATATCAAATAAAATTATATAATAATAAAGGCACAACATGAGACTTTAAAGTGGAGACTGAACAATGTATGTGCGCTGCAGTCCAATTATTTCCTGCCCTCTAACCCAGTTTCACCTGAAGTCTACTAAATAATCCACATGTTCTTGACCTTTTCAAGTATTTACAAGTCAATGTTTTTCCCACAGGCTTCTGATAAATTTAAAATGACAATGAGCTGCAAGTAATATTTGACAATCTGGCTTCGCTCCTATAACATTATACACATAAATATCACAAGATTGTATGATGTGAAAATAAGAACTGGCTTTAGGAAACAAAAGAAATTAAGATGCAAGTGCTTCTGACAGAGTAGCTTACCTATTGTATGGAGAAGTTTGTCATATTCTGAAAGAGAGAATATGTTTGAGATATAATTTCATGTTAGAAAATTTGTGTGCACTACAAAATAACAATATTTCCCTGAACAGAAATAGAATTTGTATTTATTTAGCACCTTTCACAACCTCAGGACACCCCAAAGGACTTCACAGCCAATTAAGTATATCTGAAGTGTCGTCACTGTTGTAACCAAATTGCACACAGCAAGGTCCCACAAACAGCAATAAGATAAATGATCAGATAATCTATTTTTGATGCTGTTCGTTGAGGCAGATAAGTTGGCCAGGACATTGGGAGAACACCCCTGCTCTTCTTCGAATGGTGCTTTGGGATCTTTTACATCCGCCTAAGAGGGCAGACGGGGCCTCAATTTAACATCTCATCTGAAAGACGGCACCTCCGACAGTGCAGCACTCCCTCAGTACTGCCCCCCCTGACAGTGCAGCGCTCCCTCAGTACTGCCCCCCCGACAGTGCAGCGCTCCCTCAGTACTGCCCCCCCGACAGTGCAGCGCTCCCTCAGTACTGCCCCCCCGACAGTGCAGCGCTCCCTCAGTACTGCCCCCCCGACAGTGCAGCGCTCCCTCAGTACTGCCCCCCCCGACAGTGCAGCGCTCCCTCAGTACTGCCCCCCCGACAGTGCAGCGCTCCCTCAGTACTGCCCCCCCGACAGTGCAGCACTCCCTCAGTACTGCACTGGGAGTGTCAGCCTAAATTATTTCTCTGGAGTGGGGCTTGAGCCCATGACCTTCTGACTCAGGAGGCAAGAGAGTTACTACTGAGCTATGCTGTCACCTGAAAATACGTGAAATCCAATAAAAGCAGATTCTTGTTATATGTCGTACCTGATTGAGCAGCTAGTTTTTCATTTTCTGAGAAAAGAAATAAAAATTACAAATTAACACCACAAAGCTCAGTTTCAGATACTTGATACTTTTCACAAGCTAGATGTCGATACATTTTCCGCCCATCGCCCATTTTCTGCCGCCCCTCCAGCATTGACTCCTTGGCTGGTGTACGATTCCACCGTAGAGATGTTTGTGGCCTCCAGCACCTTTCCCAAGCAGGCTTGCTTCGCGTGTGTGTCACAGGCTATGCGCCCATGTGGTGCATCAAACCCGAGTCCAATCCTGACCTCACTGGGATTCCACGTACGTGCATTTCTAATCAGAGTCACTGTACGTCAACTAGGAGCGCGCCACACCATCCAGTGGTAAACTCCCCTTAACCCAAGGGCACCAAGATAAAATTTACAGCCTCTTCTGCTGCCCTGTTTATGATCAGCAAGACCAGGAGGTTGAACCATCATATTTATCTAATGCTTATGATACACTTTGCAAACGGGGCAAGCATACAAAGAAATCTTCGTAGTGTGTGTTATTAGCGTGTAAATGCTCTTGACTGGTCCATCTGTTAATATTGAACAGTGCAATTTCATTACAATCAAAAGGGGGAAGAGGAGGGAGGGAGGGGGCGGGTTACAGAGAAGGAAGGAGGGTAGAAAAAGAATGAATTAGACTGTGGAACGCCAAGACATGGGGGTCAATTTTAACAGAACCCGCAATGCTGGTTTTATATCCTGCCCGTTTTTACTCTCCACTGAAGTCAATGGAAAGTGATATTGGGCGGGGTGTAAAATTGGAGTTCCCCCCCACAATCCCCCAATCCCATAGGATTCCCGCCCGGTGAGTTAGATTAAAATTACCCCCATGAAGCAGCACAAATTCTATTTTTCTTTGTCTGCATTGCTGAGGTCAGCTACTATCATAAGAATAGCACAATTCTGCACGTGATGCAGTATCTTACCCATCCGATCTAACAGCTTTTTCTTTTCTGTAATGAAACAGATGGTGATGTTGAGGCAACTGCTTTCATAACTTAAAAATTCTGTCATACATTTATAAGTATCCTTTCAGGCAATATTAAGTTAACATTCATACGATACCACCACAAATTCTAACTCAGCTGACTGCATATGACATACCTTGTTCCGCCAATGCTCGTTCGCGGTCTGCGAGAAAGAAAATACAAATGTTAACGATGCTTTTAGTGGCAAAAGCCTCAGGATCAGACTCAGCGTTACAAAATGCATTTATCGCAAAGGTGTGTTAGTTTGTTTAAATTAAATAAATTGTGTTGATCATGTTGAGAGGTCATGCAGAGGCATGGAAACACATCCTATTTTAAAAAAAAATAAGTCAGCACTAAACAGCTTTCAGATCCAATATAGAGCAGATCAGATGCAGTATAGAGCTCTCTTCATACTGCACCCAAGTGCTCCCAGGTCAAGTACAGAACAGGTTAATAACAACAATGTATCTGAACTCCAGCCTCAGAACACTCTCTACTGCACGGACTGCAGCGGTTCACCACCACCTTCTCAAGGGCAATTAGGGATGGGCAATAAATGCCGGCCTCGCCAGCGACGCCCACATCCCATGAACGAATAAAGAAAAAAAAAACACTGAAACATTTCCATTGTCAAAATTTGCGGACGACACCAAATTGGGGGGTATAGTTAATATAAGGGAAGAATGCGTCAAATTGCAAGAGGACATCAATAAACTTGCAGAATGGGCATGTAATTGGCAAATGAATTTCAATAAGGTGTGAGGTGGTGCATTTTCATAGGAAGAATAAGGATGCCACATACTGCTTGGAATATAAGAGTCTAAACAGGATAGAGGAGCAAAAGAATGTAGGGGTATAGATACACAAACCACTAAAAGTAGTGATACAGCTTAATAAGGTCATAAAAAAGGCAAATCAAGCACTAGGGTTCATTTCTAGAGGGATAGAATTGAAAAGCAAAGAAGTTATGTTAAACTTGTATAGAACCTTGTTTAGACCACACTTGGAGTACTGTGAACAGTTCTGGTCACCATATTATAGAAAGGATATAGAGGCGTTGGAGAGGGTGCAAAAAAGATTCACAAGGACGATACCAGAACTGAGAGGACATCCTTATCAGGAAAGGCTAAACAGGCTGGGACTCTTTTCTCTAGAAAAGAGGGGTGATCTGATAGGGTGGATGTGGAGAAAATGTTTCCACTTGTGGGGGAGTCCAAAACTAGAGGTCATAAATATAAGATAGTCACTAATAAATCCAGAGTGGTGAGAATGTGGAACTCGCCACCACAAGGAGCAGTTGAGGCGAATAGTGTAGATACATTTAAGGGGAAGCTCGATAAGCACATGGGAGAGAAAGGAATAGAGGATATGCTGATAGGGTTAGATGAAGTAGGGAGGGAGGAGGCTCGTGTGGAGCATAAACACCGGCCTGGAGCAGTTGGGCCGAATGGCCTGTTTCTGTGCTGTAATTTTGATGTAACTCGATGCCGCACTGAAGCATTTCCATTGCCAACACAAGCCAATCCTAACGTCCTGCTTGAATAAGATGAACTTAGTGCCAATAAATGTCACATATTACAGGGGTGTCCAAGAGGTGGCAGGTGAAGTCCTACGATCCAGCCAGCTCCTGTATTGGTGCTTGTGTTGCAAACCCAACTCGAGCAGCGCTGGAAAGCTCTTCAAAGTTCCCGGGGCAAAAGAACTAATTCCCCTATTGGTCAAAATCCACCAATTAAAAAGCTACTTTTGCCAGTCCCCCAGATCCAGAGACTCGAAAGAGCTGAAGCTTCCAAATTGTCAGACTTCGGAAGATGAAAGAACAAGGTGGGGTGGGGGGGGGGGGGGGTGGGGAGGGAGGGAGGGAGAACAACGAACAGGGGAGGGAGGGAGGGAGGAGAACACGAACGGGGTGGGGGGGGGGGGTGGTGGAGGTGGGAGTGGGAGGTGACGGAGGTTCTGTATTTTTTGTGTATGTGGAGGGTCTCACGTTTTATACATGGGGTCTTGGTCTTTGTGTAATTTTTAGTCACTTGCAGTATGATTACAATAAGTGATTACATTTAAAATACAGGTGATAGTGTTACTGCCAATGAAAAGTATACACATATTACATACATTCATTAAAACCCATCAGAAATCATTCCACAGTCGCAAATCAGAGACGTGATAGTGATGCAGGGAAAACGTGTTTGGAGCCCATCAATTTTTTCCCCAAATGACGAATCAGTGGATAAAAGGATGATGTGGTACTAAACCATTCAGATTAGGAATGTCCCAGGTTCAATGCCCAGTCTGTGCCTTATCAGAAGTCATGTAACGCACTCCAATAACAATCTGCATGATAGCTTAAATTAAAAACAAGCCATACATGTATCAGTATGATGTTGCATTGAAAATGTATTTCATATGGGTGAGATTAATTGTTTCAAGGTATTTACTTAACATTTTAGGGAAGAAATATGAATAGTTCAAGGTGAAGAGCAAAGTTCAGGTGTAAGATGTAGAAATGTTTAAGGTATCCTTGCCTTTGTTTATACACGACTATAATGTATATTGCCCACTGTAAAATTCAGCTCTTACATATTTTTGTATTAAATGCTTTAATAAACTAATTTCCAATGATCGTTTTTTGTAGCTAAACACAGTATTCATTGATTACAGACTTAAAATGGAGAGTCAAAGCTTTTACTTATTTTGAGTCAGTGTGAAATTGTCCTCTAAATCTGAGTACAAGAGCAAAGAATTATAACTAACTAGTGACATGGTAAAAGTTTCAACTAGCAACAATAACTAGTAGTATCGACATTGTTTTCATTCATTTTACGTCAAAAAACAAATTTGACAAATGGGTCAAACATGGAGCACGTGCTTATCTCATGTTTAAATGCTTACATGGAAAAAAGCCATAACCCCTGTCCATAACTGCAAGTCTATTTTAGCACTATTCTAAGGGACCCCCATAAATATCTCACCCATTCTCTAAGACTATGACGGGAAAGTAATGCAAAGTGAAGATATGTGTTAGACAACTGCTTTGTGTGGTTTGGTTGGTAGTCACTTACCGAGCTTTGCATTCAATGCTTCATACTCTAAAAGAAAAGAACATATAAAGATTTATTTCACCAACATCTGTGCTCAGTAAAACCCCTGTGAAAGCTTAAAAGTTTTACAAAACATCAAAAGTAGTCAAGAGGACACATGTTCTAAAAGCTGGGTTTTGCCATTGACCATGAATGAGAAACGCAGTGAAAGTTTCTGCTCTCTATCATTTTAAATATGGAATGTTGTAGTTGATAAATATTAGATGTGACTTACCAGTGACTGTAGGTCGCATATTCAGCCCTGAAAGACAAGACACACATTTTTAGTAGTGCTACAATCACGATTTATACAAGGTAGGATATGAAACCGCTGCTGGGTATTTCTTAGTAAAGAGCTCTTACTTCATTGAGGGGTAGGCTTTGGAGCACTAATCGTGCCAGACACGAGCACAAATCAGATCAAATGTCACCCACAAGAATATATAAAGTAAAGAATTTAAGAATATCTGTGGCAGCTCAGTGGTGAGTTACGTGCTCTCAGACAGCGATATAATTTTTAAAAATTCGTTCATGGGATGTGGGCGTCGCTGGCGAGGCCGGAATTTATTGCCCATCCCTAATTGCCCTTGAGAAGGTGGTGAGCCGCCTTCTTGAACCGCTGCAGTCCGTGTGGGACTGGGCTCGTTGCAGCTTGACTGGGAAGGGGGGCAATAACAGCGCAGGCTCTTGCTGCCAATTACTATTCCTCTGACCCCCGCTGGAAAGTTATGGGTGTGCAGGCGTGGGGCGGGTGAGAGTAGGATCGGGTTTGCTGAACTGGCTGTTTAAATGCCATCATGTATGAAGAAA
The DNA here is from genome assembly GCF_035084215.1 of Heptranchias perlo. Taxonomy (NCBI): domain Eukaryota; kingdom Metazoa; phylum Chordata; class Chondrichthyes; order Hexanchiformes; family Hexanchidae; genus Heptranchias; species Heptranchias perlo. The sequence continues at coordinate 1,999,352 of NC_090363.1, forward strand.
ATGAGGGGTTCCCTTTCTTCTTCATCCATTCCCTTTCAGCAGCACTTAATTTACAAAAAACTGTCTGCATTCAAATTCCAAGCTTGTCTGATGTTGGAATAACTGCTCCTTACCTTTTACTACCATATCTTGGTTACGTTTCTTCCGACAGAAGAATAAAACTGCACCAATTGCTCCCACGAGAACCAAGAAAATCATCCAGAAAGCCACAAGCCAGCCCGAGACACTGGGGAAGAATTCATCTGTAAAGAAGATTTCATAGGTAACCCTGGTCCATTAGTAAAGTGCATGGAGTAGAGTGTGACATGTTCATGCAGTTTGCTTTAAGCGGCATTTCCCCCAGTAAAGGGTACGGTAAAATTAATGATCGGGGTGTAAAATATTCTTGCTGTATCTGTGGAAAAAAACTCAGCAATTATGTACCTCGCCCTTCCAAACCCTGGCTTGTGTCTGAAAACAGCATTTTGAGCAATGTCGCACAAGTGTGAGGTGCTGGTGGTGGGTGTGATGTGAAGAATTAATACTGCATTTGTATTACAGTGCTGCTGCCAAAGTCTGGAATCTGTGCTGTAATATAAGCAATGCCATTCCTCCAAACTTGGCTTTTCCCAATGACATCGATGAACTCGATGTCCACTTTTTGTTTCTGGTCACAGGCAGGCTTTGCATTGTTAGCCTCTACGGTAATTCCTGCAACACCAAGGGCACTGAGAGCTGTTACACATTGTACAATCACTTCAGTACGAGCAGCTTTGCAATGTAAATGTGGCATAAGAGCATCGTGGAAGAAACATATCAAATTAAGTACAATTTTTCCTATAACAAATCGATACCAACATGCTCAAATATGCCCATAGACAATACCGATTATTCACAGAATTTATCCTCATCCCAAAATCATTACAAGTGCACCGCAATTCAGTTCTTGTTTTTCATAAATCATAACTAATGCTTTTCATTCTACAAAATGAACTGTGTGTTTACATATAAAACTATAAAGAAACAAACAGAATGAGCATCTCTATAACTCTACTATTAAAATCACTGGTGGTAATATGTTGGATTACAAACGAGGAAACCTAAGCCACCAGAAGGAAATCAGAGCAATTCATGACCAACGTTGGAATTCCAAGATTAGACTGCAGTGTTGAAATCGTTGGATGGTGCTTGTACTTTTGCTTAGTTTAGCATGTGTGCTGTTTTAATTACCTTTGTGTGTGATGAGATGAGTTACTGTTATCGAGGGATAAAAAGTCAGTGAACGCTGGGGGGGCGGAAAAACAGAAAATACTTGAAATGCTTTATAGGTTGACCAGCGCCTGAAAGATTAACCTATCTTTCTCTCTCAGATGCTGTCTGACATGCTGTACATTTCCAACAGTTTCTGGTCTTAATTTCGTCATTGTTCATGGTCTGGGTCACCTTTTCTGCCAGTAACACTTGGTGAGATTTCAAAGTATACACAAGGACAGACAAACAAATGCAAGGTGTACAATATCATTTTCTCTGCAGCTTATATATTCCGATAAATGGGATTTACAGACCTGATATTTGTAGATGGGCTTCCCACTGTTTGCCCAACAGTTTGTTCATTATGATGCACGTATATCTGTTCTTAGAACCTTCTTGCACTTGAAGACTGCTCTCCACTTTTAAAAGTCCTCTGGAGTCCGGTATTGGTTTTTCAAGCACTCCCGGCAGCTCCTCTCCATTTGCACTATGCCATACTATGCTCGGTTCTGGATACCATTCATCAGACGCACACGTAAGCTTTACTCCACCGCCTTGATACCCAACCATCTTCATCACAGGTTCATGGCCAATATCTATTATTCAAAACATATTTTGTTTGTTTAAAAAGGGTTCCCGAGAACAACGAAAACCTCATGCTCGCTGAAGCTTCAGTCAAGCATGGGAACAGCAGCAAGTCATTCAGCCCCCACGAGCCCGTCCCCGCCATTCAATCAGATCACTGCTGATCTGTACCTCAGCTCCATATCCCTTGATACTCTTAACCTAACAAAATTCTATCGATCTCAAGTCTTGAAATTTTCAATTGACCCCCGGGCATCCACAGCCTTTTGGGGGAAGCGAGTTCCAAATTTCCACTACCCTTTGCGTGTAAAGCCATAATATTTCACACATTAAATAACATCGGAGGGTAATATTAACCTCACCCGACGGAATTGGATCGAGCGATGCCCAATTTTACCCTCCATTGAAGTCAGCCGCCGACAAAATGTATTAAATGAGCTTAGTTTTGAAGTGCAGAACACAGGAGCAACAACCACTGAGAATTGGACCCTCGAATAGAAACTTTACTCACTCCCAACTTTCAGTTGAACCAATCCCTCTGCGTCCAGAGCTTTGGAGACGACGAAACATTTGTACATCCCATCATCCTTCACATTTACTCTCTTCAACAGGAGGGAGACGTTCCCGTTGGTAAAAAGTCCCTGAAACAATTCTGTCCTTTCAAAATATTCCTTAGCTTGCGACTCGGGTCGATCCTGTCCTTTTCTGTATAAATGTACTGCCTGCGACCAGTCCGATCGAAACCACCGCACCTCCATCTCCTCGGGAGGCTCTGCTGGTATCAATTGACAATCCAGAACAACATCTCCTCCAACCGTGGCCACTACTGGCTTGCTTGGAGTGGTAACTATGAATTTTCCTAGAAATTAACAAAATGTTAAATTATTAAAGGACGCAAAGAACACACAAATCAACTTGCATTTTATAGATCTCTGTACCAAAGTGCTCAACAACCAATAAATTGCCTTTGAAGAGCAGTCACTGTTGTAACGTCGGCAAATATGGCAGGCAATTTGCACGCAGCAAGGTTCCACAAACAGCGATGAGATCAAAGACTGGATCATCTGGTTTTTTTTGGTGGTGTTGTTTGAGGGATAAATGTGCCATTATGTCCACCCAAACATCGGTTAGCAGCTCATCCGAAAAAAAGGCAAATCCTGTGACAGTGCAGCACTCCCTCAGCATGTACTTAAGATTAGATTATGTGCTCACCTCCTGGAGCGGGATTTGAATTTATGATCTTCTAACCCGCAGGCAAGAGTGCTACCAATCAGCCAAGCCTCAAAGTCCATCAAATACTTAGCTTTAAAAAAAAATTGACCGCAAGATATGTTTATAACATTTATATGTGAAGCCGAAAAGAGACATTTGAAGTTAAAAATTAAATGCATGTATAAAATCTATTTGAAACTGCGTGAGTAGTAAAGTGAGGCAAAAAAAGAATAATTGTGCCATTTCCAGGCATAAATGGGGTAAAATAGCTAACACTTCTAAGAAAGAAAGAACTTGCATTTTATGTAGCACCTTTCACATCCTCAGGATGCCCCAAAGCACTTTACAGCCACTGAGATAATTTTGAAGTGTAGTTACAGTTGTTGTGTCACCTCTAGACTGGACTATTCCAATGCTCTCCTGGCTGGTCTCTCATCTTCCACCCTCCATAAACTTGAGCTCATCCAAAACTCTGCTGCCTGTATCCTAACTCGCACCAAGTCCCGTTCACCCATTACCCCCTGTGCTCGCTGACCTACATTAGCTCCCGGTCCGGGAACGCCTCGATTTTAAAATTCTCATCCTTGTTTTCAAATCCCTCCGTGGCCCTCGCCCCTCCTTATCTCTGCAACCTCCTCCAGCCCTACAACCCTCCGAGATCTCTGCGCTCCTCGAATTCTTGCTTCTTGCGCATCCCCGATTTTCTTCGCTCCACCACTTGCAGCCGTGCTTTCAACTGCCTAGGCCCTAAGCTCTGGAATTCCCTCCCTAAACCTCTCCACCTCTCTCTCCTCCTTAAAACCTACCTCTTTGACCAAGCTTTTGGTCACCCATCCCAATATCTCCTTATGTGGCTCCATGTCAAATTTTGTTTGATCACTCCTGTGAAGTGCCTTGGGATGTTTTACTCTGTTAAAGGTGCTCTACAGATGGAAGTTGTTGCTGTTGTGGGCAAACACAGCAGCCAATTTGTGCGCAGCAAGGTCCCACAAACAGCAATAAGAAGAATAACCAGGAAATGTGTTTTGGTGGTGTTGGTTGAGGGATAAATATTAACCAGGGCACCGGGAGAACTCCCCATACTCTTCTTTTACGTCCACCTGAGAGGGCAGATGGGTGCCTTAGTTTAATGTCTCACCCGAAGGTCAGTGCAGCACTCCCTCAGTACTGCACTGAAACGTCAGCCTAGATTATCTGTTCAAATCCCTGGAGTAGGGCTTAAACCTCTCACTCAAGTGAGCATGCTGCCACTGAACCTCGGCTGACATTTCTAATTTATCTCGTGTTGTGAATGACCCAAAATCTGAGGTTTAACAAAAGTCAAAGATTGCTACTTTACCTATGGTTAAGAACTGTGTTCACAGTTTAAGAGTACAATAACAGGGGTCCTTTTTATAGTACAGTACCTCTCACACAGAAGACTGTTGTGGGTTGGGTGGGGAGAAAGCACAGGAATAGTATAAACAGGAGGTGGGGAGAAGGGTCTAGAGGTGCAATAAGAGAGATTTTAAAGAGGCCTTTGAAGGAAGGGAGACAGTTGGCAAGGCAAAGTGGTTCAAAGAGAGAGTTGCAAAGATCAGGGGTCATGATTAAGTGTTGTGTGTGCGTTTACATTACAATAAACCAACAAAGGCAGGCTACACTTCTCGGCCAGAGTGGAAAAACATCTGATACTCAAATTTGTTCATGGAATATGGGCGACACTGGCAGGGCCACATTTATTGCCCGTCCCTAGCTGAGGTGGTAGTGGTGGTGGGCCATCTCCACGCATCCCTGCAGTCCTTGTGGTGATGTGCTCACATATTGGTGTCAGGTAAGTAATTTCAGGATACTGCCTCAGCGATCACGAAGGAACGGCGATCTACGTGGCTCGGGAGGAAACATCGCTTATTCTGATTTAAATCAATTCACACTAAAAACATGAAATGACAGTGAAACATCCCATCTGTTGGGAATATATGTTGCTTCTTACCAAGAGTTGAAGATACCAGCAGTAGAAGAATCAGAATAAAATATCTCCACTTCATCTTTCAAAGGATCCAGAGCTAAACTTCATAGTCATCAAAACCATTGGCAGGGTAGCACTTTCATTAGAATCTGTAATAAATATTTCAGACTGAGTTGTACTTCAGGCCACAAAAGACTACTGTCAATACATACCAATATTATTTCAAAATATTGATTTTAAATCAACCAATGACCAAATGAAAGGATTAAAATTGTTCTATGTTCTTTTACAGTAGCAAATGCCACTTACATTACAGCAAATTAACATAACTTCTAAATGTTGTAATATTTTTGGTTAAAGTGACACAGATGCTCAGTTCAGGAGCAGCGATCACCGGCTGATAGCAACAGATCGGGGGCGGGGCGGGGTGCCGGGGGCCCGCTCCTGACCCCACCCCACCCCCCGGGGGCCCGCTCCTGACCCCACCCCACCCCCCGGGGGGCCCGCTCCTGACCCCACCCCACCCCCCCGGGGGGCCCGCTCCCGACTCCACCCCCACCCCCCCGGGGGGCCCGCTCCCGACTCCACCCCCACCCCCCCGGGGGGCCCGCTCCCGACTCCACCCCCACCCCCCCGGGGGGCCCGCTCCCGACTCCACCCCCACCCCCCCGGGGGGCCCGCTCCCGACTCCACCCCCACCCCCCCGGGGGGCCCGCTCCCGACTCCACCCCCACCCCCCCGGGGGGCCCGCTCCCGACTCCACCCCCACCCCCCGGGGGGCCCGCTCCTGACCCCACCCCCCGGGGGCCCGCTCCTGACTGCACCCCCACCCCCCGGGGGGCCCGCTCCTGACCCCCCCGGGGGCCCGCTCCTGACCCCCCCGGGGGCCCGCTCCTGACTCCACCCCCACCCCCCGGGGGGCCCGCTCCTGACCCCCCCGGGGGCCCGCTCCTGACTCCACCCCCACCCCCCCGGGGGCCCGCTCCTGACCCCACCCCCCGGGGGCCCGCTCCTGACCCCACCCCCCGGGGGCCCGCTCCTGACTCCACCCCCACCCCCCGGGGGGCCCGCTCCTGACCCCACCCCCACCTCCCCGGGGGCCCGCTCCTGACTCCACCCCCACCCCCCGGGGGGCCCGCTCCTGACCCCACCCCCCGGGGGCCCGCTCCTGACCCCACCCCCACCTCCCCGGGGGCCCGCTCCTGACCCCCCCGGGGGCCCGCTCCTGACCCCCCCGGGGGCCCGCTCCTGACTCCACCCCCACCCCCCGGGGGGCCCGCTCCTGACTCCACCCCCCGGGGGGCCCGCTCCTGACTCCACCCCCCGGGGGGCCCGCTCCCGACTCCACCCCCACCCCCCGGGGGCCCGCTCCTGACCCCACTCCATCCGCCGGGAGCGGCCTCTTCCCTCCAGCTCCGACATCTGAGAGCCCGGCTCCCCTCACCACAGGCTTCACATGAAAATCAATGAACGTCCTCCCTCCCGAGTAACAATCCCTCCCATCCTCGAAGTAACAATTTTCCTCCCCCACCCCCGAAGTAACAATCCCCTCCCTCTCCAGAGTAACAATCCCACCCCGAGTAATAATCCTCCGGCCGCCAGTCACCACACGCAAAATGGAGGATGCAGCGCGCACTGCGCAGGCGCATTGACTCCGCCCGGCCCTTGCAGCAACTCCACTGATGAAACTTTCTTCAATTAAAAACTTAACTTTTTAAATCACTGAAATGCCCTCTCGCTGCCCACCCCCCAAACATAAAACACACAGTCAACGTAAAGCAAAATACTGCAGGTGCCTGGAAATATTAAACACTCAGCTGGGCAGGCAGCTTCTTTTTTTTAAAATTCATTCACGGGATGTGGGCATCGCTGGCGAGGTCGGCATTTATTGCCCATCCCTAATTGCCCCTTGAGAAGGTGGTGGTGAGCCGCCTTCTTGAACCGCTGCAGTCCGTGTGGTGACGGTTCTCCCACAGTGCTGTTAGGAAGGGAGTTCCAGGATTTTGACCCAGCGACGATGAAGGAACGACGATATATTTCCAAGTCAGGATGGTGTGTGACTTGGAGGGGAACGTGCAGGTGGTGTTGTTCTCATGTGCCTGCTGCTCTTGTCCTTCTAGGTGGTAGAGGTCGCGGGTTTGGGAGGTGCTGTCGAAGAAGCCTTGGAAAGTTGCTGCAGTGCACCCTGTGGATGGTACACACTGCAGCCACAGTGCGCCCGTGGTGAAGGGAGTGAATGTTTAGGGTGGTGGATGGGGTGTCAATCAAGCGGGCTGCTTTGTCCTGGATGGTGTCGAGCTTCTTGAGTGTTGTTGGAGCTGCACTCATCCAGGCAAGTGGAGAGAATTCCATCACACTCCTGACTTGTGCCTTGTAGATGGTGGAAAGGCTTTGGGGAGTCAGGAGGTGAGTCACTCGACACAGAATACCCAGCCTCTGACCTGCTCTTGTAGCCACAGTATTTATATGGCTGGTCCAGGTAAGTTTCTGGTCAATGGTGACCCCCAGGATGTTGATGGTGGGGGATTCGGCAATGGTAATGCCGTTGAATGTAAAGGGGAGGTGGTTAGACACTCTCCCGTTGGAGATGGTCATTGCCTGGCATTTGTCTGGCACAAATGTTACTTGCCACTTATCAGCCCAAGCCTGGAAGTTGTCCAGGTCTTGCTGCATGCGGGCTCGGACTGCTTCATTATCTAAGGGGTTGTGAATGGAACTGAACACTGTGCAATCATCAGCAAACATCCCCACTTCCGACCTTATGATGGAGGGAAGGTCATTGTTGAAGCAGCTGAAGATGGTTGGGCCTAGGACACTGCCCTGAGGAACTCCTGCAGCAATGTCCTGGACCTGAGATGATTGGCCTCCAACACCCATTACCATCTTCCTTTGTGCTAGGTATGACTCCAGCCACTGGAGTTTTCCCCCTGATTCCCATTGACTTCAATTTTACTAGGGCTCCTTGGTGCCACACTCGGTCAAATGCTGCCTTGATGTCAAGGGCAGTCACTCTCACCTCACTTGTGGAATTCGGCTCTTTTGTTCATGTTTGGACCAAGGCTGTAATGAGGTCTGGAGCCGAATGGTCCTGGCAGAACCCAAACTGAGCATCGGTGTGCAGGTTATTGGTGAATAAGTGCCACTTGATAGCACTGTCAACGACACCTTCCATCACTTTGCTGATGATTGAGAGTAGACTGATGGGGCGGTAATTGGACGGATTGGATTTGTCCTGCTTTTTGTGGACAGGACATACCTGGGCAGTTTTCCACATTGTCGGGTAGATGCCAGTGTTGTAGCTGTACTGGAACAGTTTGGATAGAGGTGCAGCTAGTTCTGGAGCACAAGTCTTCAGCACTACAGTTGGGATGTTGTCGGGGCCCATAGCCTTTGCTGCATCCAGTGCACTCAGCCGTTTCTTGATATCACGTGGAGTGAATTGAATTGGCCGAAGACTGGCTTCTGTGATGGTGGGGATATCGGGAGGAGGCCGAGATGGATCATCCACTTGGCACTTCTGGCTGAAGATGGTTGCAAACGCTTCAGCCTTGTCTTTTGCACTCACGTGCTGGACTCCGCCATCATTGAGGATGGGGATGTTTGCAGAGCCTCCTCCTCCCGTTAGTTGTTTAATTGTCCACCACCATTCACGACTGGATGTGGTAGGACTGCAGAGCTTTGTGATCCGTTGGTTGTGGAATCGCTTAGCTATGTCTATAGCATGTTGCTTCTGCTGTTTAGCATGCACGTAGTCCTGAGTTGTAGCTTCACCTCATTTTTAGGTGCACCTGGTGCTGCTCCTGGCATGCTCTTCTACACTCCTCATTGAACCAGGGTTGATCCCCTGGCTTGTTGGTAATGGTAGAGTGAGGAATATGCCGGGCCATGAGGTTACAGATTGTGCTAGAATACAATTCTGCTGCTGCTGATGGCCCACAGCGCCTCATGGATGCCCAGTTTTGAGCTGCTAGATCTGTTCTGAATCTATCCCATTTAGCACGGTGGTAGTGCCACACAACACGTTGGATGGTGTCCTCAGTGTGAAGACGGGACTTCATCTCCACAAGGACCGTGCGGTGGTCACTCCTACCAATACTGTCATGGACAGATGCATTTGCGACAGGTAGATTGGTGAGGACGAGGTCGAGTAAGTTTTTCCCTCATGTTGGTTCGCTCACCACCTGCCGCAGGCAGCTATGTCCTTCAGGACTCAGCCAGCTCGGTCAGTAGTGGTGCTATCGAGCCACTCTTAGTGATGGACATTGAAGTCCCCCACCCAGAGTATATTCTGTGCCCTTGCTACCCTCAGTGCTTCCTCCATGTAGTGTTCAACATGGAGGAGGACTGATTCATCAGCTGAGGGAGGACGGTAGGTGGTAATCAGCAGGAGGTTTCCTTGCCCATGTTTGACCTGATGCCATGAGATTTCATGGGGTCCAGAGTCAATGTTGAGGACTCCCAGGGCTACTCCCTCCTGACTGTATATCACTGTACCACCACCTCTGGTCGGTCTGTCCTGCCGGTGGGACAGGACATACCCAGGATGGTGATGGAAGAGTCTGGGACGTTGGCTGAAAGGTATGATTCTGTGAGTATGGCTATGTCAGGCTGTTGCTTGACTATCTATGGGACAGCTCTCCCAATTTTGGCACAAGTCCCCAGATGTTAGTGAGGAAGACTTTGCAGGGTCAACTGGGCTTGGTGTTTTGCCTTTGTCGTGTCCGGTGCCTAGTGGTCCGATGCCGGGTGGTCCGTCCGGTTTTATTCTTATTGTGACCTCTTTTTAAGCGAGATTTTACAACTGAGTGGCTTGCTAGGCCATTTCAGAGGGCAATTAAGAATCAACCACATTGCTGTGGGTCTGGAATCACATATAGGCCAGACCGGGTAAGGTCGGCAGGTTTCCTTCCCTAAAGGACATTAGTGAATCAGATGGGTTTTTACAACAATCCGGTGTTTCATGGCCACCGTTACTGATACTAGTATTTTAATTCCAGATTTTATTTTAATTAATTGAATTTAAATTACCCAGCTGCCATGGCGGAATTTGAACTCACGACTCAAGTTTCTGCTCTTTATCATTAGTGGTGAACAGGACTTCAAAAAAAAGGAGCAGAACAAGGGGAAGGGAGAGGGAAATACAAACACACAGGAAAACAAATAGGATGCCCTGTAAAGTGCTTATGTGGAGGACAGGAGGTAGTTGAATAGCAGAAGTGACATTGACATCAGGCAATAGGAGACATAACTAAACAGCACCTTTAATGTAGTAAAACGTCTCACGGTGCTTCAAGGGAGCGTAAAATCAGACAAAAATTGACACCGAGCCAAAGAAGGAGACATTAGGACTGGTGACCAAAAACTTGGTCAAAGAGGTAGATTTTAAAGTGCGTCTTAAAGGAGGAGAGAGAGGGAGAGAGGTGTCGCTCCACAGTAGTGTAGTGGTGAGACTAACGCAGCTGGGATTGTTCTCCTTAGAGCAGAGGGGAGATTTAATAGAGGTGCTTACTATTTTTTTCTAAAATTACTAATCTGCGTGTAGGTGCTCAGGGTGCGATCTGCAAATTTTGAGATGATACCAAGAACTGTGAGAGTGTTGGGACTGTAGACGACGCTCGGCTGCTTCGGGCAGATCTTGATGTGTTGGGGGACTGGGCTTATGTCTGACAAATGATGTTTGATTTGGAGAAGTGCTCAACATACATACACCCTTCAGGGAAAAGCATGTGGAGAGAGAGAGAGCGTGGGAGATCTGGGCATTCGAGTGCATTGGTCTCTAAAGGGTCATGAGCAATGGCGTGAAGCAATAACTACAGCAAATAAGGTGTCAGGGTGCATTTACAGGACAACTGACTATGATACAAGGCAGACTATCTTGCCCTTGTATAAGACCTTGTACGAGGTCTCATTTGGAATACTGTGCCCAGTTTTGGTCTCCTCACCAGTTGACAGAGTTTATTCCAATTAAATAGGTTAGGGAGGGACCAGGGGGTCACAATTTTAAGTTGTACGAGGCCAGACCAAGGTTAGATGTCAGGAGGTGGTTCTTTTCCCAGAGAACAGTGGACCTCTGGAACAGGGGGTCGGATCGTCTGATCGTGCGGTGGGCGCCGATTCGCTGAATTCCCTCAAGCGAGAGCTGGACCTGTTTCTGGCTGGGGCGGAGATCGCCTCGTCCAACAGGTGGGTAATGTACAGCGTAGAATTATCAGGGCCAGAGTGATGTTCTGGACTAGTTTCGATTGCCAAAGGGATCGGAGAGGGATTGCCCAGATTTTTTCCCCCCTGGGGGTTTTTACCTGTGTTTTTTTTTGCCTCTCCCAGGAGATCACGGTGTGGGGCGGGGAGTGTATATATTGTGATACACAGGGTATCACGATTGTGTGGGACAGGCTGGATGGACCAGAGGGTCAGTCATTGTTCGAGCCTTCATAAACACTGGCAGAGACCAGTTGGGCCGAATAGCCTGTTTCTGTGCTGTACATTCTGCGCGACCAACTGAAATCGAAAGTAAATTTCAAACTATGACGCCGTTGGGAGAAAAGTCCCCACATTTTATCTCCTATACTTGTATCAAAATCGTTCTGAAATAATATTTTAAAACTTCATCATTTAAAATCATGTTGGTAGCTGCTTCAACACAAAATAGCACACAGAAGAGAGTAGGACTTACTTACTAAGGCGAAAGCTCCCGGAGGAGCTCTGGGCTCTTTCCAGTCCGGGTGTACTTTAACCTTAACTTTCCATTACTCACAGTCCGGCTGTTTCACCCTCTCTCGTTCATTAAATAACGCCCGGGAGAGGGAGCGGGGTACAGTGCCTGGGTACCGGGGTACCAGAGTCCAGTGCCGGGGTACCAGAGTCCAGTGCCGGGGTACCAGAGTCCAGTGCCTGGTTCACACTGGGACGATCAGCTCTTTCGAGGCTCAACTTTACTCGATCAGGAAGTTCACTCCCTTCCGCATTTACTCTGAATATGAACAAAAAAAATTCTAATGTGAATTGAAAAGAAACCCACCTTCACATCTGTTATCCCACAGACGGCCTCGTCTGAACTCTCTTCCACCGAACACCGCTTGAGAGATTTTACGATCACGGTTTTCTTTTAGTGGCTGGATTTTATTTGACCTGCGCCCGGCCGGTGTGAAACACACACGAAGGGGAAAAGCTGCTGTGATAATTTATCATCGACAGAGGGAGCGAGTGACAGCAAAGCTTGGCTGCACCGACTGACGCTATTTGAGCATTATAAAATTTTGAAGAACTGGGCGTTCCCTTTGCAATACTGCTTACATTACTCGATCAGTAATACTGAGACCTGGGACTAATAATCCAGAGAACCAGGACAGTTTGGAATTTGAATTCAGTTCAAAAAATCTGGGAACTGTAAAAATGACCAGGAAGCTGGGGAATTTTTTTTAATTCGTTCATGGGATGTGGGCGTCGCTGGCGAGGCCGGCATTTATTGCCCATCCCTAATTGCCCTTGAGAAGTCATGATGTGGAGATGCCGGTGATGGACTGGGGTTGACAATTGTAAACAATTTTACAACACCAAGTTATAGTCCAGCAATTTTATTTTAAATTCACAAGCTTTCGGAGGCTTCCTCCTTCGTCAGGTGAACGATGTGAAGGAGGAAGCCTCCGAAAGCTTGTGAATTTAAAATAAAATTGCTGGACTATAACTTGGTGTTGTAAAATTGTTTACAATTGCCCTTGAGAAGGTGGTGATGAGCCGCCTTCTTGAACCGCTGCAGTCCGTGAGGTGAAGGTTCTCCCACAGTGCTGTTAGGAAGGGAGTTCCAGGATTTTGACCCAGCGACAATGAAGGAACGGCCGATATATTTCCAAGTCGGGATGATGTGTGACTTGGAGGGGAACGTGCAGGTGGTGTTGTTCCCATGTGCCTGCTGCTCTTGTCCTTCTAGGTGGTAGAGGTCGCGGGTTTGGGAGGTGCTGTCGAAGAAGCCTTGGCGAGTTGCTGCAGTGCATCCTGTGGATGGTACACACTGCAGCCACTGTGCACCAGTGGTGAAGGGAGTGAATGTTTAGGGTGGTGGATTGTCCTGGATGGTGTCGAGCTTCTTGAGTGTTGTTGGAGCTGCACTCATCCAGGCAATGGAGAGTATTCCATCACACTCCTGACTTGTGCCTTGTAGATGGTGGAAAGGCTTTGGGGAGTCAGGAGGTGAGTCACTCACCACAAAATACCCAGCCCCTGACCTGCTCTTGTAGCCACAGTATTTATATGGTTGGTCCAGTTAAGTTTCTGGTTCACTCATGTCCTTTAGGGAGGAAACCTGCCGTCCTTATCCGGTCTGTGCCTATATGTGACTCCAGTCCCACACACCAATGTGATTGACTCTTAACTGCTTTCTGCAGTGTACTAGTAAGCCACTCTGTTGGATAATAAATGCCGACCTTGCTAGTGACGCCTGCAACCCGTGAATGAATATTTATAAATAATTATTATATACATTTTAAATTGTGACTAAGTGAGAATGGGAAAAATGTATTTGCGCAGTTGGAGTGTGCAATGCTTTGCTACAGAGAATGGTTGGAGATTGGATACATAATTCAAGCAGGGGAAGATACAAGAGTGGGGGAAGAGAGCAGGGAAGTGGGATTAGTTTGGGATTGATACAGGACCATGGGGAGAGAGTGGGGCAGTGGGATTAGTTTGGGATTTATACAGGGCTATGGGGAGAGAGTGGGGCAGTGGGATTAGTTTGGGATTGATACAGGACTATGGGGAGAGAGTGGGGCAGTGGGATTAGTTTGGGATTGATACAGGACCATGGGGAGAGAGTGGGGCAGTGGGATTAGTTTGGGATTTATACAGGGCTATGGGGAGAGCACGGGGCAGTGGGATTAGTTTGGGATTGATACAGGACTATGGGGAGAGAGTGGGGCAGTGGGATTAGTTTGGGATTAATACAGGGCTATGGGGAGAGAGCGGGGCAGTGGGATTAGTTTGGGATTGATACAGGACCATGGGGAGAGAGTGGGACAGTGGGATTAGTTTGGGATTGATACAGGACCATGGGGAGAGAGTGGGACAGTGGGATTAGTTTGGGATTGATACAGGACAATGGGGAGAGAGCGGGGCAGTGGGATTAGTTTGGGATTGATACAGGGCTATGGGGAGAGAGCGGGGCAGTGGGATTAGTTTGGGATTGATACAGGACTATGGGGAGAGAGCGGGGCAGTGGGATTAGTTTGGGATTGATACAGGACTATGGGGAGAGAATGGGGCAGTGGGATTAATTTGGGATTGATACAGGACTATGGGGAGAGAATGGGGCAGTGGGATTAATTTGGGATTGATACAGGACTATGGGGAGAGAGCGGGGCAGTGGGATTGGTTTGGGATTGATACAGGACTATGGGGAGAGAATGGGGCAGTGGGATTAATTTGGGATTGATACAGGACTATGGGGAGAGAGCGGGTCAGTGGGATTAGTTTGGGATTGATACAGGACGATGGGGAGAGAGTGGGGCAGTGGGATTAGTTTGGGATTGATACAGGGCTATGGGGAGAGAGCGGGGCAGTGGGATTAGTTTGGGATTGATACAGGACTATGGGGAGAGAGTGGGGCAGTGGGATTAGTTTGGGATTGTTTTAGCAAAGGGCTGGCACAGACACAATGAACCGAATGGACACTACTGTAAACTTCTATGGTGCTATATTTTAAAATTAGTCACATTTTAAATAAATATCATGTTACACTGTGCACAATGCTTTGGCTTGAAATTCCATTTTCTGCTGTGGTGATGTTAACCAGTCTTTTTCAAAGAGTTAACCCCTCTTAAAATATCAAATAAAAGGAGTTTCCTACAAAGTTGTAACATTTTCATCCACTAATATAACCACAGCCTGAGATTCCAGTCATCTCTTTCTTTACCTGTTTCATTGTTGCACTTTTTATGTACTTGTACAAAATCTAAACACTTCCTGAGCAGTTACATTGTAAGTTGCGTGCTACATCATGCATTAACTGGTACCAGCACATACCTACACCTACTGTATATTTAGGTGTAGGTATGTGCTGGTACGCGCAACAATCGCCAAACAGGAGGGTTCCCTCCCAGTCGGGGAACACTTCAGCAGTCATGGACATTCATCCACCGACCTTCGGGTAAGCGTACTCCAAGGCGGCCTTCGAGACACACGACAACGCAAAATCGTCGAGCAGAAATTGATAGCCAAGTTCCGCACCCATGAGGACGGCCTCAACCGGGATCTTGGGTTCATGTCACGCTACACGTTACCCCACCAGCGAACAAATGTTATCTGTTTTTAATATAATGGGTCATTTGCTGGCTCTCTCTGCCTTCCGGATGTTTCTGCCTCTCTCTGTGTTTTTTTTTCTCTGTTTTTTTTCCCTGTTTGTTTTTTTGTTGAATGTGTATTCGGGGGTTCTGCAGGTAACACCTCTCTGTCTGAACACGGTGATTGCCTTGGCAACGGGCAGTTGCAGGGGCAGTCTGTAAACACCATGTATTGTTCAATATGTATAAATGCGTAGGCTTCAAGGAGATCTTGAAACATTTGCCTGAGGAAGGAGAAAATCTCCGAAAGCTTGTGAATTTAAAATAAAATTGCTGGACTATAACTTGGTGTTGTAAAATTGTTTACAATTATATTTAGAGGCCATTGCTTCATCTCAGGGCTGATTGACCATGGTAGCACACTGGACTAGAACAGTAAGGAGTGAGTCTGGGGGCTCAGGGGGCATTGGGTGTGACACATGATCCGGTGGGTATTTAGCAGCACGGTAAACTGCCAGACTGTTGGGGATTAGGTAAATCGAGAATCAGAGTAACTACATCAAGGGATCTACAGATACAGTTCTGTGCTGAGGCCTAAAGTGACACAGTGAAGGGGGCTACAAGCAAAGGCGAAAAGCCTGTCACCCTGTTTTCATGTTTTTATTCAGGCCATAACATTAATTCACAGAGTACCAGCAAATGTACCATTCTTCAGT
This sequence comes from Heptranchias perlo, assembly GCF_035084215.1. Lineage (NCBI taxonomy): Eukaryota > Metazoa > Chordata > Chondrichthyes > Hexanchiformes > Hexanchidae > Heptranchias > Heptranchias perlo. Next base: position 2,015,314 of record NC_090363.1, read on the forward strand.
CATTCTCATGAGAATGAATTCATTCATTCAGTTATTTATCTGTATTATATCCCACACCAAGTTCCACTCACATAAGACCCCTGTACTTTATTTATAATTCTCGGGATGTGGGCGTCGCTGGCCAGGCCGGCATTTATTGCCCATCCCTAGTTTCCCTTGAGAAAGTGGTGGTGAGCTGCCTTCTTGAACCGCTGCAGTCCGTGTGGTGAAGGTTCTCCCACAGTGCTGTTAGGAAGGGAGTTCCAGGATTTTGACCCAGCGACGATGAAGGAACGGCGATATATTTCCAAGTCGGGATGGTGTGTGACTTGGAGGGGAACGTGCAGGTGGTGTTGTTCCCATGTGCCTGCTGCCCTTGTCCTTCTAGGTGGGGAGAGGTCACGGGTTTGGGAGGAGCAGTCGAAGAGCAATGAGGCCAGCTCATTTTGAAAGGGGCTTACCACCGGGTGTCCAAACTGCCCGCCTGTTTCAGGCGATAAGCCCCCTTTTAATATGGAAAGCGAGGTCGTACGATGTAAACAGGACCCCGATGGCCATTTTTGGTCAGAACCAGTCAGTTCCATGGGCAATGGAACCTAAAGGCCCGCTGAAGGCAAAGGTTGAATTATTTTTGTGGGCCTGTAGGAGCAGGAGTGCATCTCTCCGGGCCACAAAAAGGATCTGCGCCGCTGCTGTCCCTCGATCCCCGATCCCCTCCCCTCCTCTCCCTCCCCCTCCCCCTCCCCCATTCCTCCATTCCCCCTCCCCTGCAACTTACCTTACCGGAAGCCACCCTGGACCAATCTGGTGAGCTGCCTCGGGATGCCTGTTTGCCGCCTGCCAGATTTAAATGAGGCCCGGACCTCAAAATCAAAGGGGCCTCGTCACCGCCGGAAGAGGCCAGTCAATCGCCGAAACTCAAAATCCCCCTCCCGCCCCCCTCACTACTGCACTTAAGTGCCAACTTAGATTCAGTGCTCAAGTCCTGAACGGGATCTGAATTCCTAATCTTCTGACTCAAGGATTAGAGCACCAATCACTGAGCCAAACGTTGCCTCAACGAATGGAGGCAGCCTCTACAAAAAGTGACAGTATAACTGCCATCCTTTAATATATACAAGGTTACACGAGAGAAGGGCTCGTGGGGTTGGAGGTAATATATTAGCATGGATAGAGGATTGGTTAACCGTCAGAAAACAGAGAGTAGGGATAGACGGGTCATTCTCAGGTTGGCAGGCTGTAACTAGTGGGGTGCCGCAAAGATCAGTGCTTGGGCCTCAGCTATTTACAATCTATATTAATGTCTTGATGAAGGGACCGAGTGTAATGTATCCAAGTTTGCTGACGATACAAAGCTAGGTGGGAAAGTAAGCTGTGAGGAGGACACAAAGAGTCTGCAAAGGGATAGAGACAGATTAAGTGAGTGGGCGAGAAGGTGTCAAATGTAGTATAATGTGGGGAAATGTGAGGTTATTCACTTTGGTAGGAAGAATAGAAAAACAGAATATTTTTTAAATGGTGAGAAACTATTAAATGTGTTCAGAGAGATTTGGGTGTCCTGGTACAAGAAACACAAGAAGTTAGCATGCAGGTACAGCAAGCAATTAGGAAAGCAAATGGTATGTTGGCCTTTATTGCAAGAGGGTTGGAGTACAAGAGTAAGGAAGTCTTACTACAATTGTACAGGGCTTTGGTGAGATCACACCTGGAGTACTGTATACAGTTTTGCTCTCCTTATCTAAGGAAGGATATACTTGCCTTAGAGGTGGTGCAACAAAGGTTCACTAAATTGATTCCTGGGATGAGAGGGTTGTCTTATGAGGAGAGATTGAGTAAAATGGGCCTATATTCTCTGGAGTTTAGAAGAATGACAGGTGATCTCATTGAAATGCATAAAATTCTTACAGGGCTTGACAGGGTAGATGCTGAGAGGCTGTTTCCCCTGGCTGGAGAGTCTGGAACTAGGAATCATAGTCTCAGGATAAGGGATCGGCCATTTAAGACTGAGATGAGGAGGAATTTCTTCACTCAGAGAGTGGTGAATCTTTGGAATTCTCTACCCCAGAGGGCTGTGGATGCTTAGTCAGTGAGTATATTCAAGGCTGAGATCGATAGATTTTTGGACTCTAAGGGAATCAAGGGATATAGGGATTGGGTGGGAAAGTGGAGTTGAGGTCAAAGATCAGCCATGATCTGATTCAATGGTGGAGCAAGCTCGAGGGGCCGAATGGCCTACTCCTGCTCCTATTTCTATGTTCTTATGGGTGGGTTCATTGTGAAGATCAAAAGACTGTGATTAAGTGATACAATGGCGCCATCTGTTGTCCATGTACAGAATAGAAAAGTACAATTATGGGACATTTCTGATGATACTCTTAAGGTCGCTGCTGGATCTCACCACCACTGTCAGTTTGATGTCGGCAAGAAGGATTCTGGCCATTAATCTCAACATTATATTGATGCCCCGTCCACCCTCTCAGGTGGATTTGAAAGATCCCATGGCACTAGTCGAGGAAGAGGAGGGCAGTTCTCCCCGGTGCCCTGGCCAATATTTATCCCAACAGATTGTGTACTGTGCTTTGTGAATTGTTTATTTTAAAACACCCTCAAAACAGCAAATTTCACATCACCGCACATTCTGAGAAGTGCAAAAACAATAGGGCCATAATAGTAGGGGATTTCAACTACCCTAATATGAACTGGGATACAATCAGTGTAAAAGGTATAGAGGGCACAGAATTCTTAAATTGCATTCAGGAGAACTTTTTTAGCCAGGACAGAGCAAGCCCAACAAGGGTGGGGGGTGGGGGTGGAGGGAAGGAGGTCCCGGATTTAGTTTAAGGAATGAAGCTGGGCAGGCAGAAGGAGTATCAGTGGGAGAGCATTTTGGTGGTAGTGATGATAATTCAGTTAGATTTAGCATAGTTATGAAAAGGACAAAGATAGAACAGGAATAAAAGTTCTAAATTGGGGAAAGGCCAATTTTACTAAGCTGAGAAGTGATTTAGCAAAAGTGGACTGGAAACAGCTTCTTGAAGGTAAATCAGTGTCAGAGCAGTGGGAGACATTCAAGGGGGAGATAATGAGGGTTCAGAGTAAACATGTTCCCACAAAGAAAAAGGGTGGGACTCCCAAATCTAGTACTCCCTGGATGACAAGGAGCATACAGGGTAAGATAAGGCAAAAAAGGGAAACTTATGTCAGACACCGAGAGCTCAATACTGCAGAAAGCCTAGAGGAGTATAGAAAGTGCAGGGGTGAAATTAAAAGGGTAATTAGGAAAGCAAAGAGAGGGCATGAAAAAATATTGGCAAGTAAAATTAAGGAAAACCCCAAAATGTTTTATAAATATATAAAAATCAAGAGGATAACTAAGGGAAGAGTTGGGCCTATTAGAGACCAAAAAGGTAACCTATGTGTGGAGGTGGAAGATGTGGGTATGGTTCTTAATGAACACTTTGCGTCTGTCTTTACAAAAGAGGGGGACAATGCAGCTCGGCTCCAGACCTCATTACAGCCTTGGTCCAAACATGGACAAAAGAGCTGAATTCCAGAGGTGAGGTGAGAGTGACTGCCCTTGACATCAAGGCAGCATTTGACCGAGTGTGGCACCAAGGAGCCCTAGTAAAATTGAAGTCAATGGGAATCAGGGGGAAAACTCTCCAGTGGCTGGAGTCATACCTAGCACAAAGGAAGATGGTAATGGTTGTTGGAGGCCAATCATCTCAGCCCCAGGGCATTGCTGCAGGAGTTCCTCAGGGCAGTGTCCTAGGCCCAACCATCTTCAGCTGCTTCATCAATGACCTTCCCTCCATCATAAGGTCAGAAATGGGGATGTTTGCTGATGACTGCACAGTGTTCAGTTCCATTCGCAACCCCTCAGATAATGAAGCAGTCCGAGCCTGCATGCAGCAAGACCTGGACAACTTCCAGGCTTGGGCTGATAAGTGGCAAGTAACATTCGTGCCAGATAAGTGCCAGGCAATGACCATCTCCAACAAGAGAGAGTCTAACCACCTCCCCTTGACATTCAACGGCATTACCATCGCCGAATCCCCCACCATCAACATCCTGGGGGTCACCATTGACCAGAAACATAACTGGACCAGCCATATAAATACTGTGGCTACGAGAGCAAGTCAGAGGCTGGGTATTCTGCGGCAAGTGACTCACCTCCTGACTCCCCAAAGCCTTTCCATCATCTACAAGGCACAAGTCAGGAGTGTGATGGAATACTCTCCACTTGCCTGGATGAGTGCAGCTCCAACAACACTCAAGAAGCTCGACACCATCCAAGATAAAGCAGCCCGCTTGATTGGCACCCCATCCACCACCCTAAACATTCACTCCCTTCACCACCGGCGCACTGTGGCTGCAGTGTGCACCATCCACAGGATGCACTGCAGCAACTCGCCAAGGCTTCTTCGACAGCACCTCCCAAACCCGCGACCTCTACCACCTAGAAGGACAAGAGCAGCAGGCACATGGGAACAACACCACCTGCACGTTCCCCTCCAAGTCACACATCATCCCGACTTGGAAATATATCGGCCGTTCCTTCATTGTCGCTGGGTCAAAATCCTGGAACTCCCTTCCTAACAGCACTGTGGGAGAACCTTCACCTCACGGACTGCAGCGGTTCAAGAAGGCGGCTCACCACCACCTTCTTGAGGGCAATTAGGGATGGGCAATAAATGCCGGCCTTGCCAGTGATGCCCACATCCCGTGAACGAATGAAGAAAAAAAAAGATTGTAGTTAAGGAGGAGAAGGAGTGTGAAATATTGGATGGGATAAACATAGTGAGAGAGGAAGTATTAAGGGGATTAGCATCTTTGAAGGTAGATAAATCACCAGGCCTGGATGAAATGTATCCCAGGCTGTTAAGAGAAGCAAGGGAGGAAATATTGGAGGCTCTGACCATCATTTTCCAATCCTCCCTGGATACAGGCGTGGTGCTGGAGGATTGGAGGACTGCTAACGTTGTACCGTTGTTTAAAAGGGGAGAAAAGGATAGACTGAATAATTACAGGCCAGTCAGTCTAACCTTGGTGATGGGTAAATTATTGGAATCAATTTTGAGGGACAGCATAAATCATCATTTAGAAAGGCACGGATTAGTCAAGGACAGTCAGCATGGATTTGTTAAGGGAAGGTCGTGTCTGACTAACTTGATTGAATTATTTGAGGAGGTAACAAGGAGGGTTGATGAGGGTAACATATTTGATGTAGTCTACATGGATATTAGCAAGGCTTTTGACAAGGTCCCACATGGCAGATTGGTCATAAAAGTAAAAGCCCATGGGATCCAAGTGGGAGTGGCAAATTGAATCCAAAATTGGCTCAGTGGCAGGAAGCAAAGGGTAATGGTTGACGGGTGTTTTTGTGACTGGAAGGCTGTTTCCAGTGGGGTTCCGCAGGGATCAGTACTAGGTCCCTTGCTTTTTGTGATATATATCAATGATTTGGACTTGAATGTAGAGGGCATGATTAAGAAGTTTGCAGATGGTACAAAAATTGGCCATGTGGTTGATAGTGAGGAGGAAAGCTGTAGACTGCAGGAAGATATCAATGGACTGGTCAGGTGGGCAGAAAAGTGGCAAATGGAATTCAATCCAGAGAAGTGTGAGGTAATGCATTGGGAGGGCAAACAAGGCAAGGGAGTACACAATAAATGGGAGGATACTGAGAGGTGTAGAGGAACAGAGGGACCTTGGAGTGCATGTCCACAGATCCCTGAAGGTAGCAGGACAGGTAGATAAGATGGTTAAAAAGGCATATGGGATCCTTTCCTTTATTAGCAGTGGCATAGAATATAAAAGCAGGGAGGTTATGCTAGAACTGTATAAAACATTGGTTAGGCCACAGCCTGAGTATTGCGCACAGTTCTGGTCATCACATTACAGGAAAGATGTGATTGCACGAGAGAAAGTACAGAGGAGATTTACGAGGATGTTGCCAGGGCTGGAGAATTTTAGCTATGAGAAAAGATTGGATAGGCTGGGGTTGATTTCTTTGGAACAAAGGAGGCTGAGGGGAGATTTAATTGAGGTGTATAAAATTATGAGGGGCCTAGATAGAGTGGATAGCAAGGACCTATTTTTCTTAGCAGAGGGGTCAGTGACCAGGGGGCATATATTTAAAGTAATTGGTAGAAGGATTAGAGGGGAGCTGAGGAGAAACCCAGAGGGTGGCGGGGGTCTGGAACTCACTGCCCGAGAGGGTGGTAGAGGCAGAAACCCTCAACTCATTTAAAAAAGTACCTGGATGTGCACCTGAAGTGCGGTGACCTACAGGGCTACGGACCAAGTGCTGGAAAGTGGGATTAGGTTGGGTGGCTCTTTTTCGGCCAGCACGGACACGATGGGCCGAATGGCCTCCTGCTGTGCCGTAACTTTCTACGATTCTATGATTTCGACATAAACTTCACTTCTCATTCTCCACAGTTCCCTCAAGCATTCGATATTTAAGGCGCTGAACGCAGTAGAGATATCGAAGGTCTGAGATTAATAATTTGGTTACAGGGCATTTGTTTTCTGCAGCGTTGTGGTTTACATTGTTCCAGTTGATGTGAGTGCGAGAATTGACACTGGGCTGTTCATTATTCACTCTCTCTGTCCGTCTGCTTTCTCCCCCGCCAGCTAAATCAAAAATATTTAACGCAAGCCAGTTATGTTCGCCCTAAAACTGTAAATCCTTTCCCCAAAATGAAACGTGATCCTTTAATTCCCGCAGTGACAGAGCAAGAGTTAGAACGATTTGCCCGAATCTTTTACTCTCTGCGCACAAAACATTCAAACCGAAAGTACTTTTAACCAGTCGACATGGCGGCCGGGCGCCAGGTCGAGTGTTTGACGGAGGAGTTAATTTGCTCCATTTGCCTCGAATTCCTGACCGACCCGGTTATACTGGAGTGCGGCCACGACTTCTGCCGGTCCTGTGTCACCCGGAGCTGGGCAAACCGGGAGACGGGCTCCTGTCCGCAATGTCGAACGGTTTCCCCGCAAAGGGACCTGAGGGCCAGTCGATCGCTGGCGAGATTGGCCGAAAAAGCCCGAGACCTCAGCCTGAGCCCGGAGGCGAAGGAAACTCTCGGCCTCTGCACCGAACACCGGGAGGAACTGAAACTGTTCTGCGAAACGGACAGGAAATTGCTGTGCCTGGTTTGCAGGGAGGAGCGGAGTCACAGACACCATCGTTTCCTTGTGCTGAACGAGGCGGTCAATATTTACAAGGTAAAGAGGAACAGACTTTATCAGCAGGTTGCGTTTATCGCACCCTCGGTTGACCGTTTAAATGTGTGTTTTCAGTAGTGAATTCGTACTTTAATTCCAGGGTGAACTGAAATTATCATTAAATTCGGCTGCGAAAAGGAAGGTCGGCGTGCTGACGGCTAAACTGCGGCAGAAACAGCAGATTTCTGAAGTTAGGGTAAGGTCTCCGTGTACTGATTTCCTGGGATCTGGGTTAGTTTTGTTTCCCTTTATTATTATGTTTCACATTTTTTAATTCTGTAGGAACAGTCGAGCGGTCTGCAGACCCACATCACATCCGAGTTCGCTAAAATGCACCAGATTCTCACTGAGAAAGAGCAGCGTTTAATCAGAGATCTCAGGGAACAAGAGGGGAAGATTCTTGGAACAATGGAGAAAAACCTCAGTGGAATCCAACGGGAGTTAACTTGTGTTGAGCGGAAGATATCAGAGTTACAGAGGCGAATGAACCAAGAAGACACCGTCACATTTCTGAAGGCGAGAGGCCGCATTATTTGACTAAAATATACAGAGAGTTGGGAAGGGCGTGATTTACTGTAAAAATACAAAGTCCCGCCCAGATCTGATTTGTCTGAGTCTCGACCCTAGTTCACATATCCCGGGTAAAATTATGTTGTGATTATTTCTCGTGCTCCAGTGCCTGAATAAGAAATTAGGCATCCTGAGCACTTAAAAAGTGCTCAGGGTGCCTGAATCCCACAATATCGATTATTCCCGAATTTGGCGTTGTTGTCACGCCGATATCAGGCCCTCTGATCCGGTACAACTGTGTTGTCACACCGGGTTTAAAGAATGGAGGGGGGAGGCCTAGGGCCCCCTGAGCACTTTTTAACCCCCCCCCTCCCCCCCGACTGGATTTAAATATTTACCGATTCCAGATACTCCCACCCAGGTTCTGACTGTGGACGGGCAGGTAAACAGCGCATCCGCAGGTCTCTCCCCTGGCCAGGAACATTAGAGTTGGAGCCAGGAAGTATCAAGGGGGCACTAGCTGGTTAAAACTGGCCTCCCCTCTGGGACCAGTGACTGTGGTATAAGTTACATCGTTATATTCAATCATTGCCAATTGGTTTTCGATCAAGTAATGTAATGTTAATTTTTAAATTACAATTATGATATTTTACTGTGTGTGTTTGTTTGTGTGTGTGTTTGTGTTAATGTGTGTGTTTGTGTGTGTTTGTTTGTGTTAATGTGTATGTGTGTGTATATATTTGTGATGTGGAGATGCCGGTGATGGACTGGGGTGGACAAATGTAAGGAATCTTACAACACCAGGTTATAGTCCAACAATTTTATTTTAAAATCACAAGCTTTCGGAGATTATCCCCTTCGTCAGGTGAATGAGTGGAAGGTTCTCAAATCGCATATCTTATATTAGGCTGGGACAGCATCACACCAATCAAAAGGTGTCGTTGTTGTTCAAACAGGCCAGTCACGGAGAACAGCACGTCCCAGTACACTGGATATACATTGTGTCAATTACACAGACAGAAAGAAAGAGACCCAAATGGCAGAGAGAGAGAATATTAAAACACATAACTTTTTTTCCCCTTTTTGCTGGTGGGGTTACGTGTAGCGTGACATGGACCCAAGATCCCGGTTGAGGCCGTCCTCATGGGTGCGGAACTTGGCTATCAACTTCTGCTCGACAATTTTGCGTTGTCGTGTGTCTCGAAGGCCGCCAATGTCGGGCAGAAGTTAATAGCCAAGTTCCGCACCCATGAGGATGGCCTCAACTGGGATCTTGGGTTCATGTCACGCTACACGTAACCCCACCAGCAAAAAGGGAAAAAAAAAGTTATGTGTTTTAATATTCTCTCTCTCTGCCATTTGGGTCTCTTTCTTTCTGTCTGTGTAATTGACACAATGTATATCCAGTGTACTGGGACGTGCTGTTCTCCGTGACTGGCCTGTTTGAACAACAATGACACCTTTTGATTGGTGTGATGCTGTCCCAGCCTAATATAAGATATGCGATTTGAGAACCTTCCACTCATTCACCTGACGAAGGGGATAATCTCTGAAAGCTTGTGATTTTAAAATAAAATTGTTGGACTATAACCTGGTGTTGTAAGATTCCTTACATATATATTTATGTACACAACATCCTTGCAGCTCCGTGTTTGTTTATGGTCGCGTTTATCTCATGTGTTTCTTGCAAAATGTAAATACTTGCTAACGTTGGAATGGAAATGTGCAGGTTTGTTGATGCCGTTTAATTATTAAGTCATGTCAAGGACTTTCAACCTGCCATTGCCAGTCTGGAGTTTGTGACATTTCCCCCGTTGCCCCATTGGCTGTGGACCAACCGCCCCCAGTAGGCGCCAGTTTCCACAATTGGAGACGCAACCAATGAAGCACAAAAAGATTCAGAATCTAATCCGTGCTTTAATTTGGGGGGAGGGGTCATGCGAGTTTGAGGGCTGAATGGGATTCTCCCTCTGGTTTTCTTATGCTCTTGTGATGTGATCTGTGTGTTTGCCTCTCTCCCCATTCACCCCGCACAAAAACTCAATGGTTATTATGATACTAGACTAGCATAGGAATATAGGAACAGGAGTAGGCCATTCAGCCCCTCGTGCCTGCTCCACCATTTGATAAGATCATGGCTGATCTGTGATCTAACTCCATATACCTGCCTTTGGCCCATATCCCTTAATACCTTTGGTTGCCAAAAAGCTATCTCTCTCACATTTAAATTTAGCAATTGAGCTAGTATCAATTGTCGTTTGCGGAAGAGAGTTCCAAACTTCTACCACCCTCTGTGTGTAGAAATGTTTTCTAATCTCGCTCCTGAAAGGTCTGGCTCTAATTTTTAGACTGTGCCCCCTACTCCTAAAATCCCCAACCAGCGTATAGAGATCGTGAGTTCCAAATCCCACCATGGCAAATTGTGAAATTGAATTAAATAAACCTGGTAATTTGCGGGCCAGGAAAAATTGAGCACAAAACCTTCTGATTGTCGTAAAAACCCAAGTGGTTCACAGATGTCCTTCAAGAAATGCACCTCTACCTGGTCTGGCCTACAGGTGACTCCAACCCACGGCGTGGTGGATGTAACTAGGGATGGGGAATAAATATTGTTTCAGAACTCTCTTTACAAGGGGAGAGACGGGAAGGAAAAGAGAATTTGGGAAGGGACTGAAAATAAAGGCGATAAGGTAATTAAGTGAACTGAGGCAGGTTCAGCATTAAAGAGAGGGCACTGAGACGTGATACTAAAAGGCCCGTCACGCAGCTCAATGGGAGGAAATTTGTGTGATACTGGCCAAATCCGTCCAATCACACATATAAAATACATCCCAGTTCTACACTCTCTCCTCTGTGGGGGGACAGTACATTCTTTTCACCGCGCAATAGGGCTTTTTAATGGCGTGGGCTGTGGGATTTCTCTATCGCACAGCGTGAACTCTCTGTTTCTATTATTATTCAGGGAGAAGCTGCTCAGAAGAACAGGTGAGGCATTTTCTTATTTCTTTTAAATGGCAGAGATTCCATCAAACATTTTGATTGAAGTAACTTGTGCTACAAGAACCACGCCCTAATGTTAAATATTTCGTGTTTCCAGTGTTAACACGGAGTACTGTACACTGCAATTTGTAGATGAAAGTCTGTCTCTCGGCGTATTCAAAGGACCTTTACAGTACACGGCATGGAGAGAAATGATTGACAGCATCAACCCTGGTAAATTAAAAACATCTCATGTTGACCTTATTTTTAAAAAAAACACTAAACAACGTGAGAGAAAAACTTAAGCACCAAATATTGAAAGCACAACAAACAAAACAAAACTGGTTCGATAAAGTTATAAAATCGCGGCAGTTCCACTGTCACTTTTACATCGTAAAGCCGATTCAGTTGCATATTGACGGGAAAAATCACTCCAGTCAGATCCCGTCCTGATTCTCGAATACACAGTAGGTAAAAAGACAGGGACAGTGTTAGACCCTGGGGAGGTTATCTCACATCACTTGGGTTTTGGGGCATAACTTCATTGTGGTATGAAACCAGTTGTCAATACTGTTCAGGGGGTTCTGTGGTATATGTTGAGGACTTTTAAAACTTAGCCAAGAGTCTTACTAATGTGCTAGAAAGTAAACAAACCCATCTGCTCTCTCCTTACATTAAAATGATAAGCAATGGCGAACACTTAAAGGATTAATTCATAATTCTCAACGAATATACATTCTCTTGAGGAGTAAAGACTCCACAGGAAAAGTGGTCCAACCGTGGCAAACTAGAGAAGTTAAGGACAGTATTAGATTAAAAGGAAAGGCTTATAATGTTGTCATAAAGAGTAGTAAGCCTTAGGATTGGGAGCATTTTAGAAATCAACAAAGGATGATCAAGAAATTGATAAAGAGGGAGAAAATAGAATGAGAGTAAACTAGCAAGAAATATAAAAACAGATTGTAAGAGTTTCTACAAGTATGTAAAAAGGAAGAGATTAGCAAAAGTAAACGTTGGTCCCTTAGAGGCTGAGACAGGAGAAATTATAATGGGGAATCAGGAAATGGCAGAGACGTTAAACAAATATTTTGTATCTGTCTTCACAGTAGAAGACACAAAAAGCAAACTGGAAATAGGGGGAACCAGGGGGCTAGTGAGAATGAGGAACTTAAAGTAATTAAGATTGGTAAAGAAAAAGTACTGAAGAAACTAATGGGACTAAAAGCTGACAAATCCCCTGGACCTGATGGCCTACATCCTCGGGTTTTAAAAGAGGTGGCTGCAGAGATAGTGAATGCATTGGTTTTGATCTTCCAAAATTCCTAGATTCTAGAAAAGTCCCTATGGATGGGAAGGTAGCAAATGTAACCCCGCTATTCAAGAAAGGAGGGAGAGAGAAAACAGGGAACTGCAGGCCAGTTAGCCTGACATCAGTAGTAGTGAAAATGCTAGAATCTGTTATTAAGGATGTGGTAACAGGGCACTTAGAAAATCATAATATGATTAGGCAGAGTCAACATGGTTTTATGAAAGGGACATCATGTTTGATAAATCTATTAGAATTTTTTGAGGGTGTAACTAGTGGATGTAGTATATTTGGATTTTCAAAAGGCATTCGATAAGGTACCGCACAAGAGGTTGTTACACAAGATTAGGATCATGAGATTGGGGGTAATATATTAGCACGGATTTAGGATTGGTTAATGGACAGAAAACAAATGTGTAGGATTAAACGGGTCATTTTCGGGTTGGCAGGCTGTAACTAGTGGAGTGTCGCAAGGATCAGTGCTGGGGCCTCAGCTATTTACAATCTATATTAATGACTTAGATGAAGGGTCCGAGTGTAGGTGGGAAAGTAAGCCAAGCTAAGAGATGCCTGGGGATTCGCTGCTTTATATAAAACACGACAGCATTTCAATCCTGAGTTACTGAGTTGAATTTGATTGTAATACTTTGTGATACACATTACACCGTGAATAATCCCAGACTATAAAGGACTGGCCAATCCCCTGAGGGCGAACCTCTTCGCTCAGTATCTCCGAACAGTAACACACGGAGGGACTATTCACTGAACCAAATCACTCAGTTTGTCATTTTTTTGTTTCCTTCCCCCCAGCTCCAGCTTCTCTGACTCTGGATCCGAACACAGCGAACCCCTGGCTCATCCTATCTGAGGACCGGACCAGCGTGCGAAACGGAGACATATGGCAGGAACTCTCTGACGCCCCGCAGAGATTTGATCAATGTGTCAGCGTCCTGGGATCGGAGGGATTCACATCAGGGAGGCACTACTGGGAGGTGGAGGTGGGGGACAAGACTGAGTGGGATCTGGGGGTGGTCAGTGAGTCAGTCAACAGGAAAGGGGAAATCACTGCAGCTCCCGAGGACGGGTACTGGATTGTGTGGCTGACAAACCAAAGTGACTATTTGGCGTGTACATCATCTCCCACCCGCCTCACTGTACCTACCAAACCCGGGAAGATCGGGGTGTACCTGGACTATGAGGGCGGACAGGTGTCGTTTTACAATGCGGACAACATGTCCCATCTCCACACTTTCACCCACACTTTCACTGAGAGACTCTACCCTTACCTCAGCCCGGGACTCAACGATGGAGAGAAAAACTTAGAACCGCTGAGAATTTGCCCGGTTAGAGGTCACTGCTCCGAGTGAACCCGTCCGATAAATGTCATCGTCATTAACCATGAGACTGGAGCGAAATATCCAGGACTCCGATTATTTCCCGTTCAACATTTTTAAAATTTCACATAGACGAATAATCTCGTGAGAAATGAAAGTAATCTCAATAAACGTTGGTGTTATAAAGGGGGAATATTTTATTGGAATGCAATAAAATTTCCATTTACAGCAGCGATCCCAGTAGATGTTGAATTATAAACTTAATGTAAAAATAATTAAAATAGGGGCAAACATTAAGATTACATCAGACGTCAATAAACATAGAGGGCACAACTCGAAAAGGGGTACAGGAACAGAGAGATCTGGGGGTATATGTACACAGATCATTGAAGGTGGCGGGGCAGGTTGAGAAAGCGGTTAAAAAAGCATTCGGGATCCCGGGCTTTATAAATAGAGGCATAGAGTACAAAAGCAAGGAAGTCATGATGAACCTTTATAAAACACTGGTTCGGCCTCAACTGGAGTATTGTGTCCAATTCTGGGCACCGCACTTCCGGAAAGATGTGAAGGCCTTTGAGAGGGTGCAGAATAGATTTGCTAGAATGATTCCAGGGATGAGGGACTTTAGTTACGTGGATAGACTGGAGAAGCTGGGATTGTTCTCCTTGGAACAGAGACGGTTGCAAGGAGATTTGATGGAGGTATTCAAAATCATGAAGGGTCTAGACAGAGTAGAGAGAGAGAAACTGTTCTCATTGGCGGAGAGGTCAAGAACCAGAGGACTTAGATTTAAGGTGATTGGCAAAAGAACCAAAGGTGACATGAGGAAAGACTTTTTTACACAGCGAGTGATTAGGATCTGGAATGCACTGCCTGAGGGGGTGGTGGAGGCAGATTCAATCATGGCCTTCAAAAGGGAACTGGATAAGTACTTGAAAGGAAAAAAATGGAGGGCTACGGGGATAGGCCGGGGGAGTGGGACTAGCTGGATTGCTCTTGGGTAGAGCTGGCACGGACTCGATGGGCCAAACGGCCTCCTTCTGTGTTGTAACCTTCCTATGATTCTATCATTCTTCCTGTTCCTCACAATTCTGCTGCAGAAGTTTCACTTCCAAGCCCCGCCCGGGGTTACTGACCTGGACCTCACAGCACGAGTGGGACTTACACTGGTCCCAAAGCCTCACAAAGTTTGTGCTGTGCCCCGCTGATGGCCAGCACGGTTCCTACAGGTCACTCACTGGTCGATGATTATAGGTGTGTACCCCCCCCCCTACCTGGATTGCAGCAATCTGATAGCATCGTAACCGCTTTGCCCTTACCTTTAGTGTAGATGTTACAAAATTGTTCATTCTTTGCACAGTATGTCGTGTCATTTCACAACAACGATAGCAGCAACGAATCAACTGAGAATTTTCTCCCAATTCTAAAAGAAAGCTTGAATTCCATCCAGTGGTACGATTCTATGTGCAAATTAATTAAGTCTCCTTTCCAATTTTTTTTGCTTGCAACCCAACCTGTATGATTTTTTTTAAAATCTGCCCTTTATGTAGAGCATTAAGGTCACCAGGACTTCGAAGATACTTTCTAACTAATGGATTACATCTAATCAAAGGTTAACCAATTAATAACTAATCATACAGTAAATAACGCTTATCTCTGATTCTTACTATCTCACCAGCCAGCCTACAGCCCGCTTGTGATCGCTGCAATGTTAATTTGCTATCCTCGCTTTAAGAGAAGGCCCATTCATTTGACGCTGTGGTGAACCTGTGGAATTCTCTACCACAGAAGGCAGTGGAGGCCCAGTCATTCGATGTATTCAAGAAGGAGATGGATATATTTCTTAATGCTAAAGGGATCAAGGGATATGGGGGAAAAAGCGGGAACGGGGTACTGAGTTAGACGATCAGCCATGATCATTTTGAATGGCGGAGCAGGCCCGAAGGGCCGAATGGCCTACTCTTGTTCCTATTTTCTATGTTTCTATGTCTCTCTTTTTGTGGCGCTGGGCCGGCCGGATTCCCGCGGGGGTTATCGGCGAACTGCCCCTCGATGCCGGAAAACGCATGAACAGTTGGCCTGTTTTAGAGGCTGATGAGACCCGACCATCAAAATGCTTCGAGCCTCTCACGATTTATGGCGGGAGAATCGCTCCCACCCGTCCGGAGCCAGAAATGAACATTGACTCATTTCTCCTCTGGGGCACCAGTCCAGGGTAAACAATCAGAGTATTGTGCAACGATGGGTTAAGTGAAACACTGCTGCAACAGGGAAGGTTTGGATTGAGAAACAATCAGTAAAACCAGTGAGGTGATTGAGGCGGTTTTGGGGAATCCGAAGGGCGAATGGGCGGACAACTCACACTAGAACAACAGGCAAGAAACCAGTTTGTTCACAACACACATCATCTTGTCCACCATGGCTCTCTTCAGTCTCTTTCTCACAGACAGCACCTCGACCCTGTTGCTGTTCACCTTGTTTGTCATTTTGCTGTTTTTTTCGATTATTCGTTGCAAACCCAAAGCTGTGACCAACTTCCCTCCTGGACCAGCTCCGCTCCCACTGATCGGAAACCTGCATCAACTGGACCTGAAACGGATCGACAGGTCCCTCATGGAGGTAAAGTGAGAATCCTTCGGTTAATAAATCTATGGGGGTTAAATTGGATGAGGCTTCAGAGAGGGGCAGAAAGGAGTCCCAGCCTGTTCAGCCTTTCCTGATAAGGATATCCTCTCAATTCTGGTATCATCCTTGTGAATCTTTTTTGCAGCTTCTCCAATGCCTCTATATCCTTTTTATAATATGGAGACCAGAACTGTTCACAGTACTCCAAGTGTGGTCTAAACAAGGTTCTATACAAGTTTAACATAACTTCTCTGCTTTTCAATTCTATCCCTCTAAAAATGAACCCTAGTGCTTGGTTTGCTTTTTATGGCCTTATTAACCTGCACCCTTACTTTTAGTGATTTGTGAATCTGTACCCCCAGATCCCTCTGCTCCTCTACCCCATTTAGACTCTTATTATCCCAGCAGTGTGTGGCCTCCTTATTCTTCCTAACAAAATGCACCACCTCACACTTACCTATATTGAAATTGAATTGCCCATTCTGCAAGTTTATTAATGTCTTATTGTATTTTGTCGCAGTCTTCCTTTATATTAACTACACCCCCCAATTTGGTGTCCTCCGCAAATTTTGAAATTGTATTTCCGATTCCCGAGTGCGAACCATTAATGTAAATGGTGAACACCAGAGGTCCCATCACCGATCCCTGCGGAGCACCACTTCCCACCTTTCGCTGGTGTTGGTTTCTTCTAAACTTCATCCACGCTTGCGAACAATTCGGAGTTAAAAGTCTGGGTGGTAACGGGACTTATCATCTCGGCCATAAATGTTACGCTTACTTAGTTACTGGTCAGTTAAAGAGCTCATTTCAGTCGGATACAATCTACCTTTACATGGACTATATCAGTACTGGAACTGATTCATGAAATTAAAGTGACGGAGCAGATGGAAACTAACGTCAATTGTGATGAATGTGAGTAACTTTGCCAGTACAGCTGGACAATAGAACGAAGACATCTCTCTTTAGACTGGATTTTATGAAGAGAGACCGGTTTGAGGATCTATTCTTTCCCATTGAACTTTATTTGCTAATTTTTAAGGCCAATTTTCTCTGTTTTCCCTGGCATGTGTTTGGGAATGGCTCACTAAAAATTAAACTTAAATCTAATTAAACAAATCTTTCTTTGTTAGCTCTCAGAGAAATATGGAACTGTATTTTCAGTTCAGTTCGGGCCGCAGAAAGCTGTGATTCTGACCGGCTACGACACAGTGAGAGACGCTCTTGTGAATCATGCGGATCAATTCACCGGGAGGCCACACTTGCCAATATTTGAAGAAATTACATTTCGACGCGGTAATTTGACATTTTAATCCACTTTTTCCTGTGTATGTTTGTCCTGTTCGTTTCCTTCCTGTTATTACTGAACATTGAAGAATGCGTCGTATGTCCCAGTCTTAAGTTACGCCTCAGCAGCGTCTCTCGGGGCCACCTGCGAGTTCGGAGCACCGATTCCAATCCAGCTGGAATTTCATCAATAACAGTTTTTTTTGACAGGAGCTCGGTTCCCCATTCCCAACATTCCTGGGCTAAGCCGCAATCCGTCTGCCACCCACTCCCTCTACAACCGGGCTCCACATCAGCACCGGTTCAGTCGGTAACGCTCTCGCTCCTGGTCAATCCGGAGATTGTGAGCTGGAGCCTGTTACTGGAGTTCAGCCCTTCGCCGAGGTGGAGCACTGTGGGGGAGAGGGAGGCAAATCTATGCCAAGGGTGATGGTCGGGCCTCGGAGTATTATCTCTGGAGCACAATCAATCAGAGGTTAATGGCCTTATCTCGATCACTTTGTGTTCTTTGCTTTGGAACTAAAGAGAAATCACAGCGATTTCTATCTTGTAGAATGTTCTTTCCTTAGCAGATTAAATACATTCGAGAGTACAATTTACGAGTAAATGGGAGTCATTTTAACTTTGGACGATAGTGTAAGCTTCAATGGAAAACTCGGGAGAGGTTGCAAGGAGTGGCCAATTCGATATCGCCCGTTTTGCACTATTACAAAATGACTTTGAAATTCATAGTAAGACTACACAGAAATCATTGGAAGGAGTGAGTGGACAAGTGAATTTCTTTGCACTGCACACCATACCTCCATTACCAGTATATAGTATCATGTCTGGTACAGCACAGGAGGAGGCCATTCGGCCCATCGTGCCTGTGCCGGCTCTTTGAAAATGAAATAAAAAGCTCCGAAAATTCAATTTATTGAAAAAACTGCCAATGATGGTGAAACACAAACACATCGACATAACACCAGTCTCTGAATACCAGACACCATGGAATAGTGATGGAAATGTAAAGTCTTGCAAACTTTCCATGGCCTTTATAAACCTAACACCACAGCACCAACAATTCTTGTAGGACTTTAAATATTAGTATTGCTCGAACATGAGAATTATTGTTAAAAAATTACAGTCATCTTCATGTGAAACATTCATGCTGGTCAGTGCTAGATTGTCAAACCTAGTTCCTTAGTGTGTTGCCTCATTCTATTCTGGGACCCTCTAACAAATGAACTGACAAAACTCAAGTCAAGTTTTAAAATAAGTGGCAATGAACCAGAGGGGAGATGGGGAGTTTTTTTTATAACACAAATTGTTTTAATCTGGAATGCACTGCCTGAAAGGGCGGTGGAAGCAGATTCAATAATAACTTTCAAAGGAGAATTGGCTATATATTGAATTCAGAAGAAAATATTTGCAGGGATATGGGGACTGGGTGGGGGAGTGGGATTAATTGGATAGCTGTTTGAAAGAGCCGGCACAGACTCAATGGACCGAATGGCCTCCTTCTGTGCCGTGAGATCCTATCATTCTAAGTGATTTGTCTACTCCCTCCCTATATTCAACAAATGCCATTAGGAAGGGCAATGGAGATCTGGGGCCTGAACAATGTTGCAGCTGAAGAATGAAAATGATTCACATTTACTTGGACTCCTATTGAAGAAAATACTTGATCAGCTGGTTTATGTGTCACTTTCAGGTGTTACATTCAGCGAGGACAAGCAATGGCAAGACGCACGAAAGTTTACGATATCAACTCTCCGTGGCTTTGGGATGGGCAAGAAATCGATTGAAGACAAGATTATTGAAGAAGCCAATTTATTGGTAAATGTGTTTGAGAGTCATAAAGGTGAGAGCTTTGTATGTGAGACACAGGAAATATGATTAATAATTCAACTGAAATTCTCGCCTACGCTCACGATTCTCACTTGAATGAAACAGAACTTTCTTAAATTGCATTACGACAAATAAGTTGATGGAGTAAATTTTTAACATGTCACCCGTGGGTAAAACTGACGTGACAGATCTGCTGCTCATTATAGAAACCGGCGGGTTTTTATTTGCATTGATGGCAATGAAAGAAAATCAGATCAGTTTCATTGCATGCGGTCGATCTGCAAATGCCAGTTTCATGCCCGTGTAGCAAATTGAAAAAGTACCCAAGGTCTCTTGGATTCACTAAGATGCCAACAGGAATTGGAGGCTTTAGATATAAAGTTAGGTCAGAAAACATCGGGCTCTCTTTAGTTGAACAAAAAAAAGGATAAGGCGAACCAATAGAGGCGTTCTAAATTCTGAGAAGTTTTTACAAAATAAATTGGGGGCAAAAAACAATTTCGACTGGTTAGTAAGTTGATAAGTAGAGGGTATAAATTGATGAGCATCACCAAAAAACGAAGGTAGAAGTACAGAGGGACAAATGGCCTCCTTTAGTACTGTGAAATTCTATACAGGTGAATTTTCACTTTTACCTCCGGGTGCAAAATGCACTCTCGCCGGCCACTACTGGCCAAGATGAAGGAATATAAGAAGTGCATTGAAGGGAATCAGAATGAATTTTCACTTTTACCATCAGGCAGGAACCAGGCAGTCTTTAGTACAAACATCCCTTTGACTTCAGTGGAAACGAATATCGGTCTGGACATAAAATGGACCGACGAGCTGCCAATGCTGCAATTGCTGATGGTAAAAGTGAAAATTCATTCTGGTTCCCTTCAATGCACTTTTTATATTCCTTCATCTTGGCCAGTAGTGCAAAAACCGGCGATAGTGCATCGGCAGCCTGTTTTACACCCTTCCCAATGTTCGCAGTGTAAAACTGACTGCGGATGCCCTGTGGCTCACTTCGCCCCACCGCCCAAAACAAATTTCACGCCCCTGGTCTGACATATTTTTCCTCTTCTATTGGAAACGTCGAAATGAAAACTCACCACATTACTTCCAAGGACATTAAAACTGCTCTGCTCTCACCTGCCTGTTTCTTTTTCTTCCTCCTACAATCTTCAAGCTTTTAAACTCAAAAGTTTGCATCAGCGAATCGCTGCTTCCTGCTTTACCTCAGTTCTTCTCAAGTTTGGTGACATCCTGAATTTTAAAAAATCAAATATTATTGATTTAAATATTATTGATATTTATAGCCTTATTTGTATGTTGTATAATGTTGTATAACAGGTCAGCCCTTTGATACAACGCGTATTATGAACTCCGCTACGAGCAACATCATCTGCTCAATCATGTTTGGAGACCGCTTTGATTATGATGATGAAACATTTATCGGCCTAACAAGCATGGTTAATGAAAACGTTCGACTGCTTGGATCAGCTACCGTACAGGTCTTTATATATTACTGTAGTATGGTTGACTCTTTAGATCACTTGCATAAATCTCGTAAAAACAGAGATTCCCTCAACTGACCATTACAGGCTGAGAATATCTTTTTTAACATTGGCAAGGTGTGTTTTGGTGATATGTGTTAAGGTATGAGGGCGGGAGGGGGGCTCGCATGGATTGGATTCTTGTGAAAACATGTTCTCGGAGAAGATACACGTGGCAAAAGTCAACTTGGTGCAACGCTGAAATTGTTACAAGTGTTATTATGTTTCTGAACGTTTTTAGAATCAGGAATGTTATGGCAAAGAAAGAGGCCGCCCAGCCCATGGGGATAGAAATATGTCCTGGATGGGAGTGCAAAACAGGCGGGATTGTTTAGGCCGCCTGTTATATGCCCGCCCGATATCCAATCCCATTGATTCACCAGCGCCCGTTTTGTGCTATTGTCCGAGACGGTTTTCACCGCCCTTCGTTCTTAAATTTGTTCCCTGTGGTTGCTGTCTCATTCAGCAAGAGAAACAAACTATCACAAATTTCTACATAATTACACTTTATAAAATACTGAGCTGTAATCCCTCATTTATGGCAACATTCTAATAAAAATTCAATTCGCACACTGGCATCTGCCTGAGTAAATTTTGGAAGGAATGTACCAGGACCCTGCAACACACCCGCTGCTCCATGGGGCTAATTTTGCCCCATTTTTAGCATAAACCTCCTGACGGGCACGGGGCAGGTGCCCATTTTGAATACCAACCAATTTTTCACTCCATTGAAGTCAATGGGGGGCAATTTTAACTTTTGGTGATGGTATAAAATGGGCGATATCGGATCGGCCACCCGTTATAGATTATTGCCAAAGGGTAAAACTCCCCCGGGGAAAGGGAAATCTGGTGGGGGGCAGAACAGGCGGCAAATCAGTTATCTCCCATTTTATACCATCACCAAAAGTTACTTGTTCATATTATCATAATAGGTACAGCACAGGAGGAGGCCATTTGGCCCATCGTGCATGTGCTGACTCTTTGAAAGGGCTATCCAACTAGTTCCATTCCCCTGTTCTTTCCCCATAGCCCTATAATTTTTTTCCCTTCAAGTATTTATCTGATTCCCTTTTGAAAGTTATTATTGAATCTGCTTCCACCGCCCTTTCAGGCAGCGCATTCCAGATCATAACAATTTGCTGCGTAAAATAAAATATTTCATGTCACCTCTGGTTCTTTTGCCAATCACCTTAAATCTGTGTCCTCTGGTTACCGACCCTTCTGCCACTGGAAACAGTTTCTCCTTATTTACTCTATCAAATCCGTTCATGATTTTGAACATCTCTATCTAATCTCCCCTTAACCTTCTCTGTTCTAAGGAGAACAATCCCAGCTTCTCCAGTCTCTCCACACAACTGAACTCCCTCATCCCTGGTACCATTCTAATAAATCTTCACATCCTTCCTAAAGTGTGGTGCCCAGAATTGAACACAATACTCCAGCTGAGGCCTAACCAGTGTTTTATAAAGGTTTAGCATAACTTCCTTGCTTTTGTATTCTATGCCTCCATTAATAAAGCCCAGGATCCCATATACTTTCTCAACTTGTTCTGCCACTATCAAAGATTTGTGTATGTACATCCACAAGTCCCTCTGCTCAGGCATTTCCTTTAAAATTGTACCATTTCCTCTCTTCATTCTTCCTACCAAAGTGTATCACTTCACACTTCTCTGTTAAATTTCATCTGCCATGTGTCGGCCCATTTCACCAGTCTGTCTATGTCCTCCTGAAGTCTCTTACTATCCTCCACATTGTTACATGCATTGAAAGTAAATGAATCCACTGCTAAGGAATTGAAGGGCTGAGCTTGTTATTTTTCTTCCAATTCAGCTCTACAATTTTTACCCATTTCTGGGATTTCTGATTCCGAATCGCAAAACAATCATCAAAAATCAACAGAAGATGCACAACATCTTTAATGGTTTGTTGAAAGCAACCAAAGAAATGATGAGTGAGAACAATATCCGGAGCTTCAGCGAAGCGTTAATCATGAAACAACAACAAGTACAGTGACTCACCTTTGCGGCAGTAAAGGGAACGTGGGCAGATTTCTGACCTTGCATGCAGAAGTTGGTTTGTGGAATAAAAAAGAAACTTTCATCCAGCATTCTGAAGTCTGTTATTGTATCAGGCAATCTTATCACTCGATAATTAAAAGAACCACCGCTGTGTAGCGCAAAGTGCCCATTATTATCCGATTGACAAAAGTACTAAACTGTTTTCAGTGTGTTAATTACATGGTGCAGATGTTGGTTGTGTCCAATGTATAACATTGGTGGTGTGTGAGTTTTAAACTTGCACAATCCAACATGGAAAGTCGTTATTTAATTGTTGAAAAGTTTTTACCTCATGGGCACCTTAAGCCATATATTATTTTACCTTAAATAATAATCTTGAAATTATACCCTGATATAACAGCCAATACTTTATGCTTTGGTCTCATATTCTACTCTCATTTTATCAGCGATGTTAACATCTGTAAGATAGATGGATTTATACCTTAAGTGAATTAAGACCAATCTTTTAATTGTTGTTTTGCTACCAGAATGCATTAAAGCCTAATGATGAATTAAGAAAGTTGAAAGAACTTTCATTCGTATAGCACCTTTCATGACCTCAGGTCGTCCCGAAGTGCTTTACAGCCAATGATGTACTTTTGAAATGTAGGAACTCTTGTAATGTAGGGTGATGCAGCAGCCAAATTGCGCACATAAAGGTCCCACAAACAGCAATGTGATAAGGACCAGATCATTGGTTTTTGGTTGAGGTTTCAACATTGGCCAGGACCCCAGGGCAGCTCCCCTGTACTTCATCAAATAGTGCCATGGGATCTTTTATGTCCACATGAGAGGGCAGACTGGGGCCTCAGTTTATCTTCTCAGCCATAAGATGGCACGTCTGACAGTGCAGCAATCCCTCAGTACTGCACTGAAATATCAGCCTAGATTATGTGCTCAAATTTCTGAAGTCTGACTTGATCCCCCAGCCTACTGAATTAGAGGTCAGAGTGCTACCACTCTCAATTACACAGATTAGTCCAGTAATTTATGTGGACAAATATTTGCCTGAAAAATGTGATACATTTTCCTTTATTCTAATTAATTTTGAAGGAATCAGGAGACCAGGATTCAGAACTTCAGAAAAGGAACTTGACGATTACAACAATTGACCTGTTTTCTGCTGGCACGGAGACCACCTCTAATACCATCTGCTGGGGACTACTTATAATGATGAAATATTCAGAAATCCAGAGTAAGAAATCATTAGCTTTGCTTCTGTTAGTTTCTGCCAGTAATGATACACCGTGGATGAATAAAGAAATAAGGGCTAAATTGAAATTAAAGAAAAAGGCACACATTAAGTACATAGTCAACAAAAGAGAGGATTATGAAAAGGTTAGGAATGAAGTTTTAAAAAAGCAATTAGGAAGGCAAAGAGAAACTACAAAATTAAATTATCAAAGAATATAAAAAGAAATAGTGAAGTATTCGACAGACACATAAAAACCAAAAGAAAAATCAGAATACAGATAGGGCCACTAAGGGATATACACGATAAACTCACAGGTAATGACAGCAAAATGGATGAAATAGTAAATATTTATTTTGCCTCAGTATTTACCAGGGAGACTAACATGGTGGGCATAACAGTAGATGAAGAGATCAAAAAAGATATAAAGACATTTAAGATAGAAAGGTGGGGATAAAACCCCTGGTCCGGATGGATTGCCTCCGTGCATATTAAAATAAGTTAGGGTAGAGACAGCAGAGGCACTATTACAAATATATAAAAATTCATTAGAAAAGTGAATAGTGCCAGAGGTCTGGCGGACAGCTAATGTGATTCTTATATTTAAAAGGGAGATGGAACCAATCCAGGGAACTATAGGCCAATTAGCTTAGCATTGGTGATAGGAAAGATAATGGAATCCTTACTCAAAGATGTAATAGAGAAACATCTAGAAACCAAAAATATAATAAAGAATAGTCAGCACGGCTTTGAAAGGGGACAGTTCTGCTTGATCAATCTTATTGAATTCTTTGAAGAAGTAACAGAAATTGTAGACAAGGGCAATGCAGTAGATATACCCCCAGATTCCTCTGCTCTTCTACCCCATTTAGACTCAAGGGGCTCGATATTAGCAGGGTGGCGGGTTCTCAGCGGGGGGTCGGTGAAATCAGGGTGCTCCACACAGAATCGCAGGCTAATTGGAGCCTCTTACCTGTGCTGCACATGCGCAGCAAGATCTGTCAGCTGGAGGAGCCCTATTTAAAGGGGCAGTCCTCCACTGACCGAAGCTGCAGGAAATAGGAAAAATTACAGCATGGAGCAGCCCAGGGGGAAGGCTGCTCCCAGGTTTAATGATGCCTCACTCCAGGTCCTACTGGATGGGGTGAGGAGGGGGAGGACAGAGATCTTCCCCCCGGCGGGCGGGAGGAAGCGGCCTGCCTCTGCCACCAGGAAGGCCTGGCTCGAGGTGGCAGAGGAGGTCACCAGCACCACCAACATATCGCCCACCTGCATACAGTGCAGGAGGCGCTTCAATCACCTAAGTAGGTCAGCCAAAGTGAGTGCACTTACTCATTCTCCTACACTCCGTCTGCCATATCACCACCCCCATCCCACATCTCCTCCTGCACTGCCAACACTACTCTGTCACATCACCCCTCACACCCACTCAAAGCTCATCCTCATCTTACCTGCACTTACTCACCTCGCCAGTACTCATCCCACCACTACCACTCAACCCAATCCTCAAACAATCTCATGGCTCTATCTCATACTCACCCTCTCATGCATCTCTTTCACAGTCAGCCTCACTCAATCTGCCACTACCTGTGCTGCAGCCGCAGGGCATGCATCACATATGTGTCGTAGGAAGTGTAAGGCAAACGTGTCGTGAGCATGAAGGGGATGCACAAGTGTGTTTGAGGGTTTGTCATGGTGTTTACCTATATTTAATTTCTGATCAAATCACATAACATATTATATTGTCATCACTACTGCCACGTCTTTGTGAATCTTGTCTGGTTTGTGCAATAATGCCCTTTCCTGAGGATCACAATGAAGACCCACAACTGATGCCACCCATTGTGTCACTGCAGAGTGGGTGTAAGTGTATTTGCAGGGCTCTTTTGTGCAGACGTCTGAGAGACGTCGGCGATGTCCCCGGTGGCACCCTGGAAGGATGCGGAGGAGAAGTTGTTGAGGGCAGTGGTGACTTTGACAGCGACAGGTAAGAAGATGGTGCTCGGGCCAGCCAGGAGCAGCTCGGCATGAAGGAGGCTGCAGATGTCCACGACTACATGTCGAGTGACTGAGCCTCCGTGTGCACTGCTGCTCAGAGAGGTCCAGGAAGCTGAGCCTCGGTCTGTGGCCCCTGTGGCGAGGGTAGTGCCCTCTGCGATGCATCTCTCTCTGCGGTTGCCCTCCCTCCTGCTGTGCAGGTGGATGTGTCACAGCACTGTGTTGTGGAGCTCCACGTGTCAGAGGTGGACGGAGTGGCCGGCGAGGCTGGTGATGCTGTTCGTCCTCCAAGGAGGTCATGACTACAGCTATGGCGGCCCCCATCTGCAAGATGTACATTTGAGGGGGTCCGCAAGGTAGGTACATGTGTCTGGACACCGGGGTAAGTGTGGAAGTTTGTGAATTTTATTGTCAGGAGAAGGGTGGTAGAGGCCAAACTTTGTCCAAAGTGACAGAGTTGCCTCCTGCAATGAGTGAGGGTCTCCCCGCCCCACCCCCCACCTGTCAAATGGACCTTTGCAGCTGCCACAGGCTGATGGCTGCAACACGTCCATTTGAATTGGGAGTGTTTCCCCCAGTACGGGAAACAGTCTCAGTTCATTTCAAAATCCCAGCCTTTCTAAAATATCAGGTCAATCAGGTCTGTAAATGACCTGAAGTACCTGTTTAATTACTTTAAGTGGCATCCCACCGGCTTTAATTGCCGGTGGGAGTCCCACATGTGGGGGCTGCGCGCGCATGTCAGCGCGTCACTGGGGAACCCGGAAGTGGGCGGGTTGGAGCCAGGCTCCAGACCCGCCCCGGGAATCCCCGATTTTCGCAGCCCACCCCACCCCCCGTCATGAAGGCACCTGATTGCGGGTGCGAAAATCGAGCCCAAGGAGTATGTGGCCCTCTTTTTCTTCCTACCAAAATGTAATATCTCACAATTATGTATATTGAAATTCATTTGCCAATTACATACCCATTCTGCAAGTTTATTAACGTCTTCCTATATTTTGTTGCAGTCCTTCTCGGTATTAACAACACCCTCCAATTTGGTGTCGCCCACAAATTTTGAACTTGTACTTCCGATTCCCGATCATTGATGTATATGGTGAACAACAGTGCTCCCAGTACTGATCCTTCCCACCTTTTGCCAGTCTGAGTAACCACCTTTAACCTACTCTCTGTTTTCTGTTTTGTAGCCAGCTTGCTGTCCATTCTGCTACCTGTCCCCTGACTCCACATGCTCTGACCTTAATCATGAGTCTACATTGTGTCACCTTATCGAAGACCTTTTGAAAATCCAAATATATTACATCTACTGGATGATGAAAGAGATAGAGAGTAAGATGAAGCAGAAAAAGGGGGCATATGACAGATGTCAGGTTGATAACACAAGGGAGAACCAGGCTGAATATAGAAATTACAGAGGAGAAGTGATTGAGGAAATGAGAGGGGCAAAGAGAGAGTATGTGATTAAACTGGTGGCCAACATAAAAGGGAATCCAAAAGCCTTCTGTAGGCATACAAACAGTAAACAGGTAATAAGAGGAGGGGTGGGGCTGATTAGGCACCAAAAGGGAGATCTATGCACGGAGGCAGAGGGCATGGCTGAGGTACTAAATGAGTACTTTGCATCTGTCTTTTCCAAGGAAGAAGATGCTGCCAAAGTCACAGTAAAAGAGGAGGTAGTTGAGATACTGGATGGGCTAAAAATTGATAAAGAGAAGGTACTAGAAAGGCTAGCTGTTCTTAAAGTAGATATGTCACCCGGTCCAAATGAGATGCATCCCAGGTTCCTGAGGGAAGTAAGGGTGGAAATTGCAGAGGGGTTGGTCATAATTTTCCAATCCTCCTTAGATATGGGAGTGGTGCCAGATGACTGGAGAATTGCAAATGTTATACTCTTGTTCAAAAAAGGGTGTAAGGATAAACCCAGCAACTACAGGCCAGTCAGTTTAACCTCGGTGGTGGGGAAGCTTTTAGAAATGATAATCTGGGACAAAATGAATAGTCACTTGGACAAGTGTGGATTAATAAAGGAAAACCAGCACAGATTTGCTAAAGGCAAATCATGTTTCATTAACTTGATTGAGTTTTTTGATGAGGTAACAGAAAGGGTTGATGAGGGCAATGCGGTTGATGTTGTGTATATGGACTTCCAAAAGGCATTTGGTAAAGTGCCACATAATAGGCTTGTCAGCAAAATTGAAGCCCGTGGAATAAAAGGGGCACTGGCAGCATGGATACAAAACTGGCTAAGTGACAGGAAACAGAGAGTAGGGGTGAACGTTTGTTTTTTGCACTGGAGGAAGGTATACAGTGGTGTTCCCCAGGGGTCGGTACTAGGACCACTGCTTTTTTTGATGACATGGATTTAGGTGTACAGGGCAAAATTTCAAAATTTGCAGATCGCACAAAATTTAGAAGTGCAGTAAACAGTGAAGAGGATAGTAATAAACTTCAAGAGGACATAGACAGGCTAAGTGATACATTTTGGTAATAAGAATGAGGAGAGACAATATAAATTAAATAGTACAATTCTAAAGGGGGTGCAGCAACAGAGAGATCTGGAGGTATATGTGCACAAATCTTTGAAGGTGGCAGGAAAGGTTGAGAAAGCAGTTCAAAATGCATAAGGGATCCTGGGCTTTATAAATAGAGGCATAGAGTACAAAAGCAAGGAAGTCATGTTGAACCTTTATAAAACACTGGTTCAGCCACAACTGGAGTGTTGTGTCCAGTTCTGGGCACCGCACTTTAGGAAGGATGTGAAGGCCTGAGAGAGGGTGCAGAAAAGATTTACTAGAATGGTTCCAGGGATGAGGGACTTCAGTTATGTGGTTAGACTGGAGAAACTGGAGATATTCTCCTTAGAGCAGTGAAGGTTGAGAGATTTGACAAAGGTATTCAAAATCCTGACGGGTTTAAAAAATATAAATAAAGAGAAACTGTTCCCATTGGCGGAAGGGTCGAGAACCAGAGGACACAGATTTAAGGCGATTGGCAAAAGAACAAAAGGTGAAATGAGGAAAATCTTTTTTACTCAGCGAGTAGTTATGATCTGGAATGTGCTGCCTGAAAGGGTGGTGGAAGCAGATTCAATTGTGGCTTTCAATAAGTAATTGGATAAATAATTGAAGGGAAAAATTTGCAGAGCTGTGGGGAAAGAGCGGGGGTGTGGGACTAACTGGATTGCCCGTACAAAGAGCCGGCACGGGCTCGATGGGCCGAATGGCCGCCTTCTGTGCTGTAACCATTCTATGATTTTATGGTTCTATGATTCTACTGCATAGCCCTTGTCTGCAATATTCTGTTACTTCGTCTCAGAATTCAATAGGGTTGGTCAAGCATGACTTTCCCTTTTGAAATCCGTGCTGACTATGCTTTATTATATTTTCGGTTTCTAGATGTTTCTCTATTTCATCTTTGAGTATGCAATCCATCATCTTTCTTACCACCGACGTTAAGTTAATTGGTTTCCCCCCTTTCTATCTTAAATGTCTTTACATCTTTTTTATCTTTTCTTCTAATGTCATGCCCACCATATTAGTCTCCCTGGTAGATACTGAAGCAAAGTAATTATTTCATATTTCTGCCATTTCACTGATATTACCTGTGAGTTTATCATGTGTATCCCTTAGTGGCCCTATCCCTATCCTCATTTTCCTTTTGTTATTTCTGTGTCTGTAGAATACGTCACAATTTTTTTGATATTCCTTGGTAATTTAATTTAATGGTTTCTTTTTGCCTTCCTAATTGTTTTTTTGACTTCTTTCCTAACCTTTTCATATTCCCTTTTGTCATCCTCTCCTTTTTTGTCTATGTACTTAGCATATGCCTTTTACATTAGTTTCAATTTTTCTCTTATTTCTTTACTCATCCATGGTGTGTCATTACTGGTTAGTTTGTTCTTGCTGTTTGGTGGGATATATTTCTCCTGGACTCTATTGATCACCGTTTTAAATGTTTCCCACTGTTGTTTTATTTCCTTGCTTGTCAGTAAATGATTTTAATTTAATTTTCCTAGTTCCATTCTCATCCCCTCAAAATCAGCTTTTTTTAACCAATTTATTGTTTTGGTCTTTGTCTTACTTACGTGCTTCTCAATCTTTACTTTCAATCTTATTATGTTGTGATTGCTGGATGTTCCCCTACACTTACTTCTCTTACCTGTTCTAGTTCATTTCGCATTATTAGATCCAGCAGTGCGTCCTCTCTTGTTGGGCATTTTACATACTGGGTAAGAAAGGAGCCCTGCACACATTGTATAAACTCCATTCCCTGTATCCCTTTACCTTCCTCTGCTTGCCAGTTTATTTGGGGGTAGTTAATATCTCCCATGATTATTATTCTACGTCCTTTACTCATGTCACTTATTTGCTTACCTATTACTTCCTCCACCTCCTTTCCACTATTAGTGGTCTGAACTATACCCCTATTAGTGTGATCGATCCCTTCTTATCTTTTATTTCAATCCATATGGATTCGGTTTCTATCCTTCTGTTAGTGATGTCCCTTTTTTCTACTGCCATTATGTTGTCTCTAATTAGTGCAGCTACTCCAACCCGCTTCTTCCTTCCCTCTCCTTTCTGATTAAGTTATAACCTGCAATGTTTAGTTGCCAGTCCTGTTCTTATGTAGCCATGTTTCAGCTCTTCCTGCTACATCTGGTTCCTCACTTCAAATTATTAGAAGTAGTGACGCAAGTTAATATGGCCATAATAAAAGCAAACCAAGCACTGGGGTTCATGTGTAGAGGGATAGAATTGAAAAGCAAAGAAATTATGTTAAACTTGTATAAAACCTTGGTTAGACCACACCTGGAGTATTGTGAACTGTTCTGGTTTCCCTATAATAAAAAGGATATAGAGGCACTGGAAAAGGTGCAAATCAGATTTACTAGGATGATACCAGAACTGAGAGGTTATACCTATCAGGAAAGATTGAACAGGGCTGGGGCTCTTTTCTCTAGAAAAGAGGAGACTGAGGGCTGTCCTGATAGAGGTCTATAAGGTTTGATAGAGTAGACGTAGAGAAAATGTTTCCACTTGTGGGGGAGACCAGAACTAGAGGTCATAAATATAAGATAGTCACTAATAAATCTAATAGCGAATTCAGGAGAAATTTCTTTACCAAGAGAGTGGTGAGAATGTGGAACTTGCTACCACAAGGAGTAATTGAGTAGCATATATAATTCTATGTAATTCTCTGTGTTGCTGTTAAAAGCATTACCTGGTCAGTCCTTTATACATGACCTCTGAGGGACATGTGATGAAGATCTGTAGTTGACATCAATATATTGGTGTAGAGTGTTGAACAATGGTCTTTCATATCTGGGACCAGTGCTCAAATCCAGCCCTCACTAATGGAGAAAATCCTCCTGTGTCCGATCGCTGTAAGAATCTGCCTTAAAATAAAATGCGTCAGCCTCAATCTGGCTCCTAGTGGCCCTGGAGCCTAGTACTCAAATAACCCCAAGATTAGCACCAAATTGGTCACGTTAATGAGCGAAACCTCGGGTGATTGGTTTCAGAAAGAGCTGATCTGCCATCCTCGCATTAACTGATGTAAACGTGCTTATTACAATGGTGCATAAAAGCGGGTCTGGACTTCCAGACAAAACTGATGTCACTCACCATAATCAAAATAATATTGACCTCTCGTAGATGCAAATTCAATAGAATACTTCCCGCAATATCGATGGTGTTGGAATATTATCCTTAAGAAATTCTCTGATTTAGATTAGTTAATCATACACTTTCAATCAAATTCTTCTGAACATTTATAAACAATAGTAGTTACAGTAAAGTATTTAGCACTATTATTACAGCAGTGTCCTGCAATTTTTCGTGCATTCGGTGTCTTCACTGGCAAGTCATAAAGTTTCTCTTGGATCGTAACGCTTATCGCCTCGGCCGCCTGTTTTACGCCTGGCCTGATATTCGGTTCTATTGAAGTTTGTAGGCGACTGAATCGTTTTCCCTGAACAAACATAACGGGCCCCAAACTCTCTCCCCATTATAAACATTTTCTATTTCAGAGAAAGTTCAGGAAGAAATTGATCGAGTGATAGGAGCCGGGAGATTCCCTCGAACAGAAGACCGGAAACTCATGCCCTACACTGACGCAGTGATACACGAAATCCAGAGGTTTGCCAACATTGTCCCGATGAACTTGCCTCATTCAACAACCGTGGACACACATTTCAGAGGATATTTCATTCCGAAGGTAGATTTAAAGACAAATGAGGATTAAATTTGACAACTTGTGCGTGGAGTTATTATTGCAATGTAATATTAAAGTTCATTTAAGGAGGGAGAAAGGAATAGGAGGATATCCTGAAAGAGTTAGATGAAGTAGGGAGAGAGGAGGCTCTTGTGGAGCATAAATGCTAGCATAGACCAGTTGGGCCGAATGGCCTGATTCTGTGCTGTAGTTTCGATGTACTTTCTAAATAGAAACAGTCACAGTATTTGAAGAGAAACTAATTCGAAGGAGTAATTTGGACATTCTCAATTAGGAAATCTGGAACCGTAATTTTAATAGTGGGGGATGACCCATTACAACCTTTTAACAACAATGTGGGGGCAATTTTAACCTAACTTGTCCGCTGGAGCCTGACAGGATCAGGTGCAACACTGGTTTTACACCCGGCCCGATTTCACTCTCCATCGAAGTCAGAAACATGCACAAAGTCAGATTTTTTTTGTTTGTTTTCAGGGAACTCACGTGATTCCCTTACTGACCTCGGTGCTGTACGATGAAACTCAGTGGGAAAAACCAAACGAATTCAACCCGTCTCACTTCCTGGATGCTGAGGGGCAGTTTGTGAAGAGAAATGCCTTCATGCCTTTCTCTGCAGGTAACGGATGGGAGAATTATGGATTCCTTTTGTAAAATATTTTCACTTGTACAGTAGCCACTGTTGAGAACAATGTTTCGTTGCGACCAGCAGCAACCTCAAAAATGCCATAATGAGATGTCATTTGGCCCAGAATACAAATATTCTAATCAAAGCTCCCTGTGGATGAGTTTCCCACTTTGACACCAGTGAAAACATTTCACCTCCCTGTAATAATCTTTCCTGCTGCCTTTTTGACTGAGCCAATCAAATGATGAGCCTTTCTGTGCTACACGTAACCCCACCAGCAGGGGAAAAAAAGTTGTCTGTTTTTAATACAACTGGACATTCTCTCTCTCTCTTTCTGCCTTTCGGGTCTCTTTCTCTCTCTGTCTGTGTAATCTGACCCATTGTGTATTCAGTATACTGGGATGTAATGTTTTCCGTGGCTAACCTGTCTGAACACCAACAACACCTTTGATTGCTGTGATATGATTGACTCCCAGCCTAATATATGCTATGCGATTTTAGAACCTCTCACTCACTCACCTGACGAAGGAGGTAAGCTCCGAAAGCTTGTGATTTTCAAATAAAACTGTTGGACTATAACCTGGTGTTGTAAGATTCCTTACATTTGTCCACCCCAGTCCATCACCGACATCTCCACATCACGACCGTACAGATACAGGAAGCCAATTTCACTTTCGAACATGTCCTCACGTCCTCCCCTGGAGGTGCTGACTGTTGCTAGGGTTACAGTTCTAGGGCTGCTATCCGCACTCTTGCTTGGATTAGTTGGATTAGTTGCCATGCTTCGTATGTGAGTCCAGACGGTCAATTTTAGTGGACTATTTTGTTTATGGAGGGCATTATCGCCAATCCGGAATGAGTCCTGATCCGACCTCCGTGTACAAGCATTTCTCAACAGAATTCGCAGGGCAGCGATTTTAGGACGGGAACCGTTGATAGCGCTAATAGTAACACACCACTCTGCTGCCTTGCGTAGGATTTACTCACTAAGGGCAGATCAAGCATCATCACGGTCTTCAAAGTTCAGTATCACACTGGGCAGCTGGTGAAACAATGTGATCTTTGCAAACTGCGTTAATGATACTTTTCAGACTGTTGCTGCCGAATTCTCGAATCTGTTTGAAATGAACGCGTACAAAGCACAAGCATATCAACAGTTAATAAAATTGAGACCATTTTATATATCAAAATCTCCAGCTTCTGAAATACCCCTCAGGACCCAACCACTTACTGGCGGAATGAGTGCACAGTGGGTGAGGATAATTGCATTCTGGTTTAATTTGTGTGATTGGGGATTTATTACCTGTGTCGACAAAAAAAAGTATGGTGGTTTTTCGGGGTTCATGACACTGGGGCCACCTGGTATGTTTCTACGGGTTCACTCCCAGATATTTACTGGTGGAAAGCTTGTGTGTAACTAAATCATTTCTCCCCGAAGTCAATTGGAAATGTGACGGGCGCTTCTCAATTTATTTTACTGTTCTTTTTCAGGTGGGAGGACGTGTGCCGGTGAGACATTGGCCAAGGTGGAACTCTTCCTGTTCTTCACAACTCTGCTGCAGAAGTTTCACTTCCAAGCCCCGCCCGGGGTTACTGACCTGGACCTCACACCACGAGTGGGATTTACACTGGTCCCAAAGCCTCACAAAGTTTGTGCTGTGCCCCGCTGATGGCCAGCACGGTTCCTACAGGTCACTCACTGGTCAATGATTATAGGTGTGTATCCCCACCTGGCTTGCATCATAACCGCTTTGCCCTTACCTTTAGTGTAGATGTTACAAAATTGTTCATTCTTTGCACAGTATGTCGTGTCATTTCACAACAGCGATAACAGCAACGAATCAACGGAGAATTTTCTCCAATTGTAAAAAATCTTGAATTCCATCCAGCGCTGCGATTCTATGTGCAAATTAATTAAGTCTCCAGTCCAGATATTTTACTTGTAACCCAACCTGTACGAATTATTAATTTTTAAAATAAAAATCTGCCCTTTATGTAGAGCATTAAGGTCACCGGGACGTCGAAAATACTTTTTTTTTAACTAATGGATTATATCTGATCAAAGGTTAAGCCATTATGAACTAATCATACAATAAATAACACTTCTCTCTGATTCTTACTATCTCACCAGCCCGCTTACTGCACGCTTTGCTCGGACTCCAAACTAATCGCACAGCTGCGCACAGGCACTCGTTACATGTTCCTGAAAACATATCTGCTGTAAGATTAATATTAACGTGGTGAATAAATATCTAAAAAAATGAAGTCTTATGTAAAATGTCGTTGGTTATTAGAAAATGTTCCTCAAAATGCAGAAGCCGGTGGTTGAGTGGGATCAGTGTCGATGGGAGCTCAGGGCTGTTTCACCCACTTTCCATCCTCCAGTGCCGCCTCGTTGCTTGTATCAATAATGCAGTTTGCAAAGATCGAAATGGGTAGTTGTACAGAGATATGAACAGATTTATCACCCAATACTGGTTAAGGGAGCCGATCACTTATTTTCATGCTTGCACTTTTAAAAATAAGGAACGAAAGGCATAAAATTCAATTTCAATGGGGCACAAAATGGGTGGTGGAAAGGAAATAGGCGGAGTTTATAACGGGCGGCCGATCCGCTGCTGCCCATTTTGCGCTACCGCCCAAAACAGACTTCCCACCCTGAGCCGTGGAGCCGCGAATCCTCAGCGCCAACACAGGGGGAGCCCAGAGGAAGTGATCCAGTAATTAAGGTGAGCCGGGAGATTCCAATCGGGCTCTCCAATCCTTAAACAACTGAGCAGCACTTGTTACCGTGAGAAGTGCAAACTGTGACATTTCTCCACCGACCATTCATCATGTCACGAGGTTTGCTTCCTGAGTAGTGTATGTGAACTGAGCATACTGGAGGCTTTGAGCTTTCTCTTGGAGTTGTGTGTAACACGCTCTTTCCCAGGATAGCTTGATGCCACTGGTGACCACTAGGTCAGATGGAGCCATGGTTGCATCCTCCATAATTTAACCATTACATGGAGGTTGTGTCTTCCAATCACAGGAGGTGAAAAGGAAGAAGGCGGTACAGACCATTTCGGGCAGGATTTTGTCTCCTCGTTTTCCCAACACCGTTCATGGGATGTGGGCGTCGCTGGCGAGGCCGGCATTTATTGCCCATCCCTAATTGCCCTTGAGAAGGTGGTGGTGAGTCGCCTTCTTGAACCGCTGCAGTCCGTGTGGTGACGGTTCTCCCACAGTGCTGTCAGGTAGGGAGTTCCAGGATTTTGACCCAGCGACGATGAAGGAATGGCGATATATTTCCAAGTCGGGATGGTGTGTGACTTGGAGGGGAACGTGCAGGTGGTGTTGTTCCCATGTGCCTTCTGCTCTTGTCCTTCTAGGTGGTAGAGGTCGCGGGTTTGGGAAGTGCTGTCGAAGAAGCCTTGTGCCCGCACTCCAGTATAACCAGATCGCTAAACAAATCCAGGCCAATCGAACAAATTAATTCCTCTGTTAGGCTTTCCGCCTGCAGTTTGGAAGCCATGTTCACATTCAGCACTTCCTGATTCAAAACACTTCCAGTTTCAATGATTTTCACAGGTTGAATCCAATCCATGTTTCAGCAAAAACCTGCCCATTCTGGTCAGTACTGGATTATTTACTAGTACACAAGTTGAAGTGTCAAATCTGTCTTGGGATAGATAGATAGATAGAAACATAGGTAGATAGATAGGAACAGGAGGAGGCCATTCAGCCCCTCCAGCCTGTTCCGTCATTCAGTGAGATCACGGCTGATCTGTATCCTAACTCCATCCACCCACCTTGACTTCATATCCCTGAATACCCTTGGCTAGCAAAAATCTATCAATCTCAGATTTAAAATTATTAATAGAGCTAGCATAGAATCATAGAATCATAGAAGTTTACAACATGGAAACAGGCCCTTCGGCCCAACATGTCCATGTCGCCCAGTTTATACCACTACGCTAGTCCCAATTGCCTGCACTTGGCCCATATATCCCTCTGTACCCATCTTACCCATGTAACTGTCCAAATGCTTTTTAAAAGACAAAATTGTACCCGCCTCTACTACTGCCTCTGGCAGCTCGTTCCAGACACTCACCATCCTTTGAGTGAAAAAATTGCCCCTCTGGACCCTTTTGTATCTCTCCCCTCTCACCTTAAATCTATGTCCCCTCGTTATAGACTCCCCTACCTTTGGGAAAAGATTTTGACTATCTACCTTATCTATGCCCCTCATTATTTTATAGACTTCTATTATATCACCACTTAACCTCCTACTCTCCAGGGAAAAAAGTCCCAGTCTATCTAACCTCTCCCTATAAGTCAAACCATCAAGTCCTGGTAGCATCCTAGTAAATCTTTTCTGCACTCTTTCTAGTTTAATAATATCCTTTCTATAGTAGGGTGACCAGAACTGTACACAGTATTCCAAGTGTGGCCTTACTAATGTCTTGTATAACTTCAACAAGACATCCCAACTCCTGTATTCAATGTTCTGACCAATGAAACCAAGCATGCCGAATGCCTTCTTCACCACCCTATCCACCTGTGACTCCACTTTCATGGAGCTATGAACCTGTACTCCTGGATCTCTTTGTTCTATAACTCTCCCCAACGCCCTACCATTAACGGAGTAGGTCCTGGTCCAATTCGATCTACCAAAATGCATCACCTCACATTTATCTAAATTAAACTCCATCTGCCATTCATCGGCCCATTGGCCCAATTTATCAAGATCCCGTTGCAATCCTAGATAACCTTCTTCACTGTCTACAATGCCACCAATCTTGGTGTCATCTGCAAACTTACTAACCATTCCTCCTAAATTCTCATCCAAATCATTAATATAAATAACAAATAACAGCGGACCCAGCACCGATCCCTGAGGCACACCGCTGGTCACAGGCCTCCAGTTTGAAAAACAACCCTCTACAACCACCCTCTGTCTTCTGTCATCAAGCCAATTTTGTATCCAATTGGCTACCTCACCTTGGATCCCATGAGATTTAACCTTACGTAACAGCCTACCATGCGGTACCTTGTCAAAGGCTTTGCTAAAGTCCATGTAGACCACGTCTACTGCACAGCCCTCATCTACTGGTTTTTGTGGGAGAGACAGAGACTTGTGGGGGAGTCCAAAACTAGAGGTCATAAATATAAAATGGTTACTAATAAATCCAATAGGGAATTCAGGAGAAACTCCTTTATCCAAAGGTTGGTTAGAATGTGGAACTCACTACCACAAGGAGTAGTGGAAGCAAACAGCATAGATGCATTTAAGGGGAAACTGGATAAACACATGAGGGAAAAGGGAATAGAAGGGTATGTTGATAGGGTGAGATGAAGAGGGGAGGGAGGAGGCTCGTGTGGAGCATAATCACCGGCATAGACCAGTTGGGCCGAACGGCCTGTTTCTGTGCTGTAGACTCGATGTAACTCAATGTAAGAATTCCACACATCTACCACCCTTTGTGTGAAGAAGTGTTTCCTAACTTCTCTCCTGAATGGCCTGGCTCTGATTTTAAGGTTATGTCCCCTTGTCCTGGACTCCCCCACCAGTGGAAAATGTTTCTCTCTATCTAACCTATCAATTCCTTTCTAAATCCCTAAAAACCTCAATCAAATCACCCATTAACCTTCTATATTCCAGGGAATACAAACCTGGTTTATGGAATCTCTCCTCATAATCGAACCCTTGGAGCCCTGGTAACATTCTGGTGAATCTGCGCTGCACTCCTTCCAAGGCCAATCTAAGTTATGGTGCCCAGAACTGTACACATACTCCAGGGTCTAACCAGGGCTTTGTACAGCTGTAGCAAAACTTCCTCCTCTTTATATTCTAACCATCTAGTTATAGAGGCTAACATTCCATTAGCCTTTTTGATTATATTTTGTACCCAACCACTACATTTTAGTGATCTGTGTACATGGACCCCTAAATCCCTTTGGACCTCCACTGTTCCGAGCTTTTCACCATTTAAAAAATACTCCGATTGATCCTTTTTTGATCCAAAATGGATGACCTCATACTTACCTGCGTTGAAATCCTTCTGCCACAGTTTAACTCACTCATTTCATCTATCAATGTCTCTTACTAATTACTATGCCACCAATCTTTGCGTCATCGGCAAACTTGGATATATGGCTCTCTATTGTGTTATTTAAGTCATTAATAAATATGGTGAATCGTTGAGGCCCCGGCACAGATCCTTGTGGGACACCACTAGTCACTTCCTTCCAATTTGAGAACATACCCATTATCCCGACTCTCTGTCTTCTACCACCTAACCAATCTCCTAACCAGGTCAATAAATTGCCTTCAATTCCATGAGCTTTAATTTGAGCTAACAGTCTCTTATGTGAAACCTTATCGAATGCCTTCTGGAAGTCCATATAAACTACATCCATAGACATTCCCCTGTCTACTACTTTAGTTACTTCCTCAAAAAAATCAATTAAGTTCATTAGACATGACCTATCCTTTACAAATCCGTGTTGGCTCTCTAATCAGCTCAAATTTCTCTAAGTGCTCAGTCACCTTGTTCTTAATTATAGATTCCAATAACGTCCCCATATTAGATGTTAGACTAAGAGGGCCATAATTTCCTAGTTTCTCTCTCTCACCTTTCTTAAATAATGGAGTCACATTTTGCAATTTTCCAACGTAAAGGGATAATTCCTGAATCGAGAGAGCTTTGGAAGATTATGGCTAAAGCATCTGCAATTTCCTCATCTACTGCCTTTAAAACCCTGGGGTGGAAACCATCAGATCCTGGGGATTTGTCAGTCTTCAGTGCTATTATTTTTTCTAATACTGTTTCCTTGCTCACATTGACTTTAGTGAGTTCCAGTCCTTGATTCATTATTAGTTTCCCTGGAATGTCAGATATATTATCCTCTTCCTCTACTGTGAAGACTGACACTAAGTCATTATTCAACAAGTCTGTCATTGCCTTATTTTCATTTGTAATATT
The DNA here is from genome assembly GCF_035084215.1 of Heptranchias perlo. Taxonomy (NCBI): domain Eukaryota; kingdom Metazoa; phylum Chordata; class Chondrichthyes; order Hexanchiformes; family Hexanchidae; genus Heptranchias; species Heptranchias perlo. The sequence continues at coordinate 2,055,006 of NC_090363.1, forward strand.
GCCCGCATCTGTTTTAAAGGGCCCACATTACCCATGACTACCCTTTTCTCTTCTAATATAATTGTAAAAACCTTTTGTGTTAATCTTGATATTCCTCGCAAGTTTCTTTACGTATTCCCTTTTTGCAGCTCTTACTAACTTTGTGTCTTCCTTTGCTGTTCTTTATATCTCTCCCAGTCCCCTGGATCTACACTATTCTTTGCACTTTAGTATGCTCTTTCCTTTAGTTTTATGTTATCTTTCACTTTTTTTGTCGACCATGGCTGTTTTATTTGCGAAGTACAACTCTTGCCCCTTAGGGGCATGTATTAAGCTAAATTCTTTTTTGAACACCTCCCACTGTTCATCTGAAGTTTTATCCAATAACAGTTTTGACCAGTTTGCTATCGTCAGTCTCGGTCTCATCCCGTTAAAATTAGCCGTGCCAAAATCTAGAATATTAGTAACTTTTTTTAAAATTCATTCATGGGATGTGGGCGTCGCTGGTGAGGCCGGCATTTATTGCCCATCCCTAATTGCCCTTGAGAAGGTGGTGGTGAGCCGCCTTCTTGAACCGCTGCAGTCTGTGTGGTGACGGTTCTCCCACAATGCTGTTAGGAAGGGAGTTCCAGGATTTTGACCCAGCGATGATGAAGGAACGGCGATATATTTCCAAGTCGGGATGGTGTGTGACTTGGAGGGGAACGTGCAGGTGGTGTTGTTCCCATGTGCCTGCTGCTCTTGTCCTTCTAGGTGGTAGAGGTCGCGGGTTTGGGAGGCGCTGTCGAAGAAGCCTTGGCGAGTTGCTGCAGTGCATCCTGTGGATGGTCCACACTGCAGCCACTGTGCGCCGGTGGTGAAGGGAGTGAATGTTTAGGGTGGTGGATGGGGTGCCAATCAAGCGGGCTGCTTTGTCCTGGATGGTGTCGAACGTCTTGGGTGTTATTGGAGCTACACTCATCCAGGCAAGTGAAGAGTATTCCATCACACTCCTGACTTGTGCCTTGTAGATGGTGGAAAGGCCTTGGGGAGTCAGGAGGTGAGTCACTCGCCGCAGAATACCCAGCCTCTGACCTGCTCTCGTAGCCACAGTATTTATATGGCTGTGTCACATTTCTTCTTTTCAAACCTAACTTTGAATTCGATCATACAATGATCACTGTTAGATAAATGTTCCCTTACTGTTAGATTATTAACTAAGTCTGGCTCATTACCCATTACTGAATCTGACATGGCCTACCTTCTTGTTGATTGATAGATACATAGATAGATAGACAGAAAAGTACAGACAGAGGGTAGAGAGTCAGTCCTCAAGGGCTAAAGTCCGTGCTTTTTGTTTGTATTTCCCATTTCTGCCCCATGGCGTCACAGTTGTCTGTTTAGTTACAGCAGCAGCTCCGTTCTTCTGGAGATGCTGTTCGCGGTATTGTACAAATGAAAACGTCCTACCGTACTTGCAATCACTTTAGTTCTGTAAAGCAGCTCTACAGAGTCCAGTAGCAGTGCGGTAGAAATCTCCCTCTATGCAGAGATCTGACTACAGTGAAGTACTCCTCATATTTTCCTACAGCTCCAGTTTTGTGCAAAATTTCCGTACGTTTACAATCTGCACGCGTTGGCCTAGAAAGAGTATTAATTAAATTAATTTAAATTAAATGTCATGACTGACAGCACTGCGGCGCAGTACACTTTGGTGCTGTCCAATCGAATCCTGCATCGTGTGCTCAAGCCAACGCTGACAAAGGGATGAGGCTAGACGGGGATAGACTGGAGAAGCTGGGGTTGTTCTCCTTGGAACAGAGAAGGTTGAGAGGAGATTTGATCGAGGTGTCCAAAATCATCAAGGGTCTAGACAGAGTAGATAGAGAGAAACTGTTCCCATTGGTGGAAGGGTCAAGAACCAGAGGACATAGATTTAAAGTGATTGGCAAAAGAACCAAAGGTGACATGAGGGAAAACTTTTTTACACAGCGAGTGGTTAGGATCTGGAATGCACTGCCCGAGGGGGTGGTGGAGGCAGATTCAATCATGGCCTTCAAGAGGGAACTGGATAAGTACTTGAAACGAAAAAATTTGCAGGGCTACGGGGAGAGGGCGGGGGAGTGGGACTAGCTGGATTGCTTGGCATGGAGCCGGCATGGACTCGATGGGCCGAACGGCTTCCTTCCATGCTGTAACCTTTCTGTGATTCTATGAGGCATCAGAGGAAATGCTGCGGGACTTTCAAAAACCTACAGCTAAAATAAAACGTTGTTATTTCACTGAAGACAACAATAACTGAAAACCATATCTGACACATTATAAGAACTGGGCCTGAAACATTCAGCACAAACACTAATAACATTTCCCCTATGGATTGCACCATGTGAGACCCTTTATCCGCAATGTAATCTGACCCTGATACTCCCTCATAATCTTTTATTTAGCATTTATTTCTTAATTTTACAATAGCACTGGCTTGAAAACGGATTATGTACTGTTATCAGAAAGTCACTAGAATTGGTTGAAGTTTAGTATATATTTTGTAGATTTTAATTTGCATCAGAAAAAGGAACACCCTGATCAGCCTTTCTTCACAGCCGGGATGGGGCGGGTTGGAGGCGTGCACCTAGGGGGTGATTTTAACCCCCAAGAACGGACGGGTTGGGGCGGGTGGGAGTTGAAAATAATTGTTTTTTTGGGTCGCAACTGCAAAATTTTCAGACTTTGCATTCCCAGTGGGAAGCCTGGACTTTTACACCCCGATGTTAAACTTGGAAATAAAGCCGGGTTGTGGTCGCGACCCAAAAAACAACCCGTCCCCAACCCACCCGTTCTTGGGGGTTAAAATCACCCCCTAGAGACTACACTTGTGTCCATCTCTGGCCTCGGGCTGTGGTCTGAATCTGCCTTTCCTGTAACTGAACTGTGGGCCCACACAGGACAGGCTGGTTTACAAATGACTGATTGAACTTCTGAACATTTCATCCGCTGATGAAGAGAACACTGAACTTTCACAGTTGGGAAACTCAGATCCAAGATTCTTGCAGGAATGACTGAAGGAGCCCAACAGTTCGCAAATGGAGAGCAAACGGATTGAAATGTGCGGCTGCTTCTAACATTGAAAGTGTGTTGTTTTTATTTCTTCTCTGAACATAGGCGCCACTGACGAGGCCGCATGTATTGTCCATCCCTAGTTGCCCTGAGAATGTGGTAGTGGGTCTTGTGAAAACACTACAGTCAGTAATGGTGATGGAGCTCCCCTGGTGGTGTTAAGCAGGGAGTTCTGGGGTTTGGACCCAACACTGATGAACCAACGAAAAAATTGCAGAGTTAGGTAGGTACGTGACTGAGGGATTTGGTAAAACTGTCACGTGCGTGTGTGGGTGTATGTACATGTGTATGTGTGTGATTGTGAGTGTATGTGCGTGTGTGTGAGTATACGTGTGCGTGGTTGTGTGTGTGTATGTGCATGTATCATTCTTTTTATTCGTTCATGGGATGTGGGTGTCACTGGCATGGCCGGCATTTATTGCCCATCCCTAATTGCCCTTCAGAAGGTGGTGGTGAGCCGCCTTCTTGAACCGCTGCAGTCTGTTTGGTGAAGGTTCTCCCACAGTACTGTTAGGAAGGGAGTTCCAGGATTTTGACCCAGCGACGATGAAGGAACGGCATTGTCGGAGGTGGCGTCTTTCAGATGAGATGTTAAACCGAGGCTCCGTCTGACTTCTCGGGTAGACGTAAAAGATCCCATGGTGCTATTTGAGTTCTCCCCGGTGTCCCTGCCGATATTTATCCATCAAACAACAGATTATCTGGTCATTATCACATTGCTGTTTGTGGGATCTTGCTGTGCGCAAATTGGCTGCCGCGTTTCCTACATTACAACAGTGACTACATTTCAAAATGTACTTCATTGGCTGTAAAGCGCCTTGGGACGTCCGGAGGTTGTGAAAGGTGCAGGATAAATATGTCATTCTATTTGCAGTTCCTGCAATGAAGTTGAGACATTTTGCAGAGAACAGCCCCCTTTGACCTTCCTAGACTTTACCCAGCGTGACCTATTTTCGGTTTCCCCGGGCCTCTTCTTTCTTTTCTCGATGCCCCGCCGTGTGTGGGATTCCTCCCATAAAAATTACACCTTAAATTGTCTCCAGCGCAGTTTTCCAGACTGAAGCAGTTCTTTTTGCAGAATTCCCCCCCCGACGCCTGCTCATTGAGGGGACTCTGTGTGTTTGGCTGAGTGACTCCACTGTCATTTTCTTAATACTCCCTCATACACGATCAACACGTGTGGCCAGAACATTTTACACTCTTTCATCCCAAACAATCATTCCAAATCTTAATTTTATACCGTGACACGTTCTTCCGCGTTTTACTTGCAGCAACATCTACACAAAATAAGAATTCCGTTTCAGTAATTCGGACAGTTGGTGATTAATTCACAATATTATCACAGCAGATGGGCTCCGGCGAGGGTCACTTGCAGGGAGTGACCATGGGAAGATCCCCGGTCAGAGAGGCGTTTTTTTTGGGTTTTCAATCAGCGCCTGTTTCAGACCCGCTATGTGCGGCTGTGGCGCTAATCCTGGACAGGAATTTCAGGCCAACAGCTCGCCATTCTGCCTCAAGATGGAAGATGTTATTTTCTGAGATTCCCTGAGTTACAGGCGCGCACTGACCAGAAACTGAGTTACAGTCGGTAATGTTTATTACACAGAAACACCCGGGAGGAAATACAATCAGCAACTGAGATTCGAGATACAATGATGGGAAAAGACACTTTAGTGTTCGGCAGATTGTCAGCGGAGCTGAGTTCTCCCCGCCGGCATTCAGTCCCGGACTGAAGATGGGAAATGTAGGGGGTGATTTTAACCCCCAAGAACGGACGGGTTGGGGCGGGTGGGAGTTGAAAATAGTTGGTTTTTTGGGTCGCACTGCAAAATTTTCGGACTTTGCATTCCCAGTGGGAAGCCTGGACTTTTACACACCCAAGTTAAACCCGGAAATAAAGCCGGGTTGTGGTCACGACCCAAAAAACAACTGTTTTCAACTCCCACCCGCCCCCAACCCACCTGTCCTTGGGGGTTAAAATCACCCCCGTAGTCTCTCAGTGAAAGTGTGGAGATGGGACGTGTTATCCGCCCTCACGGTCCAGGTACATCCCGATCTTCCGGGGATCCACACTCGGGGTGAGGGGGGGGGGGCGGAGTCCATGAGAAGGAGGTGAGGGCAAAATAGCCCATTGCCAGGTAACGACCAGACAGCCCATTATCCGGCCTCAGGTATCTGGTCGATTCTCCCTTTCCTGTGGCCGCTCCCACACCCCCACACAGTCGTATTCTCAGCCTCCATCTCCCAGTAGTGTCTCCCTGATGTGAATCCCTCCGATCCCAGGACAAAGGCCCAGGAATCAAACCTCTCCGGGGTGTCAGGCAGCGGCTGGTCTTGGTCTCCAAGTCTCACACTGTTCCGGTCCTCAGACACGATGAGCCGGGGATGGGCTGTGTTTGGATTCAGAGTCAGGGAGGCTGGAGCTGGGGGAAAGTTAAAATAACTCAGTCAGTGATTTAGTTTCTTGCGGTGATTTATTCAAACTCTGAGTGACTTCCTTTTCTAAGAATGAATAATTAATTTTCCTCAGTATTTAACAGCGAGGCTAACAAGGTGCACATGACATTAGAAGACGAGATCAAATAAGATATAAAGACATTTAAGATAGAAGAGGGGGATTTAAGTGATAAAGAATAAAACCTTTAGTTGGGATGGATTACCTCCGCACCTATCAAAAGAAATTACAGAAGATAAGCAGAGGCACTATTACACGTATATAAAAAATCACTAGTAAAGGGAATAGTGCCAGAGGACTGGCGGACAGTTAATGTGATTCTTATATTTAAAACGGGAAATAGAATAAGTCCGGGGAACTATCGACCGATTATCTTAACGTCGGTAATAGGAAAGATTATCGCATCTTTACTCGAAGATGTAATTGAAAAACATCTAGAAACTGAAGATATAATAAAGAATGGTCAGCACGGATTTCAAAAGGTCATTGCTTGACCAACATTATTGAATTATTTGAAGAAGTAACAGAAAGAGTAGACAAAGGTAATGCAATAGATTTAATATATTTAGATTTTCAAAACTCCCTCAGTACTACACCTTGGATTATGTCCTCAAGTCTCTGAAGTGGGGCATGAACCCACAACCTTCTGACTCAACTGTGCTATCACAGAGCCAAGACAAACACATTAACACTATCACAGAGCCAAGACTAACACATTAACACTATCACAGAGCCAAGACTACCACATTACAAACCAGATAAACTCTTTCCTGTATTTTTCTTAAATCACTGCAGATTTCTAGAGGCAATCAAGGAGAGAGCTCTCCATGTCCCATGTTCCACTGTGAGAGCTAGAACCACTTCCATATGCATTCCCTTATCTACCACTTTAGTTACCTGCTCAAAAAATTCAACCAGGTTCATTAGACATGATTTACCCTTTACAAATCCATGCTGGCTCTCTCTGATCAGTTCTTATTTGTCAATGTGCTCAGTGGGATGAAGCCTAAAAAGGATGGGATTACTGGACTGCCTGCCAGTGAATACAGGACAATCCATTTCAATAAATGGACCGGAAATCAGGCCGACTTTCTTATAGGCGGACACTCCGATCCAACCGATTTGCCATCATTCACTGAACCCAAGTGATCCACGAGTTAAAATATATTTATTCCTTCAGAGAGCTTCCTGTTTTATTATATATCATAAAGGGATTGTAAAGAAAAAAATGACAACACGCTATTCGCTTCATTTGAAACTGTCACAGTAAAGAGTGATTAAATTTCACTCACTACATGTTACATCTACATGCTGCCCCTCGGTGACATCACCCGAAAACACGACGTCAGATTCCACATGTACGCTGATGACACCCAGCTCTACCTCACCACCACCTCCCTCGACCCCTCCACTGTCTCTCATTTGTCGCACTGCTTGTCCGACATCCAGTACTGGATGAACAAAAATTCCTTCCAACTAAATATTGGGAAGACCGAAGCCATTGTCTTCAGTCCCCGCCACAAACTCCATTCCCTCACCACCGACTCCATCCCTCTCCCTGCCCACTGTCTGAGGCTGAACCAGACCGTTTGCAACCTTGGCATCCTATTTGACCCTGAGATGAACTTCTAACCCCATATTCGCTCCATCACCAAGACCGCCTACTTCCACCTCTGTAACATCGCCCGTCTCCGCCCGGCCTCAGCTGCTGCTGAAACCCTCATCCGTGCCTTTCTTACCTCTAGCCTCGACTATTCCAATGCTCTCCTGGCCGGCCTCCCATCTTCCACCTCCCTTAAACTTGAGTCATCCAAAACTCTGCTGCCCGAATCCTAACTCGTACCAAGTCCCGTTCACCCATCACCCCCTGTGCTCGCTGACCTACATTGGCTCCCGGTCCGGGAACGCCTCAATTTTAAAATTCTCACCCTTGTTTTCAAATCCCTCCATGACCCTCGCCCCCTCCCTATCTCTGTAACCTCCTCCAGCCCTACCACCCTCCGAGATCTCTGCCTCCTCCAATTCTGGCCTCTTGCGCATCCCTGATTTTAATCACTCCACCATTGGCGGCCGTGCCTTCAGCTGCCTGGGCCCTAAGCTCTGGAATTCCCTCCCTTAACCTCTCCGCCTCTCTCTCCTCCTTTAAGATGCTCCTTAAAACCTACCTCTTTGACCAAGCTTTCGGTCACCTGTCCTAATATTATGTGGTTCGGTGTCAAATTTTGTCTGATTTACGCTCCTGTGAAGCGCCTTGGGATGTTTTACTACTGTAAACAATTTTACAACACCAAGTTATAGTCCAGCAATTTTATTTTAAATTCACAAGCTTTCGGAGGCTTCCTCCTTCGTCAGGTGAACGATGAAGGCTTCCTCCTTCACCTGACGAAGGAGGAAGCCTCCGAAAGCTTGTGAATTTAAAATAAAATTGCTGGACTATAACTTGGTGTTGTAAAATTGTTTACAATTGTCAACCCCAGTCCATCACCGGCATCTCCACATCATGTTTTACTACGTTAAAGGTGCTATATAAATGCAAGTTGTTGTTGAAAACAGTAAAATAAGCATTTTTTGAATTAAGGATTGGTCTGCAGACAGAATCTGCACTGGCAATGCAAGGGTTACTGAAATGATTGTGTACATATATATATATATTTAAAACCCTCAGGAAGGCGTGGCCCCGTGTCTCCGTCAGGTTTATCCTTCGCAATATCAGCTCTAGTCTGACTCATCCGATACAATTGTATACACACTGAAACTGGGAGGGGGAACTCGGTTAACCTCAGACAGGAAATCCCTTGTCTGCTGCCGATTACATTCCCTGGCAACAGCGCTCCCTGAATCTGGAAACACGGCTCAGAAAACACACACACATCACACACACTATTTGTATCATGATGTGGAGATGTCGGTGATGGACTGGGGTGGACAAATGTAAGGAATCTTACAACACCAGGTTATAGTCCAACAATTTTATTTTAAAATCACAAGCTTTCGGAGATTATCCCCTTCGTCAGGTGGACTATTTGTATCAAACCTCCCCGTGTGTGTAAATACACCGGAAGGTTTAAAGGAATCTTGCAGCGATCTAGAGAGAGATAACATGCTGGACCTGCCTTGCGCTGGTTACATTGTGACATCTGATCGGTTACATTGTAACAGGAGATCGGTTACATTGTAACAGCAGATCGGTTACATTGTAATAGCTGATCAGTTACACTGTCGCATCTGATCGGTTACATTGTAACAGCTGATCAGTTACAAGATGTTAATTACAACCTTTCTCACTGTTCGCATGCACTGAGTACTGCAGATTGATGCTGATTTCCTGTTGCCATTTCTCAGTGAAGTTTTGATTGCAGGAAGTTTCTTTTTTAATAATAAAGCCCAGATCGGAACTGAAGCATCAGCTTTGGGTGTGAGACCGGCTGGACCGACTCAGCGCACACAGACGGAAACCGAAGGCAGCTCTCCCCGCCCACCATCTCTCTCTCTCTGCCCCCCAGAGGAAGTGTTTCTCCCGTCGACATGGCTTCCAAGCACCAGGCCGAGAGCTTCACCGAGGAACTCATCTGCCCCGTCTGCCTGGAGCTCTTCAGCGACCCGGTGACTCTGGAGTGCGGTCACAACTTCTGCCGGGGCTGCATCGGGCGCTGCTGGGAGGGACGCGACACCAACTCGTGCCCCGAGTGCCGGGAGGTTTTCCCGCAGCGGAGCATTCAGGTCAACCGGGTGCTGGCTAACCTGGCCGAGAAGGCCCGGAGGTTCAGCCTGAACCCCGGGGACAGGGAGGCCAAGCGGTACTGCGAGGAACACGAGGAGGAGCTGAAACTCTTCTGCGCGACCGACAGCGAGCTCATCTGCCACATCTGCAGGGACGGGCGGAACCACCGCAGCCACAGCTTCATGCCCATAAAGGAAGCGGTGGAGAGCTACAGGGTGAGTGGGACCTGCGACTGGGGGCCCCCTCCTCCACTTCCTCCCTCCTCCTCCTCCTCCAGTTGTGTCAGTAAGTTTTTGGAAAGAGAACCCCCACTTTTCACCCCTCTTGCCCCCAAGGTGCAGATTCATGCCGGGGTACCAGTGTCACAGTCCAAGTGGCCGTCCTTCGTTCGTGAGCCCAGAGAGGGAGTGGTGACAGGCTATTCGACCATGTAAACATCACTGTACTGGCTGGATTCTGTCCTCTATACAGACAGTGAGTGGTGACAGGCTATTCGACCATGTAATCATCACTGTACTGGCTGGATTCTGTCCTCTATACAGACAGTGAGTGGTGACAGGCTATTCGACCATGTAAACATCACTGTACTGGCTGGATTCTGTCCTCTATACAGACAGTGAGTGGTGACAGGCTATTCGACCATGTAATCATCACTGTACTGGCTGGATTCTGTCCTCTATACAGACAGTGAGTGGTGACAGGCTATTCGACCATGTAATCATCACTGTACTGGCTGGATTCTGTCCTCTATACAGACAGTGAGTGGTGACAGGCTATTCGACCATGTAAACATCACTGTCACTGTGCGGGCTGGATTCTGGCCTCTATACAGACAATGAGTGGTGACAGGCTATTCGACCATGTAAACATCACTGTACTGGCTGGATTCTGTCCTCTATGGAGACAGTGAGTGGTGACAGGCTATTCGACCATGTAAACATCACTGTACCGGCTGGATTCTGTCCTCTATAGAGACAGTGAGTGGTGACAGGCTATTCGACCATGTAAACATCACTGTACCGGCTGGATTCTGTCTTCTATACAGACAGTGAATGGTGACAGGCTATTCGACCATGTAAACATCACTGTCACTGTGCGGGCTGGATTCTGGCCTCTATACTGAAATGCACTTCTGGCAGGAGTCACTGAATGATGATCAGGAGTGGGAACCCTGGCTGGTTACTCCCTCTGCCCCATCCTGGGGTGTTGAGGCGAAAAGTAAAGTCCCTACCCCCTACTCTAGCTGAGATCCATTAACTCAGACTATAAGGAAAGGATTAATCAGAGTAACAGCAGATGTCTGCTACTGAATTGGAGTGATTTTATACTGTAGTGATGTTAACTCTTAACCTTTGTTTGTTAAGTGGGGAGTTCAGAATCTTAAATTGTAATGTCTTAAACTAGTTCAATTGTACAGCTACACAGCGATTCTAAGATGGTGACCACTGAACTTCATTATAGGAGAAACTGAAGGTTACTTTGGATTCGTTGAGCAAGGAGAAGGAGGCTGCAGTCGAAGCTGAGCTTAAACAGAAGCACAACATTTCAGAACTGAAAGTAAGTTCTGTCTGTGCAGATTGTCCAGGGTCTCGGTTCATTAGGAAAGAAATAATTTGCATTTATATAGCGCCTTTCACAACCTCAGGACATCCTAAAGCGCTTTCCAACCAATGAAGTACTTTTGAAGTGTAGTCACTGTTGTAATGTAGGGAAACGCGGCAGCCAATTGGCACAATAGAGTCATGGAATCTTTTATATCCATCTGAGAGGGTAGATGGGGCCTCAGTTTAACATCTCACCTGAAAGATGGCACCTCCGACAGTGCAGCACTCCCTCAGTACTGCCCCTCCGACAGTGCGGCGTTCCCTCAGTACTGCCCCTCCGACAGTGCGGCGATCCCTCAGTACTGCCCCTCCGACAGTGCGGCGATCCCTCAGTACTGCCCCTCCGACAGTGCGGCGTTCCCTCAGTACTGCCCCTCCGACAGTGCGGCGTTCCCTCAGTACTGCCCCTCCGACAGTGCGGCGTTCCCTCAGTACTGCCCCTCCGACAGTGCGGCGTTCCCTCAGTACTGCCCCTCCGACAGTGCGGCGTTCCCTCAGTACTGCCCCTCCGACAGTGCGGCGTTCCCTCAGTACTGCCCCTCCGACAGTGCGGCGTTCCCTCAGTACTGACCCTCCGACAGTGCGGCGTTCCCTCAGTACTGACCCTCCGACAGTGCGGCGATCCCTCAGTACTGCCCCTCCGACAGTGCGGCGTTCCCTCAGTACTGACCCTCCGACAGTGCGGCGTTCCCTCAGTACTGACCCTCCGACAGTGCGGCGTTCCCTCAGTACTGACCCTCCGACAGTGCGGCGTTCCCTCAGTACTGACCCTCCGACAGTGCGGCGTTCCCTCAGTACTGACCCTCCGACAGTGCGGCGTTCCCTCAGTACTGACCCTCCGACAGTGCGGCGTTCCCTCAGTAATGCACTGGGCAGTTTTCCTCCTTTTGTTTTAAATTACTATTCTGGTTTTTAAGATTCGTGTTTCATTTTTTAGAAACAGGCGAGCAGTCTGCAGACTCACATCACGTCTCAGTTTGCTAAAATGCACCAGGTTCTCAAAGATAGAGAAGAGAATTTGATCCGGGAGCTCCGGGAACAGGAAGAGTGGATCTTACAGAGAATGGAGAAAAATCTTCGGGGGATTCAGGAGAATTTAGCTGCCTTACAGCAAAAGCTATCCAAGTTACAGTTAAGAATGGATCAGCAAGATACATTCACCTTCCTAAAAGTAAGTGAGACTGCCTTTAATTCAATGATACTGCATGTAGTCGGAGAAATATAGGTAAAAGACAAGCCTCACTCACTGGGTGGAATTTACTGCATCAGCTTTGGGTGTAAGACTGGAATGCACATTAGGAATTCTCCACTCATAGAATCATAGAAGGTTACAGCATGGAAGGAGGCCATTCAGCCCATCTAGTCCGCACCGGCACTATGCAAGAGCAATCCAGCTAGTCCCACTGCCCCGTCCTATCCCTGTAGCCCTGCACATTTTTTGTTTCAAGTACTTATCCAGTTCCCTTTTTAAGGCCATGATTGAATCTGCCTCCACCACCCCCTCGGGCAGTGCATTCCAGATCCTAACCACTCGCTGTGTAAAAAAGTTTTTCCTCATGTCACCTTTGGAAACTCCAACCCATAATTTTCTGACCATTTATCTTTGTGACTCTCCGTTCTTACGATTCTGGCCTCTTTCCCCTCCCGCCCCACTTTCGCCCCACCATTGGCAGCTGTGCTTTAAGCCACCTGGGTTCTGAGCTCTGGAACTCCCTCCCTAAACCTCTCCGTCTCCTTGTCCCCCTTTTAAAACCCTCCTTAAAACCCACTTCTTCAGCCAAGCATTTGGCCGCTCTTCTTTGGCCGGGTATCCATTTCTTTTCTTCGGATTGTGCCTCCATAAAGCAGCAGAATTCCTGACGTACGCTCCCACCCCGTCCCAGGAACGCTAGAGCAGAATATCTCCCTCCACTGGGCAGAGCTCTCGGAAACCCTACGCACAGAGCGGGCAGCCTGTGGTAAAACGGTGGGTGCACCGCCTGGAATTTCCCAGTCAGCCACCCGAGGACCCACCGGCAAAAACTTTGGTACTCGCGCAGCAAATGGTGGAAATTCCCGACTTTCCTTCCGGGATGTTGCACTGTGACGGATCACGTGCCCTATTAATGACCGAGTTTCCCTCCGTTCCTTTCATTTGTTGTTGTATTTTTAAAATCATCTTTTTAACGTTCAGGTTTAAACCGTCAGGGGACTGTGACGCGGTATTAGTTGTGTGGGAGAGAAAGAACTTCCATTAATGCCTCTCCTTTCACCCCTCCCCGGGACGTCCCAAAGCACTTTACAGCCAGTGAAGTACCTTTGAAGTGTTGTCACTGTTGTAATGTAGGAAACACAGCAGCCAATTTGTGCACAGCAAGATCCCACAAACAGCAATGAGCTAAATGACCGGACAATCAGGTTTTTGGAGGTGTTGATTGAGGGAGAACTATTGGCCAGGACACCGGGGAGAACTCACCGTGCTTCTTTGAATGTAGCCTGGGGATCTTATACGTCCACCTGAGAGGGGCAGACGGGGTTTGATGTCTCCTCTGAAAGACAGTACCCCCGGCAATGCCGCCCTCTCAGTGCGGCACCAAAGGGTATTGACTAGTTGACCCCCCCCCGTGACATTGCTCCAGGATAGAGGGCTGACTCGTCCTCTCCTGGCAGCATGTTAGTGTTTCAGCTGCTCCGTTCTAGTTTGTGTGTCTGCTTTAAGCTCCCTTCATTTGAACTGTGTCACTCTGCACAGCCTCCTCCAGCAGCGGCGCTGAATTTATTTACTCTGTGATAAAGTCAGTAACATTCTGTGCTGTAGGTCCGGTGTTTAATTTTAACACTGTGTCTGTACTGTGAGCTCAGGCCTGTCTTTGGTTTGTTTTTAGGAGGAGACGTGTCGGAAGAGGAGGTAAGAGCAACACTTGGTTTTTTCCTCTCCCCTCCCCTAAGGTCACCGTAGTCAAACAAAGTAACAGCAAATGTTAATGAGTTACCGAGTCGAATGTTTGCTGTTTGTAGGAGGAGCGAGGAGTATCATTTTGTTTCATTGGTCCATGTGGAACTGCCCCTGGGAGTTTTCAAAGGACCTTTACAATACGCAGCGTGGAAAGAGATGCTCGAGATCGTCAGCCCAGGTAAAACCAACAGGAGCTTGTGTTTGTTTACAGTCAGATCAACGGCAGGGTGTTGGGGCTGCTTTGTATTTAAAACATGTGAATGGGGCGTCCATATCTCAGGCAGTAAAAGCACTGGTCCTGGTTTAGAATGGAGTCTTACCAGGAAAGTCCCAGGTTACAATTTATGCTGAGTTAGCTGTTCTCGGCTGGCTGGTGTTAGGGGTTTCACTATCATAGAATCATAGAATGATACAGCACAGAAGGAGGCCATTCAGCCCATCGTGCCTGTGCTGGCTCTTTGAAAGAGCTATCCAATTCGTCCCACTCCCCTTCTCTTTCCCCGTAGCCCTGCAAATTTTTCCCCTTCAAGTATTTATCCAATTCCCTTTTGAAAGTTATTATTGAATCTGCTTCCACCGCCCTTTCAGGCAGCACATTCCAGATCATAACTCCGTGTGTAAAAAACATTCTCCTCATCTCCCCTCTGGTTCTTTTGCCGATCACCTTAAATCTGTGTCCTCTGGTTACCAACCCTCCTGCCACTGGAAACAGTTTCTCCTTATTTACTCTATCAAAACCCCCTCATGATTTTGAACACCTCGATCAAATCTCCCCTTAACCTTCTCTGCTCTAAGGAGAACAACGATGGGCCCCGCATCCCCTGGGATAGTGAGGGGGAGAATAATCAGCCACTACTGATTACAGTTCAATGACGAGACCACTCCCTTCCCCCCAAACCCCCCCCCCCCAATCCTCTCCCGGAAAGGGTACGTGTGCAGATGTCAGGTGTAGACAGGATTGGGCTTGGCTGTGGTGTTGACCACAACCTTCCATTACTCACCATCAACACATGAAGAATGACACCCTTGGGTGTGTAACCAGAGGGTGGTGATGCCTAGGAAGCTGGCATTGTCCTGATCTGTAGGGGTGAGGTCCACACAAGGCGGAGCATTGACCACAGAGGGAATAATTTTAAAAAATTAATTCTGGGGATGTGGGCGTCGCTGGCGAGGCCGGCATTGATTGCCCATCCCTAATTGCCCCTTGAGAAGGTGGTGGTGAGTCACCTTGAACCGCTGCAGTCCGTGTGGTGAAGGTTCTCCCACAGTGCCGTTAGGGAGGGAGTTCCAAGAATTTGACTCACCGACGATGAAGGAACGGCCGATATATTTCCAAGTCGGGATGGTGTGTGACTCAGAGGGGGAAGTGGGAGGTGTTGATGCCCACTTAAAAATCGAGTAGATTGGGAGATGGGATCTGCTGTTTACAGCCACAATTTTTACCCTCCTCAGCTCCAGCCGCTCTGACTCTGGATCCCAGCACAGCCCAACCTAACCTCATCCTGTCCGAGGACCGGACCAGCGTGAAACTCGGAGACAAGCGACAGGATCTCCCCGACACCCCGGAGAGGTTCGACTCCTGCGTCTGCGTCCTGGGCTTCGATGGATTTACGATGGGGAGACACTACTGGGAGGTGGAGGTGGGGAACAAGACTGCCTGGGACGTGGGAGTGGCCCGAGAGTCTGTCAGCAGGAAAGGGCTGATCGCGTCAACACCAGAGACTGGATACTGGACAGTGATACTGAGGAACAGGAACGAATATTGGGCAGTTACCTCACCCCTTACCCGCCTCCCGCTGAGTGTGAAGCCCCGGAAGATCGGGGTGTACCTGGACTATGAGGGCGGACAGGTGTCGTTTTACAATGCGGACAACATGTCCCACCTGCACACATTCACCCACACTTTTGCTGAGAAACTCTATCCTTTCTTCAGTCCCTATTTGAATGAGGGAGGTAGGAATGCTGAACCTTTGAGAATCTGCCCCATTAAACGCTTGTAAGAAACCGCTAAGTCTCTGCTTGCCTGATTTTCAGTTCTGAGGATCTGTTTTTGATTCCCTTCGGTTCTCATTTGTCTCCCGCTGTAACAAACGATCCCAATTGTCAGTCAGTCTGTAACTGTACACACTTCAGATCACCCAGCAGGTCTGATTCCAGGACTGAGCCGTTGCTGCTCTGAACACTTTATTCTAATCCATTGTGTACGTGTGTGTGTGTGTGTGTGGTGAAACACTGCAAAGTAGCAGTGCCTCTTGGTGCTAGAATTTAGGGCAGAAATTATGGTTACTGATGGGATTGAGGGTGGAGGTGATGGGAGAACTGAGATCAACAGATTTTTGTTGGGTATCAAGGGATATGGAGCAAAAGCAGGTAAATGGAGTTGAGGTGCAGATCAGACACGATCGAACAGAATGGTGGAACAGATTGGAGGGGCTGAATGACGAACTCCCATTCGTATTTTCCCAGAACAGTGCCTCCTGTTGATGAGTGGAAGAACTCCCCTTTTATGGGATAGAGGGCATGTCCGATGGTTAATGGGAGAACACTGCTTATTTATGGGATAGAGGGAGAGTGAACAGGAGAATGGTGTCTCCTGTTACTGGGATAGAGAAGGGCAGGAGTGATAGTGAACGAGAGAATAGGAAAGAAAGGTAGGTCTGAAATCAGGAAGTTGTTCTCGCAAAGAGTAGAACTGACCTCTGGGTGGGATTGTGGAGATAAAGGTCCTGGAACAGTTTAACCGGGGACGGTCAGGTCGTGCTGGACCGCACCAAATGGCCGCCTTGGGTCTATTCAGCTCAGCAGATTCGAGTGGTTATTTACCCACTAAGGCAGCAGGGGAAGTTCTAGAATCTGTTCCTAAGATGGGCAGAAGCCCTGACCGGTATATCCCGGTTCATTCATTACCGGCTGAATAATCTGCTCAGTTTCATTTACCGTTTCGGGGTTTCTCGTGCACAGGAAAGGTGGGCTAAACCGTATAAAATCACTGGTTAGGCCTCAGCTGGACACCACACGTTAGGAAGGATGTCGAGGTCTTGGAGAGGGTACAGAGTATTTACTAGAATGGTACCAAGGCTGAGGGACTTCAGTTATGTGGAGCAAATGTTGAGGAGAGATTTAATAGAGGTAACCAAAGTTATGAGGGGTTTTAAAAAGAGTAAATAAGGGAAACACTTTCCAGTGGCGCGAGGGTCAGTAACCAGAGGACACAGATTTAAGATAATTGGCAAAAGAACCAGAGGCAAGATAAGAAATATTTTTACACAGTTATGATCTGGAGTGTGCTGCCTGAAAGGGAAGTAGATTCAATAGTAACTTTCACAAGGGAATTGGATATATCCTTGAAGGGGAAAAATTTGCAGGGATATGGAGAGCGAAGGAGAGTTGGATTAATTGGATAGCTCTTAGAGTAGGCTCAGGCATGATTGGCTGAATGGCCTCCTGTGCTGTATGATTCCATGAACTCAGTCTAATCACAATTAACAGAGGACTTCAGCCCAATTGGACAGAATGCTCTACAAATGAATCCACAAATCAGAACACTGACTGAAAAATTGATTTACAAACTTTATTTACATCAGTCTGAACAGTGTCAATATTTTTAGCCTGTTATTGTAATATACCTGTGTACAGTCACACTGCAGCTCAACCTGCTACCGGTCTGACTGTATCCGTGGAGTGGACAGTACAGTCAGTAGAGATGAGTTATACTACCAACTGCAGGCTGTGCCATCAGCGACAAAGCAGCTCCTGTACACAGCTATGTGGGGCTCCGGTCCCCTGGATGGCTTTTTCTAATCTGAGTGTAGTAGATGGGCCTGTCCTTTAACATTGAAAGTTCGGTTTAAAAGGTTATGGGAACATTCTTTCCCGATATGCAAAGTTATACTAGTGCTGGTGTGAACTCACACTGGTGTGCAAGGGCCTCCTAAGCATTAGTGGGGACAAGGTAGCCAAAGATGTGCTCACCCAAAACCACTGATGTGTCAGTGTACTGGCCCCACTCTATAATCTGAGTGAGACTGTCTCACAGCTACAAGGACATGTACACAAAGTTCCCTATTACTGTCATTCCATGTTTACTGATATAAAGATCCTTCATGAGATTCACCAGGGGCCTCATTGTAAAAATGGGAGAGCCAAGAGCAAGAAGGGAACTCGAGCAGAACTTCTTCACCCAAAGGGTAGTAAGGGTGTGGATGAATTAGTGGGAGAGGCGACTGCAGCTGGCAATAGAAATGGGTCTCAGAAACCATTTAGTGTTGAGAAAATTGCAGGATATGGTGAGAAGGTGGGTAAGTGGGATTTATATTAAAGAGCAGATGGGCCAATTGGATTTGAGTTTCCTGTAAACCCTTGGGGAACAAATCATGCCTGAGGTACAAACTCAATACCCATTAAAGGTAACGACATTCTAATCTCTACCTGTCCGTGCCATTCATTGAAACAAAGTCAGCCTCAAACTATCACTTTTCCAATTTAGAATTATACCTTGTATGCAGATGAGGCCCGTCAGGATGTCTGGTGTAAGTGATGGTAGAAGTTCCCAGGCATGTCAACACTTCACTCCAATTTATTGCATGTAGCACAAGTTGCTGGCCAAAGATGGCAATTTGGTATGAAACAGTCCCACAGGCAGTGAAAGTGTGACAGTGAGTGTGGATGAATGAAGACCGGGGGGGGGGGGGCAGGGGGTCATCTTGAGACAAAGGAACCATTTGCCTCAATAATGTCACATGGAGGGGGAGGCTCGCGGTAAAATATCTGCTCCCAGTCTCTGTCCAGCACTGGGCTGTAGAGCAGACTGACCAGGGTGAAGCAGCAACATGTAAACACACATTTAGTAGGAAACACACAGGAAAGTTCAGTTCAAGAACCTTTATTAACGGATTGTGTCAGTTAAACAGCTAAATAGATCAATAAAAAGATCAATTGAACAGCTGGATCCAAATCACAGAATGCAGTGCAAATAGATCAAAATAATAACGTCCAATTTCTAGAAGTGGTGCAACAAAGTTTGGATAAGAGATACAGGGCGGCCATCAGTTTGTACATTACAGGTGTACTGCTGGTTACAGTTGTCGATTCTTCATTTATAAAGATGGCATTTGGACTCGACCATTGAGATACAGCACTTCACAGGCCACTCATCAGTGGCCGCAGCTTACAGTCAAGTTATTTTGCTCTGCTTTGACATGAAGTTACAGCCAGTGATAGCAGCGGATAAACAGTTATGACATTTGTATAACAATCATCTGTTCATTATTTTAAAATCCAGGCATGAACCAGTTTTTTAAAAAATGGGTTTAAAACCAACACAAACACCAGACAATGGAGTGTGATACGAATGCTAATACCAAGTAACTTCTAGGCCAACATTAACTCAGTCAGTAATTACAGCCATTGGAAAAAATGGTTTGAAAGTTAAAGAAAAATTCAAATACATTCACAGGCACCAACATAAACTTTGATCAACGCAATGCCTCAGAATGGAGCTTTGGGAGAAAGGGAGTCAGACAGTTATTTAATTTACACAACTGCATTAGAAATGTACAGTATTGGGTAGAAAAGGATCCCCTCAATATTAGATGTTTTAAAAATATTCCTTGAATGGCAAAGACTTGCAAAGTGACAAAGTGTTAAATATTTTTTTTTTAAAAAGCATTGCAAACTGTTCATGACAAAAAGTAAATGCCAATTAAAATGTTACGCTCTGCATAAAATTCACTTCATTCAAAACAGTTCCTAAAAGCAATCACTCTTCAAAAATCACAATTGGGACAAGTGATTGGGAGCGCGACAGATCTGCAAATTTATACACGGCGTAGTCCCACTGTTTTACATGAAGTACTCTCAGTGGTGGCGAAGGAATCAGTTTGTTAGCTGTAAACCCCTCAGCCTACACACAGTGTGGGGCAAATCTGAAAACTCTTCCCTGGGCTCGGATCTGATTGAATAATTTTCTTCCATGCAAAAGGAATTTGGATTGGATTCATTCAGTTCCGAGCTCTTACCAGCAAGGGCTTCACAACACAATTTAAATTCACTGAAAATAAAAAAAAATAGAAGCCTCATTATATATTCTAAAACATCTGAGCTCTTCAAAAGGCTCCAACATTAACCTGAGGTGTACAATGGCCATTTAAACTTCCTTCAATTGAACTAGCAGGACATTAAGTAAAACCTTACCATTGCCTCCAAGGATGTGTCCAGGACAATTCAGGTAAAGATGATTGCAACTGATCCGCATATTGCCGCCTGGCTGTGTTCAGTGTCTAATACCAGGGGTCTGCTCCAGTGTGGCACTTGGGAGTGTGAGGTCAGGAGTCATTCCTGTCACAACCCCACCTCCTAACATTCAGCCACAGGTATAATCCAAGTGACAATGTGCTATTTTATTCCCCCCAGAGTGGGGCGAAATACTCCTTCCCTTCCATAGCTGTTGGCTGCTTGTAGTCTAAAGCATAATCTCAAAGTGCAATGCAAGGGGACTATGGAATCTCTCCGAGACAGTGGCAATTTTAACCTAACCTGCCCATCAAGATACAGAAGTCGGTGGAGAGTAATATTGGGTGGGGTCTAGGCGTCCCACCAGATACCGTGGGTTTCCCACCCAGCCAGATTAAAATTACTCCCAGTACTGATCATTGTTTAAGAAAATACCTAATTGCTCAGCACCACTGTCCTGTTCACATTCCTACTGAGTTGAAATCTGGGACCCCAGGATGCTGGAATTGTATCCCAAACGGAAGCCAAATAACTTGTTTGCTTAACCTGACTGCAAATTTACAAATTAATTCAGGATTGGGAGCAGGACAGAAGCAGGTAGCCCCATCAATGCAGGGATATCAATGATCTTCTTTCTCAAAGCGAGTGGGGGCAGTGTGGGATATTCAGTCATTTCCTTGTGCAACAAACACACCAATTTATTAACCTTTGTGCTCAGTAGTGAGATGGGCAACTCTGCAGGAGGATAAACAAACTCAAAGAGGGCAACAAACATGCGAAGCATCCAGTCAAGTTATTGTGCCCATGGTAACAAGTTACAGCCAGTAATAGCGGTGGATAAACGGTTAACATCTGTATAACAATCCTGTGTTCACTACTTTAAGCAGACACGGATCAGATTTTTTTTTAAACTCCAGCACTAAAATAGCAGACAATGGAGTGCAATACCAGTGTTAATACAGAGTAATTTCTAAGCTAACTCAGTGATCGTGGCCACAAGAAGAAAAAACCCCGCACAAACTCTCGGTGATCAATACAGTGCTTCAGAATGGAGTCTAAGGGAAAAGGGAAATGGTTATTTAATTTAAACAATCGCCTCCCCAAATCATCGACCCCTCACATTTCAATGACACGGAACAGGCGCTGCTCTAAATAATCCCAACACTTCTTTCAATGTGCAGTGCTGGAAGTAACAAAGTGCTATTTTCGGGAGGGGGTGGGGGGGTGGGTGTTAGAGAAAGAGTGAGGGACCCTAATCTTTCACCAGATGTTGCTCGTGTGCTATGTAAACAATAATCTCAAAAGTGCAATACTTGGGGCAGAAAAACAGTCAATCGTAATTGATATGGTTTTTATATATTTTCTCAAATAAGGATACCTGATTCTGTCAGGGAGTCAAATTGTCCACGGAGTTTAACAGCTCGCTCGAAAGTTTGTGTTTTTTGTTCAAAACACAAGACAGACTTTGCTGTGTGCTTTCAAAAGGAGATTAAACAGTCCACAGTGCCTCAAACCCCAGTGGTCTTTGCAGCACTGCACGCTAACGGGGAAAATTGGACAAACCGAAGCGCAGGGTGCAACTCATTTCTTTGAATACATTCAATTATTGACTCAGATCTACACACAAACTTCTAAAATTACAAGCCAACTAACTGCAAGGTGCGAGCAGTAACTGGTCACGCGCTTCCATTGAGTGCCACCAGGTGGCGCAGCTACCCCGCTGGGACTCTCCCCATCAGCCTATTTTGCCCCAAAACTAAGCAAACAGCAGCTCAGAGACTGTCGAGCTGCGATCGCACCTCTAAAACCTTCCAGAAGGGACGAAGCTTTGACTCCGGGTATCACTGACCTGCGGACAGTGACCATTTCACAGCAGAGCAGAGCCTGCAGCATCCAGATACCCAACAAACTGTTAGCAATCCTGGCCTGTAGGAGCAGTCTTCACAACAATGTCTTCCCCACAGGGTGAAGGGGGGATTTGGGGGAGGAGGGATTTGAAGCATGTAACATGCTGACGATCATTACATAATGCATCTCACCACCTGTGTGCGTCATTGTTGTGAATAAACAGCACTCCTCTCCCTGCTCACAACATTGTCTCTTCTGTTCTGCTTGCTTTGACCCTCCTCTGCTCTTGGTACAACCATTTCCCCCCTGTGTCTGCATGAGCAAAGGGCATGAGGTCAGCACAAGGCATGAACCCACCTGCCCCTCTGTCATACTGCGGTGGGGGGGGGGGGGGGGGGGGGAGGGAGAAGAGAGGAGGGAGGAAAAAGAAAGAGGGGAAGGGGGAGAGAAAGAGAAGAGAGGAAGGGGGAGAGAAAGAGAAAGAGAAAAAATGAAGGGTGAGAGGAGAAGGGGAGCGAGGCGAGAGGAGAAAGGGACGGTACTGCTGAGTCACCTAGTTTGGGTTGCGTGGGGCTGCAGATTACGAGAGATCCCTCACACAGCTGTTTGTTGAGCACGTTTTAAAAGATACAATTTAATCAAGAGTACGGTAAATGTGGGAAAATTTGATCACAAAAATCAATAGTTTTTTCTCCCCAAAAACCAGTGAAAATTGTTACCTCTAATTTAAAAGAGAACATACAGCATATATATCATATCTTTAAAAAGTTACTTCTGCAAAAGCACAAGTAGTAAATAGTTGCAATAATTATATTTCACCTCTGATTAAGGCTGGAAAGTCTGGACTATTGCTGGGACACCAGCAGTAAGTAAAAAATTAAAGCACTACTTTAAGCAGCTGACGGGCCCCAGAGGGAGTCTCGAGACCCCCCTCGGCCACGGTTAATAAGGTGCAACAGTGTCACAGTAGAATCCCCTTTATCCGAAGTGGGCAGGAAACAAGAAAACTAAAAATCGCCATAATCGGGAATCCCAAGACAGAAGAGACAATCCCGTTTTATTACAGTGGGAATGGGATGTATACAGTGCTGTATATCCTTCATTGCTAATATAGTATTTACTTCCACAAGGCAGTCATTGTTCTGAACCTAACAGGGATGGAGGTCACATAAAAGGGATTCTACTGGGATGTGTTTCGTTGTTGTCTCCTGTCCTACAAGAACTGGGGAGCTCGTTTCCTTCACACAAGGCAAAGACTGGCCTCTTACAAAATAAAAATAAAAATAAAATCTTAAAAAAAGAGGCTGCAGGTTATTTCTTCCCTGTGGCTTTGGGGGCCTTGTTGTTCTTGTTGAGGATTTTCATCAGAGACTTGGACATGTAGTAAGGCTTGTCACGGGAGCCGTCGTTCTTCTCCAGGTCCTCCACTGTCGGGGAAGAGACAGACAAATAAATAAATAAATAAAGAGGAGAATCACCAGGCTGGGGCATCCGCACATCTAAAGGGGCCAGGACAGTCTGCTAGGAAAGCTGGGAGGGTGGCAGACAGACCCCCTAGATAGGGGACAGGGGGTGGGACAGACCCCTTAGATAGGGGACGGGCAGGCACTGAGCCAGAGTCTTTCTCCCCCCCCCCACCTCCCCCGAGGGGGTGGGGGAGTTGTATCATCGAATGTTTATGCTGCAGATTAATTCTCACAATTGAAAATCTTTGATTCTTTTTGGCGACACTCTTTCCTGAGCCGATCAGTAAACCGACACAGAGGCCGGCGGTCCCAAATCTAAAACTGGGGCCACATTAATGTAGGAGATACCAGCTCAAGGGGGGGGGGGGTCTAACCCCTCCCCCCACCCCCCAATCCATGGCACGTGACTGAGGCCCATCCTTTACCCGCTGCACTGTAAACGGAGCGGATTGAATAGCGGCTGTGGAGGCAAACGGGACCAATTCCACCCGGAGCAGGCCGCGCAATAAGAAAGGCGACAGAGTGTCAGGAGTACTTACAGAAACAGAGGAACAGGGTGTCGACACACATGTTGTAAACACTGAAGAAACCATGTGCGATCATGTACGACCCGACCACCAGAGTCTGCAGAACAAGACAGGCACACAAACTCTCTTTAAAATGGTCTGATTCTCCTCCCCTATCGCCTCCCAACTTCTCCGTCCTGAAGCTGTAGATTGGCACCGAGCAGTATTCTCCCTCCCCGCCCCTCAACGCTGTCTTTATGGGTGAAAACTAGACAGCGCTATTCAACCATGAGAAGCCTCACAGCGGAGCACGACCCAGATTTTTTAGCAGGATGCGCTTTCTAGCCAGGGGAGGGAGGGAGGGAACTCGATGGAAATTTGAAGCCTCCCCACCTCTGCCTGATTTTTCCTGCCACCCACTGGCAGAGAGACCAATTAAAACATCCCAAGACACAGAGTAGCAGGGGGGGTGTACCCCAGATAGTTATCCGTCGAGCCCCTGGAGCAGCTCCAAGCTGGGGCCCCCTTCAAGGTCAGGAAGCAGAGCAGACTGCCTTGTGAAATTGTTCCATAGACTCAACACACGTGTGGGTAGCAGCAAAGCTCATCGCACTGGGAGGGGGGGGCTCTACACCAGCATTTCCCCACGCAGCAGTGGGGAGGAATCTGGTGTGGGGGCCAGAGTAAATCAGAGCACGTCACCCTCCATACCTCGGAGGTCAGACGACAAGCAGGAAGGCGTTCTCCCTTATGGACTACAGGGGGAGAGGATTAAAGCAGGTCCAACATAAATTAACTACAATTTATAAACAAATTGCATTGAAGAATCCGGGGATCATCATTTAGCCCTGCCCCCATCAGATCCCCGCTCCTCGCCCCACCCGATTCCCCCCCCATTACTGTCCTTCAATCTTCAAAGGGCTCGTATCCACTTAATTCACACTACTGAGTTATATATATTTTTTTAAAACACATACAAGGTCAATTGGAAGCTCATACCAGTATTGGTATCCAATAGTAGTTGAGCACAGGAGCTTGGAATGTTGGGTCAGGAATTTTAATCCGTCCAGTGAAGAAGAAAAATGCCAGTACACCTGGAAAAGGAAAAAAAAAGGGGAAGAATGGATTGTAGGTCAGTGGAAGATCAGCACTCCAGAAACACAGACACACTTCAGGAGATTACGCTCTGAACATTACAGGATTGGCGATTTCTGCTCAGGCACTAACCTCAGACAAGGCGATTGGCGATTCCAAGCAAAACTCGCCAACTTGCAAATAACGGCAGAATCGCCAACGGCAGAATCGCCAACGGCGACTACACTTAAAGTAGTCCATTGGCTGAGGGACACTTTGGGGTGTCCCGAGGGTGTTGAAGGGCACTATATAAACACAAGTCTCTCTTTCTCCCCTCCTAATCTCCCACAACACATCCCTCCCAACTCCCATAAGCCCCCAACATATCCTTCCTAAACCATTTTTCACATCCCCACTCAGACAAACCCGTCCGTATGTCCCCCTCCCCCCTCCCCCACCTTATTGACACCACCGACGTTACCATCTCTCCCGACCCCCATCGTTCACTACTGGCAACCCAACCCATCAGCTCATCATCTTCTCTCTCAACGCCCCTCCCCTTTGTCTCGTCATTCAGCACAATCTCTCCCATATGGGTACTGTAGTCTAGTGTTCACGGTACTGGACTAGCAACCCAAAGGTTGAGTGTGGGAATCCCACCATGATAAGTTGTGAAACTGTAATTCAATAAATTTGGTAATTTCAAAAAATCACCAGTTTGGTGACTCCAGTCCCACACTGTGGGTGACTGTGAATGGCCTCAGGTCAATAAATATCACCTTGCCAGTGTCACCCACATCCCAAGAACAAAATTAAAAACTCTAACGCTCTCTCCCACCCCTGATGTTTTGCGGCCTCTTTCTGCTCTTCCCTTTTAAACCGATTGTTTATTCAATTCGTTCTTCAGGCTCAATTCCTTTAGCAACCAGAGTGCGAGTAATAGTTTTTGGGAGGGTGAAGAGAAAGTCTCCAGGTTTCACGGAAAATATAGGGTTAGATGAAGTATAAACGCCAGCATAGACCTGTTGGGCCGAATGGCCTGTTCCTGTGCTGTAGTTTCGATAAAAAAAACCTCTCATTTTATAAAAGTACAATTAACCCAAACAGAATCTGGTTTGCTCCATTTTCTTTCAACTCCGGACCAGTACGAGCAGTGAATTCTCGAGCTGCTCTACTCACCCACACCGCCCACAACCAGGAGCTTTCCGAAAAACAGCAGCAGGTCTGTAATTTTATCCAGCACCACCACCCTGAGGGGCAAAACAAGAGGGTTACCCACATAATCCTGTTGCTGGCGCCCATTTATTCTGCAGAGAACATGTGCAATAGGGAGGTGGGGAGAGACAGAGGGCACGTGCAATAGGGAGGGAGGGAGACAGAGGGCGCGTGCAATAGGGAGGGAGGGAGACGGGGGGGGGGGGACACGTGCAATAGGGAGGGAGGGAGACTGAGGGGGGCGCGTGCAATAGGGAGGGAGGGAGGGAGGAGACAGGGCAGCTCTCGGACAGGCCACTTGGAGAAACGTGTGCAATCATCCAACGGTTACAGAATAATCATCCGTAGAATTTCCTGCACAGCAGACAGGATTTAACCTGAGGCAGCTCCTCATTGGGACAGTCGACTCTGCCTCCATACCCATCAGTATCTTTCACCAAGTGTTGATCCATTTCCCTCCTGACTGTTCTCAATAGCCACCTGTGGTAATGCAGTCTACAATCTCAACCCTTCGCCCGAAAACATTTCCAGCACTGAATCCTACATTCAGGGTAATGGACGGCAGCAGCCCCAATCCTGAGCGGTGCAGCCTCTGTCTCCGAGGAGGCAACAGTTTGTGGAGATCAGAGAACGTCTTCGGGGGGGGGGGGGGCAGAGCCGTTTCCAATACCGCACTGCCTTTTAAACCTGGAGGGGGGAGCAACAGATATCACAGGGACATGGGAAACCTCCACTTAAAATTTGCATTGCACTGGGGTAATCCACAGCACTGGTGCAGCCCAGTCCTGTCAGCACTGACAGTGCAAACACTGACCCAGGAGCAACATGGTGCAAGCAACACAGGACAGTGTTATTTCTGCACCGTCTCCCCCCACCACCCCCTCCTGCTCATGTATTCACCCCCCGCCACCACCCCAAGTATAACAACTGAGCAACAGAACTGTATTCACCATTTAGAATCGTACAGCACAGGAGGCGGCCATTCGGCCCCTCGTGCCTGTGCTGCCTTTTTGAAAGAGCTATCCAATTAATCCCACTCCCCTGCACTTTCCCCATAGCTCTGTAAATTTCTCCTTTAAGTATTTATCCAATTCCCTTTTGAAAATTACTATTGAATCTGCTTCCACCGCCCTTTCAGGCAGTGAATTCCAGATCATAACAACTCTGCATAAAAAAAAAAATTCTCATCTCCCCTCTGGTTCTTTTGCCAATTATCTTAAATCTGTGTCCCCTGGTTACCGACCCTCCTGCCACTGGAAACAGTTTCTCCCCATTTACTCCAAAACCCTTCATTTTAGCCAACGGATATCCCAAATACAACTTCACCCTCCTCTTTTTATTCAGTTTAATTTTGGACAGGACACAAAAAAAACATTGAGGTCAGGATCGGTCTCAAGCACTGAATCATTGACTGGAGGCAACAGCCAGAAATCCAACTCTGCCCAGGTGAAGGAGGAAGCTTGGGAAGAGGCGGGAGGAGTGGATGGGGGAAAAAGGGGATATTACTGCCTTATGCCCAGATAATATAGCCGGGCAGTAGGAGCAGAGTGGACTGTACCACCCACCCAGCTGGCCTGGGCACACGGGAACATTCTACAGGTGCGCTGGCCTGGGCGCACCGGAACATTCTACAGGTGCGCTGGCCTGGGCGCACCGGAACATTCTACAGGTGCGCTGGCCTGGGCGCACCGGAACATTCTACAGGTGCGCTGGCCTGGGCGCACCGGAACATTCTACAGGTGCGCTGGCCTGGGCGCACCGGAACATTCTACAGGTGCACTGGCCTGGGCGCACCGGAACATTCTACAGTGAGTCAGATATAATTAGATTTCACCTACCTGACCACATTCCTCATCAGCAGCTTGAACGCATTTTTGGCCGAGACACAGAAATTTTTACCGTATACAGCAATCTAAAATTAGACAGAAAGGAAGGTTATGAATCAGCCCAGGAACCATTCGCTAAACGAGTTACTTGCTGCCACGGTCAGCGCCTCGGCTCCTCACCATGATGTAAGCGTTGCGGTTTAAGAACTTGATGAACTTCTCCAGACACCAGAAACAGCATTTGAGGCAGCACATCAGGAATCTGGTCACAGGGTTTTGAACATCTGGAAGAGAGAACGAGTACAATGTGATGCAGTGGAATCCACAGGTATTTTAAAATCAAAGAAAATTATTAGGGGGGTTTTGATAGAGTAAATAAGGAGAAACTGTTTCCAGTGGCAGGAGGGTCGGTAACCAGAGGACACAGATTTAAGGTGATTGGCAAAAGAACCAGAGGGGAGATGAGAATTTTTTTTTTTTTTAACGCAGCGAGTTATTATAATGTGGCATTCACTGCCTGAAAGGGCGGTGGAAGCAGATTCAATAGTAACTTTCAAAAGGGAATTGGATAAATACTTAGGGGAAAAAATTGCAGGGCTATGGGGAAAGAGCAGGGGAGCGGGACTAATGGGATAGCTCTTTCAAAGAGCCAGCACAGGCACGAGGGGTTGAATGGTCTCCATGTGTGATTCTTTAAGAAGTTGGACCTCGGCTGTAGTCATTTATACAAATCACTCGCTCAAACGATGTTTTCGATAAAACGACTTCCACCGTTAATTACTTTCCTGCCCAAGCAGAGTGTCACAGGGAGACCTCACCTGCAGGCAGGATAACTCCCATTCACCTGGACGGGCCTCAGTTTAGCCAGGGTTTGACTTTAGACAACGTAACTCAATACCACTCAGCCAAGCCCAAAACAGACACTTTTTACACTGCTCAAAATTCCGAGGACAGGTTGCGTAGACGAGGCCTGTGTTCCCTTGAGTTTAGGGGATTAGGGGGTGATCTAATTGGAGTGTGTAATGATTCGATAGGGTATCTAGAGAGAAACTATTTCCTCTCGTGGGGGGGGAGGAAGTCCAGAACAAGGGGGCATAACCTTAAAATTAGAGCTAGTCCATTCTGGGGTGATGTCAGGAAGCATTTCCTCACACAAGAGGTAGTGGAAATCTGGAACAAAAAGTTGTTGAGGCTGAGGGTCAATTGAACATTTCAAAACTTAAAAACCGAGACTGATAGATTGTTAGGGAAGGGTATTAAGGGTTACGGAACCAAGGCAGGTAAATGGAATTAAGATACAGATCAGCCATGATCTAATTGAATGGCGGAATAGGCTAGAGGGGCTGAATGGCTTATTCCTGTCCCTATGTCAGCAATAGGAAGGGCAAGCAATCTGATCATTCACATTGACTCAGCCATCGATTGTTTCTGGAACTTGTGTAAAATTACAATACTTGGGCACTATATTATACTGTACACAACAGTAGACATTCCTGGGATTGGCTGCAGGAGGTCATGTCACTTGCAAGGTTATCACAAGGTAATTATGGAGAAGGATGGCCATTCGACCCATTAGTTCTTCTGTCCAGAACGCCCTGAACAAAGTTCAGCACCAAATTGTTGCTTAAACGATTCGAGTTTTTGCCTCCATTACGCTAGAATCCGTTCCATGTGTTGATCACTCTCTGAAGAGCTTCCTGATATCAGTACTAAATTTACCTTTTACTAGTTTGAAGCTGTGTTCCCTTGACCTACTCACTCAATTTAATTTAATCCTATCCCAGATTTACCTTCTCCATTGCCTTAATCTTGCATATCTCTAGATGGTCACCCCCTCAGGTGCCTCCTATCCAGACTAGAAAGCCCAACTTCTCCAAACTTTCCTCATAACTCAAGACCTTTGACACCAAGGCTCAGCCTTGTGCTCCTAATGTTGGCCACAATGCCAATTAAAGCTTCACTTTGGTCCAAGGCCATTAGACGACACCCTAACCAGCCACACTATGTGCAAACCTGATTATAAACCAACTCAACGATCGGTCCCCAATAATTACATTTGGTGCAATTCTACTCTTTGGACATTTAAATTATCCTTTTGTACTTCCTTTGCCATCGCACGTCTAGTGTAATGTAAATGGCATATTGCAACTTGCAACCACTTCAAGCTGACGACCAAATTAAAACAAGATAGTCATTGTGATGAGACGAGAGTGAACGCACTGCATCATCTCATAAGGAGATGAGGCAGCGTTGAGAGCAGATTTCCAGGGTGGCACTGCGCTGGAGGAGGTGGTTTATTCAGTGACTGGGCTGATGAGAGCTAGCTTTCCTGTTAATCTTAACTGTCAAGTGCTGCTTAAGGTGGGGAGCATTTCATCTGGGTGCCTTGGGACGTTTTGCGACGTTGAAGACGCCATATACATGAAAGTCTTTCAGTGAAATGTGGCTCATTACACATCAGATCCAGAATGTCCTGAGGGCCAAATTCCACCTGACTGGAAGACAAGTCGCTGATCTAAAAGAGAACCCAATCACAACTACAACAAACCTTGTTGCATGCTTTGCACTGACGAAACCTCAAGTTTCAATGAGGTAGGAATAACTCAGTCAGTCCCTCACATCTTCTAGCTAAACTAGTTTCCCCACTGTGCTGATAAACAATTCAGTCGCCGATCATCGGCAAAGCAGTTTCTTCAAAACACAATCTCTCTCTCCTCCCCCTCAATGTGAGTCAGACAAAACAAACGGTTTTGAATTTCAGGCTCTTACTTTTCAGCTTGTGGTCCAAGTACTCCAGGATAATTCTTATAAACTGAATGATGGTCAGGATCAGGGCTCCAAAAGCTAAGGACCCAGTGTGATACCTAGGAACAAGCAAGCAGACATCAAACCCTCTTGCAGGTTTACTTGCACCATTCATGTAGATATGATCGCTGCAGAAGTACATCTTAAAATCAAAACCCCACCCCCTCTGACTCGCTTGATGGTCCGGTGAGGAACGTCATACCTTCATGTACCACTAAGCCATACAGATCAGAAGATCCCAGGTCAATCCCTGGTCCGTACTGCGCTGGCTGACCTCAGCCAAGAAGTTAGCCTCAGTGTTTCTGGCTGGGAAAAGGGGAGAACAAATAAGACGAGGACCATCGGTGACTCCTGCTGGACAGTGGGTTTGGGTGTCAGGCAAGGTTCCTTCTGTGATGCCTTCCATTGTCAAATAACTGAGGCTCATTTATCTAGAGAAGAGACCGAGCGGTCTCTTGATAATCTTTAAAATTATGGAAGGGTTTGACAGGCCAGATGTAGAGAAGATGTTTCCACTTGTCGGGGGTGCGGAGTCCAAAACTAGGGGCAATAAATAGAAGATAGTCACTAATAAATCCAATAGGGATTTCAGGAGAAACTTCTTCACCCAGAGAGTGGTGAGAACGTGGAACTCACTCCCACATGGAATAGTTGAGGAGAATAGCATCGATGTATTTAGGGGGAAGCTGGATAAACACATGAGGGAGAAAGGAATAGAAGATTATTTGGATAGGGTGAGATGACGCAAGGTGGGAGGAGGCTCGTGCGGAACAGAAACACCGGCATCGACCAGTTGGGCCGAATGGCCCATTTCTGTGCTGTAAAATTCGATGTAAGGAGCCGTTCGAAAGGGACTAAAATGGTCAGTACCCGAGCAGGTGGCACATTTAGCAAACACTTCCCCCAAAAAAAAAACTCATCAAACCCGGTCTTGCTGCGGAGCTCACCTGAGAGATCGGATAAAAGCACTGGACACAGCAAAATAGGGAATGTCTCTGGGCTTCTTGAAGGCCCAGTAGTACGAAGCAAAGGCCCCAGCCAGAGTGCACTGGCCTAGGGCAATGACAAAGTTCATACACCACAGGAAACCTATGATATTGTAGATCTGCAGGTTGAAGAGGTTACGCTGGAAGAGCCCCTCGTTGTTGTATTTGTAGAAGATGCACTTTACCTCCGTACAGTCGTACGCGGTGATGTTGAAATCCTACAAACGGAAGCAAACAAAACAAGTCACTGCGATCCTTCACATGGACCCCATTACCCCGCTCCCCTTGCCCCACCAGCTTCAGTTCAACGCACCCCACTGCCATGCTCACACCTTCAGGTCTGTTCCTCAACGCTTCGAGTGAGCAGACTGTGTTCCACTGGGCAAGGATGGTCCTTCCTGGTCTGCCTGCCTCCCTCCCTCCCCCCAAGTCTTAGCATTACTGATGCCCCTCCCCAACATTCAAACCGAACTTGAGGAGCACGCTGCCACGATCGCCACTCAGCCCAATGGTCACGTTCGAACACCACTTTGCGTTGCCACCTCCTAAATTGAGCTCGGAGCACTCCTGTTACATTTTGTATCTCAACATCAATCAGCAAAAAAAAAATGGAAATTCTAAGAACCCAACTAACAACCACCCAGCAAGTTTAAGAGTAAGTTTGGAAACATGCATCGGGAGAATTTTATTCACTGTAAGTGTTAGATACGCTTTGGAATAATCCATCAAGTAAGGCACTAGAGGCAAAAACATTGGGGTTTCTCCCTCAAAGTGCAGTCAGATGCCGTGATGGGAGAGTGCATGTACTAAAAAGGGATGAGCTTGCTTAGGCCAGTTGGTTTCTTCACACCCCTGGCTTTTCTTATGATCTTCGAGCAGGAGTGGGATCAAATTACACGAGGACAGGAACAATCAGGGTTGGTTGAGGCGTCTTGAGACTTGAAGTAGAATTTGTAAACCCCAATGTCACTAATTCCGCTTCCGCACACAGACAAGGCTTGACAATACACCAAGTCAGTTGCCCTCGATGGCACAATTTATTGCTCTCGTCTCTCCCCGCCCCCTTTTTCTCATTGGTTCCCTCCCAACCCAATGGTATTGATTCTGTCAGGATTATGGTTCCACCAGTGCCAGCTGCTCTCTGGTATTTTGCCAAAGGGGCCATCGTGCCAATGGGGCAAGAGGATAGAGGAACCAATCTCAATCCTGCATTCATCTCAAGTCCACACAAAGAACCTGGCTAAAATTCTCTCTCCTTCACCAAAGACACAGGAGCTCTGCATTATCCTGAACTGAAATAGTGAAGGACCAAGATTGCTAGATCTTTAAGTAAGGGTATCAACCAATATGGAACAAAGGTGGGTACATGGAGTTAAGGTACCAATCAGCCATGATCTAATTGAATGGCAGGACAGGCTCGAGGGGCTGAATGGCCTCCTCCTGTTTCTAGGAGCAGAACCCCAATTGTGACAATGGCTTCAGCACTGAGTCGGACCTTCCTGGCCTAAAGGACTTAATTACTCGCTGGATAAGCTCTCAGTCATCAAGGGAACCAAACTACCTGTCCATTCAATAGAAGCAACAACGAAAGAAAATTGGAAATATCTCAACTTAAAAGCAGTGGATGCTAGCACAATTAATAATTTTAACTCAAATCACTAGATTTTTGCTAGCCAAGGCAGGTGAATGGAGTTAGGATACAGGTCAGCCATGATCTTAATGAATGATGGAACAGGCTCGAGGGGCTGAATGGCCTACTCCTGTTCTCAAATGATAATTCTTCACTTTGTTTCTAAGAATTAGTCCTGACATTGAGTTTTCAAAATGCAGAGTGAACTGTTCACCAACCAACTTGCAAGCAGGGCAAATATTACTTAATTGTCAGTTTGGCTCAGTGGCAGTACATTCGCTAGAGTCAGAAGGTCATGGCCTCAAGTCCCACTCCAGGACTTGAATAGATAGTCTTGACTGACGCTGCAGTGCAGCACTGAGGTGCTGCTATCTTTCAGATGAGTTTTTTAAAACTGAGGCCTTGTCTATCTGTTCAGGAGGATGTACAAGGTCCCATGGCATTACCCCCACCCCCTTCAAAAGAAGAGCTGGGAGCTCTCCCAGGGTCTTGGAGAACAGTGCTCCCCCTCCCCAAATCAAAAACAGATGAAGTGGATGTTCATCCCATTGCTGTTTATGGGACCAGGGACAAACAAAAGTACAGCCGATAGGAAATCCCATGTACTTCACAGCCAGAGGACGAGAAAGATGCCAAATAAATGCACATCATCCTTTCATCGAAAAGAAAACTCAGGGGGAGGGAAAAGTAAGCAGCTTATTTTAGGTGCTCAGGTGTTTAATGGTTGCACTTACTAGGGGATTACAGGTTTCATTCCCAAGGATGGAGTCACAGTTGGGGGCCGTGGAGTTCAATGCCACAACCCGATATAGAGGCTGTCCTGATGTGGCAAGATATCTAAACAGCACCAAAAGTTAAAGGTAGATAGACACTGGAGAAAGAGTATAAAATCGTACAAGTCTGTCAGGGGATCAAAACTTCCACTGGCCCAGGGAGCCGAACAGGCAGCTCAGGGCACCTGCTCACCCCACCGTACAACGCACAGGTTAATTAGGGCCTTTAAATCCACCCCCCAATCCCAACACAAATCCAGGATGTAGTTACTCTTCAGCCCCAGGCTACAGTTGAGCAGCGAAAGGATACAGTGCAGTCATTCCCCAGTACGCCACACAGATCACCAGGAGTATGAAAGTGATCAAGGGATAGGCAAGAGATGACATGATATGGCCAATTGCCCTGTTAGACGAGAGAGAGAGAAAAAAACACAAAAGATTATTCCACACGGGCCAGAGAAATATTTATAAAGTCCACCTCATGTTCAAGGCAGTCAGACAAACACTTCTTTAAAAAAAAATCACCCAATTTTGCCCCCCCCCCCAATGTTGTCCTTTTTAATGCACAAGGGAGTGTCAAAGGGCTACAGATTATTGCCCCCACTCCCCCCCACAAACGGTCTCCATCAATGGCAGCAGAGGAACAGTCTCTCCCAGCTTCCTCCACCAATAACACAAGAGCAGCAATCAGGGCAAAAGATGGACAATAGGGGACAGGTGACCAGGTCGGCCAAGTCAACAAAGGATGGGAAACAAGTCTGGGAGTCTCCTGAGTGGGTGAGTATTGTTCACTTTCTAGACCTACAGGAAAGTCTGACACACATTCTGAGGGTGGCATCAGGAATTGTGCATGGAGAACCTTTCCCCTCACGATTGGAGGCTCTTTCCCAGTACCAGGATAACGAGTAGAAACCCTTTTCCCTACACCTCACTGTTGTGCGTTATATTCTGTCCTGGATCATCTCCTCCTGTGGTTTCCTAGAGTTTGTTCTGTTGGTCGAGGACAACACCCTTCCCTACTCCTGAACCCCCAGGGTCATGGTGCAGAGCCACAGGCACCACTCGTACTTCACGCAAATGCACATGATCCACACACAGGCCAACAAGATTGCTGGCGTCAGCGGGCTATTCAACTATTGAAAGGCTTCACTGTTGACTCCAATTCAGTCCCTACCAGGCGTCTACACTTTCCAATGGGAGTCAACGGACAGGAAATTGGCTGTCCTGCACCCTCAAATATTCCAGGCTCGTTGAAACCAACTGCACCCCCCCCCGACCCCCTCAGAAGGGGGAACTCCTTGGGGTACGACTCCAAGTTCCAGTAGCCCTCCAATATCTGACCCTAATTGGTTATTTTGTGTTGGAACCCAACTGCCCTGGTGGAGATCAGATAACTCTGACCAGTGAATGGGCCCTCAGGCTTTAATTCCACACTGGCCAATGCACCAGTTGACCCAACATGAACTCTCACTTCACCTATAACTATTCCTGCAGCCCAAACGTGGTATTGATCAGAGACTAAAACGATGCAGATGTCCTATGAGTGCAAGATTGCTCGAGTAGTCCCGGAGGGCACAGGCTGCTAGTTAGTAGTCAACACTTACTTGCTGGCTTCCTTGATGAGCGCAATAGCGATCAGAATTCTTTTCCGCAGGAAAATCAGTAGCAGCAGAATTATAACCTCCAGGACAACCAGGATAATCACTGCAACAGGAAAATTCACGTTCAGACAGACAATGTCTATGTTAATCTCTACTGATTCTATTCAGGGGATAATCTCATTAATAAATGACATCAGAATGCCTCAATACCAATAATGCATTTCTACTATTAAATGTACATATATTGAAAATAAGTCTTCCATCCCCAACATCAAAGGGCAATTCTTGCTCCCTCCTTTGTCCCCAAGTTTTATTCACACTTCTTGGTGTAGGCTCTTGCTGAGGCATCCCCTTGCCTTCGAGAACCTTGCTCAAGTGGTCATTCTTGCTGCGTAAGCTTAGTTCGCCAACACCGCCTGGCAATTCCACTGTGGAAGACCTCGGTTGAGACCAATGATTTCCTCACCCCCCACTGGAGCAGAGAAAACACATTCCCACTTACCCAGTGTCTGATCCCTTTTCCCAAGTATTCACAATATAGGAACTGACTGATGGAAACATCTTTTGCTCCCAGTCGTGTATTCCCCAAGGACAATGGGCACAGCGGAGGTTTAGCGCTGGTCATGTGTCATGAGCAACCATGATCTCCTAGAGCTTGGCCCAATTACCTTCGGGGGTGGGGGAATTTTCCAAAACTTATCCTGAAATTGGCCACTGATGTGTCTCTCTGGTTTTTGACCCCACATTGGAAGGCTAATCCTAATTTTTCCTAGTCTCTAGAGGTTATATACATTATACACAATGGCTGGTATATCGGGCAAATCATGTTCCACCAACATGCCTGCTACAAGCAGTGGGGACTATATCTCAAAAGGCTTCACATAATGAATTAACTTTTTTAAAAATGCATTGACTGGTTTAGCAGACGTGCCAGCAAGATCACACACACACGACTGACTGTTTTGTTCGCTGTTGTTGGTGGAGGCAGGAACATGGGCAAGCACAACAGGAGAACTCCCTACTCTTCCAATGGAGTCGTGGGATCTTTAACATCCACTGGAACAGAGAGTTGGGACCTTGGTTTAATATAAAGAACAGTACCTCTGACAGTGCTGTACTCCCTCAGTACTGTAAGCCTAGATTATGCAAGCAAGTCCTCAAATGGGACTGAATCCCACAAGCAGAGGTCAGTGCATTGCCAATTGAGTCAAGCTGACACACCACTCATACTTGCACACTTGTGTGGAGCCCCCTGTCTGCTCAGCATCTTCCCGCACAGCAGTCGAGGTCGGGAGGGGGATGAGACCTGCACTCCCATGGCTGCCCCTCGAACCTCTCCAATTCAGACAACTCGCCTGGTGCCCGTCCCAAAGCTGCTGACTTAAAAACATGGTACGAACACACATAGGAGCAAAACCACAGGCCAGGTCAGCATCCGCAGAGGGATAAATAAAAACAGGCCATAATTTCCGTGGGAGACCTTTCACAGCACTGCTCTAATGAAGGGAAGGGTCTCCAACTTAGGAAACGTTAGCCAGTCTTTTCTCTTCACGGATGCTGACTGACCCGACGGCCATGGTCGGGTTTTATCCGCACGGCAGGGTAAATGATCTGCCCCTCGGATCACCGTACGTTCTCACAGCTTCAGAAAAACACTCACAGACAGCCAGCCAGGTCTCCTTGACCTGCCCGTAGATGACGAAATCCGTAGTGAAGCCAATCGCTGAAATAGTAGCTCCCTTTTTGTTCAGCGTGTCATACTCCCAGTAGCTGTGCCAAATACCTGGAGCAAGGCAAATAAGAAAAAAAAAGTGAGGCAGTGTCCCCTCGGGAGAGACTC
Source organism: Heptranchias perlo (assembly GCF_035084215.1). Classification (NCBI taxonomy): domain Eukaryota; kingdom Metazoa; phylum Chordata; class Chondrichthyes; order Hexanchiformes; family Hexanchidae; genus Heptranchias; species Heptranchias perlo. Next base: position 2,092,594 of record NC_090363.1, read on the forward strand.
GCACTCCTGCGCTTTAGCGGCCGCTAAAATCATACGGGCAGATTTTCCTGCTCCCGTGGGAAATTTGGATCACTTGGGTGCAGTGAATGCAGGAAAACCCAGGCAGTGGAGAGCGCACAGCCACAAGGGAGTCCACTCAATTTCCCGCCCATTTAAATTAAGGGAGAAAATATCGAGCAGGATCCCTCGTGAGCCTGGAATCCTCCCCACCTGAATTTCCTGTAATCACTGTATCCAAGTGATTTAATACCTCTGGGAACAGGTAGAGTCACCTGCATTGGGGATTTTGGCAGGGGTGGGTAAAAGCCTTAAGCCACCTCATTCAGACCTGGATTGGTGAGAAGGTAGAAGGAATCTGTCATTTAAAACTTATTTAATGGTTTTCAATTTTTCTTCTTTTAAAGCCATCATTCCTGAATATCTATTTAAACGAAAAGGCCGAGTGAAAACCATAGGAATTATTCTGAGTCACAATTGCCCATTACTGCTCCACAAATACCCCGTTGTCCTTTTCTGTTCATTTTTAAACACCTGATGCAATGAAGTATCTCGTGTCAAACATCCAATCCCCAATGAGCAACATCACGTGAGTTGAAAACGGCCTCGAGTCTTTGTGGTTTCTCTCCCTCCCACTCTATAAAACAGATATTGGTTAAGTACTCTTGCAGGGAGACCGTGTCCCTTTATATTTTATTTCAAGACCTGTCCTACAGGTCACACTTTTCCCGGGACACAGGACCTGCATCCAAGTCTCAGCCAAATGGCGAGTAGATCAACATGGGGGAAGTAATTTGCTTACCACTTGGCCCCTCTCCCTCCTGGTGATGAAAGTGCACACTCTCTAGCGCTGGACTAGCAAGTCAGAGGTTACCAGTTCAAAATCCATGGCAAGGTGTGTAACAGAATCTGATGAACCTGGTTAATTAATGGGCCAGTACCAGAAAATGACCATTAAAACTGCTGGATTGTCCTAAAAACCCAACAAGTTCACTAACGTCCTTCAGGACCCCTGCTCATTCTAGCCTACATGTGACTCCAACCACACACCATGCCCTCTGGGCAACTAAGGACGGGAATAATTACTAGCTTGCCCATAATCGCCCACATCCCAAAAATAAATTAAGGACAAGAGCAAACAATAATTCGACCTCCTTGACGTGCTTTCTTCCATCCTCCCGACACTATCCCCACAGCCTGGCTGAGATCAGGGGGAGGGGGGGCAGGTAGGGTTTAAGAAGAGTACAAGTCTACATTTACACTTTGTGACAGCATAACAGATCACACGCGAGTTACATACAGATGTCTGACGAACTTCTGTGCAACGAGTGGAGGGATCTGGGCCACGGAGCGTGCCTTGCATTTCAGGCATCTACCGTTAGCATCTGGTCCCTGGTCAGGTACTGCGGAATGATGTTTGGAGTAAAACTCCTTTTGATTCAGCCCCAACCTCAGAATAGTTACCCTACTCCACCAGTGTTCCATTTCCCCCACACCTGCCACCCATAGCCCTGCCTAGCTTTTTAAAATTGTATTTTCATTCATTTATATTGTAAAGCTGTTGCACATTGTATTGACTGGAGGACTGCACTGCTCCCATCCCAAGCACACCACCTCAGTCCATCACCAGCATCTCCACCTCAGGAAACCTGACAGTGACATTGTGTCGGGGGGAGCTTTGAAGCAATTGGTTTGTCCTTGGCGCCTGAAGTTCAGTCAGGTTAGGGAAACAAGGGGTCCTACCTACTGGTGGTCCTGTTATTTGGGGGGGGGGGTGAAACCATTGTCCCAGCCCATCTATACGAGGTGGGGGGGGGGGGTTGTTGTTGCTGACTTATTTCTCCTTCAGAACTGGCTCAGATTCTTCTTCTGGGAGATTACTTCACGCGGAGGGGGTTCAGAGTTAGGAACAGGAGACGACCATCCAGCCACTTGAGCCTGTTCCGCCATTCAATTCGATCACGGCTGATTCCGTACCTCAACTGAAGTTGACTAACTTTGAAGAGTTGTTTTTCTAGAAAATCACTAATTGCCCCACAAGAGGTAAACCGCTTGCAACTGAAATTATCTCTATATTACACCACCAACTAAAACCCTACAAGCAAGAATAAAAGGGGTTTAAGAGGGAAAGATACAAAGCAGCATGGGACCACTTGCCTGAAGGGTAAGCAGAACAATGCCATGCTGACATTCTAGTGAATCACCGCACAATTCAGCTAATCCACTAGGCCCCACAGTGCATGACGAGAGATAAAAGTCAGTACAGCAGCGTCTCCCTGGAGGAGTACAGCGCAGCTGGGACCAGGGGGACGTGTACGCCACTAGCAGGTTAGCGATGCAGAACAACATTTCGGGAGAGGAAATATCGCAGCAGCATCGTTGCAGCTGATCCAGAGGTCCCGAAATTCCTCCGCAACTCAAGTTTCTAGCAGGCATTCTAATCTTAGTTTGTTGATCCCATTCCACCCCCCCCTCAAAGTTTGCCAGAGAGAAAAAAAAACCCCACAAAAGCTGCCAGATTGTTGTAAAAACCCAAAATGGTTCACAGATGGCCCACTGGGGAAGGAAACTTGCCACACCTCCCTCGTCTGATCTACACGTGACTCCAGTCCCACGCTGCGTGGTCCACTCTTCACGCCCTCTGAAGTGACCTAGCCACTTAAAATAACCACGACAGAAGTCTCAGCACATCTAATGGGCAGTAAATGCCGGCCTCGCCAGCAACACCCACATCCCGAACAATAAAAATCATTGTGCCATGAGGATTAGCATTTCCTGTTCGCACCAACCTTGTTCCACTAGAAACAGCAGCAGCGGCAATTGACTCCGAATGAGATCATATCCTCTTGCGCCCCTACGGTCAATGGAAGGGCACACTAGTGGATGGGACTCAGCCCAGCTCGGTACCTGCAGGCAGGTGTCCCCTCCACCTCAAGATGTTGGCCTTTACTAGGGATGGTTCCATGTACACAGATTGAAGGTAATTGGCAAAAGAACCAGAGGGGAGATGAGTTTATGAAGTGAGTTGTGATGATCTGGAATGTGCTGCCTGAAAGGGCGGTGGAAGCAGATTCAACAGTAACTTTCAAAAAAAGGGAAAAAATTTGCAGGGCTATGGGGAAAGAGCAGGGGGAGAGTGGGACTAATTGGATAGCTCTTTCAAAGAGCCGGCACAGGCACGACGGGCCGAATGGCCTCCTTCTGTGCTGTAGGATTCCACGGTCGGTCACCCCACGTTGCCTCACCCAGCGGCCGTTCTTCACGTGAACCTCAGCAAATGGGTGTCGGGTGGTGGGGGGCGGGGAGCACGTAATCTTGTTCCCTTCCCAACAACCACATCTGCACTTCCAGTAGGGAATCGCCGGATAGCGAATAGGAAGCAGAGAGCTTGGCCGACTTTCCCCTCCTTAACCCAGGAGTACTGACGGACACCCCACCTCCAGCTGCGATCCCGCAAAGACCAGAGAACAGGGCCCATCTGATCGGGCTCGGCTGGATAAACTCATTAAACCATCAAGAAAGTCATCAAGACAGGAACAGGAGGAGGAGGCCATTCAGCCCCTTGAGCCTGCAACCCCATGTCTCATTATCATCAGACAGGAATGAGGGGTTTATGATTAAAATTCCGTCCCCTCTCCCCATTCAATCAGTAACAGTGCTCCTCACACTCTACACTTGTAGACCTCCCAGCTACGGGAGAATGCTCGCCCCCCCACCTGGTGCCTCCCCACTGCAACGCAGCTGAAATCAGGAAGTCACAGGCACCGGGAGATTTAATCTTAGCCCCAATTCACTGCCCACACAATTTACACGGTAATTAAGGAATGACTTTTTTTCTCCCCCCCCCACAAATACCCACCATATCCGATGATGACGATCAGACCAATGATTAGGATCCAGATCAAGATTCCAGCCATGAACCTCAGGAGGAGCAGGAACAGCAGACTCACAATCATAGCAATTAACAGGCCACTGGGGGAAAATGAGTTGACGAGCCCGACAGAAATGGAAAGAAAGAGAATAAAGTTAATGTTAACTTTCATACATTATTTCCAGCTTTGATTACATTTCGAATCTCAGCAATTGTTGAAAAGACACAACACATACCAACACAATCTTGGCTTTAGGATGTCCAGGGTTTTTTTTTTTGGGGGGGGGGGGGGGGGGGGGGAGAGAAATGGGGAATGGGGCAGGAGCTCATGAGATTGGGCAGTTCACTCCTACCCAGGTCACAAGCTCACACCTCTCGCTTGCCTGCTACTGGAAAACTCAACTCAGCTGAGTGGACACTGGCCAGTTCCTGAAGTGCCTGCATGGAAACAAGGCCTTCAGTGGCTTGGAAAGGAATCATCCCATCAGGCGGGTGTCCTGGCAGAAAGCAGACATCGCGAAACGTCTCTGCTTGAATCGTGGAGTTGCTGTAGGAGAGGAAAACAGGCTACAGGTTCAGCAGCTAGTCCAACATGGCCCTGTAACAGGCGGTAACACTGAGTGACTCACCTGAAACATGGCCCTGTAACAGGCTGTAACACGAAATGGCTCACCTGAAACATGGCCCTGTAACGGGCTGTAACACACGAAATGGCTCACCTGAAACATGGCCCTGTAACGGGCTGTAACACACGGGGTGACTCACCTGAAACATGGCCCTGTAACGGGCTGTAACACACGGGGTGACTCACCTGAAACATGGCCCTGTAACGGGCTGTAACACACGGGGTGACTCACCTGAAACATGGCCCTGTAACGGGCTGTAACACACGGGGTGACTCACCTGAAACATGGCCCTGTAACGGGCTGTAACACACGGGGTGACTCACCTGAAACATGGCCCTGTAACGGGCTGTAACACACGGGGTGACTCACCTGAAACATGGCCCTGTAACGGGCTGTAACACACGGGGTGACTCACCTGAAACATGGCCCTGTAACGGGCTGTAACACACGGGGTGACTCACCTGAAACATGGCCCTGTAACACCAACTAGAGGCCCAATCGGATGAGCTTTGCCCTGAAGCTCTCTCTTAGACCGGTTATTAAGCAGGAGAATTATACGAAAGGTCATTCCATTTCAGAGGGAATGGAAAGGGAAGCAAACCAACGGGAGGTGGGATTGAAATCCCTAATCTCGAAGAACGGTCACACTGAACTTTACAGCTGAGAGCACCCTCCACTCCCGGATGACAAATTGTATAAATTTTTTTTGGGGGGGGGTGGGGAGTACGAAAAGACAGCAGCAATGAACGTGTAACCTAGTAAGGCGATGTTAAGAGTTTCTATTGGGTCTGATGACGAGCTGCTCAACTATAATAGCGCGCAGAATCAGAGACAAAGAGGGGGGCACTCACATTAATATCCAATGCCAGGACTTTGTAAAGTCTTCAAAAATCCTCATCCCCACTTCCTTGGCATTAAAGCCTTTCACCAGATCACTGAAACATACAACTAACAGTTAGCCTGTAACACAATCCCACAAACAGCACTTGAGGGGTTTGGGTTAACCCATCCTCCCTTGGTACATTAACCCCACCTTAAATAACTTGCATTTATATAGTTTGACAGTATAGTGCCTTTAATGTAGCAAAACATCCCCAGGGGCTTCACAGTGGTGCAGACAAAAATTGACACCGAGCCAAAGGAGATATTAGGACAGGTGACCAAAAGCTTGGTCAAAGGGGGATGTTGTGAGGAGAGAGAGGTGGAGAGGTTTAGGGAGGGAATTCCAGAGCTTAGGGCCCAGGCAGCTGAAGGCACGGCCGCCAATGGTGGAGCGATTAAAATCAGGGATGCGCAAGAGGCAAGAATTGGAGGAGCGCAGAGATCTCGGAGGGTTGTCGGGCTGGAGGAGGTTGCAGAGATAGGGAGGGGCGAGGGCATGGAAGGATTTGAACAAGAGGGTGAGAATTCTAAAAAAAAAATCGAGGCGTTCCCGGACCGGGAGCCAATGTAGGTCAGCGAGCACAGGGGGTGATGGGTGAACGGGACTTGGTGCGAGTTAGGATACGGGCAGCAGAGTTTTGGACGAGTTTAAGTTTATGGAGGGTGGAAGATGGGGGGCCGGCCAGGAGAGCGTTGGAATAGTTGAGTCTGGAGGTAACAAAGCAAAGGATGAGGGTTTCAGCAGCAGATGGGTGGAGGCTGGAGCAGAGGTGGGCGATGTTACAAAAAGTTGGAAGCAAACACTGAACGTTCCAAACCGCTGCATTTCTTCAAACACTCAGCACGAACTTACCCGGTAGCCTCATTCACCGCGTCAGCAGTGGCATTTCCTGGGGCAATGCCATCAATAGTAAAGGAGCTCGGGTACTCTCCAACATCCAACCTTGGCACACACCTACTGAAGACTAAAGGACAACAGAAACTCGTGATTTAAGGCGGGACACGGTCAAATCTCAAACAAGTTACTTCTGGAACGCAGCGAGCATTACTTGGGAAACACACGGCGCACAGCAAGATCCCACCAAACAGCCACAAAGTGAACAGCCAGTTAGCTGGATGCTGGCTAAGGAATGGTGGGGGGGGGGGGGGGGGGGGAACTCCATGCTCTTCTGTAAACAATGCAGTGGGATCGTGAACAGCCACCTGAATCATGGGCACAGATGGCCGAGGCCTGTCAACAATGGCTTTTGTTGTGGGGTGGAGGAAAGGTTGCAGAGCAGACGGGTTGGAAGGCACACGGGACCTTGGGTTTTAATGGTCTCCGACGACGCAGCACTCCTCCTGCACTGCACGGGAGCGGCCAGCCTGCATTATGTGCTCAAGGCACGTGCTTGAACCCAAGATCTACCTGTTGAACAAGAGTTGTACCAAATGAACAAGCTGACACACACACTGCTGCATTGATACGATACAGGAGGCTCGGTGAGTTGGTGGCACCACTGCTGGAACTACTTTACAACATTCATGTTCCTCCACCCACTCCACCGTAAAAAGACCCGATCCCACTTCCTTTCTCCTCCCAATTCACTCTCTAAGGAGAGGCCACCCGGCTATTCAACCATGGGTGCATCACAGCCAAGACAGACAGACGAGCGCGCGCAGTACTGGTGGAGTGCTACGTTGTCGGAGGAGTTAAGCCCAAGGTCCCGTTTGCCTCCCCTTCCTCCACAATTCCCCCGCCCCCTCTGCCACTGTTAACAGGCCATGAGCCATCAGATGCCCACGGTTCAGAGAATGACAGTCGTCCAGCCAACATTACTCCCTCAAAATCATCAACAACGCCTTTACATTAAAAAAAAAAATCGGATTCTGAACGGGGTTTCACCAAATCTAAATTGAGCCCTTCCCTGCACCAAATAAAACTGTTGAGTTAATACGGATAAAATTATAATAGAATAAAGCCTTGGGGAAAGAACGCAGCAAAACCAGAAATCAGACACTTACACGGTGTGCTTGGGACCATGTATGGAGGACACAGTTCTTTCGCCAAAATCTCTTGTGGTTTCTGAAAGCAAAACAATTTGAAGACAGGATTTCTTTTTCCCCCAGCAGTGTACATACAGACGGTCTACGATCGACAATGGGCTTTTATACTGGAGCATTTAATACACGGAACAGTCCAAGGGGCTTCATAGGAGGAGAGAGTGGACACCACACTGTAGTGGGAGAGTTGGGAGGCCGTCATTCGGCCCATCGTGCCTACTCTTAGAAAGAGCTGTCCAATTAGTCCCACACCCCCTGCTCTTTCCCTGTAGCCCTGCCAATTTTTACCCTTCAAACCCCTTTTGAAAGTTATTATTGAATCTGCTTCCACCGCCCTTTCAGGCAGTGAATTCCAGATCATAACTCGCTGCGTAAAAAAATGCTTCCTCGTGTCGCCTCTGGCTCTTTTGCCAATCACCTTAAATCTGTGTCCTCTGGTTACCGACCCTCCTGCCACTGGAAACAGTTTCTCCTTATTTACTCTATCAGAACCCTTCATTATTTTGAACACCTCGATCAAATCTCCTCTTAACCTTCTCTGTTCGGAGAACAACCCCAGCTTCTCCAGTCTCTCCACATCACTGAACTCCCTCATCCCCGGTACCATTCTAGTAAATCTCCTCTGCACCCTCTGTCAGGCCTTGACATCCTTCCTAAAGTGCAGTGCCCAGAATTGGACAATACTCCAGCTGTGGCCAAACCAGTATTTTATAAAGGTTTAGCATAACTCCCTTGCTTTTGTACTCTATGCCTCTATTAATAAAGCCCAGGATCCCATATGCTTTTTAACAGCCTTCTCAACTTGTCCTGCCACCTTCAAAGATTTGTGTACACACACCCCCAGGTCTCTCTGTTCCTGCACCCCCTTTAAAATCGTACCATTTAGTTTATTTTGCCTCTCCTCATTCTTCCTACCAAAATGTATCACTTCACACTTCTCTGCGCCAATGACGGAGAGCATGCTCAAAAGGTAAAGGCTTTCAAATACTGGGGGTGAAGGAGAAGTGTTTTTTTTTGGAGGGGGTGGGGGGGGGAGAAGGGGTTTAGGGGGGAGAGAGAGAGTTCTAGATGGACAGGCAGAGGTGTCCGCAGGGTCACTGGTGGAAGAGCGAGAGGAGGGGGACGCGGCAGTTAGGAAACCACATTGGTGCGGGGACTGGAGTCACATATAGCCCAGACCGGGTAAGGACGGCAGGTTTCCTGCCATAAAAGGACATGAATGAACCGATTGCATTTTTACGACAATCCGACAGCTTCACGGTCACTTTTACTGACTGACAACTTTTTTTTTTGATATACAAGTAAACTGAATTCAAATTCTCAAACTGACCGGGTGGGATTGGAACTCGTGTTTTCTGGATTAGTGTGGGACGGACGGTCGGACGGTCCCACGGTCCCTCCCTCCCTAGGAACTGTACATGCCTTCCATGGGAGAGGGGTGATGGAGGCTCAACCCCACCCCACCCAGTGGGAGTGAAGAGCTGGAGTGTATTTCTTGTCACCATGGATTCCAACACTCAGTCCTCCATTAAATACTGACAAGAGCCTCACGGGTACCACTCAGGTACTTGTGCAGTTCTCTGAGGAAGTTAAAGAACAGGAGACTTTTCCCCCCCCCCCCACCCCCGACAAAGATTCAGTGCAAACTGGGCGTTGCAATTTCTGAGCGGGCCTCGGGGAGTGGGGGCCGCTGGTGGTGTAAGCGAGTGGAGAAGCAAGTCACATTGAACAATCGGCTGCACACTCATTCACAGGGGAGAAGCCCACTGTTATTTCAGTCGCGGTGTCACAGTGCTACACATTGCATTTTCTCTCACCAGAAGACAGCCAAAATACCAAGCAGGCAGTGGTCTGGGACACAAGGCAGAATCGAACAGCAGTGGATTTTAAACACGGCGATACTAACCAAGGCGCTGGTAGCCAGGTCAATCACGGGGTTGCAGTACTGCTGCTTGAAGACCTCTTCGAGTTTATTCCCTAAAACCAAGTTTGGGATCCAGAATTCATTGGGACATTCTGAAACACAGATCTGCAAAAGGGAAGAGAGGGGGCTCTTCAGTAGAGAGGTAATGAGAACGTCCCTGGCAGAGAGAGAGAGAGAGAGAGAAGCCTTAAAAAGGGAGGACGCTCCCTCTCCAGACACCAGCAAGGAACGAATGAGTTCCATAGCTCTCCCTCCCTTCAAATTCTCCCTCTATTTCTTCGTTCTTTCCCTGAAGGTACCGACATCCTACAGTACGGTTCCACACCTTGTGGTGCCTCAAGCCGAGTGAGCCTAGGCATCGAGCGTCGGCAGATTATTTAATAGTGGACAACACAGCCCAGTCCAGTCCTCACCCGATGGCCCACTGCACTTTACTGCAGGACGCCGGGGTGGGAATGTCCCCTATCCCAGGGAAAACATCTCAACCGCATCACTCCTCCACCATCCTAGACATCAATTAACTCGGTAAGAAAACAGATTGGACATGGGACCTTTTCTTGTCTGCGAGAAATGCACACAACAATTGAATGTAACCCACTGGGATGCTCCCTAACAGACTTTGTTCTCCAAGCGAAGGAGGGTCTTGGAAGATTTGGCAAATTTCAGTGCCCCACATCGGAATCGAGTACTCTCAGGTCAGCGAGGAAGCACACAGGGGCATAACTTGAAACTCCTCCTCCAGACCAGAATCTCTTCCACAACCCCTCCCCACTGCCCCCGCCCCCCCCAAAACCGCACCAGTGCGTATATTCTGACACCAACCACCTTTACACCTCTGATGGAGATATCACAGTTGGCATTGGATTACTGGCAGAACGCAGGGCTGTAAAGCAGCTCGGAGCTGAGCGGAGACCAACCCCAAAGCTCATTTCAAAATCAGGGGCCCTTCCATCCCATCAGTCTGCACCAGACCTCGAACCCAAGCCCCACACTCGAGCTCGGTGCGTCACCCAAGTGTCCCTCCCACCACCACTGCTCCCAAGACACCCTCCAAACACGGTAAAGAGGGCTTGACAGGATAGATGCTAAGGGGATGTTTCCCCTGGCTGGAGAGCCTGGAACTAGAGGACATAGTCTCAGGATAAGGGGTCGGCCATTCAAGACTGAGATGAGGAGGAAGTTCTTCACTCAGAGGGTCGTGAATCTTTGGAATTCTCTACCCCAGAGGGCTGTGGAGACTCAGTTGGTATTCAAGGCTGAGATAGACAGATTTTTGGACGAAGGGAATCGGGAGGGAAAGTGGAGTGGAGGTCGATGATCTGATTGAGTGGCGGAGCAGGCTCGAGGGGCCGTATAGCATGGGCACCCACAGTTTACAACGTGTTGGCTCTGCTCAGGTTTCCAATGGTTTTTATTGTTAAGGAATAGTGGAGAACTCCAGTGAAACTTCTAACTCCTGTGTCCACATCTGGATTCAGAAAAGCTGTTAACCCAATACACAAACTCGATTTTACAAAAGTATGATTCTCGAAACAAATGTTCCTGTGGCTATTGAATCACCAGGGCACAGAGAATACTGGGGGTGGGTTAAAATCAGGCATGGGGAGCGCATTTCCCCTAACGGAGTTTCCATCCATTAATTTAAGCCAGGTAGGGGGTCTCCCCAAACTCACTACGCCCGGGAGATCCAATAGGCACAAAAGCAGGAACAAGGAAATCTTCCCCTATAAACGAGCGAGCATTTGGCTCAGTGGCAGCATTCCCAACTCTCGAGTCAGGAGGTGCAGGGATTGAAACCTTGTTCCCGACAGTCCCAGCGAGTGGAGACTGCACGTCCGGCTCCGAATTCTGGGAGTACATCCAGTGGGTAACTCCCATCCGGTGGGTGTGGGTGGACCCTCCCTCATCGGGAGCCCATAAAAACCCTCCCGCCATATTAGGAACATCCTCCAATATCAGCTGGTATAAGATGGTCGCAGCCTGTAAATCCTTCCATTACTTCTCACTGTTCTCCAAGGGAAGGGAGTGAAGATACTGAAATTACTGTTGGCCATATGAGAACAGACACTTAAAATTTGCTAGTGACGTTGCTGTGAAATTATCAGGTAGCATCTGAATTAAAAACAGCAGAGACACGTCATGCGAGCAAATTGAGTGCATCTAACAGCGAAAAGGCAATTATTACATTATACACTTGTTAAAATTCAATTGCAAAGCTCTATAAAGGCCCTGGACGGGTGAATGCTCCCCACACGGATGGTACCTGAGTCGTTGGGCACTGGAGTCCGTTGAGGGCAGACACCAGGATGCTGTTCGCTGAGGCACATTTCAGGATGTTGAAGTACAAGACAAACGGCTTTCCCCTTGGAAGAGAAAGAGCATTAGGATGCGGACTTCGAGACACAAAGATTTGATAATCATCCCTGGCACACTCGTGAAGGCGAAAGTGAAGGTTGATGCGCTCGTTGGGAGCTGGTTCCTGATGTCCGCAGCTCTCCCGATAATTAACCGAAGTAGTGACTTCTTACCTGCTCACTGAACTCCACCCCTCTCCTCACCTAGTTGGAATACAGTTAGTCCCCCAAGCACTGGCTGTTTCCCACACCTTGTTCAGGCAGTCATTACTTGGTGAGTTGTTTGACAGTATGAGGCATCACATCAAAGGCTGGTCCTATCGATACCCAACAACCATATACACACACACACCCCCCATTACCAACAGGAGCGAGTTATTCACCTGTATGAGGCATCTCACCGGAGAGCAACCTGGAGTGGGAAGCGAGGCCAATTGCCTCCGCCCGTGCCGTGCTGCGATCTTAGCCGAGAGTCGTTAACTCAGCATATACCAAGGATTGAATACGTAACCAGGTCCAGACAGTTCAGTTCCACACTTGGCCAACTTGACTATCTAGGGGAGCTCCTATTCCTAATTTATATCTATTACCCCCGCTTCCTCTCCGCCCCATTACCCCCACCTCCTCTCTCTCCCCCCATTTAATTTCCATTAAAAATAACCTAGAATCTCACACGTTAAAATACCGAGACCAATTGACTCCCAGCTGGATTACACTGCAAACACCTCATATCCAAACCAGTCAACCCCGTCACCCAGACAACACACTTAACTTAGCAGGACGACCTTATTTGGTATAATTGTGAAGCCCAATAGGTGGCATCACCTGACTGAAACATACAAGATTTTTTTTCAAAACTTAAAGTTCATCATTGTGATTGTAGAAAAACTGCCCAACAAACGGATCAGACAGAGAGGGGTGGAGTTCAGTGAGCAGTTTGCTTGCTGCTGGTGATTTATTATATCACACCAGATAGTCCAGTGTCCACACTGCTTCCTTCTACTGCTGTTTTAAGGGGAGTGGTTGAATTTTTATGCTTACGGTGAGACGTCAGTGCTGTGGAACAAAACACTTTTCCACACTGCACGCATACCCGTGTATGACGAGACCCCTCGCTCTGCCTCGACCTCAGGAGAGGACCTCACACTCCACGAGCAGTCACTCAGTGGGGAGCGCGCTCGCCTGAAATCAGAATGTCATGGGCTCAAGCCCCACTCCAGAGACTGGAGCACATAATCCAGGCCGACACTCCCAGTACCAGCACTGAGGGAGTGCTGCACTGTCGGAGATGCCATCTTCAGTGGACGTTAAAAAAAAAATCCCATGACACTATTTTGAAGAGTAGGGGAGATCTCCCTTGTGCCCTGGCCAATATTTATCACTTTAAAAAAGGTTATCGGGTCATTATCTCATTGCTGTTTGTGGGATCTTGCTGTGCGTAAATTGGCTACCGCATTTCCTAAATTACAACAGAGGCTACACTTCAAAAGTACTTAATTGGCTGTAAAGCGCTTTGGGACATCCTGAGGTGGTGAAAGCAGTTGTAGAAATGCCCCTAATAATATAAATCTCTTCCTTTCCACCCGGGTGAAATTTCCCACACCACAAAAATTTTGCCAATTCATGCTGAACTCTAAACTGTCGGGGTGGAAATTCCAGAGATATTTGTGGCACACCAATTAGTGAAATTCCTCTGTTTGCAATTTCTAAATGGGTTAGTGACTTAACAGGGGTGGAGGGGGGGAACCTTTACACAAATGCAGTAACCAGCATAGTCGCCCGATGGAAGTTCGCCCTCCCCCAAACTCGCACGGTGCGTTTAAACTGTAGATCTTTCTTTCTCCCTTCCTCAAACCCAGCAGAACCTTCACTTACTCATTACCCCCAATACCACAGTACATGCCCGTGCTGTTCCTGGGATAGATCACTTCCCGTGGGTCACCGTACAACCAGGCTGCAAAAAAAACAGAACACAGGTTTCAGTATCAGCACCACAATCGACTGAAGACATTTATTCGAAAAACGACTCTCGCAGGTTTGGCACAGCAAAGTATACTCTCCGACTCAAAGCTTTCAGATCAGCGAATGGGACCCTGCCAAATTTAAATAGAATGAGGAATGACTATTTCAAAAGGGAACTGGCTATACGCTGGAAGAGGAAATATTTGCATGGCTATGGGGAAAGGGCAGCGGAGCGAGGCTAATTGGATAGCTCTTTCAAAGAGCCAGCACAGGCACGATGGGCCGAATGGCCACCTTGTGTTGTGAGATTCTTTGATATCTATTTTAATATTTTAAAAAATCTTACATCAGCACAGACTTAATCAACTTTTTCCCTGTAACAAATTGTCACATCAACATTTATAATGGGAACTGCCCCTGTGGCTATGCTGTAAATACACCCTCCTACTGGTGCAGGCACTGCAGCACTACCGGTGACAAGGGAGGCAGTGGGTTGTGTAATTACAACGTGACAAGTTTACATCGGTGCTTCCCATTATAAATGGAGACACAGGAATTTAAAATGGAAGTATGTAAAACGAACAGAATGCATGAGTCTGAAGCAGGGTGTGCAGACGTAACTCAGTCCCCATTTTAATTCTCCTCCGCTCTCTAACCCCGCTTCAGCTGAAGACTGGACTTGGTCCCTCTGTGCAACACTACGGAAAACTAAACAGTTTTTAATAAACATACACACGCATATACATATGAAATGATCAACTTTTTAAAAAAAGTTCCTCAGAATGTGGGTCTCGCTGGCAAGGCCGGCATTTATCGCCCATCCCAAATTGCCCCGAGGTGCAGGAGATGGGCCGCCTTTGAACTGCTGATAGCGGTTTGATATAACCCGAATATCAGTTGCTAGGCCACGTCAGAGGGCAGTTAAGAGTCAACATCGGTGTGGGACCGGAGTGACGTACAGGCCAGCAGGACATTAACGAACCAGTGGGTTTTTGACGACAATGCGACAGCTTCTTGGTCACTTTTACCGAGACCAACCTTTTATTTCCCGATTTATTTAATTTTTTTTTTAAAAAAAGCAGAATTCAAATCTTCAAATTGCCACGGTGGGGTTTGAACTCCCGTTCTGTGGATTAGTCGTTCCAGGTCTCTGGATTAAGGGTCCAGTAACGTAACCAGTACACTATCACACCCTCATACGACATTTGTTGCTGTAGCAACACTATAATGTTCTGCAAGAAAAGGATGTCAACAATGCTGTAGAGTTAGGCAATGATATTATTTTACAATGTTCTGAAATTAAAGAGAAGAAACACGTCCTTTTCATGGGTGACCATCAAAAATTTGGGCACATGAACGGTCAGGACGTACAGAGTACAAAAATGTCTCTCGTTCAACGCAAGTCTGCCTCAGTCGGGGCAGCCGTAGAGGTAACTCCTCTACTTGGCCCTAATGCTCCCAAGTTGGGTGCGGGAGGGTAAAGCAGACAGCATTCTCACCCCGAATCACTGTCCTACTGCCCGAAGGTATTAGTGTCGGGGTACCGATCTGGGGCAGGATCTGTTTGTTGAATAACCTGAAGACGCTCGCCATCTCAGCTCCGGAGATGGAGAATGACACTTGGTCAGGGTACCAAAGGCTTGCAGTGTCTGTGGACCCCTCCCGCGATGAATCAAAGCCCTGAGGGGGGGAAATTGGAGGGACAGCAGAGCAAAGGAACTGAATTGAGCCTGATTGACAATGTAACACTTACCCAAGATACCCACGACCATGTAGCCCACAACGAAGACCATAAACAGAACACAGCAGATGATGTCTGTGCAGCTCCTACAGGAGGAAATAATGAGAAAGGCTGTTTGTAAGTCAGTCAATCAATAATCAGGGCATCACATTAACAACGGGGCTACAGACCCATGGAGTAACAGCTGGAGTACAAGGCGACCCTCGTTACTGCCACTGACAGACTCCCCGCATTCTCTCAGCTCGGATTTACACGTGGAGCTTTAACAGACGATGTCAATCTCCCAATCCAGCACTCTAGACAGAAGCTCCCCCCACTACCCCGCAAGATGCTCCCCTCACACCCACCCCATCCCACTAAAACAAAACCCGTTTTACACACTCGAAAAATTCACTGAGGATAATGAATGCCCAGGATTTTTTTCTGGCCTGGCTCAACTATGATACATATTGGAATATAGAAAGGGAGCAGAGAGAAAGGGGCCTGTGATACGTAGAACTAGCCCAATTCATTCAGTTGGCTTAACTCGGCATCTTCTGCTCTCTGGTTTGTGTTAACGAGGGGAGTTTTGCTCCCTTCCCCTCACTGCCAGCTTACAAAACACTTTGCAGGACAATTTCTCCATGGATCTAATTGGTTGCTTAGCAGAAACACTGATGCACATATAAAGGAGACATCTCAATTTTCATACTGAACCAAACAACTTGCATTTATATAGCGCCTTTAAAAAAAAAAATAGTAAAACGTCCCAAGGAGCTTCACAGGAGCAAAATCAAACAAAATTTGACACCGAGCCAGATAAGGAGATATTAGGACAGGTGACCAAAAGTTTGGTAACAGGTCGGTTTTAAGGAGCGTCTTAAAAAAGGAGAGGGGGGTGGAGGGGTTTAGGGAGGGAATTCCAGAGGTTAGGGCCGAGGCAGCTGAAGACACGGCCGCCAATGGTGGAGTGACTGAGATCACTGAACTGGAGTGAAATCAAGGGATACACAAACACACATTCTGTATAAACCCACCCCCCCCAAACTATATAAACTTTTATAAACACCCCCCCACTATATAAACACCCCCCCCCACTATATAAACCTTTATAAACACCCCCCCTACACTATATAAATCTTTATAAACACCCCCCCTACACTATATAAACCTTTATAAACACCCCCCCTACACTATATAAACCTTTATAAACACCCCCCCTACACTATATAAACCTTTATAAACACCCCCCCTACACTATATAAACCTTTATAAACACCCCCCCTACACTATATAAACCTTTATAAACACCCCCCCTACACTATATAAACCTTTATAAACACCCCCCCTACACTATATAAACCTTTATAAACACCCCCCCTACACTATATAAACCTTTATAAACACCCCCACCCTACACTATATAAACCTTTATAAACACCCCCACCCTACACTATATAAACCTTTATAAACACCCCCACCCTACACTATATAAACCTTTATAAACACACAGCCGTCCCCCACACTATATAAACTTTTATAAATAAACTTTCCTTCATTCGGTCAGAGGCTCTACAACAGCTCAATCAGCATGTGCTTGAAGACATACCTGTTCTTAATTGGGCCGTTGAATGTCGGGTCATACTTGGATGGTTCCCCTGGTAACAGAGTAAACAGCTAGTTAGACTTCAAGCAGCCGCAGGTAACTGATTAATTAATTAACTAACTCCCTGTAACCGCAGCCTGCCGCATGCACAGTCTGAGCCACAGTACAGGACCCCGTCAGCACCTCTCGTCGTTACTGACTGATGGGGTCAGCGGAACTGTAATTAAAACCGGAGAACTGACAGACAGACAACGGCCAATAGAAATACGGCAAGAAATAAACACGGCACTCAGTATTCCAACACAAATGGGTCTTAAAAGTAATTCATGGTGTGAAAGCTTTGAGATGTTTTAAACGTGAAGCTATCCATAAATACTAGAGAGATAAACAGCAGTGGCTGGGGATTATCAAATCAAGTCAGGCATCCAAACCGGGGACAACCTTCATACAAAATACTCTGAACAATTTCCCTCCGAAGAGGTTTGTGGATTAAGTGAGATTGAGAGAGGTCACATCTTGCTTTAAGAATATCCCCCACCCCACCATCCCTTCCAATTTCTACTCTACCTCCCAAGAGCCTAGTTGGTTGTTTAAGGATTATCTACCCGATCAACTCCTTTAAAAAAAGGAGGGAGAAACTATTTCCTCTGGTGGGAGAGTCCAGAACAAGGGGGCATAACCTTAAAATTAGAGCTAGGCCGTTCAGGGGTGATGTCAGGAAGCATTTATTTACACAAAGGGGAGTGGAAATCTGGAACTCTCTCCGCCCCCAAAAAAAGCTGTTGAGGCTGGGGGTCAATTGGAAATTTCAAAACTGAGATGGATAGGTTTTTGTTGGGTAAGGGGATTAAGGGTTGCAGAACCAAGGCGGGTAAGTGGAGATGAGGTACAAATCAGCCATGATCTAATTGAAATGGCAGAACAGGCTCGAGGGGCTGAATGGCCTCCACCTATTTCTAGGTCTCTAGTTATGACTGCATGAGTGTGACGGCAGATCACCATTCCCTTGGTCAAGCCAAGGTTTTCCCATGGGCCGTCCAACTGTCCAGGCACCGCGGCTAAAAGTAGGGGCAAAATTGGGGTACTCAAGGTCGGCAAATTGCATGACACAGCAAGTTCAAAGCATGAGTCTCTCTGCACCTAAATCGCTAGTCCTGGTCGTGGGGCATTGAAGGGAGGTGGGCGAATCAACTGTTATTTCCGCCCTGTTCTCCCTCAACATCCATGCACGCAGCGCTTCCCAGGTAGGGTCAATGACTAGCAATCAGGAACACGAGACTCTAGTTAATTCCACCCCCCCCAAGGAACATAAGGAGGCCATTCAGCCCCTCGAGCCGGTTCCACCATTCAATGAGATCATAGCTGATCTGTATCCTAACTTCATCCACCCACCTTGGCTCCATATCCCTTAATACCCTTGACTCGCAAAAATCTGTCAATCTCAGATTTAAAACTTATTCATTGAGCTAGCATCTACTGCTTTTTGTGGGAGGGAGTTCCACACTTCTACCACCCTTTGCGTGAAGTGTTTCCTAAGGAAGTCTTGCTACAATTGTACAGGGCTTTGGTGAGACCTTAGCTGGAGTACTGTGTACATTTTTGGTCTCCATATCTAAAGGAAGGATATACTTGCCTTAGGAGGTGGTGCAACAATGGTTCACTCGATTGATTCCTGGGATGAGAGGGTTGTCCTATGAGGAGAGATTAAGTAGAATGGGCCTAAACTCTCTGGAGTTTAGAAGAATGAGAGGTGAACACAAGACTCTGAGGTGTCTTGACAAGGTAGATGCTGAGAGGCTGTTTCCCCTGGCTGGAGAGTCTAGAACTAGGGGGCATAGTCTCAGGATAAGGGGTCGGCCATTAGGTCTGTGATTAGGAGGAATTTCTCCACTCAGAGGGTGGTGAATCTTTGGAATTCTCTACCCCAGAGGGCTGTGGGTGCTCAGTCATTGATTATATTCAAGGCTGAGATCAATAGACTTTTGGGCTCTAAGGGAATCAAGGGATACGGGGATCGGGCGGGAAAGTGGAGTTGAGGTCGAAGATCAGCCATGATCTGATTGAATGGTGGAGTAGGCTCGAGGGGCCGAATGGCCTACTCCTATTTCTTATGTTCTCTCCTGAATGGCCTGACTTTGGCCCAGGCAAAACACCATCACCACCCCATCAGAGGTCAGCTAACCCAACACAGACCAGGGATAGAACCAGAGACTTGCCTGCTCTGTACGTCTATACTGGGGTCAGTGAGCAATGATTCGACCCACTCAGTGCCCCGGGGGGGGGGGGGGGGGGGGGGGGCGGCTTCAGAAATCCAGCTCGGAAAGGTTCTGCTTCACACCCTCGCAACATCTCTCTGCCCTCCCTCTACACACTCAGGGAGCTAACAGCCAAAATAATACACTGGACAGTACTAAAACCCTAGCAACAAACCTTATTACCTACATGGAAATACATCAGCACGAGAAAAGGCACAGAATAGATTGCTCCATAAAGAACAGTTACCAGATACATGAGGATTTGCTGACTGGGTAGTAACTTGATTTAAATCACTAACTAGTAACTTCTCTTATGCCCTCTCCCCCCTAGGAGCAGGGGTAGGCCATTCAGCACTTTGAGCCTGTCCCGCCATTCAGTCAGACCATTTAACTCCGTTTAGCTAACTTTTGTCTATAATCCCTCGATAACCTTACCTAAAAAAAAAAATTTAATGATCTCAGTCTTCATAATTTCCAATTGCACTCATCTGCTGCTTCCTCACCCCACCTCCTCCTCATGCAGGAGCACTGACACCCTCTGGTCCCTCAGCTAATGACTATTCACGGTGCGGGCACTCAGCCCAAAGCCTTTCCCTTCTATATTAAAACCTGCTCCCAATAACCAACCCCCAGTAGTAACAGATTTGCCAGAGATACTCCTGAATCAGCATCACAAAAACAAATTGTTTCCTCGGCAAATTGTCTTTTGGTGAATCGCTGCAAACTAAGACGGCATTTTATTACACAGTGCACAGATACGGCAACAGGCGTTCCATTGGACCGTACGCAGTCGGCAGGACCCAAAAGGGAGCAGGTCCTGGGCCAACAGAGGATTGGGACCAGATGGTGCAGCACACAGCGTTCTCCCCAACCTCACCGCAACACTTAAACCAACCACAGTTTGCCGGAGGAACAGCCAACAACATTCCAGCCCAGGGCAAATGCGAGCAGCTTTCCCGCTGCTTTGAGCCCATACTTGCCACTTGCCTGCTCCCCCGTAGATCAGATGTGATTACCAAGCAAGAAGTTGCTAAAAGCACCTTTCTGATACTCTGATTCAACATATTAAATCACTTCACCTCCCACCTTCAACCGTCTCGTGCAGTCAAATATTGTCTCAGGGCACCAGGGGAAAACCACCCCCTGCTCCTCTTCGGAAAGATCCTTTACACCCACGAGAGGGCAGACGGAGCCTCTATTTAACATCGCGTCCAAAAGACAGCACATCCGACATTGCAGCACTCCCTCAGTACTGCACCGGGAGTGTCAGCATTGATTAAAAGGGGTTCACACACACACACACAATTCCGAGCATTTAATAATCTGATGTTATTTGCATCTCAGCACTTATAATTAGTTTTGTGCTTCTCGGTCTCGGTAGCTGGGGTATATTAACTCCACAAAAGAACGAAAATGGCAACTCTCACCCCTCCCACGACGAGTCTGTCTCTCCCCCGCCACACAGTCATCGGCAGGAGCGGCAGATTCCAGCATCGAGGCCTAAGATATAACTCGAGCCACAGGCTCCAGCCAGAACAGCAGGCCCATTGACGGCAACTCCTTGCAGACATTTCCTTACACGAATCAAACAATTTTATGGGTGTTTACTGATCATTCACCAATGGAACGGTCTCCGAGAGAGAAACAAAATGGTCACTCTCAGTTTGAGCGTTAGAATTATAAACAAACATTCTATAACTTGGACTCCTTATAATGCAGAGCACGAGGGAGGGCGAGAGAGACAGTGTGCGCGCCCAGTTTACATGTTGGGAATTTCTAGGAGCCTGGACGAGGCAGGAATTGCACCAGCTGCTACACCTCACTGTACCACAGGTCTAGAAAATAATTTTACAGAGAGAGTGTGTGTTCACCTATAAACACAGGGCACCTGCTAAACGCTCCGAGCTGCTCACAGCTGTATTGTGAAGGAAGCCAGCAGGCAGCTAGTCAGACAGACTGCAAGCCCCAACATTCCCACCCTTGATGCCCAGGCAACTATTTGTGCTGGTTTAATTCTCTGCTTTGAATTTCGTGGGCCTGGTCTTGCTTCATGGTGGGTAAATCAGGCCACCAGAAATCCCGATGGCATCCACGACTCGAGACATAATGCAAATTTAAAGAAGGAAAGTGGATTTAAATTTATTAACGTACCACTTAGTGTCTAGGGTGCTAACCTACGCAACCCACAAAGGCTTTGACATTGGTAATATTGGTAACTAAAGTCCAACATCAGCATGAGGTTATTTTGTCTGCTATTTTAAGGCCAACACCCCAAGTGCAGTATGAGGGAGTGAGGCACCATAGCAGGAGCCGTCTTTCAGATGAGACAGGTAGATGTAAAAGATCCCACGGCATTATTTTGAAGAGCAGGGGAGTTTTCCTGGCCGATATTTATCCCTCAACTAACATTAAAAGAACAGATTATTTGGTCATTAACACTGTTTGTGGGATCTTGCTGTGCGCAAATTGGCTGCTACTTTTCCTACATTACAACAGTATCTACACTTCAAAAAAGTACTTCATTGGTTGTGGAGCCCTTTGGGATATCCTGAGGGCATGAAAGGCACCATATAAATGCAAGTTCCTTCTTTAAGGCAGGCATTAAACAGTTTACCTTAAATGAGTTAACACCTCTGCTAAAGACAGCAGAGTAAAAGAATGCTTAGCATATCGACACCAATAGTGATTCCTAGACTCGTGTATTTGGAGTTGAAGCACCCTCGGAAATTCAAGTCGTGTAAGGTTGTTGAGACATACTGTGTGCTTAAAAATTGATGAAAACAAAACCGCAGTTTAGTGTTACATTAGAAGCAGGAACGCAGAACAACATCACACGGCTGTTCCGCAAGGCTGGTCAATTAACAATGAGCAGTGCCGCTACCATTAAGGAGGCGTGAACAACAGCCAGGCCAGCTGGTGTTAGAAAGCAGGAAAGGCCATCAGCACAAACAAAACCCATAGCAGAGATTTCAAGCAACGTAACTAACAACTTGGACACACACACACAATTCTTTCAGAGTCTCCCAGAATTGTAACTTTATGCTCAATGTATTACAAATATTGCACCTTGAAGCCCCAGGTTTTGGCTACTGTGGGATCCACACCATTTACAGAGCAGGGTCGATTCTACGCCAGGAGAGGGACACAGCACGGCAACATAATGCAAACGCAGTTTGTTTAAAATCGTGCACGGTGACAATCTTCTGGCTGCCTGTCGTAGCCAGATAATCACCTGTAATGGCTTCTCTTCCCACTCAGTTACCTCGAGTCCCCCAAGGATCTATCCATGGCCCCCTCCTATTTCTCATCCACATGCTGCCCCTCGGCGACATCATCCAAAAACAAATCAGATTCCACACCTACGCTGACAACACCCAGCTCCACCTCACCACCACCCCTCTTGACCCCTCCACCGCCTCCCATTTGTCACACCATGTCTGACATCCAATACTGGATGAGCAGAAATTTCCTCCAATATTGGGAAGACCAGAGCCATTGTCCCTGCCGCAAACTCCGTTCCCAAGCCACCGACTCCATCTCTCTCCCTGGCCACTGTCTGAAGCTGAGCCAGACTGTTCGCAACCTTGGCGTCCTATTTGGCTGAGATGAGCTTCCGATCACATATCCGCTCCATCACCAAGACCGCCTACTTCCACCTCCGTAACATCGCCCGTCTCCGCCCCTGCCTCAGCTCATCTGCTGCTGAAACCCTCATCCATGCTTTTTTTTTTAAAAACCTCCAGACTGGACTATTCCAATGCTCTCCTGGCCGGCCTCCCATCTTCCACCCTCCGAAAACTTGAGCTCATCCAAAACTCTGCTGCCCCGTATCCTAACTTGCACCAAGTCCCGTTCTCCCATCACCCCCCTGTGCTCGCTGACCTACAATTGCTCCCAGTCCGAGAATGCCGCAATTATAAAATTCTCATCCTTGTTTTCAAATCCCTCCGTGGCCTCGCCCCTTCCTATCTCTGTAACCTCCTCTAGCTCTACAACCCTCAGATCTCTGCACTCCTCCAATTCTGGCCTCTTGCACATCACTGATTTTCATCGCTCCACCATTGGCGGCCGTGCCTTCAGCTGCTTAAGCCCCAAATTCTGGAATTCCCTCCCTAAACCTCTCCGCCTCTCTCCTCCTTTAAGACGCTGCTTAAAATTTACATCTTTGATGACACCTGTCCCAATACCTCCTGATGGGGCTCGGTGTCAAATTTTGTTTGATAATCGCTCCCGTGAAGTGCCTTGGGACGTTTTACTACATTAAAGGCGCTATATAAATGCAAGTAGCTGTCGCCTGGCCCTGGACATGCATTGGGAAGAGTTTCCCACTCCAAACTCATCCATGGCTTGTAAAGATGGCAGCTTGTCCCTGCAATGACATGGTCCATCCCACAGGTGGGACAGCCATCCTTGTGTTCAGTTACCCCCATTGGGATTATACCCTAATCTGCCATTCTTTCCAAAATATATTTCCTCACTGAGGCGAGTGTCACCTGTCCTGGTCTCACCGTGGACTGAGAGTAGGGGAAGAAAATAGGACCAATTAAGCCTGTTCTACCATTTTTTAAATCCCCATTCCCCTGCCTTGTCTATCCATTTCCGAAGTACATATCAATTAAACTTTTTTTCATCTACAGCCTTTTGTTGCAGCATGCTCCAAACTTCCGCAGCCCTTTGCGAGAAGTTTTCTTCAGATCCGCTTTTAACCGGCTTATCGCGAACTCTTATGTCTTGTTCTGGAATCTTCTGGAAAGGTTGGGGGCCGGCAGGGGTGGAGTATGAATTGTTCCATCCCGACTCGACCAATTCCCATTATGTTAAGCGCCTCAGTCAGATCACTTCTTATCCTCACCTTCAGGGACTATAACCCAAGGTATCCCGGGCTGTCCTCCCACTGGACCGTACCCAGGGGTGATGGAGAGGGCGAGAAAGGGCAAATGGTCTCCCTTGTCACCAGACTTAGTACCATCAGCAAGTTGATCCTGGAGGCATTGCCAGCTGCGCTAGATCGGTGTATCGAGCACTTAAAAACGTCCTTAACATTTACTCAGCGCAATACAAAAGCTACAAAGAAACCAGGTCAGGTTGTACTTGGAAAGTTAACATCCTGTCTCACGGAAGTGCTGGCACCAAGGACAGGGGGCTAAGGCCAGTCAGGTGATGGAGAGGCCCTTCCTACCCAGGTACAACTTTTGCCCTCCAGCGACGGCGACCAGTCATCTGCGACATTTCCACGGCAACCAAGTGAAAGAAACTCTGGCTCACCCGGGCTACATTACTCGACCCGAGCTACATTACTCGACATTCCATCAGTGACATTCTCAGTCTAGAGTGTTGTGACACGAGGGAACGCAGTTCCAGCCCGTTACACATGATATTGAAAAGAGAGAAAGAGAGAGAGAGAGAGAGAGAGAGAGAGAGAGAGAGAGAGAGAGAGAGAGAGAGAGAGAGAGAGAAATAAGGCGGAAAGTCCAAACCACACATACATTCCACATAACTGATACCATTTTATGATCTCCACCAATTGACCGACGGTTTAATAAGTAAATGAGAAAAATGCAGCATTTGATGTTCATTGGATTCTATGTTGTTCACAGCACAATGTTAAATACTCCTGTAGCTTACAGAATCTCGTAAAGCCTGGGATGCAAAGGATGCCTCTTGCCATCTTTCTGCCCAGGGATTGTTCTATTCAATTAGGTCAGCTCGGGTACAGATGGACAGGGTGAGAAATGTCTCAACTATGTTTTTATGGAGAGAGAAACAGTTGTGTGACACCCTTTGTTACAGTGTATCTTGAGGGTGTTGGCTAACTTATCTATGTCAGTAGCCCCTTCCATTGCATAACGCCACAAAGAAGTCACCTACCACGTTGCAAGGATCAAGGTTACATTGAGGGTTACAGCAGGAGAAAGCATCTTTGTTGTAAAGTTTGTGAGCACTGTGCACCGTCCTGGTCTCCAAATTACAAAAAAGGATGGAGGCACTGGAGAAGGTGCAAAAAAGATTTACAAGGACGATACCAGAGCTAAGAGAGTACAATTATCAGGAAAGACTGAACAGGCTGGGGCTCTTTTCCTCTAGAAAGAGATGGCTGAGGGGTGACCCGATAGAGGTCTTTAAAATTATGAAGGGGTTCGATAGGGTAAACGTAGAGAAAATGTTTCCACTTGTGGGGGAGACCAGAACTAGGGGCCATAAAAATAAGACAGACAGTCACTAATAAATCCAATAGGGAATTCAGGAGAAACCTCTTCACCAAGAGAAAGTGGTGAGAATGTGGAACTCACTCCCACAAGGAGTAGGTGAGGTGAATAACAGATGCGTTTAAGGGGAAACTAGATAAACACATGAGGGAGAAAGGAATAGAAGGATATGCTGATAGGGGGTGATGAAGTAGGGAGGGAGGAGGTGCGTATGGAGCATAAACACTGTCATAGACTTGTTGAGCTGAACGGCCTGTTCTTGTGCTATAAATTCTAAGCACATAAATATACTGTTTGTACCGAGTACTATCCTTTTACCTGTTTAATGTTAACTAAATTTTCCTGTTGATAACCAGAGCCTTGGCTCGATACTGGGTATCCATCTGTGCACCCAAGACAAGGGCGTCAGATGGCGGCCAGTAATCCAGAATATAGTGTCATGGTTCTTCTGCTCAATCCCTGGATCTCGCTTCGTTTAACTGGAGATCAGGAAGGCAAGGACACATTCTGGGCTGTGTGGAGTGCGTGAGGTCCACTTACAGGAACAGTCACTGATGCTCAACCCCAAGGAAGACAAGGGGCCACTTGGGTGAGCTTCTGAGCCAAATGTAACAGACTGTGCCAATCCTAGGACGGTTACAGCACAGAAGGTGGCCATTCAGCCCATCGAGCCTGTGCCGGCTCTTTAAGAGCAATCCAGTTAGTCCTGCTCTTTCCCCATAGCCCTGCAAATTCTCCCCGTCTGCCCCTTCAAGTATTTATCCAATTCCTTTTTGAAAGCCACAATCGACTCTGCTTCCACCGCCCTTTTGATGGCACAGTAGCCTCAATATCCATGCGAAGGAGGGAGAGCGAGAGAAAGAGAAAATAGTCAGCCAGGATTCATGTTCTTGACCTGCTAGAAAATGTTTTTGGTACATCAGGGGAGGGCAAGTGGGATCTGTGGAATTGTATTGTAAGCACGAGTCTGCACTTTTAGAAAAAAAGGGGGGGGGGGGGGGGGGGGGAAGAAAGAAAAATAAATCTACACTTTCCACATCAACTTTGATCCAATGTTTCCTGCTCCATTCTGCATTACATGTTGCAAGGTTGATGGGTCGCTGACAGCAAGCAATTAAGTCAGAGCTGTCCATAAATTAACACCTCTCCTTCACTCACTGTACAAACCCATTTTAAAAGAAAGGATTGGCTCAGGACAAAAGCAGGGATCCGGAAATTCCTGGAGCTCCAGCTCCACCGGTGCAGGGGAGGACGGCCTGTCGCCCAGCCCCGACCCCATCCCACATCTCGGGGGTGGGGGTCATTTGCATTAGAGACAGCAGGCAACCATGGCGTTTTTAAAAAAAAAAATAATAATTCTCAGGATGTGGGCGTCGCTGGCAAGGCTGGCATTTATTGCCCATCCCCTAGTTGACCTAAGGTGGTGGTGGGCCTTCTTGAACAGTTAGTAGTGGTTCGATACAACAGAGGGTCTTGCTAGGCCACATCAGTGGGCAGTTGAGAGTGAAACAAATTGGTGTGGGATTGGAGTCACTTATAGGCACAGACCGGGTAAGGACAGCAGGTTTCCTTCCCTAAAAAAGGACATTACACGAACCAGTTGGGTTTTTACAACAATCAGACAGCTTCACTCCTAGATTGTTTTATTATAAACGAAATTGAAAAATCTCAAACTGCCCTGGTGGGATTTGAACTCACGTTCTCTGGAAAATCCTTTCGCATTATTTTCGCAGAGCAGGGGAATTCTCCCCGGTGTCCTGGACAATATTTATCCTCAACCAACACAACTAAAAAAAAACCAGATCCGATCATTAATCTCTCTGTTGTTTGTGGGATCTTGCTGTGCGCAAATTAACTGTTGCATTTCCCTACATTACAATTGTGACTGCGCTTCAAAGATATTTCATTGGCTGTAAAGCACTTTGGCACATCTTGAGGCTGTGAAAAGGTGCTACATAAATGCAAGTGCTCTCTTTGAAATGTGTGATAGAATTCACATGTAGTTAGTGAACCAGTACTGGGGATTGATGAGAGTAAATAAATCCCCAGTAAGATATCTCAACTCTATGCAAATATTTTCATTCTAGAGAGGCAAGGCGTAATGCCAAATTGCAAACTCGATCACACAAACAGTAACCTGTTAAGGGTCACTCTAATCTTAGTTATAGCTAAATGGCTCTGGAGAAATTCCTTTGACGTGAAAAGGTGATAAAGAGGACATCACCAGGGATAGATTTATTATTAACTTGCAGCAAATGACTGTTGTAACAAATCTTAATTACCTCAAGGTCAGTTCTGCTCATTTATTGCTGGTATAATTTCCACCCCTCCCCCACCCCCACATTTGTTTCCAGGAAGTAATTATGGCTGTTTTATCATTCCACAATGTTATCAGGCATTTCTAGCTGGTCTTTGCCTTCCTGAAATGTCTCAGTTCTTCACAACTAACCCACATGCCCTATTTTTATATCAGTAAATTGACAGTTCCCTAACACCCAAGTTTTGATCATATAGGTGTCAGAGAGAGCAGGCTCATAGAATCATGGAAAATTTACGGCACAGAATGGGGCCATTGGGCCCCATCGCATGAAAGCACAAGAGCAAGTGGGAGCATGAAGAAAATAAAACAAAAAGCAACTGTGCCAACGCTGACCCCCGAGGGACACCACTCTTTACACCCCACCAGTCAGAAAATCTACTCCTCCCTGTTCTTTAACCATCACGTTATCCAAGGTCCTTCGATACCAAAACCTTTACTTTTGAAGCTCATCAAGCCATTTGAAAATCCAGGTGCACAATATCAACCGTATCTCCTGTCAATACACTCCATTATTTCCTCAAGCGCTCTATTAAAGTTATTAATTGTCCATGACTGGTGTCACGATGGGTGGCACCCTGGATCATTTGAACAGCACTGACTGTGGTTTCATTTCACACCGTATTACAGGAGAATCAATACCGTCTTTATGGTTACGCACTTAAATCGGTATCAGATTTAGTAAAAGTTTCAGCCCGTATCTGGCATATGCTCCACAGGGACAGATGCAGAGAACGAACAAACCAGACCAGCATTTAGCAAAAGGACTTACTAAAGATAGGACTGTTAACATATTGTGACGTCACAACAGACAAGTCACAATGGAGAGTTCCTACTCCAGGTGTGGCTGCATTTTCACCAGTGTCAAGTTACAATATCGAGTATCGCTGAAAATCCTTCCGACAGCTAATGGACAAAATTAGGACTTACACTTCCATTAATATCGACCTGGGGAATGGATTTCAATCTCGGGCACTGCTTCATGTCAGAGGGACTCAATGCTGTGCAGCAGGAGGTTATGGATCCCAAACAGACACTGAACAGCATGCCTGATAAGACATTACAACAGCGACTACACCTCAAAAAGTACTTCATTGGCTGTAAAGTGCTTTGGGACATCCTGAGGTTGTGAAAGGCGCTATATAAATGCAAGTCTGTCTTTCTTCTTTCCCCAATTATTCAGTGCCTTGCAAGTGATGGA
The DNA here is from genome assembly GCF_035084215.1 of Heptranchias perlo. NCBI lineage: Eukaryota > Metazoa > Chordata > Chondrichthyes > Hexanchiformes > Hexanchidae > Heptranchias > Heptranchias perlo. The sequence continues at coordinate 2,121,558 of NC_090363.1, forward strand.
CGTTCTCACCTAGTTGGCTTTATTTTCGCGATGGTGTTGTAAGTTTTAGACCCGCATGGGAGTGTGAGGGGTTTGTATCTGCGATCGCAGAGCAAGCTCACAGTCGTGAATGCTTCACAACACCAGGTCTTTAATGTGTTCAGTTCTGGGCACTGCACCTCAGGAAGGATATATTGGCCTTGGAGGGGGTGCAGCGCAGATTCACCAGAATGATACCGGGGCTAAAAGGGTTAAATTATGAGGACAGGTTGCATAAACTTGGCTTGTATTCCCTCGAGTTTAGGCAGGAGAATCAAGGGATTTGGAGAAAAGGTCCATGTCAGCCATGATCTAATTGAATGGCAGAACAGGATAGAGGGGCTGAATGGCTTACTACACTTGTTCCTAATGCCACAATACAAAGACAAGAGAAACAGATGACCAGTCGATGGAGGGAGGTGACTGGAGACTAGGGTAGAAAAGGTGGGTTTTTGAGAAGGTTTCTAAAGAGACAGAGAAGGTGGAAGTTTATTCACTCAGATGCACACTCAAGGTCCCAAGCTCTTAGGGGCAGATCATGTGTTACTGGTTCGGACTGGCAAATATTCCAGAGGCACTTGTAGCAACTTTATTTGGATTGGGTGGAGTAGGAGGGGAAGAGGAAAGAAAGACTTGCGTTTATATAGCGGCTTTCACAACCTCAGAACGCCCCAAAGCACTTTACAGCCAATGAAGTACTTTTTGAAGTGTAATCACTGTTATAATGTAGGAAACACGGCAGCCAATTTGCGCACAGCAAGATCTCATACACAGCAATTTGATAATGACCAGGTAATCTGTTTTTAGTGATAGGGATAAATATTGGCCAAGACCCCAAGGAGAACTCCCTCTCTCTTCAAAATGGTGCTGTGGGCTCTTTTACATCCACCCGAGGGGGGTAGATGGGGCCTCGGTTTAACGTCTCATCCAAAAGACGGCACCTCCGACACTGCAGCGCGACCACAGTACTGCACTGGAGCGTCAGCCTGGATTATATGCTGAAGTCCCTGGAGTGGGACTTGAACCCACGACATTCTGACACAGGAGAGAAAGAGAGAAAGAGAGACGGCAGACACAAAAAGGAGAGGGGCCAAGCTTTTGCCAGTGCGCAAAATTCCTGCCACAATTCCAGTAGTTTGATTTCAGCATAGTCGACGTACAGAGTGTGGGCAGTGCGGGCACCGAGCTTAGTTTGCCTTCGGATCCCGATTCACCTTTTGAAAAGTAGAACGTTCATCAGTTAGCTGCAGGTTTGCTGTATCCGTGATTTTTGCATGCATTATGTGCACTGTGGAGGTAGACAGATACATGAGCACGCTCGGTGCCTGCAGCCTTATCTCCCAGACCGTATTCTCCATATCCTGGAGAGCGTGTACATTTTTAAGCCACAAATTTGACTAGCCCTGCCCTGACTGAGTGAGTTGAGGATAGGGAACAAGCCAGTCAATCTGCACCAAATACAATGCAGACCGTGTTCAAACAGAAAAAGGGAAGGGTTGGTTTGTTAATGAGTTGCCAAGAGCAAATTTTGAAAAAAGTATCTTTTTGAAAAACACCATTTCTTCTGCACATTAGCAAAAGCAACGTACACAGCCAAGAAATCTCACCCGACTGAGTAACGAGTCTGTGCAACGTATGAAATGTTTAACTCTTAAAAAGGCAACATTGCCCTTTTGTTAGCAAAGTCTTCCAGCTGCACACATCAGCAAAACTGGCACAAGAACAAGCAGCATCTGAAAGCACAACACATGACAGCATCTGGGTGTTAAACGGCACAAGCTCAGTGCCTAAACATTTCAGTGACATCTTAATGAGACCTTAAAAGCCTTCTCAAATCCCAACTCCTGAACCAAGCTGATTATCGCTTTTCAAGCTGCTCAGCTGTAAAGAATGTGACTTCAGCACACGGACAGCAGAGGTTGAAGCAGAAAGCCCACCGCCAACTTCTCAGGGCAACCGGGGGGGGATGGGCAATAAACGCCAGCAACGCCCACTGCCCCCGGTAACACCCATATAACAGACTGCTTGTCTGACATACAGTCTCAGATAAGCCGTAATTCCCTCCAGCTAAACGTTGGGAGGACCAAACATTTGCACCTCTGATGTGCCTTGGGATATTTTCTACGTCAAAGATTCCGGAGAAATGCAAATTATTGTTGTCGCTGTCTTGAATGTTCTGACTGGTGAAATGCAAAGTGCAAGTCAATCCAAATATGCACCAGTCAACTTAGAATTAGATCAGGCTCCACGTATTAAAACTGACTGGTTCAACCAGATCTGGCATCAGGATGTTAATCCTTCCCGTAATGAGCACGGAAATTGAAGATACAAATCTGAAACCATCGATTGGAGCACCGCACCTCAGGACATATTGGCCTTGGAGGGAGTGCAGCACAGATTCACCAGATTGATACCGGGGCTAAAAAAGGGTTAAATTGTGAGAATTGGTGTTCCCTCGAGTACAGGCGATCGAGGGGTGAGCTAAAGAGAGGTCTTTAATCTGAATCAGACGCGTGTTGCCAGTAGAGGCAGAAACTCTGCCACTCTCCTTTGGACAGAGTCTCTGACCACTGGGGGAGTTGGTAAAACAGAAGAACCAAGTACACAGGTAATGGGGTTTTTTTGAGGGGTGGGGGGGGGATTAAAAAAAAACCTAAATTCATATTTTTTGCTCCGCTAATAGCCCCCAATTGTTGGAAATTCTCCATAAGCAGGCGACCTCACTCTGCACACAAGGTCAGACTCCCTCACCACGAGGGCCAGTTCCTCAACCAGGCCGAGGAGTTGGAGACATCGGCACCCCCACCCACGGCACCCACCCACCCCCACTACCCTAGGGCACCAGAACCCCTCCCCCCCGCTACCCTCGGGCACCAGCACCCCCACCACAAAGGTCACCCGTTCTGATGGTCGAGTCACCATCTCACATGGTTTTATTCTTATATCAAATTGTTTTTTTTTATTATTCTTCACTCAGGATGTGGACGTCGCTGGCGAGGCCGGCATTTATTGCCCATCCCCTAGCTGCCCCTTGAGGTGGTGGTGGGCCTTCTGCTTGAACTGAAATCACATTCTTTGCAACTGAGCGGCTTGCAAACAAATAATATGCTCATTTTGTCTCATTGCTGTGCGCGCGCGCGAGATCTTGCTGTGCACAAGTCGGCTGCTGCGTTTCCTACATTACAACAGCGACTACACTTCAAAAGTACTTCATTGGCTGGGGATGTTGTGAAAGGCTCTATATAAATGCAAGTCCTTCATTTCTTGCTAGGTAACTTCAGAGGGTAGTTAAGAGTCAACCATGTTGGTGTGGGACTGGAGTCACATAGACCCAGACGGGGTAAGGACGGCAGGTTTCCTTCCCTAAAAAGGACCAGTTTGGTTTTAGTGACAATCTGACAGCTTCAGGGTCACTTTTACTTAAACCAGATTTTTATTTCCAGATGTTTTTATTAAACTAAATTCAAAAATCTCAAACTGCCTTGGTGGGGATTTGAACTCCCATTCTCTGGATTAGTCCAGGCCTCCAGATTATTTAGTACCAGTAACACAACCACTACACTACCAAACCCTACACAGGACGTTAGTCTCCTAGAGGCAGGGCTGTTAAATTGAGACAATGAACTGCCAATCAGTTTATAGAATTAGTCTTTTACTTTTCCCCCTCGTGAGCTGCTGACTCCCTCTTCACTGGGGTGGGATGTTACAGGTAGGATGTTATCTCCCCCCACCCCAGCATGGTAAATTAATGTGCGAGCCTCAAGAACAAGAATCTTCTGGCTGCTCAACTGTGGAGGGCATCACACAGTCGATCTTTTCTTCGCCCAGCACCCACACAGAATTCCAAGGGACTTACCCGGACCATCAGGAACTGGAACAGTGGGCAATGTTCCCTTTTCCCCCACTCCCAAACCCAGGGGCAGGCACAACAGCATCCCTAAGCCACCCCCATTTGACAGCAGCTACAACTGCAGGGACCGGGCTTCAAACTTGGGATGCTCCTGCTCAGTAAAGATGATCTTACGTGTGAACCATCAAGATGACGTCACTTTAAACCATCTACTGCCAAACCCCACAGCCTTCATTTATCTATTCATGGCTGTACAATGTTTGTCAGTAAATACTAGATGTTCTTGATAAAAGGATCTTATACTGAAGCCTACTTAAGAACAACGGCACACACATCAGCGAAGCTGTCAAACGCGATTTACGGCAGAGTTTGCGGAATATATACAAAGCTATTTGATACGGTCTCATCATCCCAGCTTCCTTCTATCTGAAACCTCGGATATAATCCGGAGAGTTTAGGGCTCCTGCACCAAGTAAAACGTCAGTCGCTGGCCTCGACAAAGGATTTTTTTTCTCCGCTCTTGCCTTTCTTTTCTGTTGCCGCTCTGAAGTGCCGTGGCTCAGTGGGCAGCAGTCTCTCCTCCGACTCAACGTTTTGAGTTCAAGTCCCGCTCCAGAGACTTGAGCGCAAAACGTGGGCTGCCACTGAGGGAGTGCTGCACTGTCGGAGGTGCCGTCTTTCTGAACGAGAGGTTAAACTGAGGCCCCGTCTGCCCTCTTGGGTGGACGTAAAAGATCCCACGGCCACTATTCAACAAAGAGCAGGGGAGTTCTCCCCGGGCAACATTTATTCTTCAACCAAACACAAAACAGATTAATTAACTGGTCGTTTATTTCATGTCTGTTTGTGGGATCTTGCTGTGAGCAAATTGTTTGTCTACAAAACAGTGGCTACATTTCAAAAGCCAATCAGTGGATGTGAAGCACTTTGGGACGTATTGAGGACACGAGAAGCCTGCGCAGCAGAGGCGGACTGAAGGTCAGCTCAATGGTCTATATTAACGTGGCCTTGTAGCTACTCAGGTGACAGACTCTCTGAAATCACAGGAACAATACAGAGCACCACTATGACAACAACCTGCATTTATATAGCGACTAACATAGTAAAACGTCCCAAGGCGCTTCACAGGAGCGTTAACAAAAATTGATACCGAACCATATAAGGAGATATTAGGACAAGTGACCAAAAGCTTGGTCAAAGAGGTGGGTTTTAAGGAGCATATCTATCCAGGGAGGGAATTCCAGAGCTTAGGGCCCGAGCAGCTGAAGGCACGGCCGCCAACGGCGGAGCGATTAAAATCAGAGATGCACAAGAGGCAAGAATTGGAGGAGCGCAGAGATCTCGGAGGGTTGTAGGGCTGGAGGAGGTTACAGAGATAGGGAGGGGTGAGGCTATGGAGGGATTTGAACACTAGGGTGAGAATTTTAGAAAAAAAGAGGCTTTCCCTGACCGGGAGCCAATGTAGGTCAGTGAGCACAGTGGGGTGATGGGTGAATGGGAGTTGGTGCGAGTTAGGATATGGGCAGCAGACCCAAGCTGGTGAGCTACCTATAATCGGAGCGTGATGTGAATCATTGTTACGAAACCTCTACGCACATCCAGTTGGCAGAATGGGAGGGTCAGGATTACAGACTCTTTCACACACCAACCGCTGACCTCTGAAGCAAGTGAAGAGCTTCGGGACGTCCCGAAAGGCTTTATATATAAATGTAAATTCCTCTAATGCAGTGGCCTAGTCAACTAAACACCAATAACTCATCACTGCACCTCAGGTTCAGTGCGTGAACTCGATGGGCTCAGGTTCAAGACAGACCCAAAGACCTCATCAACGTTGTTTGCCTGAAGTTGCAACAGGATCTCAAAACTAACGCACACCACAAAAATCCCCAAGGAGATAGAAAGAGTAATAAACACTAGCACTTCCTGGAGTGCAACAGGGCTGAATGGAATCAAGAGTCCAATTAAAATAAAGATATAAAAAGGCCATATTAATTTTTTTTTTAAATATAGGAATTGCAAAATGGATGTTAATTGCTGACAGTCACACAATGATGAACTCAGTGATGTGGCTTCAAGGTTTATGTTAAAAAAAATTCATTTTCAGGATAAGGGCCTTGCTGGCAAGGCTGGCATTTATTGCCCATCCCTCGTTGCCCTTGAGGTGGTGGTGGTAGGCCGCCTGCTTCTTTCTACACCTAAAGCACCAATTGGAGGCAGAATGGCCAGTAGACTGCGATTGGAACAGCAGTGGGACCCAGCCCCTGCCTTGGTTAATCCATCACTGAGACAGTCAACTCTTCCTGCTCGTTTCACTTAAAAAGACCCAAACACACACTCTGAAATGTAACGAGTACCTGAATTTCAGAGGCATTTAACGGGAGACTGCCTGATGAATGCTGCAAGTTTATCCAATGAGTACGGATGACTTCCTCTCAATCTCAAGGCTGCTGAACTGGTTTCTGAATATCAGATAAACCCAGAGATGTAAGTCAGCGTTTTAAACGTGTTACAGTCTCAGTAAAGCAACACTGATTGACTTATAAAACTATCCTCAACCAAATAATGGTTGGATTCAGAGTAACTCCTCTCAACCATGGCACTGTGGGAAGGGCGATATTTGCTATAACGGACTATAATAATGGACTAGGTGCTGAAATATTCTAAAATATATCTGAGGAGCAGCAACACATTTTCATCAACACTGGCTCAATAAACTGCACTCCACTTTGGAAACACAGGAAGTCAGCCTACACTGGCAATATTTGAGTGCAGCAGGCAAACAGGGGTTAATACATTCTAAGATCCTGGCCTCCTTGCTTCTACCATCCAAACTACAAGTGGGAAGGCCAGCACCTCATCTTCGCCAGGCTCCAGTGGGCTTCCCAGAGAATCAACTGCCAGGTTCTCAGGCTTCACTTCAACCCCCCCCCCCGTGGACTCCCCAGAGCCCCCCCACCCCCACAACCCCCCCGTCTCCCCGCATGTATCCTCCAGATCACCAACACCAATCTGCTTCTCATTCGTTGCTCAATCATCAGGCCCCTTTCATTGAAAACCTGAGCCCACATGCAGAGTTAATTTACCCACACACACGTATGTATGTTCCACCTCAGCTCACCATTTTTTCACTCAAAGGGTGGTGAGTGTCTGGAACGAGCTGCCAGAGGCAGTAGTAGAGGCGGGTACAATTTTGTCTTTTAAAAAGCATTTGGACAGTTACATGGGTAAGATGGGTATAGAGGGATATGGGCCAAGTGCAGGCAATTGGGACTAGCTTAGTGGCATAAACTGGGCGACATGGACATGTTGGGCCGAAGGGCCTGTTTCCATGTTGTAACTTCTATGATTCTATCGGACCCTGTCCCGTGGCAGCCCGGGATGGGGGAGGGGCAGAAATAGGATTACCTCGATTGGGGATCTGCCAATTTAACTATTTAAATAGGATAAGTTATTATGGAGAATGAAAGATTGCAGGCAAAGATTAACTTTTCATCAGCTCCTTTGGTGCTGATTAATCTATTGTGTTTCTAACATTTTCTGATTTTGAAACTTTAACACACAAAAGCTAGAAGTGAATATGATTTCCCAACACATCCCTTGGGTCAGTGGGAGAACCCTCGCCTCAGTCAGACGGTCGTGGGTTCGAGCCCCACTCTGGAAACTTAAGCACATAATCCAGGCTGACACCCCAGTGCAGAACTGAAGGAGTGCTGCACTGTCAGAGGTGCCATCCTTTGGATGCCCCCTCAGGTGGATGTAAAAGATGCCACGGCACTATTCGAAGAGGAGCAGGGGAATTCTCCCCGGTGTCCTGGCCAATATCACTAAAAACAGATTATCTGGTCGTTATCTCATTGCCATTTATGGGATTTGCTCTACATTACAACAGTGACTGCACTGCAAAAGTTGCTTCATTGGCTGTAAAGTGTTTTGGCATGTCCTGAGGATGTGACAGGCACTGTATAAATGCAAGTTCTTTTTCTTTCTATCCCTGTTTGCTATTTTAAGGCGGTGTTACCATAAACAGGTTAGGGTGCCTATTAAAATATCAGACGCCAATGTCACTAAAGCCTTAAGGGCTGTTATTAACACCACCTGTCATTTCTAACTTGTGCTGCTCTTTCTACCCGACCAAAAAAGTTTGTCTTGTACTGGAAGTAAAAGTATCTGCACACTGCAATCATAAACCAAAACCCCTAAAGTGCATGAAAATGTGATATACAGAACAGGTACAGGGACTCGAATTCTGTTCGCTCAGAGCGAACTGACTGCCTCCAACCTGGAATTCGCAATCTGTTATACTCATGACGACCACTCCTTCCCCCTCTCCCCTTCCCAGGCATATCTACCACTCTGGTATGGATATACAGGATCCCAGGTTACAACTGAAAACAGTTACAGAACATAACCAAGCACTGAACTCTCACACAAACAGTGCAACTCATGAGCATCACAGTAGGATCCTTAAAAAATATAATTTCGCTAAGAAACTCATCACTCCAGTCCCACTCCTTATTCCAAACCCTGCTCCTTCCTCCCTCAACAACCTTTGCCAAAAACCACTCGTTCCCCTCATTGCTGTTGTGGGTATCATAGGCGCAGAAATGGCTGCTGTATGTGCCTACATAACATTCACCGAACTTCGAAAGTTATATCCAATTGAATTATTTCTTTTCCTGCAACTATAGAGCATCACCTAGGATTCTCAATGTAGAAACCCTCCTAACTATTGTTCTCGAAAGTCACAAGCTTACATCAACCTGGCATTTGGATAGTATTAATGCAGCAGTCAGCTCTCGTTACTGCCCAGTTAGCTCAGTGGATGTTGGCCCACTGACTTGGTACATAGTACACAGTGAAAACCCCTGACAAAACAAACCAACACCTCTTCAGAAAGCAGGATAAACAGATTGGCACTGGTCCTTAGAGGCACTCTAATGGTTGCAGCTTACACTTGGTAATTGTGTTTGCCATCTATAGCACGAAAGCTGGCTAAAAGTATTCAGTAGGGTATCAACCACAGCCCAGACTTAGCAAGGAGCAAATACATAGGGGGCAGCACAGATGATGCAAAGTGATCAATGAAGGTCAGTCTAAGACATGTATTGAGGGGCCAAGAGGTGTGCTTCTGTGTACAGGTCCATTGAGAATTTGGGAAAGTCACACAAATTGGCACTCAAGCCCATAACTAGACTGGTTAGGAGTCCAGCTGCCACCAATGTACCATTTAACCAATTAATCCTGTGCACAGTTCCAGTCTCCATATTATAAAAAGACTGGAAGGTGCACAAAAGATTCACGAGAATACCACCAGAACTGAGAGGCTATCCTTATTAGGAAAGGATAGGGCTCTATTCTCTAGAAGAGAAGGCAGAGGAGTGACCTGATCAAGGTCTTTAAGATTATGAAGGAGTTTGATTAAGATGTTCACACTTGCAGGGGAGACCAAAACTAGGGACCTTAAATATAAGATAGTCACCAAAAAAATCCAATAGGGAATTCAGGAGAAACTTCTTTACCCAGAAAGTGGTGAGAATGTGGAGTAGTTGAGGCAGACAGCACAGATGCATTAAGGGGAAGCTAGATAAACAAGAGGGAGAAAGGAATAGAAGAATTTGCTGATACTTAGCACCAGATATTTAATATTTTTTTCAAAAACTTAACACAAGCCACATCACCAAATAATTCTGTGACCGTGCACACAATACCTGCCGACAGTAAATCATTGCACAGTTCTGAGGACGGGTCATCGACCTGCAACATTAACTCTGTTTCTTTCTCCACAGGTGCTGCCTGACTTGCTGAGCTTCTGCAGCATTTTTCTGTTTTTAAAGTCATTGCACACCGTGGCTAACAAAACTTATCAGGGTTTTCTTCAGAGCACTGGCAAAGTAGACACTTACCTTTAACAAAGAAATATATTCCACAGCACTGTACAGGAGAAATGACCAAAAACTTAAGATGGATAAGTTTTAAGGGTCTTACAGGAGGAGAGGGAGGTGGAGATATAATAGGTCTCCATAAACCCTTCTAATAAATACACGGTCTTAAAAAAAAACCAACAGTCCCGCCTCAAGAACAGCATTTTCTCTGACAACGCTTATTAAAACAACTTTATTAATTGCATTGACTAATACTCAAGGAGAATTAACCCAAAACGAAAATAAACGCTTGTATATCAAAGCGGAGAAACAACAAGACACAAACAAACAAGCAGCGACCAGTTTAGCCCAGGGAAACACCTGCCCCAGAACAACTGGTGCCAGCCCATGGCCAACATACCCACCCCACTCCCCCGCCCAGCCCCACTCCCCTCCCCTCCCCTTACCGTAGGGGTCGGAATTGCTGTCTTCCTTCTTCTTCTTCCCCATTCCCCAGCCGCCACTGAACAGCCGGTCCTGCCCCCTCAAGCCTCACTTTCTGCCTCTCCACACCCTGCACCTGAACGACATAGACACTGGCCCCACCTGCTGCTTACTGCGTCACGTCCGGCAGCCGCGCCTATATGTACCTGCTGGCCCCGCCCACAGCCACCTGCCCGGCCCCGCCCACAGCCACCTGCCCGGCCCCGCCCACAGCTACCTGTCCACAGCCACCTGCCCGGCCCCGCCCACAGCCACCTGCCCGGCCCCGCCCACAGCCACCTGCCCGGCCCCGCCCAAAGCCACCTGCCCACAGTTACCTGTCTACAGCCACCTGCCCGCCCCGCCCACAGCCACCTGCCCGGTCCCGCCCACAGCCACCTGCCCACAGTTACCTGTCCACAGCCACCTGCCGGCCCCGCCCACAGCCACCTGCCCACAGTTACCTGTCCACAGCCACCTGCCGGCCCCGCCCACAGCCACCTGCCCACATTTACCTGTCCACAGCCACCTGCCGGCCCCGCCCACAGCCACCTGCCCACAGTTACCTGTCCACAGCCACCTGCCCGGCCCCGCCCACAGCCACCTGCCGGCCCCGCCCACCTGGCCCCAGAAGACCGGAGGGCATCAGGTGGGAACGAGTTGGACAGGTGGACTGGCTGTTCCAACACGGAAAGAGGAATCTCATGACTCCAATTGTAGGTAAAACAGGCGAAGGGAGAGCGTGAGAATTGCACAGCTCCAGTTATTCATTGAAACTTTTGTTCCACCCACATCAAATCACGCACTGGTTAAATGATAAACTCTGCGGGAATGGGAAGGGGAAGACATTTCTTTAACGTTTGTTTTTAAATTATAAATCTTCCTGATGTCGGTGTTTTGATCATTGAACTCAGCTCTCAGTGTCTCAGTATCCGTTTGTCCTGATCCTGCCCCAGTTTCACAAAAACACAAGGGCCAGTGTCGACATTCCCTGAAAACTTTCTAGCAGCAATATAGCCTTCACTCCAGCTGGCTGACTTTGCCTGCAAACCCATGATTATATCTAGTTTGAATTCTGTAATTTGATTCTGCAATCGTTTAACTGCTTATGCCCTGGGCAAATAAATTATTGCCCTAGCAATTTGTTATATCATTCATATCTGGCCAGAAACCACCATGTTCCCTGATCCCACATTTATGTAAAATTGCAATCCTCAGGCAGTGAATCTCCCTCCAGAATGTCGGTTCGCTTGCCATCCATAACCTTCTTGTGAATGATCGCATTGGTATCATAGCCTTGACGGAAACCTGGCTGATGGGTGATGATACCTTCCCCCTTACTGACACCTCCCCGCCTGGCTATATCTTCCATCAGTTGCCCCGCCCTGACCGCCGTGGTGGGGGTGTGGCCCTTATCACCAAAACCACATCTTGGTCAGACCCCAACTCCTCTGGCACCTCCTTCTCCTTTGAGCATCTCACCTTGTTCCACCCCTCTCGTCTTTCCTTTAAAATCTTTATTCTTTACCGCCCACCTGAGCCCCAACTCCAAGTTTCTCACAGAGATATCTTCACTGCTTTCCTCCCTCAGCCTCAGGCCGAGCGACTTCTCATTCTTGGAGATTTCAACCTCTATCTCAACTCACTTTGCCCTCTGTCCTCTGAGTTCACTGCCCTCCTGTCCTCCCATAACCTCCCCTCCGTATAATCTCCTCGACCCATATTCACAGAACCCCCTCATCCTTGCCATCTCACATGGCGTCTCTACTCCCATCATGTCAATCACAGGTAAGGCCATCTCTGATCACTTCCTTGTATCCCTCTCCACTCACATCCCCCTTCCCCCTCCCAACCCCACTTCCTTCTGTGCCCGCCCCTGGAAAAAACTCCCCCAAGTCACTTAAATTCCCAACTTTCTAGCGTTTGGCCCTCCATTCACAACATTTCTGCAGCTACTGATCTGCTCAATCATACCCTCACCTCCACCTTTGATGCCCTTGTCCCCATTAAATCCATTACTCTCTCTCCTCTCTCACCTTGGTCATTCGCCCTGGGTCCTGAGATGCAGACCTGAGCATTAATGGTGGACCAACTGGTTTAGCCATTCAATGGCAGATCGGGCTGGACCACATAAAGCACTATTGGGTCCTGCTCTCCTCTGCCAAAACTGCTCACTATTCCAGGATCATTCGGGAATGCAAAGATAATCCCCGGCTTCTCTTCACTACAAACCCTCCACCCTAACTTCCAACAAGTGCAAGGAGCTCATGGACTTCTTTGTCACTAAATTGAGACTATCCATTCAGCTGCCTCTGCCACATCCCTCCCTTCCCCTTGCCCACCAAGCCAAGCTTCCCCCCTGTCATAGCTCTGAACTCACATCTTTCTCTAGTTTCTCTCCAGTCTCTCCTCATGCCCTGACTCCGAGCTCATCCTGTCCATGAGACCCACCTCCTGCTCCCTCGACTCTATTCACACCAAGCTGCTGACCAGCCACCTTCCCTTCTTGGCCCCCATGTTAGCTGATGTTGTTAACAGTTCCCTCTCCTCAGGTACTGTCTCCCTCCCTTTCAAATCTGCCTTCATCACCCCTCCTTAAAAAACCCACCCTTGACCCCTCTGTCCTTGCAAACTACCGCCCCACCTCCAACCTCCCTTTCCTCTCGTGTTGTCTCCCAAATCCATGCCCAACTTTCCCACTACTCCATGTTTGAACCTCTCCAATCAGGTTTCTGCCCCTGCCACAGCACTGAAATGACCCTTATCAAAGTCACAAATGACTGTGAGCATAATGCACTATATCCCCCCCTCATCCTTCTCAATTTGTCTGCAGCCTTCGACATAGCTGAAAAAGACTTGCATTTATATAGCTCCATTCACAACCTCAGGACGTCCCAAAGCGCTTTTACAGCCAATGAATTACTTTTAAAGTGTAGTCACTGTTGTAATGTCGGGAACCAAATCGCACGCAGATAGGTCCCATAAACAGCAATGAGATAAATGACCCGATAATCTGTTTCAGTGATGTTGGTTGAGAGATAAATGTCAGTGAGGACACTGGGGAGAACTCCCCTGTTCTTCTTCAAAATACTGCCATGGGATATTTTACGTCCACCGGAGAGGTGTAACGTCTTATCCAAACGACAGCACCTCCGACGGTACAGTACCGCACCAAAGTATCAACCAAGATTCCGTGCTCAAGTCCTGATTCAGAGGCGAGAGTGTTACCCACTGAGCCAAAGCAAGCAGGCACCTCAACAGAGATACCAGGGGGGGCTTTTTAAATGAAGCGACTAAACTAGTTACAATATATGAAGGAAACGGAAAGTCTGTGGAGAAATAATACCGTTGCGCAGAAGTAAACAATCACGTGGAGGACAATAGATACCTTGGAGTAATTGCAGGGCTATAATCTAATGGAAGGGTTTTGATGATATCATAAATCACAAGTGGTGAATCTTGTCAGGAAACTATGGTCAGCACATTGAGATCTAAAAAGATTCATGGTCTCAATGTGTCAGCCTCCTCGTTGTGCAACAATTGGAAAATCATTAAACTGCTTTGGAAGGTCATATGCAAATAATTTACCATTACATTCCAAGCAATAGAGTATTGGCTCAGTTGTTTCTTGAAGGTACTGGTTTAGCATTTTCTTTTAATGGTTTTCTAAGGGGGGGAAGGAAGTGCTGTGAATGGAGGTTTTCCTGGAGTTTTGACAGCATCGGTCATTGTGGTAACAATGCAATTATAGTCAGGCTGACTCCAAACTCTCTCTTATTTCAGTCAAACTGAACACCCATGGAAAAAGTTGAACATCGTAGAACTAAAAAGGTACAGGACACTCGGGGGGGAATGCAAGGAACCAGGCGGAAAGGTGAGCAGTCGCCCATTTGTGTCTAAAACTGCATTTTGGAGTTGCCCCCTGCTCACTGACCAGATTAAATAACTTGCTTACTTCCACCTGATCTCTGTGCTGTACCTACTATGATGGTACGAGAACTATACTACTCTTTCCTACAGTTAGTTTGAGTCTTTCTTTGTAACCGAGTCCCCTAAGACATGGAACTATGCTGATCACTCTTCACTGGACACCTTTTAATGCATTTATACCTCTACGAATGCATTTATATCCTTATGTCATTCAGATATAAGGGTCTTCCCCCTTCTGAATCCAGATGCTTACCAGAGTATTAGGCAGATAATCCTCACGTTTACTCCTGATAGTCCATCCCGTTATTTTACACAGAACCTGTAAGTGTATCTGTCTTGTGATTTAGGGCAATAGCTGAACTCTGCTTGACCAAAGCACTGCCGTGAAGCCCCTTGTAAGACATCCATTATTCTGTTCCTAAGCCGCACGCAGTTGCAGTTACTCGGTCCAGTCAGAAATCACAGCATAATGCTTCCAAAAGCAATACGTGCGATTAATTCACCGTGCGCATGTGACGTAATAAATTCAGGGAACAATTTAAAAAAACGAGTATAATGGTCCTTTAATGAACAGTATCAAACAGAAACTAAATCCCGAAGGGTAATCGGAACTGGTGCTTTTTTTAAAAAAACACGAAGAAATGATTCATTTTTGGGGGGCGTTCCAGGGCCTTAAGGACATTACAAGTAAATACATTCTAACAGGTGTGACCAAACCTGCAACAAACGCAGACACCACTGATGGGACACACATCCCTTGTGGTGTCTGAAATCTGATCTGAACCAGACTGAGAAAGCGTGAGGATGGGGGAAAATGCACCTTCCAGCCACGAGACACTGTAGGGACTGGGGAAATGGGCAGCTCGTGTCATGAAGCAGCCTCGTTGGGAGCTTTCAGAGTCTACAGTTTATTACAGTTCAGGTCACTCTCTACCCAATACTTGGTTTAAAAAAAAAAATCACTTTTCTTTAAAGTACACTATGGACTGCATTTTAACCACTAACAAAATAGGGGGATATTTTCAGTTTGAAAAGAACGTACAATTGAGCCACACGGAACAGGAACATCATCGGTTCGATCCTTGACCTGTGCCGATTTAGCCAATCTCACGCAGGGCGGGGGTGGGAGCGTTTCTGAGTGTCCCTGGGGAGGAAAGGAAAGGACTCGGATTTTATAAAGTGCCTTTCACCACCTCAGGACGTCCCAAAGCGCTTTAAAAAAAATTTGAAGTGCAGTTACTGTTGTAATGTAGGGAAACGCGGCAGCCAATTTGCGCACAGCAAGATCCCACCAACAGCAATGAGATAAATTACCAGATAATCTTTTTTTTTAAAGTGATATTGGTTGTATGGATAAATATTGGCCCAGGATTCCCCTGCTCTTCTTTGAAATAGTGCCATAGGATCTTTTATATCCACCTGAGGGCAGACGGGGCCTCGGTTTAACGTCTCATCTGAAAGACGGCACCTCCGACAGTGCAGCACCTCCCTCAGTACTGCACTGGGTGTTGTCAGCCTGAATTAAGGGCTCAAGTCTCTGGAGTGGGACTCAAACCCACGACCTGCTGAGTCAGAGGCGAGAGAGCTATCACTGAGCCGAAGCGAACACTGTAGGGGAGGGGAGGGGAGAAAAAGACAGAATCATGGTTAGACGTATCCATCCCTGATCGCTGTCCAGTGAGCCCCCGCCGGAACAGAGCGCGTGAATGTCAGGCTAGGCCGGTAACGGGAGAGGCTGTGATGCAGCTTACGGTTGGATAGCTCACTGATACTGATTGGCTCACACTAGGTAACAGAGGGCCTGGTGAACCGATACCTCGGCAGGAGCCCAGTGCTTGAGGAGAAGGAGAATGAAAGAAAAAAAAGACCAAAGAAAGGGGAAAAACCGTTTTAAACACAGTCACCAAGAGCAGGGCACAAGTACCTCCCATCGTGAGGCCGAGGGACGCCCCTTGGGGGAAGTCACCTGGCCAGCAATTCATTCCTGTCTCACTGACCGCACTTGCCTCTCCTAATGTGGACTATCTGCAAAGTAGCCTCACTGCGCAGAAACTCCTGCCTGTCTCTGGAGATGGGGACCTGAAGTTGGGACCTGGGCCTGCGGGCTGGGGCCTGTCCCGTCACATCCCCTGCTCCGGGGCCAAGTCTTATCCATCCCGACCGGTATTGCTTGAAACATCATAGCTAGCCCAGAGGCCTCCTCCCCCGACATTCTCTGCACTCACCCGTTCCTGCATCCGAGTCTCGTACGGTTACACCTAGATCATCCCAAAACGGAGAGACATTTAAGGAAGGCAAGGTTCATTGGTTTTACAATAGAACATGAACAGGTCCCACTATGGGCCTGTGCTCGGTGCACGAACACAGCCCCTCAAAAGTCAAAACTATATAACAATGAGTTTCTAAGGTAACATACAGTATAAAAAGAATTATAATACAGGTCAATCATAGAAGTGGCTGGTTGAAATAGCCTTTACAATGAAGCACCCAAGTTCTTAAAGTGTCAACGTTAAATTGGGCTCGAGAAACACTGATCGAGAGGCAGAGCTTAAGATCGTAAAATGAGCACATAGGGTACATGAGCTTAGGATCGCGGCAGTGTGTATGTTGGGTAGGGGGTCGGGCTTGGCCGCGATGCCGCCTAATGGTCGAATAGCCCTCCCAGCGCAGGACGAAGGAAGGATCGGCCGAGCTATCAGCACACGTGGAACCTGACCCACCTCACCTGCCTTCTGGGGGTGGGGAGAAAAAAAAAAAAATTCTACTACACCCAACAGGTCAGAGGCGACCAATGCCGATAAACAGAGTGCGGCACTCGAATGGGATTAGCCTACTGATATGGCGGTGGCCAGGGAGAGAGCATAGCTGCCTTGGTGGGGGACCGCTTGGCTGCAGGGAGTCTGAACAGCAAAAAACCTGGATTGAAAACCCAAAATCGGCAGTGTGGCAGTCAGCTTCAGCACGACTCGACAACGACCGCTGCCCTTGGCTTAAGACAGTGTCGTCTCCGGACATCGCCCCTCATGGTGCTTTATACTCCCAGTCTGACGGAGGCCACCGAGAAACACCGACCACCAAAACCGAGGAAACACCCACTCCACACCCTCTCTCTCTCTCACGGGATTTTTCTTTTTGGGAGGGGAGGGGGCGAGAGAGAGAAGCTTCACCTCCCCTCCCAAAAACCCTCCGAGAGTTAAACTTTACACAAGTCTGAAACTTGTTGAAACTGCACGACTTCCTCTCCTGCCCCTGAATGAATGGTTCCAGATTACACCGGCAGAAGGTGAGTGCCCGAGAGTGAAGACAGTCGCCAGCTGGTGCAGGATCCCATCGTTCCCCCAAGTTCGGGAGCGAGGCAGCCGGGTAAAACACAAGGGAAACACAGCAGGGCTTCTCAGAGACGGGGACAGAAAGTGTGCAGTTGATTTCAGCGACCCGATACTGCACTGTATTAACGCAGGGCTGGGTCTCAAGGCGTTCACAGCATCGTTCGATGCTCCCCCCTGCCCCCCTCCCCTCCCTGGGGAACCGTCTGTGGTCAGCCCACCCTCGACATTTCCCTGACGTGTTTCAGATTAAACCAAACCCGAGCAGAAGCTTGACTCAGAATGGCAACCAGTTCCAACACATCCCAGGTATTAAAGCCCCTCCCGGACCTCTCCTGCAATTTGACTTTAAATATTTGTTTCGAACACCCTTCTCGACTATTAATAATAATTAAAAAAACAAAAACAAAAAACTCACAGTTTAAGACACAGGACAAAAAAAAAATAATAATCCTACATCAATACTTCTTCGATAGGAGGGGGTGCGAGAACAGACCTGTTCTTTTCTTGCATACAATTCTGGCCTCAACTGGGACATTCTCAAGGCAGCAAAAGTTCTCAAGCTCAGGGAAGAGGTGGGGTACTAATATATAAAACCACCAATACAGGACATGCCTCCTACAAGATGTAGGATCCTGGGCAAATCCGCCACCTGGCTTCAAAACAAAAACCTGTCGGCCCTTCGGTTGGAAAAATGACGATAAACAAAAAATGAAACCCTCACCGTTTCAGCTGCGAGTTCGCCACGGAAATAAAAAACCCACCCCCCAACAAGGCCGACTTCTCCACCGCGAGAGATTTGTTTCTCGTGCCGGAGAAATTGAAGGGGGGGGGGGGGGGGGGGCGGTGGGTGGGGGTTGTGTGTCGTGCCTGGTCGTTTATCGCAACGCTATAGTGTTCTGACTGAAATAATTCAACGAGAGAGAGAAGGGGAGGGGCGGGCGGGGGGGGTGGGAGAGAGAGAGAAAGGCGTGGGTCGGAGGGTCTCACGAGGGTCCTAATATAGTCAGGCTGGCTTCAGGCACGGTGTCCTGGTAGGCCTCGAGCCTGGCCAGTCGGCTGTGTTCCAGCGCGATGGCTTCCGCCGAATGCTTGCACTTTTCCGAACCACACTGGCAGGTGAAATACTTGCACTTGATGTCCCAGAAACGGTCGCCGTAATCAAAGCTGGAAGAGGAAGTGAAAAAAAAATGCTTTTTACCGACAGTCAATAATCTCAAGGCTCTCGGTGTGAACTCACGTTTTTCTGAAAAGGAACATTAGGAACAGGTTGGAGGCCATTCAGCCCCTCGAGCCTGTTCCGCCATTCAATTAGATCATGGCTGATCTGTATCTTAACTCCATCTACCCACCTTGGTTCCATATCCTTTAATACCCTTACCCAACAAAAACCCATCAATCTCAGTTTTGCCTCAACAGCTGTTTGGGGGGAGAGAGTTCCAGATTTCCACTCCCCTTTGTGTGAAGAAACGCTTCCTGACATCACCCCTGAACGGCCGAGCTCTAATTTTAAGGTTATGCCCCCCTTGTTCTGGACTCTCCCCACCAGAGGAAATAGTTTCTCTCTTTCTACCCCATCAAATCCTTTAATCATCCTAAACACCTCGATTAGATCACCCCTCGAGGGAATACAAGCCTAGTCTGTGTAACCTGTCCTCGTAATTTAACCCTTTTAGCCCCGGTATCATTCCGGTGAATCTTTCCGCACCGAGAAAAGAATCACGGATCCTCGATGGCTCAATGTTAAACACGTTAAACGGGACTAGGTGTGGGACTGGGCCCGACAGGCCCAGGAAGGTCCTTATTCCAGCCCCTTGTTACTGTGCCGAATCAGCGATCCCCGCTGGGGCGCCAGGATTGACCGCTGCCTCCCACAGTCCAATAGCCGGTTGACACCCACTGTCGAGGCTCATCGGTGGACACTAACCCGACTTAATTCCCATAATCATGGGATACGGGGATCGGGCGGGGATGTGGAGTTGGGGTTGAAGATCAGCCATGATCTGATTGAATGGCGGAGCAGGCTCGAGGGGCCGAATGGCCTTCTCCTGCTCCTATTTCTTATTTTGAGCAAACAACTGAAGCGGGGATTGTGTGGGGGGGTTCCCACCTGACTTGGGAACTGCGCCCAAAGACTTCAGGGGAGAGAAAACTGTGGACGGGTAAAGGACTGGGTGGGTCATTAGCAGGTGTCCCAGCCCGCGGAACCAGAGAGAGCTCGGGCACACAATCAATCCTCGTGCTTCACAATCCTGGAAGTTCTGATGAGTGCAGGCGAGGCACGGAGAGGTGGGAAACGATAAAATGAATAAAACGAGCGCAAGTCTTTCGCAACAATCAAAACAGACTCAACCGGAAGTAAAGCAACGCATCTGCTACTCAGGCTTTTCTTCATCAACCCTCGCCCACAGCCTTTTTGTTTTCTGGTCAGCCAGGTGTCAAGGCACTTGCAGAAAGCCATTGCTGTACTAAGTGCGGGACTAAAGTACGTTAAAGGCGCCATATAAATCCAATTTGTTGTCCCAGAGACTGGAACAAGATGGGTGTGTTTTAAGAGTCTCCAAGCTGTGGAACTCCTCAGCCTCGGTCTCCCCTTTCCAAAACAACCTTTCACAACCCAAAACCCCTTGGTGGTGCCCCTGCACTATGGAGTCACTTCCACTCGGGCCCCTCAATGGAAATCATTCTTCGACTGAGAGGTGAAAAAAATCAGGAGCGCGTCTGAGAGGAGCTGGGAGTGGAGCAAAAGGATAATCGGGATGCCAACCCCGAATCATGCCCAGCACCAACATAAGGTGCAGCCATGCCACCCTCCCTTATCTTGACTGGATCGGAATAACACGGCCCCGGTGACCCAACGAGAAACGGCTGGCCTCTGGCACATCCCCCGATTCCCATCGCTCCACCACTGGCGGCCGGGCCTTCAGCTGCCTGGGCCCTAAGCTCTGGAATTCCCTCCCTAAACCTCTCCGCCTCTCTCTCCTCCTTTAAGGCGCTCCTTAAAACTTGCCTTCTTTAACCAAGCTTTTGGTCGCCTGTCCCAATATCTCCTTACGTGGCCTGGTGTAAAATTTTGTCTGATTTACGCTCCTGGGGATCTTTTATCACAACAACAACAACTTGCATTTATACAGCGCCTTTAATGTAGTAAAACGTCCCAAGGCGCTTCACAGGAGCGCAAAGGAGACAAAATTTCACACCGAGCCACATATCAGGACAGGTGACCAAAAGCTTGGTCAAAGAGGTAGGTTTTAAGGAGCATCTTAAAGGAGGAGAGAGAGAGAGGCGGAGAGGTTTAGGGAGGGAATTCCAGAGCATGGCGTCTAGGCGGCTGAAGGCACGGCCGCCAACGGTGGAGAACTGGGAGGAGCGCAGAGATCTCGGAGGGTTTGTAGGGCTGGAGAAGGTCACAGATATAGGGAGGTGAGAGGCGCTATATAAACGCAGGCTCTTGTTGCTGTTGTTACTAACATGCTCTGCCGCGCAAGCCCCACCCTCCCTCCCCGTGCCCCCTCCCTCCCCTCACCCCACCTCCCCCACCCCCGGGTCAGCCACCTACCCGAGCTCCTCGCCGGTCTTGATGTCCCGGCTGCTGAAGAACGCGATTCTCGGGAACCGCAGGTCCTGGTGCAGCATGAAGACGCGGACGGGGATGATGTTCGGGTCGCACAGGTGGTTGATGAAGCGGCTCACGTTGCCGTAGTAACGGGCGTCGATGCAATACACCTCCCCGTCCTGGAACACAACAGGAGGGACTCAAACAGCAGCTCAAACAATAAACCCAACACCTCGGCGAGTCCAAGTTAGTAAAGACTGGACGTATTCCTGGCGGTTTCAACACATGACCTGTTAATTGTATCCATGTGATTTATATCAATTAGTGTTAATTGTATTCAGGCGGTGCGTATTAATTGGGAACTCTCTTGTATTCATTTATAAGAGAGCTGATCCAGGGTGTGGTGTGTGCGCGTCAGGGGAATCTCTGTAAATAAAGGCTTGGAAGCAACTGAAGACCAGGTGCAGCATATTATCCTTCACCATGCGGCCGTCCAATTTTTAACATGACCCTCCTGCCTCCAACTGCCTCACCCGGTCAAACAGCCCTTTTTCTGTTCTCCCCCCATCTCTAATAATTTTATAATTAATTAACAGAAGTCTTCAAATTGATTATAACGCCCCCCCTATGATTTTTTCTCCCGGGTGCTCTGCTGGCAGCAGTGTCCAGGAGATTAATCTTTAATTCTTGGAGACTCCTCCCACCGAGGGTTATACTGAGCCCTACAGACAGGGTAGGTCCTAAGTTGTATCTCTGATCTACACTCAGTTAGTGGATCTTAGTTGAGATGGTGGGAGGAGAACTAGTACTGGGTTTGAGGAGAGGTGGGGAGGGGTGACACTGGAGAATTAACTCTGACAACTTCCCATCTCATCAACCAGCAGCTCCTCAGCCTCCACTCACCAGTCCATGTCTGCACTAACCGGGAAGGGTTACCTTGTTATCCAGGTCGAAGAGGTAGGAGTCATCTTCTCGGACATCAGCCTCTGCGTCTGAAATAATCTCGCCCACGTACCTGAATCACAGAGGAAACTATTACAAACTGCGGCCTTTGATGGGAGAGAGAGAGTGGGGGAGAGAGAGAGTGGGGGAGAGAGAGAGTGGGGGAGAGAGAGAGTGGGGGAGAGAGAGAGTGGGGGAGAGAGAGAGTGGGGGAGAGAGAGACACACACACACACAGGGAGAGAGAGACACACACACAGAGAAAGAGAGAGAGACACACACACAGAGAAAGAGAGAGAGACACACACACAGAGAAAGAGAGAGAGACACACACACACAAAGAGAGAGAGACACACACACAGAGAAAGAGAGAGAGACACACACACAGAGAAAGAGAGAGAGACACACACACAGAGAAAGAGAGAGAGACACACACACAAAGAGAGAGAGACACACACACAGAGAAAGAGAGAGAGAGAGACACACAGAGAAAGAGAGAGAGAGAGACACACAGAGAAAGAGAGAGAGAGACACAGAGAAAGAGAGAGAGAGAGACACAGAGAAAGAGAGAGAGAGAGACACACAGAGAAAGAGAGAGAGAGAGACACACAGAGAAAGAGAGAGAGAGAGACACACAGAGAAAGAGAGAGAGAGAAACACAGAGAAAGAGAGAGAGAGAGAGACACACAGAGAAAGAGAGAGAGAGAGAGACACACAGAGAAAGAGAGAGAGAGAGAGACACAGAGAAAGAGAGAGAGAGACACACAGAGAAAGAGAGAGAGAGACACACAGAGAAAGAGAGAGAGAGACACACAGAGAAAGAGAGAGAGAGACACAGAGACAGAGACAGAGAGACAAAGAGAGAAGGCCACCCATCCTAATCCCTAGTCCAGGGGGAAACACTTCACCCGAGAGCTGCTGCAGATAGGGTCAGAGGTTAGGGTCGGGGTCAGTGGCTGGGACAGGGTCAGGGTCGGGGTCAGTGGTAAAGGTGCTACAAAGACTAGGGATCAAAGAAAAAGGGGAACCTAGAATGGGACAGCTGAAAGAAATTCGCAAAGCAAAATACTGCGGATGCTGGAAATCTGAAATAAAAAGAGAAAATGCTGGAAACACTCAGCAGATCAGGCAGCGTCTGTGGAGAGAGAAACAGGGTTAACGTTTCAGGTCGAAGACCTTTCGTCAGAACTGGAAGACATTAGAGATTGGACAGCTTTGAATCAATTCAAGACTGATTACAATCCTTCACAGGTCGAGCTGAAAATTAAAATCAGTCAAACTCGGGGGGGGGGGGAGGAGGTAACTTTAACCTAACCCGCCCGGTGGAAGGGGAAGGGTTCAAGTCCGACGCCCGTTTTAAACCCCGCCCGACCTTTACACCCATTAACTCAAATTTCCTCTCGGCCCGGAACTTCACCTTCAGACCAGGTGCATCATAAAAATCGGTGCTAAAATACCTGGCACTAAACATTCCCGGCACTAAACATTCCCGCCACTGACACCCTGCCCTCAATACTTACTCGCAGATGAAGGTTCCCTGGGGAATATCCTGCAGCGCTCGCACTCCCCAGCCCATCTTCTCTGTGCGGTAAAGTTGTAACCGAACTCTTTCGAGCAAAAACGAGAGAATAATCAAATTAGGAAACTATTTTTTAAAAAATCAGCACAATTCACAGGCACTAAAACAGTTGCATCCATCCCCGAAGTATATCATAGGAGGACACTAAAGTATTTTCTTTTGCAATGTACGAAATTTAGTTCAGCAATAAGTCAAAGCTTTCCCCCCTCCCCAACGTCTCCCCCCTCCTCTCCTCCCTCCCCAACGTCTCCCCACTCCTCTCCTCCCTCCCCAACGTCTCCCCCCTCCTCTCCTCCCTCCCCAACGTCTCCCCCCTCCTCTCCTCCCTCCCCAACGTCTCCCCCCTCCTCTCCTCCCTCCCCAACGTCTCCCCCCTCCTCTCCTCCCTCCCCCCTCCTCCTCCTCTCCTCCCTCCCCCCCCACCGTCTCCCCCCTCCTCTCACACCAACGTCTCCCCCCTCCTCTCCTCCCTCCCCCCCCAACCAACGTCTCCCCCCTCCTCTCCTCCCTCCCCCCCAAACCAACGTCTCCCCCCTCCTCTCCTCCCTCCCCCCCAAACCAACGTCTCCCCCCTCCTCTCCTCCCTCCCCCCCAAACCAACGTCTCCCCTCAACGTCTCCCCCCTCCTCCCCCACCAACGTCTCCCCCCTCCTCCCCCACCAACGTCTCCCCCTCAACGTCTCCCCCTCAACGTCTCCCCCCTCCTCCCCCACCAACGTCTCCCCCTCAACGTCTCCCCCTCCTCCCCCTCCTCCCCCACCAACGTCTCCCCTCAACGTCTCCCCCTCCTCCCCCACCACGTCTCCCCCTCAACGTCTCCCCCCTCCTCTCTCCCTCCCCTCCCTCCCCCCCCCATCCTCCCCTCCCTCCCCCCCATCCTCCCCTCCCTCCCCTCCCCAACGTCTCCCCCCTCCCCAACGTCTCCCCCCTCCCCAACGTCTCCCCCCTCCCCAACGTCTCCCCCCTCCCCAACGTCTCCCCCCTCCCCAACGTCTCCCCCCTCCCCAACGTCTCCCCCCTCCCCAACGTCTCCCCCCTCCCCAACGTCTCCCCCCTCCCCAACGTCTCCCCCCTCCCCAACGTCTCCCCCCTCCCCAACGTCTCCCCCCTCCCCAACGTCTCCCCCCTCCCCAACGTCTCCCCCCTCCCCAACGTCTCCCCCCTCCCCAACGTCTCCCCCCTCCCCAACGTCTCCCCCCTCCCCAACGTCTCCCCCCTCCCCAACGTCTCCCCCCTCCCCAACGTCTCCCCCCTCCTCTCCTGTATTCTCACTGGGACACGGTCACCACCGACGCCTCTCGCATGTAGCCATTCTTTATACAGAAGTCGAGACAGCAAGTGTCGGCAGGCTGCTCGACTCTGGAGGGCATCGCAGCCAGGCATTACTGTCCTCACATGTAATTTCCAAAAAGCTGGGAGGAGGGTGTGGGGTGAAGGACGGGGGTCTCTGGGGACAGTGATCAGGGAGCGATATCCTGGCTGATTGTGCCCCACTTCCTAGTCCAGTGACATGTCCAGTATCAGGCCGGACTGGATGGGCTAATTCAGCACAGGCGGGGGAACTGATTCTGTAAGGTTGACTCGCACACACTGGGTGCTGCACATTCCACACATAAAGTCACAGGAAGGGGAGGGTGGGGAAGAACTCTTCAAAAGGGCTTAAAAAAAGTTCAGGAAATATGCAAAAAAAATAAAAAATGGGATGAGGAGAAAATGATCCCTCCTCCTCAGATTTGAGAAATCTGGAGAGGAGTTTCCCTTGCACCACATCCATGAGTATGATATCACACCAGGGGGATACAATGGACTCCGATGGGGTAAAGGGGAACAGTGGTAGATGATCTAATCTCTATGCCCCACCCCTCAACGGCCACCTCTTACTTGATTCCACTTTGGACCACTCGGTTCTTGCATGACCTCCAGCACGAGCACGCCTGATTGCACTCGAAGATCAGAGGCGGCTCGATCTTGTTGAATTCTTGTAAAAGCCGTCCATCCTACCCGGGGGAAAAGAGGGCGACGGTTAGCACCGAGGCAGACTTGGACTTTACATCATCATTATCTTTCTACACGTCATTTTGTTTCGTGGCCCTCACGAATTCGGAGGTCAGAGGGCAGCCACTTTTAAAGGGGTACCTGTGCACTTAAAGGAATATCGCAGCCAGGCAGCACTTTACCTTGTCGTACCAGCATCGTATGCTGAGCTGTCCGCACAGACAGTTACTGGAAGAACAGTCATCCAGACAGGTACAGTGCTGCAGAGGAAACAAAACAAGGGTAAGACCTGATGAAACAGCAGATTTTAGGCAGCACCTCCTGGAAGGTAACTCGCAGGTAATCAATATTTTGAACATCAGCCTTAAGATGCACCTTAAAAATTAATGATAATAAAATACAAGCTGTGAAAGGTGGAAATCTGAAATCAAAATGAAAATGCTGCAGATACTCAGCAGGTCCTACAGTGACCGAAAGAGAAAGATCAGTTAATATTTCATCAAACTGACAAACCAGTTCTACAACCGAAACATTAATCTATTCTTACTGGAGAGACTGGAGAAGCTGGGGTTATTCTCCTTCGAGCAGAGAAGGTTATGGGGAGATTTTATAGAGGTGTTCAAAATGACGAGGGGTTTTGATAGAGTAAATGAGGACAAACTGTTTCCAGTGGCAGGAGGGTCGGTAACCAGAAGACACGGATTTAAGGTGATCGGCAAAAGAACCAGAGGGGAGATGAGGAGAACTTTTCTTTTACGCGGTGAGTTGTGATGATCTGGAATGCACTGCCTGAAAGGGCGGTGGAAGCAGATTCAATAGTAACTTTCAAAAGGGAACTGGATAAATACTTGAAAAGGAGAAATTTGCAGGGCTATGGGGAAAGAGCAGGGGAGCGGGACTCATGGGATTGCTCTTTCAGAGAGCCAGCACAGGCACGATGGACTGAATAGCTTCCTTCTTTGCTGTATGATTCTATGAGATATATATACACACACACGCAACGGAATTGGAGAAAGACTTCCAAGACTCGCTCCAGAGCGCCATCTAGTGGTCAGAGCCTGCAACTACACTGTGACGGTTGACATAACAAAATTAAAAGGGAAGTGTTGATATTGCTTAGAGTGTTAAATGTTATCACAAAATGTGTGACCAAAAATTGTGACAACAGGAAATAAGGTTTGTGGACAGGAAATGTGCCCGAATAACTTTTTAATAAAAAGATAATTCAGGAATAGTACAAAACTTTCTTTCAACATTACGAAAGCTTAAAAAGAAAATTGAAATTCATTTCACAGGATACATACAAACGTATGGGTTACAGAGCAAACCAGCAAGGCATAACAAGTGGTAGTACATTCCACAGTCAGACTGCTGCTCATGGCAGAACTTCTTCCACTGAATTCCTTGTAAATCGCTTTCCTTAGGGATCAGCTACGACATCTTCCATTATACAGTGCCTTTAATGTAGTAAAACGTCCCAATGTGCTTCACAGGAGCGTAAATCAGACAAAAATCGACACCGAGACAAAGAGGGAGATGTTAAGACAGGTGAACAAAAGCTTGGTCAAAGAGGCAGGTTTTAACTAGCGTCTAAAGGAGGAGACAGAGGTAGAGAGACGGAGAGGTTTAGGGAGGGAATTCCAGAGCTTAGGGCCTAGGCGGTTGAAGGCACGGCCACCAATGGTGGGGTGAAGGAAGTGGGGGATGCGCAAGAGGCCAGAATTAGAGGAACACAGAGATCTCGGAGGGTCGTAGGGCTGGAGGAGGTTGCAGAGATAGGGAGGGGGCGAGGCCAGGGAGGGATTTGAAAACAAGGATGAGGATTTTAAATCTGAAGTGTTCCCGGACCGGGAGCCAATGTGGGTCAGCAAGCACAGTGGGGTGATGGGTGAACGGGACTTGGTGCGAGTTAGGATACGGGCAGCAGAGTTTTCGATGAGCTCAAGTTTACGGAGGGTGGCAGATGGGAGGCCGGCCAGGAGTTTGGGATTAACGGCTCATCCCCACGTTTGTTGGATCCAATTACCTGCAAGTGTGTGATGTTTCTATCGATATTCATCGTGGATGTCTCGCAGTTCTCAGAGATGTACTTGTAATCCTCTGGGGAGCTTTCCGCGTCCACCGAGTTCACACACGGTATGGGGACATTTTCATATCCTCTGGCAATGTCTCTGAGAAAGAGAGTGACCCAGATATGGTGAGCTGCGACTCCACCATGACATTAACAAAGACTCCAGCAAATTTTATTAGTCTCCCCTTATCAATCCAAATACCAACTGCCTGGTCATTATCTCATTGCTGTTTGCGGGAGCTTGCTGTGCGCAAATTGGCTGCCGCATTTCCTACATTACAACAGTGACTACACAAGTACCTAATTGGCTGTAAAGCGCTTTGGGATGTGCAGAGGTGGTGAAAGGCGCTATATAAATGCGAGTTCTTTCTTTTCTGCCGCCCAGATCAGTTAACTTAGTGCAAACTGGGGTCTGGACAGGGAGGGGAGAGTCGCTTATTTTTGTCTACAGTTCAGTTATTGATTGCAAAGACTTGCTGATCCATCGAGCGAGCTGTATTTACAGAGCTCAAAACTGAGTGAGACTCCAGTATACACGTGTGTTATGTTTTGGTTTTTTTTACGTGGATAGGTTCAGCACGAACGGCCACAGCTGATAGAAGATCTCACTCCCTTACAAGGCTGTGTGTGTCCAATACCTAGCGAGACCAGGAGTCAAACAGAGAGCTCCCGTTACTGTGCCCTGACTTACTGGACGGATCAGGTGATCTGCTCAACTTTACAAGACAGTTGAATATATACTGTATCAGATATACTGCAGCTTAGGCTACAGACCAACAATATCAGCACTCCATGCAAACACTATATTTACAGAAATCGCTAATCCCGTCAATGTCAAAACAACAGAGATGCTTCTAGAATTACATCGAATTTTACAGCACAGAAACAGGCCATTCAGCCCAACTGGTCCATGCCGTGTTTATTCTCCACATGAGCCTCCTCCTTCCCTACTTCATCTCACCCTATCAGCATAACCGTCTATCCCTTTCTCCCTCATGTAGCATGCATCTATATTATTCATCTCCACTACTCCTTGTGGGAGCGAGTTCCACATTCTCACCACTCTCTGGGTAAAGAAGTTTCTCCTGAATTCCCTATTGGATTTATTAGTGACTATCTTATATTTATGGCCCTTAGTTCTGGTCTCCCCCACAAGTGGAAACATCTTCTCTACGTCTACCCTATCGAACCCTTTCATAATTTTAAAGACCTCTATCAGGTCACCTCTCAGCCTTCTCTTTTCTAGAGAAAAGAGCCCCAGCCTGATCAGTCTTTCCTGATAATTATAACCTCTCAGTTCTATTATCATCCTAGTAAATCTTTTTTGCACCTTCTCCAGTGCCTCTATATCCTTGTTGTAACTTGGAGACCAGAACTGTTCACAGTACTTCAAGTGTGGTCTGACCAAGCTTCTAAATTTCAATTCCTCTCTTCTGCGCTAACTCTTGAAATAAAAGTGATCTTTGAAACACATTTGCTGCTTCTAATGTGACTGTTGTCCACCAGAAAGCCAGCTTCAGGTGTACGCCATTCAAATTCCTCTGGAGATGCACTGAAACAAAGGATATTCTAACCACATCTAAGGGGCCCGACATTCGTTTGGGGATGTGTCTGGTTTCTGCTTGGCAACTGCTCACAACGAGATGCCTGGATTCAGCAGCTCGCTGGGAAACAGGTTTTTTTGGGCAGTTTCAATCCAGGTCACAGCGGGCGCGACGCACAGAACTGCAACGAGTGCAGGAAACCACACGAGGCAAACTCCCAGGTGGCTGGTGCAGAGAGTGACAACGTCACAAGTGTCAGCCCGTGTGGCTCAGTGGGTAGCACTCTCGAGTCAGGAGGTCCTGGGTTCAAGTCCCCGCTCCAGAGACTCGAGCACGTAATCCAGGCCGACACTCCCGGTGCGGCACTGAGCGAGCGCCACACTGTCGGAGGCTCCCTCTTTCGGGTGAGACATTAAACCGAGGACCCGTCTGTCCTCTCGGACGGACGTAAATGATCCCGTGGCCACTGTTCTGAAGAAGAGCGGGGGGGTGGGGGGTTCTCCCCGGTGTCCTGGACCAATATTTATCCCTCAACCAACATCACTAAAAACTGATTATCTAGTCATTTATCTCATTGCTGTTTGTGGGATCTTGCTGTGCACAAATTGGCTGCCGCGTTTCCTACATTACAACAGTGACTACACTTCAAAAAAAAACAGTACTTCATTGGTTGTAAAGCGCTTTGGGATGTCCCGAGGCCGTATTAGATCGTACCAAGGTTGCAGTTAAGTTACATCGTTGGGCGGAGTACAGGGATTCTACACTAACACACCCAAATGTTTTTTTTGATAATCTTGCTCTTTTAAATGCAATCAGCTCTTATAAGTTAGTGCCACAAAGGCCAGCCCTCAAGCTCAGCATCCCAGAATACTCCCTGCCGGAACATTCTTTGTATGCCTGTGTTCCCAGCCTCCCCCCCCCCGCCCAATATCCGAGCCCCAAAACTTCAGCACAGATGTTATAAACTGGATAGCCTGGTGGTGAAGGACAGACTGCAAGAGCCTGGTCTTCAGTTGCTTCCAAGCCTTTATTCACAGAGATCCACACAACACACATTACACCCTAGATCAGCTCTCTTAAATGGATACAAGAGAGTTCCCAAATTATACGCATCACCTGAATACAATATATTCATCTTCAACACCATCCAGGACAAAGCAGCCCGCTTGACTGGCACCCCATCCACCACCCTAAACATTCACTCCCTCCACCACCGGCGCACAGTGGCTACAGTGTGTACCATCCACAGGATACACTGCAGCAACTCGCCAAGGCTTCCTCGACAGCACCTCCCAAACCCGCGATCTCTGGCACTTAGAAGGACAAGAGCAGCAGGCGCATGGGTACAACACCACCTGCACGTTCCCCTCCAAGTCACACACCTACCCGACTTGGGCATATATCAGCCATTCCTTTATTGTCGCTGGGTCAAAATCCTGGAACTCCCTTCCTAACAGCACTGTGGGAGAACCTTCACCACACGGACTGCAGCGGTTCAAGAAGGCGGCTCACCACCACCTTCTCAAGGGCAATTAGGGATGGGCAATAAATGCCGGCCTCGCCAGCGACATCCACATCCCATGACTGAAAATAATTAACACTAATTGATCACATGGACACAGTTAACAACAGCTCACCTGCTGACGATCTTCTCCGTGCGCACTGCTCGATTGATCACGCCTTGCTTCAGCCTCTTGTTGAGCTGGAGGGCGAACCAGACCTGCGAGTTGATGACGCAGCAATCCAACGGGCTGTCCCCCTCGCGATTCTTCACCTCAATGTTCGCTCCGCGCGACAGGAACAGGCTGCAAGACAAGAGCTCGGTCAGGCCGAATGATGCAGGCTCCACCCCTCAATTCAGGCTCTTGCTTACCTGTCTCATAGGGACAGGAGGAGGCCATTCAGCCCCTCGAGCCAGATCCGCCATTCAATTAGAGCGTGCCTGATCTGTATCTTAACTCCATCTACCCGCCTTGGTTCTGAAACCCTTAATATCCTTACCTAACAAAAATCTACCGATATCAGTTTTGAAATTTTCAATTGACCCCCCCAGTTTTTGGGGGAGAGTTCCAGATTTCCACTCCCCTTTGTGTGAAGAAGTGCTTCCCGACATCACCCCTGAACGGCCTGGCTCTAATTTTAAGGTTATGCCCCCTTGTTCTGGACTCTCCCACCAGAGGAAATAGTTTCTCTCTATCCACCCTATCAAATCCTTTAAACATCTTAAACACCTCAATTAGATCACCCCTTAATCTTCTACACTCGAGGGAATACAAGCCCAGTCTGTGCAACCTGTCCTCATAATTTAAC
Organism: Heptranchias perlo; assembly: GCF_035084215.1. Taxonomy (NCBI): domain Eukaryota; kingdom Metazoa; phylum Chordata; class Chondrichthyes; order Hexanchiformes; family Hexanchidae; genus Heptranchias; species Heptranchias perlo. The sequence continues at coordinate 2,153,022 of NC_090363.1, forward strand.
CCTTTTAGCCCCGGTATCATTCTGGTGAATCTGCGCTGCACCCCCTCCAGGGCCAATCTATCCTTCCTGAGGTGCGGTGCCCAGAACTGAACACAGTCTCCAGATGGGGTCTGACCAGAGCTCTGTCCAGCTGTAGCATAACTTCCTCCCCTTTATATTCCAGAAGCTTACTGAAGGTCGGTAGAGACTGTGCTTCCAGCCCCATGCCAGTGCTGCTCCTGATTTAGGACAAGGTGGTGCATATGCATAGATCAGCACCTCCCCCACAGTTTACAAGGTCTGGCCTCGATGTTGTAGCACCCCCTGATACTGGAAGCCGAGACCACCACACGGTACATCAACAAGTGCAAACCCGCATCTGAGCACAAGACCCGGTCCCTGGGAGGCTGCACTGGAAGCACCAACATTCTGAGCTATCTGGAAATTTAAAACAGAATTTAAGCTGCACAAAAAAAAACGTTGAGCAAATCTCTCCCCGTGACTAAAATCTCAGAGCCCTAGTCCTCTGGTCAATGCCACCATGTCTGAAAAATCTCCCTCAGAATAGCAGCTGGTCTCTTCAAAGGTATTTTGTGACAGACTTTGGTTTTCATATATAAAATCTGAATAACATTTGTCCTGATTTAAGTTGAAACATCTCCAAGAGTGACCCTTTGTGTGTAGTGTTTTTGGACTGCAGTGACTTTGTTATGTCAGTAAAACATGTTAAACGGTCAATTCTGTTAGCATCCAGTGTGTGTGTGTGTGTGTGTGTGTGTCTGTCTGTGTCTGTGTGTGCGCGCGCACCTATGTGTGCGCCTGCATGACTGTCTGTGTGTGCCGAGTATGTCTGCATGCGTGTATGCGCGTGCGCATGTATGTGCACGTGTCTGCACGTGAGTGTCAGCGTCAGTGCACAGTGCGTGTGTGTGTGTCAGTGCGTGCATGAGTATGCATCAGTGTGTGCGTGCGTGTCAGTGCGTGAGTGAGTGCGTGTCAGTGCATGAGTGTATGTCAGTGTGTGCGTGTGACAGTGCGTGCGTGTCAGTGCGTGCGTGCGTGCGTGTGTCAGTGCGTGCGTGCGTGTTAAAATACACAGTCTGACATCCTCCACCTGTACAGGTGTAATGTGCACTTTCGCCACAGGTGTGTTGTAATGACCTCTAGTGGCAAAATTCAGAATTGCAACAATGCAATTTATTACTCATTTATTTTCGATATATGTATCTATGTAGGTCTGTCTGCCGTCTCTTTGGCTCCATTAGGACGCTGAACAAAATTTACACATAAAAGCCCTTTACAGAATAAAACAGATGAGAAGTGGCATTTTAAACCCCTTAAGACACAGATTTCGCGAACCACTAAAAAAGCAAATCAGGAAATGTCTTCGATTAACAGGTACATGAGGATGGGGGGGATAAAAAACATTTTTAAAAAGTTTCCTACTTTTTCCAGAAAAATTCAATTTTCAACGATGACGTTGCAGTTTCTGGGAGGTCAGTGGGGACCCCCCCTATCCGACCTACCCCACATGGGTGTCCAGCACCACACAGCTTCAAAACTCTCTGCAGTGGCCTGGGCAAGCCTCGCAATTGTAAAACAATCAATACAAAACAACAACAACTTGCATTTATATAGTGCCTTTAACGTAGTAAAACGTCCCAAGGCGCTTCACAGGAGTGAATATCAGACAGAAATTTGACACCAAACCACATGAGGAGATATTAGGACAGGTGACCAAAGCTTGGTCAAAGAAGTAGGTTTTAAGGAGCGTCTTAAAAGGAGGAGAGAGAGGGGTAGAGAGGTTTAGGGAGGGAATTCCAGAGTTTAGGGTCTCGGCAGCTGAAGGCACGGCCGCCAATGGTGGAGCGATTAAAATCGGGGGCTGCGCAAGAGGCCAGGATTGGAGGAGCGCAGAGATCTCGGAGGGTTGTAGGGGCTGGAGGAGGTGACAGAGATAGGGAGGGGGGGCGAGGGCCACGGAGGGATTTGAAAACGAGGATGAGAGTTTTAAAATCGAGGCGTTCCCGGACCGGGAGCCAATGTAGGTCAGCGAGCACAGGGGGGGGGGTGATGGGAGAACGGGACTTGGCGCGAGTTAGGATACGGGGCAGCAGAGTTTTGGAATGAGCTGAAGTTTATGGAGGGTGGAAGGTGGGGGGCCGGCCGGCAGTTTGGGGAAGGGGGCAAAGAAAGTGACCGTGCCAGCGTCACCCAGCGTCCATTTAAAAGCGGATGTATACATACATGACACAGTCGTAGAAGTTCTCGCGGGCGGCGATGTGCAGCGGGGTGTCTCCGTGCATGTTCACTGCCTGCAGGTCACAGCTGGCGTTAAGAAGCACCTCGGCAATGTCGGAGGAGCCTGCGAAAGCGGCCCAGTGTAAACAGATGTTCTCTTCCTGTTTGGGGAGGTGGAAAGGCAGCGCGGTTACACACAGGGCAATGGTCACATGTGGGCAAGGGGGGGGGGGGGGGGGGGGGAGGGGGGAGTAGCGGTTGTTTCAGGGAGTTTGGTGACTGAATATAACAGCACAGGAACAGGCCGTTCGGCCTGACAGGTTAACAGAGGCAGTCCCCTTTGTAAATGTAGACAGGAAACGTGCAGCGATACTAGTTTTAAACAAAGTTACATTCTGGATAGATGCGATTTTGTAGTGTACTTTGAAGTCATAGGAACAGGAGGAGGCCATTCAGCCCCTCGAGCTTGTTCCGTCATTCAATGAGATCACAGCTGATCTGTATCCTAACTCCATTTACCCGCCTCGGTTCCGTTTCCCTTGGGCTAACAAAAATCTATCGATCTCAGGTTTAAAATTATCAATCGAGCGAGCATCTACTGCTTTTTGTGGGAGAGAGTTCCACACTTCTACCACCCTTTGCGTGAAGAAGTGTTTCCCTAACTGCTCTCCTGAATGGCCTGGCTCTGATTTTAAGGTTATGTCCTCTTGTCATTAAATAAAGCAATGTTAGTATTCTTGTGAAAAGATGACAAATAAGGACCTCTCGGTACTTTTTGGAGCGCAAGTTTCCATCGTCTGCCTTTAAAGCCCCTTGGGCCTCCTTCTTCCCCCACCACAGGCTGTTTCCCTCCTCTTGTGCGCGGTCTCCCCACACAATATACACGGCCAGCAGTTTGAGTGTAGCGGAGATGGTGGGTGATGTGTTGCTTGGTCTCTACCACTGACACTGTACGACATGGAGATTCACCGAGACCCAGGACAGGAGACCCAGGACAGGAGACCCAGGACAGGAGACCCAGGACAGGAGACCCAGGACAGGAGACCCAGGAAAGGGTGGGGGCTGACTTTTTTTTTTAATAAAAAGAAGAGTTTTCTCGGTCCTCCCATCGAGCAGGAATGTCACCCAAAGCAGTGCAGCCGAGTTCAGGGACTCAACAGTACGGGGTGGGGGGGCAGTCGGAGTGCTGTCCCTCCTCTCCCACACATGTAATGGGGGCCAACTCCCCGACCTGTAACTTTGGGGTTTTATTGTGACCCTGACGACAGACTGGCTGATGGACAATGCGGTGGAAGTGGGGGGTAATTTTAACCCAACTGGCCGGGCGGGAATCCCACGGGATCGGGTGGAATGCCCAATATCGCTTACCATGGACTTCAACGGAGAGTTAAATCAAGGCGGTTGTAAAGGACACCAAAGGTCACTTACGTTGTCCTTCAACGCGACACTGGCTCCTCGACCCAGCAGCAGCTTGATAATTTCGATGTGCTTGTGCTCTGCCGCCCAGATAACAGGAGTCCAACCACCGCTGTCCTACGCAAGAGGAAAAGAAAAACACGTGGACTTTCAGCAATTAAAAACCCAACTCCTCCATCCTGTGTGCACGGGGAAGGAGGACTGGGCCGGAAAACAGACCTTTAAACTCCACCGAGGTATAAGTTGCGTTCAAATGATTTAAATGGCAGCGACAAATCCCAGGCGCGCAACAACAATTTACGTTGATATGATGTCTTTAATGTAGTGAAACGTCCCAAAGCGCTTCACAGGAGCGATTATTAAACACTGAGCCACATAAGGAGGTATTAGGACAGGTGACCAAAAGCTTGGTCAAAGAGGGAGGTTTTAAGGAGGGTCTTAAACGAGAAAGGGGTAAATTTAATCCCAACTCTCTCCTGTATTAACTAGACAAGGGGGGGGGGTGAACTTGCACCCGATCTCCACTTTTCTGCGCAATTCAGATTTAACTCACCGACAGGATCTATATCCAGTAACATTCTACCAGATTCAAGTTGTATTCCGTCTCCTTCCCCAAACAAAAAAGTCCCGAACTCTCCCTAAAAACTGAAGCCAAAGGAACCCAACATTTTCCTCTTCTCTCCTGAATGCATTCCACAGGTGCCAGACGTCCCTCGATAACTCGATATTATTCACGTGTGAGTATAGCTGACTCTGCCGACGGGCTACTGTTTTGAGAGGCATCGTAACTGAGTCCAATTCTACACACACACACACACACACACACACACCCCTACACACACACACACACACACACACACCCCTACACACACACACATCACTGGAAACTCTGTTTGATTTAACAAACCTGTTTCCTTCATCCCCCGTTTACAAAAACTAATTGTTCATCATCACTTTTTAACCCAAACTCTGATCTGCTTTAATAAGTTCCGAGGTCCTGAATCGAGCGTTAAATTTCATAGACTGATACAATGGTCACAGCAAAGAAGGAGGCCATTCGGCCCATCGAGCCCGTGCCGGATCTTTGTAAGAGCAATCCAGTTAGTCCCATTCCCCTGCCCTTTCCCCGTAGCCCTGCAAATTTTTTTCCCTTCAAGTATTTATCCAATTCCTTTTTGAAAGCCACGATTGAATCTGCTTCCACCGCCCTTACAGGCTGCACATTCCAGATCATAACTACTCGCTGCGTAAAAAAAATTTTCCTTACGTCACTTTTGTGTCCTTTTGCCAATCACCTTAAATCTGTGTCCTCTGGTTCTTGACCCTTCCGCCAATGGGAACAGTTTCTCTTTATTTACTTTTCTAAACCCTTCATGATTTTGAACACTTCTATCAAATCTCCCCTTAACCTTCTCTGCTCTAAGGAGGAGAACCCCAGCTTCTCCAGTCTACCCACGTAACTGAAATCCCTCATCCCTGGAACCAGTCTAGTAAATCCCCTCTGCACCCTCTCTAAGGCCTTCACATCTTTCCTAAAGTGCGGTGCCCAGAACGGGACACAACACTCCAGCTGTGGGCGAACCAGTGTTTTATAAAGGTTCATCATGACTTCCTTGCTTTTGTACTCTATGCCTCTATTTATAAAGCCCAGGCTCTTATATGCCTTTTTTAACGACTTTCTCAACCTGTCCTGCCAACTTCAACGATGTGTGCACATATATCCCCAGGTCTCTCTGATCCTGAACCCCCTTTTAGATTTGTTTAGATCAGAATTTGGAGCTCTTTGAATGCTGAATCGCTAAAACTTACTGGATTTGAGTAATACACACACACCCTCACTAGTGCTCACTGTTCCTATGGTCTGTTAAGTCATCCTCTTACCTGTGTGTTCAAGTCCACTTGTCCAGTAGCCAGCAGGAACTGCACCATTTGAACACTTCCATTCTTGGCAGCATGATGCAGACACGATGAAGCATCTAATTCCTAAGAAGCAAACAACAGCAGAACTCACTTCAAATACATTTGCAGAAAAATAGCTTCCCACTGCCGTGCTGTTACGCCCTGTGTAATCGGTCACATCTGCAGCCAGGGCCTTACAAGTTGCAAACCCAGGGCATATCGCGCATATGATTAAAGAAAGAGAAGAGAACTTGCATTTATACAGCACCTTTCACAACCTCAGGCCGTCCCAAACACTTTACAACCAATGAAGTACTTTTTTAAAAAAATGTACTCGCTATTGTAACCTAGGAAACGTGGCAGCCAATTTGCACACAGCAAGGTCCCACAAACAGCAATGGGACAATGATCAGATCATCTGTTTTGGTTGAGGGATGAATATTGGCAGAGGATACTGGGGAGAACTCCTCTGCTCCTCTTCAAATAGTGCCGTGGGATCTTTTAACGGCAGTGGTCGTGTCACAGGTAACAATGCAGAACCAGCAAAACTCAAGTTGGAAAGCTGGCTCTGCATTGCCTCTGCAGCAGTGGGAAGCCGCAGTCCAGAGCTCGGCTCAGTAGCTATAAGCATCACTTAAATCTTAACCTTAAATAGCCGACTTCTGGTGGCGTTGAGATTTCCCTGCGACACGTTTTAGCGATTCAGCGGAAACCCCCTGTTCTTCACGAGCTCAGAACTCACTCTCCAGACACTTGGCTTGTGTTTGAAGGGCAACGTCTACAATTCAATGTTTTTCTCACTGACGCACAGAACTCTTGCCTCCGACACCCACCTATTAGGTTTTAATAAAATCCTAGTGACGACGTAGTTACCACGACAACCACCATCACTGATGGTGCTCTTGTCCACCCAACGGTCCAGCAAAAAGTGGATCAACAAATTAGGAAATTGTGGGACTTGGAACACGTGACTTACAGCACAAGCACGATGGGCCGAATGGCCTCCCTCTGTGCTGCATTATTCTCCCATTCTTCATAAGAAACAGGAGCAGGAGCAGGCCATACGGCCCCTCGAGCCTGCTCCGCCGTTCAATAAGATCGTGGCTGATCTTCTACCTCAACTCCACTTTCCCGCCCAATCCCCATATCCCATTCCATGAAAGTTTGGCTCCCATCTGGACCAACCCTGTCGATCCCACTTTGCAAGATCCCAAGGCGCCAAACCAAACGAGTCCCTGCAAGTGCCACGGAGATGCCTCCTCCCCACCCATTACCCCCCACCGGAGGACAATCACCTTGTGAAAGACGCAGGCACCGTGTTTGGCCAGTAACTTTACGACGTCGTAATGGTTGTTCATGATGGCTTCCATCAGCGGGGTCCGCTGGAGCTTGTCGCACACATCGACAGTTGCGCCAGCCTGACAGGAAGGAAAGAACAAAAAAAAAATCACAAGAGGCCCATGTTAAATATCCTCGTCATTAAAAAAATCTCGTTCAATGGGATTATTAGACGTGAACTGCCAATTTAGTGAGCTGGGAACACCTGAGGTGGGCTGTACTGTCCAGTCCACCAGCCCAGTTTAGCCCAGCTCCGTCACAAGGTAAGGATCAGGAAACGCATCCCCCGATTTTAATCGCCCCACCATTGGCGGCCGTGCCTTCGGCTGCCTAGGCCCTAAGCTCTGGAATTCCCTCCATAAACCTCTCTATCTTCCTTTAAGATGCTCCTTAAAACCCACCTCTTTGACCGAGCCCGTCATAATATCTCCTTATGTGACTCGGTGTCAAATTTAGTCTCATAATCGCTCCTGTAAAGCACATTTTTAAACTACTTTAAAGGCGCTACATAAATGCAAGATGTTATTGAAGTGCATTCGGTCCATCTAGAAAATTCTACAGTCTCCGCCCCCCCATCACAGTGCCCGACTGCTTCTTAAATGGCTCAACGGTTTTGACATCTATTGGCCCACAGAGAAGTCCAATTCCAAGCATTGATTACAGCGTGTGAAGAAAAACATCCTGACATCAGTCCCAAATTTGCCCTTGACCAGTTTGAACCCAGTATGGACCAGGGTCTGGACCTGGCTCCTTGTCTAGACGACTCGGGTTATTGTGTGTATTCACACACGGTGCCACTGGGCACACCTCTAATAGGAAGAGTGAAATGCTTCACTAACTTGGAGGCATCGATTCCCTGCCAGGGTACGGTTCCATGACTTACCCTCATAGCGACTCACTGCCCCCCCACCCCTCATCCCCCCCGCCGAAGTTGCTGCTCTTCACGTCAGCCTTGACGGCAGGCTACGGCATCGCAGCCAAGCCCAATCGTATCCTTGTCGGATATCTACACCTAAGGTACTTCCAGCAGGGGTTGGTGGATAGCTATTAGGGGTGGGCTACCTCCCTCCCCCCATCACCCCCACCTCCCCCCTCCACGCCCACCTCCACCCATCACCCCCACCCTCCCCCCATCACCCCCACCCTCCCCCCATCACGCCCACCTCCCCCCATCACGCCCACCCTCCACCCATCACCCCCACCCTCCACCCATCACCCCCACCCTCCACCCATCACCCCCACCTCCAAATAAACACAGGTGTCCTGAGGCCAATCACTACTACTGCCCAGCTGAGATCAGGTAACTCAGCGCAGACTGGGAATTGAACCAGAGACTTCCCTAAAAGGCCCAGCTATACTTGCTGAGCCATCAGACAAACCCACCCGCACATTAAATGCAACTAAAACATCAAATGAAACAGCTGAGCCTCGAGCACCACAGGAATGAGGAGTGACCCCCTTTTGAAAGCTAAGATAATGGAGCGTTTCCTTTAACCGGCCCAGGTTATACATGAACCCAGGGCTCAGGGTGAAAGGACAACACTCCAAACCCGTGTCGATCAGAACGCCCTCCCTCCCTCCCTCCCTCCCTCCTGCTCTCACCTCCCCCAACACGATAGCCCATGTGATTTTTTTTTTACCTGTAGCAGAATGTGGCAGATCTCCAGGTAGCCTTTCTGTGCGGCTGCGTGGAGTGGCATCCGTCTGCTCTGCTGGTCGTTCTGGAAGTTTGGATCGTGGTCATCGACTGGGCGGGGGGGGAGGAGGAAGAAAACGGGTACAGGATTAGCTCGCCTGATGGAGTAACAAACTGCAGCTCTCCGTAAAATAACCAGACCAAAAGGTAAGGTTTTCTCCCCCCTTCTGGCAGCCCAGCTGGTCCTTGAGGAGCCCTGAAAAAACACCACTGTGGTTCTCCCGGTGCTTCTGCTGGTACAGTCCCCACCACTTACACCGTTCCCCGCTTGTCCTGGACTGCCGCCTGTTTCGGGCAAATGGCACTGACCCGTATGACACATCAATGCACCTGCGCGACACGTTGATAACACCTGCGCGACAAGTCAATACACCTGCACGGCAGTTCAATACACCTGCGCGGCAGTTCAATACACCTGCGCGACAAGTCAATACACCTGCGCGGCAGTTCAATACACCTGTATGGCAATTCAATACACCTGCGCGACACTCTTCAGGCACTTGTTAATCTATTTAAATAGCTGAGACCGTCATGTGAATGTGTTCAATGTCCACCCACTAAGGCCAATAACGGACATTTCTAACCTTATTTCTGTTTTCAATGAAAAATGGCTTTTAAAATTATTCAAAGTGCATTTTTGTCACATTGATTAGGTGGTGCCATTAAAGGGGTTAACGCCTCCGTTCAAACCACAGTCAGAGGAATGCTGTACGAGTGCGCTAAAGCCTTTGTACAGCCGTATCACAACAGTCACTCCCAGTCTTCAAAGAACAAGGAGGTGGGGTGGAGAGCGGAGACACTTACGCAGCATCAGCAGCACTTTCTGCAGCTCGCCTTGCTTGGCCGAGAGATACAGCTGTCGAGGGTGAAATCGCAGCTTCTTCCGTCTGCGATGGGAAGAGGAGGAGATTAACTGTTTGAAATAAAACTCTACCTCGCAAATAATGTGAACGGAACATCAATATTGCTCACAGCAGAAAATACCAACTGCATCCCCTCGAAGATCTGATGTAGAGTTTTTTTTGTTTTCCTTCCTGCAAGATGAGATAGATTATCCACCTTGGGTAGGCAGCACTCTCCTATTTACGGAGATTGATTGACGTAAGCAGGTGGATCTAGCATCTCAGGTTCAGCACTGGCAGGTGTAACACTGGCAGAGGAAGCACCGCCAGCTCAGGTGAAGCACTGCCAGCTCAGGTACAGCACTGGCAGGTGAAGCACTGCCAGCTCAGGTACAGCACTGGCAGGTGAAGCACTGCCAGCTCAGGTACAGCACTGGCAGGTGAAGCACTGCCAGCTCAGGTACAGCACTGGCAGGTGAAGCACTGCCAGCTCAGGTACAACACTGGCAGGTGAAGCACTGCCAGCTCAGGTCCAGCACTGGCAGGTGAAGCACTGCCAGCTCAGGTACGACACTGGCAGGTGCAGCACTGCCAGCTCAGGTACAACACTGGCAGGTGAAGCACTGCCAGCTCAGGTCCAGCACTGGCAGGTGTGGCATGGTTACTGCACCAGTGTAACATGTTCTTATGGATTTGATATCCAGAAATAACAGATAAAAGTGTTGTTTTCTTTAAGCTTAGTTATTTTTGGAGAAATAGGTACAAACCCTTGTATTTGGGAAGATAACCTACTAAAACTGTCTGCAAGAAACTGCCCTGCAGGAAAGATTTACCAACACTTTGCTGCGAATATCTGTCACAAACGCCACACCTCCCTGGGATGAACTCCTCCAGCAGGGTTCACTCACCTTTCAGTTTGCTGAACAACCAGTCCTTTCTCCAGAGCTTCCCTGCCGGGCCCAGGGGGCAGGCCTACGGCTGACAGCACTTTGCCGGAGGGCAGGGGGATGGACGGCCCTGAACTGTCGATACTGTCTGCTGGGGGCTCCAAGCTCGATTTCTTTGCTTCTCCGTTCCCGCTCATTCTGGCACTTTTGGAAAGAGAAGAAACAAACAAACAGCTTTCAGTGGAAAGGTGGCAGTTCAGCCCGTCTGGAGTGAGGGCTGTATAGTGTGGTGTGGTATCCAGCATCACAGTACAGTATGTAGGGGATATCGGGACCCCAGAATCACAGTGTAGCATACACAGGATACGGGATCCAGTATCACAGTGTAGTATACAGGGGATATCTGTACCCAGTATCACAGTGTAGTATACAGGGGATATCTGTACCCAGTATCACAGTGTAGTATACAGGGGATATCTGTACCCAGTATCACAGTGTAGTATACAGGGGATATCTGTACCCAGTATCACAGTGTAGTATACAGGGGATATCTGTACCCAGTATCACAGTGTAGTATACAGAGGGCACAGTATACAGGGGATATCTGTACCCAGTATCACAGTGTAGTATACAGAGGGCACAGTATACAGGGGATATCTGTACCCAGTATCACAGTGTAGCATACAGAGGATACGGGATCCAGTATCACAGTGTAGTATACAGGGGATATCTGTACCCAGTATCACAGTGTAGTATACAGGGGATATCTGTACCCAGTATCACAGTGTAGTATACAGGGGATATCTGTACCCAGTATCACAGTGTAGTATACAGGGGATATCTGTACCCAGTATCACAGTGTAGTATACAGAGGGCACAGTATACAGGGGATATCAGGGTCCGTTACCACCGTACAGTGTGGGGCCGGTGTGACGAGAGAGCTCGACAGGGCAGATGCTGAGAGGTTATTTCCCCTAGCTAGAGAGTCTAGAATTAGGGGGCATAGTCTCAGGATAAGGGGTCGGCCATTTAGGACTGAGATGAGGAGGAATTTCTTCACTCAGTGAGTTGTGAATCTTTGGCATTCTCTACCCCAGAGAGCTGTGGATGCTGAGTCACTGAGTATATTCAATTGTAAACAATTTTACAACACCAAGTTATAGTCCAGCAATTTTATTTTAAATTCACAAGCTTTCGGAGGCTTCCTCCTTCCTCAGGTGAACGATGTGGACATTTCCAACAACGTTCACCTGAGGAAGGAGGAAGCCTCCGAAAGCTTGTGAATTTAAAATAAAATTGCTGGACTATAACTTGGTGTTGTAAAATTGTTTACAATTGTCAACCCCAGTCCATCACCGGCATCTCCACATCACGAGTATATTCAAGGCTGAGATGGATAGATTTTTGGACTCTAGGGGGAATCGAGGGATATGGGGATCGGGCGGGAAAGTGGAGTTGAGGTCGAAGATCAGCCATGATCTTATTGAAAGGCAGAGCAGGCTCGAGGGGCCGAATGGCCTACTCCTGCTCCTATTTCTTAGCGCAGTGCGATGCCCACCCTTACACTGCGATCTCAATAACCCCAAGTGCAGCCCAGTCATTCCCCTCCTGCCCACCTGGCGTGTGTCGTGTCGGCTCTTCCGTTCATCAGGTGCTCCTGGATGGGTGGGGCCGGCGCAGGCACCATGGAGGAAGTGTCGGCTTTGGCGACGGTGATTTCCTGGGCCTCGGAGGCGTCCTCCCCACAGTGCGGGCAGAAGATCATCCCATTCAACTGGGAAACGCAGCTCTTGTGAAAGCGGTGAGTGATCCTGAAGTCTGGGTGACACTCGAGGAACGAGCCCTGCAAAAAAAAAAAATCCAAAATAAACCGCATACATTTACACACACAATGCAAACACAACTGCTGCTCCAACACTGGATGGCTCTTTCAAAGAGCCAGCACAGGCACAGTGGGCTGAATGGCCTCATTCTGTGCTGTATGATTCTATGATATTATTTATATAATTTAAACCATAAAACCGTGAATCGTATCATGTAGTTAAGGTTTTTGCCAGCACTCTGTAGACACCACTTACAGATTGCTATGTTTAAAATTCTTAACTTAATTCCATTGAAATAAGGTACAGCTGGTTATAAATGTCATCACTTTAATTACAAAACTGAAGTCATCGATCATTTTAATCTTCTTCTAATTTCTTTTATGGGTTGGGAGCAGGAACACGGTCTCTGAATTAATTCGTTCGCGACTAACTCCCTCCACAGAATGTTCAGACCTCTTTAAGGTCCTATCTCCTTCCTTTCTTCTACCGAGAGTGTGAGCAGACGAGCTGCTCGCATGGGCATCTGCCCTTCCAGAACCAGCAGCTCAGGGACGGAGAATGAGCTTGCTTTATCCCCCAAGGGAAGAGCTGCACTTCTATGCTGGGTCTGTCTGGGAAAATACCAGTAGAAAATTAAAGCAGAAGCGGGGGGGGGTTCCCTTCCCAGTACAAACTTGACTAAAATCGGGAACTCACCAGCTCTGGGAGAGGAGGGGACGGTTGCACACCTGTACTTGGTTTACTCACAATGTTTTCAATAGGATCCATCATCAAAGGTGCCATTAACCCGGTTTGAGTAAGTAACTGGCTCGGGGAGCAATGTACTTACAGCCGTACAGAAATAGCCACACCCCGGACAGCAGTGGTGTTTCACCATTCGAGCTCTGTGCACTTCACACAGCACCATAAGTTGCACCCGGCTGGACGGTCTCATGGTCTCACATTTGGTGATGCTGTTACTGCAGCCACTCAGCTAGGGAGAAAAACAACAGACAGCAAAATACTTTGTCTCTGTTGTAACTTCAGACATTCTCAGGCACTCGCACCTCCACTGTGAAGAACTGAAGGAGAAACCCAACAATTCATAAACACAAAAGAAGCAATTCTTCCAGAACCCTAACTTTCCCATCGAAGCCCATCACTCTAGAACCCTAACTTTCCCATCGAAGCCCATCACTCCAGAACCCTAACTCTCCCATCGAAGCCCATCCCTCTAGAACCCTAACTCTCCCATCGAAGCCCATCCCTCTAGAACCCTAACTCTCCCATTGAAGCCCATCCCTCTAGAACCCTAACTCTCCCATCGAAGCCCATCCCTCTAGAACCCTAACTCTCCCATCGAAGCCCATCCCTCTAGAACCCTAACTCTCACATTGAAGCCCATCCCTCTAGAACCCCAACTTTCCCATCGAAGCCCATCCCTCTAGAACCCTAACTCTCCCATCGAAGCCCATCCCTCTAGAACCCTAACTCTCCCATCGAAGCCCATCCCTCTAGAACCCTAACTCTCCCATCGAAGCCCATCCCTCCAGAACCCTAACTCTCCCATCGAAGCCCATCCCTCTAGAACCCTAACTCTCCCATCGAAGCCCATCACTCCAGAACCCTAACTTTCCCATCGAAGCCCATCCCTCTAGAACCCTGACTCTCCCATCACAGCCCATCACTCCAGTACCCTAACACTCCCATTACTCTTTTTGCTTCTGCTACCTCCCCATGGAGATTGTTTTGAACCTTCCTCAATGAGTAAAGAAGTTACTCATCTCTACACTATTTTCCTGACTTACTTTGAAGTAATAACATTGCGTTATCGTACCTGTACCTTAAAACCTACCCCTCTGACCAAGCTTTTGGTCATCTGTCCCAATATCTCCTTATGTCTCTCGGTGTCAAATTTTGTTTGATAATCTGTGAAGCCCCTTGGGGACATTTTACTACGTTAAAGACTCTATATAAATGCAAGTTGTTGTTGTTTTACCCTTACCCAACAAAAATCAGTCGGTCTCAAGTCTTGAAGATTTCAATTGACCCCCAGCATCCACAGCCTTTTTTGGGGGGAGGGGGGAAAAAAAAAAAGAGTTCCTTATTTCCATTACCCTTTGTGTGAAAAAGGGTTTCCTGATTTCACACCAGAACGGCATGGCTCTAATTTTAAGATCATGTCCCCCCCTTGTTTCCTCTGTCGTTGCCCAATCCACTCTCTCAGTATGAATGAAGCGATTAGACAATAATAAACAACACAGTGACGGAAGTTATCCTTTGATATAAAAAGGGGGATATATCGGGACACATCAGAGGCAAGGGGCCAGAGAAAAGATGGCGCAGTGGGTTAAACACTGAGACCGGGGTGGGGTGGGGTGGGGTGGGGGAGGGGGACGCGATTTTAACCTAACCCGCCCGTCGGGAAACTGACAGGATCGGGTGCAGCGCTGGTTTTACACCTCGCTCCGATTTTACTCTGCGTTGAAGTCAATGTTGGGCGGGATGTAAAAGAAAGAACGACAGACTTGCATTTATATTCAGCACTTTTCACAACCTCAGGATGTCCCAAAGCGCTTTACAGACAACGAAGTGCTTTCTGAAGTATTGTCACTGTTGGAATGTAGGAATCGCGGCAGCTAATTTGTGCACAGCAAGATCCCACAAACAGCAATGCGATAATGACCGGATAATCTGTTTGTTTCGTGATGTTGGTTAAGGGATAAATATTGGCCCAGGACACCGGGGAGAACTCCCCCTGCTCTTCCTTGAAATATTACCGCGGGATCTTTTATGTTCACCTCAGAGGGCAGATGGGGCCTTGGTTTAACGTCTCAACCGAAAGACGGCACCTCCGACAGTGCAGCACTCCCTCAGTACTGCCCCTCCGACAGTGCGGCGCTCCCTCAGTACTGACCCTCCGACAGTGCGGCGCTCCCTCAGTATGGACCCTCCGACAGTGCGGCGCTCCCTCAGTACCGACCCTCCGACAGTGCGGCGCTCCCTCAGTACCGACCCTCCGACAGTGCGGCGCTCCCTCAGTACCGACCCTCCGACAGTGCGGCGCTCCCTCAGTACTGACCCTCCGACAGTGCAGCGCTCCCTCAGTACTGACCCTCTGACAGTGCGGCGCTCCCTCAGTACCGACCCTCCGACACTCCCTCAGTACCGACCCTCCGACAGTGCGGCGCTCCCTCAGTACTGACCCTCCGACAGTGCAGCGCTCCCTCAGTACTGACCCTCCGACAGTGCGGCGCTCCCTCAGTACCGACCCTCCGACAGTGCGGCGCTCCCTCAGTACCGACCCTCCGACAGTGCAGCACTCCCTCAGTACTGACCCTCTGACAGTGCAGCACTCCCTCAGTACCGACCCTCCGACAGTGCGGCGCTCCCTCAGTACCGACCCTCCGACAGTGCGGCGCTCCCTCAGTACCGACCCTCCGACAGTGCAGCACTCCCTCAGTACTGACCCTCTGACAGTGCGGCGCTCCCTCAGTACTGACCCTCCGACAGTGCAGCGCTCCCTCAGTACTGACCCTCTGACAGTGCGGCGCTCCCTCAGTACCGACCCTCCGACACTCCCTCAGTACCGACCCTCCGACAGTGCGGCGCTCCCTCAGTACTGACCCTCCGACAGTGCGGCGCTCCCTCAGTACCGACCCTCCGACAGTGCGGCGCTCCCTCAGTACCGACCCTCCGACAGTGCAGCACTCCCTCAGTACTGACCCTCCGACAGTGCAGCGCTCCCTCAGTACTGACCCTCCGACAGTGCGGCGCTCCCTCAGTACTGACCCTCCGACAGTGCAGCGCTCCCTCAGTACCGACCCTCCGACAGTGCGGCGCTCCCTCAGTACCGACCCTCCGACAGTGCGGCGCTCCCTCAGTACCGACCCTCCGACAGTGCGGCGCTCCCTCAGTACTGACCCTCCGACAGTGCGGCGCTCCCTCAGTACTGACCCTCCGACAGTGCGGCGCTCCCTCAGTACCGACCCTCCGACAGTGCAGCGCTCCCTCAGTACCGACCCTCCGACAGTGCGGCGCTCCCTCAGTACTGACCCTCCGACAGTGCGGCGCTCCCTCAGTACCGACCCTCCGACAGTGCGGCGCTCCCTCAGTACTGACCCTCCGACAGTGCAGCGCTCCCTCAGTACCGACCCTCCGACAGTGCGGCGCTCCCTCAGTACTGACCCTCCGACAGTGCAGCGTTCCCTCAGTACTGACCCTCCGACAGTGCAGCGCTCCCTCAGTACCGACCCTCCGACAGTGCGGCGCTCCCTCAGTACTGACCCTCCGACAGTGCAGCGCTCCCTCAGTACTGACCCTCCGACAGTGCAGCGCTCCCTCAGTACCGACCCTCCGACAGTGCGGCGCTCCCTCAGTACCGACCCTCCGACAGTGCAGCGCTCCCTCAGTACTAACCCTCCGACAGTGCAGCGCTCCCTCAGTACTGACCCTCCGACAGTGCAGCGCTCCCTCAGTACCGACCCTCCGACAGTGCGGCGCTCCCTCAGTACTGACCCTCCGACAGTGCAGCGCTCCCTCAGTACCGACCCTCCGACAGTGCGGCTCTCCCTCAGTACTGCACTGGGAGTGTCGGCCTAGATTTTGTGCTCAAGTCTCTGGAGTGGGGACTTGAACCCACGACCTGCTGACTCAGAGGCAAGACAGCTACCTACTGAGTTGCACCCAATCCCGTGGGATTCCCGCCCGGACGAGTTGGATTAAAACCACACACCCACCCGCCCTCACCCCCACCACTATGGATTCAAATCTAGCCCGGAATGGTGGGATGAGAAGGTTGCCTTCTTGTCCAGCGCCAGTGTGAAGTAGCTGGCCGGGGGGCGAGCGGGTTTCCAGCGAGGCAATGCCTGCCACACTCACCTGCCCGTCAGTGCTCTCAGTCGCCATGCACTTGTTGTTGGAGAGCTCGGTTATGCGATCGATCTTGGGCGCCTCCATTCGGCAGCTGCACAGCGGCAGCTCTTCAAACTTATCCGTCTCCATGGAGCTGGCGTCGTTCGATACCCCTGAGAGGAGCAAAGAGGGAGAATTTACCTCACGGGGAACGCCCGTAAAAATAGTTATAATTATAAGGTTGGGGGGGAAAAGAACGGATGAGATTGGAGAAGTTGGGGTTGTTCTCCTTGGAGCAGAGGTGGTTAAGGAGGGGGGGATTTAATGGAGGTGTTCAAAATCATGAGGGGTTTTGATAAGGGTAAATAGGGAGGAACTGTTTCCATTGGCAGGAGGGTCGGTAACCAGAGGACACAGATTTAAGACAACTGGCAAAAGAATCAGAGGGGAGATGAGGAGGACTTTTTTTTTTAAACGCAGTGAGTTGTTATGATCTGGAATGCGCTGCCTGAAAGGGCAGTGGAAGCAGATTCGATAATAACTTTCAAAAGGAACTGGATAAATACTTGAAGGGGAAACACTTGCAGGGCCATGGGGAAAGAGCAGGGCTAGTGGGACTAATTGGATAGCTATTTCAAAGAGCCGGCACAGGAAGAGAGAGAGGAGGGGAGAAGGGGGGAAAGAGAGAGAGAGAGAGAGAGAGGAGGGGAGAAGGGGGGAAAGAGAGAGAGAGAGAGGAGGGGAGAAGGGAAAGAGAGAGAGAGGAGGGGAGAAGCGGGGAAAAAGAGAGAGAGAGAGAGAGGAGGGGAGAAGGGGGAAAGAGAGAGAGAGAGAGAGGAGGGGAGAAGGGGGGAAAGAGAGAGAGAGAGAGAGAGAGGAGGGGAGAGGGGAGAAAGAGAGAGAGAGAGAGAGAGGAGGGGAGAAGGGGGGAAAGAGAGAGAGAGAGAGAGGAGGGGAGAAGGGGGGAAAGAGAGAGAGAGAGGAGGGGAGAAGGGGGGAGAGAGAGAGAGGGGGGGAGAAGGGGGGAGAGAGAGAGAGGAGGGGAGAAGGGGGGAAAGAGAGAGAGAGGAGGGGAGAAGGGGGGAAAGAGAGAGAGAGGAGGGGAGAAGGGGGGAGAGAGAGAGAGAGGAGGGGGAGAAGGGGGGAGAGAGAGAGAGGAGGGGAGAAGGGGGATAGAGAGAGAGGAGGGGAGAAGGGGGAAAGAGAGAGAGGAGGGGAGAAGGGGGGAAAGAGAGAGAGAGGAGGGGAGAAGGGGGGAAAGAGAGAGAGAGGAGGGGAGAAGGGGGGAGAGAGAGAGAGGAGGGGAGAAGGGGGAAAGAGAGAGAGAGAGGAGGGGAGAAGGGGGAAAGAGGGGAAAGAGAGAGGAGGGGAGAAAGAGAGGAAAGAGAGAGGAGGGGAGATGGGGGGAAGGGGGGAAAGAGAGAGGAGGGGAGATGGGGGAAAGAGAGAGAGAGGAGGGGAGAAAGAGAGAGAGAGGAGGGGGGAAAGAGAGAGAGAGGAGGGGGGAAAGAGAGAGAGAGGAGGGGGGAAAGAGAGAGAGAGGAGGGGGGAAGAGAGAGAGAGGAGGGGGGAAGAGAGAGAGAGGAGGGGGAAAGAGAGAGAGAGAGGAGGGGGGAAAGAGAGAGAGAGGAGGGGGGAAAGAGAGAGAGAGGAGGGGGGAAGAGAGAGAGAGAGGAGGGGGGAAAGAGAGAGAGAGAGGAGGGGGGAAAGAGAGAGAGAGAGGAGGGGGGAAGAGAGAGAGAGAGGAGGGGGGAAAGAGAGAGAGAGAGGAGGGGGGAAAGAGAGAGAGAGAGAGGGGGGAAAGAGAGAGAGAGAGGAGGGGGGAAAGAGAGAGAGAGGAGAGGAGGGGGGAAAGAGAGAGAGAGAGAGGAGGGGGGAAAGAGAGAGAGAGAGAGGAGGGGGGAAAGAGAGAGAGAGAGAGGAGGGGGGAAAGAGAGAGAGAGAGAGGAGGGGGGAAAGAGAGAGAGAGAGAGGAGGGGGGAAAGAGAGAGAGAGAGAGGAGGGGGGAAAGAGAGAGAGAGAGGAGGGGGGAAAGAGAGAGAGAGAGGAGGGGGGAAAGAGAGAGAGAGAGGAGGGGGGAAAGAGAGAGAGAGAGGAGGGGGGAAGAGAGAGAGAGAGAGGAGGGGGGAAAGAGAGAGAGAGAGAGGAGGGGGAAAGAGAGAGAGAGAGAGGAGGGGGGAAGAGAGAGAGAGAGAGGAGGGGGGGAAAGAGAGAGAGAGAGAGGAGGGGGGAAAGAGAGAGAGAGAGAGGAGGGGGGAAAGAGAGAGAGAGAGAGGAGGGGGGAAAGAGAGAGAGAGAGAGGAGGGGGGAAAGAGAGAGAGAGAGGAGGGGGGAAAGAGAGAGAGAGAGAGGAGGGGGGAAGAAGAGTGAGAGAGAGGAGGGGGGAAGAGAGAGAGAGAGAGGAGGGGGGAAAGAAGAGAGAGAGAGAGGAGGGGGGGAAAGAGAGAGAGAGGAGGGGGGAAGAGAGAGAGAGGAGGGGGGGAAGAGAGAGAGAGGAGGGGGGAGTGAGAGAGAGGAGGGGGGAGGGGGAGATGTGGGAGAGAGAGAGAGGAGGGGGGGAAGAGAGAGAGAGGAGGGGGAAGAGAGATAGAGGAGGGGGGGAAGAGAGAGAGGAGGAGGGAGGGAGGGGGAAGAGAGGAGAGGAGGGGGGAAGAGAGAGAGAGGAGGGGGGAAGAGAGAGAGAGGAGGGGGGGAAGAGAGAGAGAGGAGGGGGGGAAGAGAGAGAGAGGAGGGGGGAAGAGTGAGAGAGGAGGGGGGGAAGAGAGAGAGAGGAGGGGGAAGAGAGAGAGAGGAGGGGGGAAGAGAGAGAGAGGAGGGGGGAAAGGAGAGAGAGGAGGGGGGAAGAGAGAGAGAGGAGGGGGGAAGGAGAGAGAGGAGGGGGGGAAGAGAGAGAGAGGAGGGGGGAAGAAGAGAGAGAGGGGGGGGGATGAGAGAGAGAGGAGGGGGGAGAGAGAGAGAGGGGGGGGAAGAGAGAGAGAGGAGGGGGGAAGAGAGAGAGAGGAGGGGGGAAGAGAGAGAGAGGAGGGGGGAAGAGAGGAGAGGTGGGGGGAAGAGTGTGTGAGGGAGGGGGGTTGAGAGAGTGAGGAGGGGGGAGAGAGAGAGAGGAGGGGGGAAGAGAGAGAGAGGAGGGGGGATGAGAGAGAGAGGAGGGGGGAAGAGAGAGAGAGGAGGGGGGATGTGAGAGTGAGGAGGGGGGGAAGAGAGAGTGTGGAGGGGGGAGAGAGAGGAGTGGGGGGAGAAGAGAGGGGGGGGAGAGAGAGGAGGGGGGGAGAGAGAGGAGGGGGGAAGAGAGAGGAGGGGGGGAAGAGAGAGGGGGGGAAAAGAGAGGAGGGGGGAAAGAGAGGAGGGGGGGAAAGAGAGGGTGGGGGGAAAAGAGTGGTGGGGGGAAAGAGAGGAGGGGGAAGAGAGGGGGGGAAAAGAGAGGAGGGGGGAAAGAGTGGAGGGGGGAAAAGAGAGGAGGGGGGGAAAAGAGAGGAGGGGGAAAAGAGAGGAGGGGGGAAAGAGAGGAGGGGGGAAAAGAGAGGAGGGGAGGGGAGGGAGCGTGGGGGAGGGAGAGGAGAGGAGATGGAGAGAGAGAAAAGAAAATGCTGGCTGTGTGAGATCTATTTTTCGCTTGATCTGGTGGAGTTCAGCTGCTTTCTTGCTCTGATGATAGAGCCCGTTTGCAGAACGCAAATGACGGTAATATAGCAGAAGCAGAACAGAGGGACGGACTGTCAATCGGCCCTTTGGTAGGCTTGGATTCAGGGAGCCTGATTTTCCTGACTTAACCTGGAACTACGCTGTGATTTACACCCAAATCTCTCGGACAAATCCCACTTGCTGGATTGGAGTTTTGGTCCAAGAGATCAGTGTGCCATCCGCCACATCACCCGAGACGTGCATAATAATGAGACAGATTCTTGAAAAGCCGAGGGTTAACATCACAGGCACTTTAAGTTGGCTGAGCGCCAGTTTATAGTGAGACTGAAGTGACTGCTTAGCCAATGGTTTCATATCATTTCACTGCCAGCACTTAAAGCCATGACTAAATCGTGCCTGCAGCAGCAAAAGTAAAACAGGTTTTAAATGAAGTATGAACAGGGCACATACCTGTAGGTTGCGGAGAAAGGCTGCTCTCATTGGGAAGCTCCAGTGACCCCAATGGGACCTCCGTGTACTCGCTCTGCGTCTGGTTCCCTCCTCCTGTAGAATTCATCACTGTCCAAGCACAAAAGAAACAGGGACACATACTCTTCAGATCAAGGCAATTGCTAAATACCCCGAACCTCCCTGGCTGCTTCTCTTGGGCTCAACCTTCGTGTCGTGGTCAACCCTGAGCCGAGCTTCAGACCCCATATCGTATCGATAACCAAGACAATGTACCTTCCACAACACTGCCCCCACCCCCCCACCTCACTCCCCCCCAACCCCGCTCCATTCATCAGCCCAAGACTCGACTGCTCAAACAATCTTCACATCCGGCCTTGCTCCCTGTACAAACGCCAACTTGTCCAAAATTCCCTGCCCGGTACTAAGGTCTCTCCACTCCCTCCCTCCCTCCCCACCATCCTCCACTACCCCTCGTCTTCCAGCCCATCAAATTCAAAAAATCCCTCCGTGGCGTTCTCTCCGAGCTGCGCCTGCAACCTTCTCCAGCCCTTTAAAATTCTACGTTGGTACGGGAGCCCCAGCTTGACGGTTCGGAGATTACTCCCTCCATAACAATGAGACAGATTCCTGAAAAGCCGAGGTTTAACATCACAGGCATTTTAGGTTGGCTGAGCGCCAGTTTATAAGCGAGGCTGAAGTGACTGCTTAGCCAATGGTTTCATATCATTTCACTGCCAGCACTTAATGCCTTGACTAAATAAATCATTGCGGGAGCACCTTCAGCACACGGACTGCAGCGGTTCACGAACACAGGAACAGGAGGAGACCATTCAGCCCCTCTAGCCTGTTCCATCATTCAACGAGATCATGGCTGATCTGTAACCTAACGCGGCTCCACATCCCTTAATACCCTTGGCTAGCGAGAAGGCGGCCCACCACCACCTTCTCAAGGGGCAACTAGGGATGGGGCAATAAATGCCGGCAACGCCCACATCCCGCAAACGAAAATAATAATTGCAAGCAATGCCTGATGCTCCCCTTTTTTCTTCTCCTCAAGGTGCTGATTTGCTCTGGTGTACTTTCAGAGATGCTAGTGTTTCAACCGGGGGTGGGGGCACGGGACGGGAGGGCATCCCTCAGGTGCGGGTGTAGACAATGGAGGGATATTTGACCATTAGAGGGGGGGGGGGGAGCCTAATCTCATCCTCACCGGATGCCCACACATGACACTGTTTCCAACAGAGGTCAACAATCGGGAGCAGGAGCCCTGGCTGTTTATTCTTCTCTGTAACTGAGGGGCACCAACGGCTAGTTGCAGCTGGACAAGAGCCAGGGTGGAGGAGGACGGGCGGGAAACTCATAACTAATCTGCGGAAACATTATTTCAGTGAGCGAGTCTGCGGAAGAGGCTCCCTAGGGTGATGGTGGAAGCAGTTAGTATTGATTCATTCAAATACAAGTTAGGTAAGATTTTTTTTCAGAATACAATATTTTGGGATACAGTATAGGACTAATCTGAGACAAGACATGTGGTAAGTCTGGTGACTTTGGACCTATGGTTCCCAAAGCTCTCCACCACTGGGGGCTTTCCTCGCCTCATGTCTGGATCTGTCGTAGACTGAATCGATAGAGATCTATCACCGTGATTAATCAATAACTCCATTATTGTTGTATCATGACGGCCACGGCGAACTAGATGGACTTTGCTCTTTTATCGTCTAGCAATTAATTTAATTTCAGACTGATCTAATCACTGCCGAGTTTGGCAGTAAGTAACACTGCAAATGCCAAGACGCTGCCACTGCAGAATGGAGGGCTCTCCCATTACTCGATTGGGCATCAGCTCGCTTCCGGAGCCTTGGGGCCAAGGGAACACCCTCACCCTCACCCTTGTTGCTTCACTCCCCTTCCCAAAGCCTCACCCTAGTGGCCGCAGACACTCAATCACCTCGTGCCAAATTACGGACAACACCGTAAAGCGGATTTGTGCCCAGTGACAAAAAAGGGACGAGACTTTAGGGCCCAGGCTCCCAAATTGTTCACGCCAAGGACAGTTTATAGAACGGAGACTTTTAATCACACCAGTCGGAACACAAGTAAAAAGGTCGGCCCTCCCCTCCTCTCCGTGTTACCTGGCCCTCCAGAGCGTTCAAGGGCTGTCGGAATTGAAAGGAGGTCACATGCTAAGCAACTGTGTTCCATACCTTCTTTCAGTTTTGTGAAATCAGCTGTTGTCTGTCCCACTGCAACTAACGGAAAAGACGAAATCAATGAACGAAACAGACGGAGAGGTGGAAGACGAGTTGAAGCACGTACGCCACGTGTACGATGGTGTGAACGAGATGGGCGGCGTGTGGAGATGGTAAATTCGCCGCACACAGTCAGGAGAGCAAGGCGGGGCGGGGCGGGGCGGGGTGGGGTGAGGGGGCCACGCAGTGTACGGAACCCCGGAGAATAGCACCCACGAAGCGGGAAGGTAGCAGCTGCACACTGGCGATAATTCCACGGGCATCGATCTCGATCCCGGCCGTGCCACCGCGATGGCAGTGCCCCCCCCCCGGGGGTGGGGGGAGGAGCAAGGTCCTGGCACCTCCGCACAGAGACAGTGAGAGCGGGTTAAACCCCCGCAGCACGTGCCAGAGCTATCGGTGGGTGATCCGCAAGGCCACACGTTCAGCTGGTTTTTGGAGCAGCGCTGGCACAGAGTCCGAGCTTGCCCATCTCGCCTGCTCCCTCGTGCGAGGACGGCGCGCGATACAAGAAAGCAGGGGGGAAAAAAACCACAGGCAGCGCCACCAGTTTCGCAAAAAAAACCAACAGAAAATTAGCAAGCGTGCACTACAAGAGCACGTACGGCAGACGGGAGTGAGGAACTGCACTTGTTCGGCATGGAGCTTTCGAGAGATTTCACTTGACGTTAAGAGTAACATTAACACAATCAGCTCCACCTATAAGGCACCTAAACACCACACACCATTCAATCTGTTCTTTCAATAATGTTTTCCAGTGCTCTAACTACTTAACATCACCAGATGGCCGGTCTACATACAGCACAGAAGGCGGCCATTCGGCCCGTCATATTTGTGTCGGCTCTTTGAGCTTTCCAATTAGACCCACTCCCCTGCTCTTTCCCCGTAGCCCCTGCAAATGTTTCCCCTTCAAGTATTTATCCAATTCCCTTTTGAAAGTTATTATTGAATCTGCTTCCACCGCCCTTTCAGGCAGCGCATTCCAGATCATCACAACTCGCTGCGTAAAAAAATGTTTCCTCATCTCATCTCTGGTTCTTTTGTCAATTACATTAACCAGGTGGCTCTCTGCTGTTCGGCTAAATACTCACAGCAAGAACAAAATTGTTATTTCCTGTCATCTAACATTCAAATTTCACTAATCTAGACCCCTCCATTCGGGATTGTCAAAGCAGTTCTGTGTTTTCTCTCTCCGGAGGAGCAGAGTGTTTGGCAGAGTGCATGGATATCATATCAAGAGTCCAATCCCATCTCCGCTCAGTACCCGCACCTATACTTTCCAGGTGGGGGTGGGGGAGAATATTAGAGGAAAGGATTGTCCTGGAGTCTGCAGGGATTAAACATTAATCACTGCTGCAAGCAACCCCGGGAGTGGAAAATCATAGGGGCATTAAAAAAAAAAGTGTTTATTTCATTTTCTTTGAACTTTTCCGTTTATGAGTTATAAAAATATTGGAGACGGGGGAAGAAAAAGTCAGTGAGGAATTATGCAATTGGGTGACGGAGAGTCTGGGGAAGGCGGGGCACGGTCAGGATCGACGTGTCGGGTGACCAATGGCGGGGGTGGGGGGGGGGGGGGGGAGGAAGAGAAGCCAGGGGGTCATGTGATGAAACCTCCGGGAAGGGAGGGGGGGGGGGGGGGGGGAGAAATACGGAGGGCATCAGTCAACCCACTTGTGAGACCACGAGCTTCCCGACCGGTGAAGCAAGAACCTGCTGCGGCAGCAATGGACTCCCATCGCTTCCCTCTCCGAGCCGCTGGACGTGGTCCTACCTGCGCTTTTAGCCGGTTTCATCCGATCCTTTCTCCTGCGTTTTCGTGTCGGCTTCACCCATGGACTCTCGCTCTTCCACTTCTTCTTCCCTTTCCTTTTCAAACTCGAGGTGGAGCTCTGCGGGGAGCAGGGAGCAGGGTCAGTAGCCCTTTTCAGAACGGTTACCCGAGTGATTGTAAACTGGGGGGGGGGGAAATGGGTGCTGGGCAGATCGACCTCAAGTCACAGGAAGACATTCCACCTTAAAAGCCGGGGAGGGTGGGGGGGGTTAAGTTATCAGCAGCCCTCCCCCCACGCACAGACAGCACAGCATTGATTCGGGTCCCCCCTCCCCGATTTCCCCACTGCCAGGCCCATTTCCAGTGATAGCTGTGCCATCAACAACAATTTGCATTTATATAGCGCCTTTAACGTAGTAAAACGTCCCCAAGGCGTTTCACAGGAGCGATTATCAGTCAAAGGTCTGACACCGAGCCACATAAGGAGATATTAGGACAGGTGACCAAAAGCTTGGTCACAGAGGTAGGTTTTAAGGAGCGTCTTAAAAGGAGGAGAGGCGGAGAGGTTTAGGGAGGGAATTCCAGAGCTTAGGGCCCAGGCAGCTGAAGGCACGGCCGCCAATGGTGGAGCGATGAAAATCAGGGACGTGCAAGGGGCCAGCACTGCAGGAGCGCAGAGATCTCTGAGGGTTGTGGGGCTGGAGGAGGTTACAGAGATAGGGAGGGGGGGCGAGACCATGGAGGGATTTGAAAACAATGATCAGAATTTTAAAATCGAGGCATTCCCACACCGGGAGGCAATGTAGGTCAGCGAGCACAGGGGGTGATGGGTGAACGGGACTTGGTGCGAGTTAGAATACGGGCAGCAGAGTTTTGGAATGAGCTGAAGTTTATGGAGGGTGGAAGGTGGGAGGTCGGCCAGGAGAGCATCGAAATAGTCGAGGGCATCAGGGACAGGTAGGCAGCATGAGTCAGACACTTTCTCACAGGGGAAAACAAAGATAGAGGAGGCAGAGGGGCCCTGTTGCTACATTCCTGCATCTCCCACCAGGCAGGTAGAGAGCGGCTGAAGCTTGGAGCAGATCCCTTGTCTGCCCCATCAACCAAGGAAAAGAAAGAACGAACTTGCATTTATATAGTGCCTTCCACGACCTCAGGATGTCCCAAACCGTTTTACAGCCAACTAAGTACTTTTGAAGTGTCGTCACTGTTACAATGTAGGGAGATGCGGCAGCCAATTTGCGCACAGCAAGATCCCACAAACAGCAACACGATAGTGACCAGGAACACTGTAGGGCATCAGAAGATCTCAAAAAGACGGACGGAGGAGGAAACATGTTTCTCTCCTTTAATGCAAGAGAACCCAGAGGCATGAAACTCTACGGGAGTCTCCCAACTCTGCTCCACGAGCTCACAAAAGTCAGAATAAATCAAAAAAAAAACCTACAAAAAGGGACTTTTATAGGCGGCCCTCAGCTCAACACTAACTGTCGCTCGGGCCTGATATACCAACCTCCACACGCCTCGATCTGCAAGACGGTTATCAGGCAGGCCAGAAACTGGGAGTGCCCTGTGCTGGCAGACACAATGGCTGGTTCTAAAAGGCTCCTAACCAAGGAAGGCGCGTCATAAATAACAACGGCCTGGCAGTGAAATTTAAGGGCTTGGACCTTTTGTGAGCTCTGTGAGCTCAAATGACTGGCTCTGATCGGCCTGAACGCCACCTGGCAGATCACTGCCCACCATTGTCCATTTTCTGTCGCTGTGACCTCAGGATCTTAGAGGCGTTGAAGGGCGGGAGGGGAGCTGAGGGACAATGGAAAAAGTTACAAACACGGGAGTTTTACATGTTTTTTTTCCCCCCAACCTGGTTTAAAACTTTCCTTTCAAAATCCACCTCAATCACAACACACTTTTAACACAGAGTCACAGGTGGAAGTATTCAGTGAGCAGTCACCCCTCAACAGAGCGACGGTCCCTTCCCACCACATTATCTGGTCGTTCGGCAGCTCTGGAAAACTCCTCTCTGAACCCCCTCAGGCGTTCGGAACCAGTCCAGAGAGATCACACGGACCAGGTTTTTCTCTGTAAAGACCTTTCTACATGATGCAATCTCTGCCTCAGTCCAGAACACGACCAACACCCCAATGAGCATTCAAGAGATTTCATACGCAGGGAACGTACCCTGTCGGAGAGGTTTCCGGAACCTTCCAGTTCCTCGTCGTCCTCCACGTCGCTCGACCGATCCTCAGCTCCATCGCCCTCCGTCTGCAAGAGCAGATATTCTTGAGTCTCTTCACTTCATTTATTGTTCTTAAAATATTGACCTGAGCCTACATACTTCCAGCAAGCTCCCCTCCAGCCCACAGAGTTTCAGGGGGCGGGTAGACAAAGCATTTACACCAAGCTCACCCGAACGGGCTCAGTAAATGTCCCGCGTGGGTCTCGAGTTCCATCCGTGCGCTGAGTGAACAAATCTCCAACCTTCTTTTTCTTTATCTACCTCTGCAGCCCACCAGTGCCAGTCGAGAGGGTCTCCCCCATCCATACCTCATTTCAGGTTGAGGGGGAGAGGGGGGGCGCGAGTGGGGAGAAAGGCAGATTGCTCTGTTTTACCACACCAGTGCTGCACTGGCTCTGGTGGCAGACAAGCTCACTGACTAAAAGAAATTGCATTTATATAGCGCCTTTCACAGCCTCAGGACGTCCCAAAGCGCTTTGCAGCCAATAAAATACTTTGTGAAATAAAAACAGGAAATGCTGGAAACACTCAGCAGGTCAGGCAGCGTCTGTGGAGGAAGAAACAGAGTTAACGTTTCAGGTCGATGACCCCTCGTCAACTTTGTGAAGTGTGGTCAGTGTTGTAATGTAGGGAAGTGCGGCAGCCAATTTGCGCACAGCAAGCTCCCACAAACAGCAATGAGATAATGACCAGAAAATCTGTTATTTTGTTTTAAGTGAGGGATAAATATTGACCAGGACACTGGGAAGAACGCCTCTGCTCTTCTTCGAAACAGTGCCGTGGGATCTTTCACCTCCACCTGAGAGGGCAAACGGGGCCTCGGTTTAACGTCTCATCCGAAAGACGGCATCTCAAGACGCGCAGCTCTCCCTCAGTGCCGGCACCGGGAGTGTCGGCCTGGATTTTGTGGTCGAGTCTCTGGAGTAGGGCGCGAACCGACGGCCTCCTGACTCAAGAGGCGAGAGTGCCACCCATTGACAGGGCGAGGGTCAGCGGGCGACTTCCCGAATATCTGACGGAACTCACTGCGGGAGACAGAGGCTGTTGGAAGCGGACGTCAGCGAGTTCTGGAATTGTGACCCAACCACCGTGAAGCAGACACCGTGACTGCCGGCATCAATATAAAAAAGGGAGAGAGAAAATTGCTAAGCCCAAGCTCACCTTGCTGGATTTGTCCGAGTCGGCTCGCCCATCCACCGAGTAGCTGTCATAGAAGAGGCTGAAGTCATCTCCAACCTCCGCATCCCATTCGTCTATCATTTCCATGGGCTCCTCCTCCTTCTCCTCAGGCTCCGCTTCCTTGGAAAGGTCCAGTAACGGAATGGAACCGGACGCGCTGGTGACCGTTTTCACCTCCTGGGAGTGGACTCTACTGGTTGCACCGGTCAAGTTCTGAAAAGGAACACAGACAGACGCACGCACGCACACACGGACAGACGCACACACGCACACACGCACGCACAGACAGACGCACACACGCACACACGGACAGACGCACGCACGCACACACACGGACAGACGCACGCACACACACGGACAGACGCACGCACACACACGGACAGACGCACGCACACACACACGGACAGACGCACGCACACACACACGGACAGACGCACGCACACACACACGGACAGACGCACGCACACACACACGGACAGACGCACGCACACACACACGGACAGACGCACGCACACACACACGGACAGACGCACGCACACACACACGGATAGACGCACGCACACACACACGGACAGACGCACGCACACACACACGGACAGACGCACGCACACACACACGGACAGACGCACGCACACACACACGGACAGACGCACGCACACACACACGGACAGACGCACGCACACACACAGTGGAAATCGTGAGCACAGATTTCACAGAAGCTTCCTCATACCCCCATTGTTTTGGTGCCAATTTTTCTGCTTGAGTTTGTCGGGGTGGGTCAACCTTAAGAAACAAAATCCTTTCATTTACAGGCAACTGGTGTTGGCATCAAGAAGTCCCAGGTCTGGTACA